>NC_090946.1:66071806-66758890 GCF_040807025.1 Struthio camelus | reverse complement strand
AGGACCCTCTTGCATTAAGCACTGTGCATGCAGGTAGTAAAGCGAGCCAACCAAAAAGTGGGAGTTCATGGGAAATTGCTGGGTTTTTTTAAGCCTAATTTTGATCCAAATTGGGTGGAAACCAACATTTTTCAGAATTTCCAGCAAGCTGAAACCTCTGCAGTCCTTGGAATGGCTTGATGAAACTGATACTCTTGTCAGTTCCACTGCTAATAACATCTGTCAGTTCCCAGAGCAGCTGCAAGAGGCTCCTGAAATACAGGCCCTGGGGCAGGCCTGCCAGCGTACTGCCCCATGGAGCATCGAAGCCCATCAGCCCCAGGGCAGGCATCAGGAGCGCTTGTGCTGTGGCTACAGTCTGTCCAATTGCCTCAAGTTCACTGCAAATTTATCGGACGTGAGGAGATGAGACCCGGACTGGGCTGATGGTTTTTCGATGGAGGTTTGTGGTGGGTCCCAGTGGCCAGAGACACCTCTGTCCCATAAATCGTACCTTCTTTTGAGCAAACAGGGTGGCCAGAAGAGCCAGAGGGCTCTAGTGAATCCACCAACAGCCACCACCTCTACCCAGCTCCCTGCCAGATGGTCCTGGAAAGGACCGACCATATGCTGACTTCCAGTGCTGCAATGCCATCTTTCAGCTGAAAAAGCTGATGAAGGGGTTTGTGCTAGCATGGCAAGTTGTGAACTGTTGCAGCTGAAGGGCGGACACACAGTTTTGCTGGCTGCCACAGAAGCTGGGGCTTCCAGCAGGCAGGCTGGGGTCACCAGGAGGCTTAAATCCCTGCAGCTCTGGATTTCAGTGCTGAGGAGTCTCTTCCATTCTGATTTCTACTTGCAGTCAGCCCTTCCCAAGCCCCTGTCCAGGAAGAGACACACCCATCTACCATTCGTTTTATGCCTTACCTGGAAAGTCTGCAACATCCCCAAAGCGATCTGAAGTGATCTAAGACTGACATGTATTTGTAGAAGAGAGAGCCACTGGAGTAGAGATTAAAGTCTTGTTTGCGATTGATTTTTGCTCCCTCTTTAACTAATGCAAACTTACAAGACCCTTTGTCACAGTGCTGCTCAAAGATAAAGCCGGGGAGCAGTCACTGCAAACTGATTGTCTCTTATCACATCTGGACTTGACCAAGTGTCAGTAATGAACTGCAGGCGTTATTCCCAGCTATGTGATTCCATGAGGGATGACTCTCATATTAAATGGAACCGAAGTTCACATGAAAAAACTTTGCCATGGATGTGAATGTTTTTGCCACCTGGCTGGAGGGGGTGTTGGGCCTCACCTCACGTTGGTCGGGGAGGAAGGAGGCTCAGACAAGCACCGGAGGATGCTGGTTGCCAGCCAGGCAGGTGATTGCTGCCCGCCCTGCTTGTGGTGCAGCAGCATTTTGGCAGCAGGAGGACAGTGGCTGCGGCAGAGGAGAGCTGACCTAACCAGGGCTGTCTGGGACTGAAAGATTCAGGAACAGGAAAGGTTTAGGTCTGACCTCTTCTTAGAGAAGGGCTGGAGCTTGTGAAAGATGAGTCCGCAAATCTAGATCCCTTTCTGTGAACACAGCGTAAGGACACAGATTTTGTGAGAGCTGGAGCCTCAACCACAAGGTTGTAAATATCAGTTTATTATATGGGTGCTGCACAGTCAGAGAAACTACTCTACTCCAATCTTAAGGATTTGTTTGGAAAAGATGGAAACTGCAGGGTAAAAAATTGTGAATGGTTAGCGTTTCATTTCCATGTATTTTTTAGAACATTTGCCTATATTGCTGGTAAATACATTATTTTATTTTATGTTAATTTGGCTGATTCCAGGTCGACTGGTGTTTCTGCCCAGGCTTCCTAGTCCTCTAGGAAGGCAATCCTTAAAACTGTGGTATTTGCTGTGTTTGGCATCTCACTGCTATTTTCCAGGGTATCCAAAAGCTACATCTTCGCTTAGCTATTTTGGCCACCTTGGAAGCTGGTAATGCTGAGGTCTGGAAGGAAGAGGCTTATCCCTGTGACTAATTTTACCAAGGAAGTCAGGATTATGAGGTGATGCACGTAAACTTCCCCAGTCCCATTGGTAGCAGTCTGTTTACTGCGTGTGTCTAACTGCAAAGCTTCTGCAGGTTTTCAGAAGGGTGGATTAACATTACCACCATTAACACTCTCATACACCTTTTCTTTCCTGCTGTTGCTTAATTACTGCTGAGGATTGCGCTCCCTTAATATTTTTGAATATATATGTTTTTACTGTAGTTGTTATTCAGTTTATGAAATAGAATTTATGTATGACCAGAGTCAGTTAACCCCTTAAAATCAGCAGCCTTAAGAAAAGCACAATTACTTCAACTGCATAAGGCAATAAGTACGTTCTGCTCTACTATGGATACCTTTGTCACATAGCAAACATTTTATAAGTAACGTCTTTTCTGCGTTTCTGCATTACGCACTTTTATCTCGACGTTTTTCAGGTCATCAATATATCCCATGCTGAACTGTGCAAGCTATTATTCTAAGGGAAGGGAAGACCAAATCTTAGATCATGACAGTTGTCTTGACCTTTGAGGGAAAGGGACAGTTCAAGGCATCCATCCAGATGTAACCTACTGATCATGGTACTGAAGCCTGATTATATCTCCATTTCCCTGTTGGTAAAGCCAGCATTCAAACAGCGGTTTCTTAATAACATCATTAAACTCTTCTTTGACTCAGAAGCATATTGATTCCTGTATATCAACCTGGAATGTAGCTACAGCACATTGTAAAACGTGGTTATTTCTGGAAATAGGCTTGGTAACAGGGGAGTGAAAGGGAACCTACTCAACATTAACACAAGCTTTCTACAAATAACCCTGGCTTTCTCCTGAGACTCGCACTAAAAACAAACAGTATTACCGAGCCTGGAAAAATCTGTTTCTTCTTTTAACTTATATCTTTTCACATCATGGAGCAGTCTTGGGATTTCATACCTACCAGCTTCTGCCAATAATCCATTAAAGGAGAAACAGTCCCTTCATGCAGAAAACAGAAAATGAGTGGTTGCTTGCATGATCCTATATTGGCAAAGAAGATCAAAATGTGGCATAACCGGTTAGACAAACTGCGCTGCCCAAGAAGCGATTACTGCTTTGTTTCATTGCCTGAGATGTGAAATTTCGCTGCTGAGCAAGGTATTTTCAGTCCTCAGCAAAGCTATTTATTCCATGTAGAGAGGCCAGTCACAAGTTCAGGATCACAATGGTCCTCCTTGCCTCACCCTGCTCTCCTCTTTCCTCCCTCCCCCTTGCCAAGTTAACAAGCAAAAGCTTTAGGAGGGTCAAGCCTACTTTCTCTCTACAGATTCTGGCTGCTGCAACTGAGGGAAAACTACAGCTCCAAAGTGACTGTGGCCGATGATAAATCAGGTAAAGGACCTTCTTCTCACTTTTGCTGCATCTCCTTTGAATTGCTCCAATGACAAAAGCAGCTGCTGCGTGTCCTCCCCAAGAGAGGTTTTCCAAGAAGAGTGCGGCTGCAAAACTGCTTTGCCCAGTGGAGAAGGAGAGCAGAGGGATAGGAGCAAGGTCTGTGAGCGTGATCATCCCTCTTCAACCTGAATGAGCTCAGCTAGTGTCAACAACGTGTCCATGCAGCAAGCAATGATGAGCAGCTGAGCGCAGGAATCTCCAGGAAGCTGGAGGAAGGCAGTGGGGAACTGTGGGTGAAAACCAGCAGCGCTACTCTTTCTGCCTGAACTGCCGACTTGAGTGCTGGTGCCTTGCACCCAGAGCTAGTTGGGGCTCTGCAGAGCTGGTGTGAAGCACAGCTGAGTCCCAAATGCCGACATATTACACATACTGGTGTTCAATATAGTAGCATTTTACACTTTGCAGAGACTAAACAGAGGTACAAAGAGGAGACATGAGACGTTTCTGAGTTTCTTCCATGTAGTTGTTGGGGCTTCTGATTTATGCTAAAGGAACCAAATACAGTGTTGGTACCATTCTGCTCTTGCAGCCTTATGTCACAAAAATAAAGACCAGAGCAACTCCAAACATTTGATTTTCTAATGGAAAATATGTATGCAAAAAGTAGAAAGGGGAATCACAGTGGTCTACAGAGAAGAATAAGGAAAGAAAATGTAGGCAACAATTTACAGTTCTGGCTGAAATCCTTTGAAGCATTTTGGTAGGGGAGGGGAAGAGGGAAAAATGAGAAAACAAATTTGCTTGTAGAAATTGTTGCTGAAACAGAAGTGTTTCATTCAGTGGAAAATTCTGACTTATCTTCCCAAAACATGAAAGACTGCAGTCAAAACAGGAGGTTTAATGCCTCGCAAAAGTTGCAGTTTACATTTGCAGCTGTCATTCTCCTCTTTGGGCTGGGATTCTGAGCTAGGCTAGAGCTGCAATGATTCCCCTCAGCTGCCTGGCCCTGGGAGGCCCTTGGGGGAGAATCACTGCTCAGTGATTCTGCCCCGTGGGAAAGGTCCAGCATACAAGGAGAAAAGCGCAACTCTAGTCACACCTTGTGACTTTCATTTTTCATCCAAATATTTACCTATCCGTTGTAATATATGAAAGGAAAATTACATTTTCTATCAAAAATACATGGTTTTGGAAGAAAAAAAAACAGTGAAAATCCTGTTTTCAGTCAGAAGCGATTTCAGTGTTACCACTATCAGAACATGGTTCTATAACAAGATTCACTTAAGGACTGTTGCATGACGGCCTTCTCAGTGTGAATTGTGCTTTGCCCTTTCTTCTGCATGAACCTGGCTTTGTCCACAGTCATAAACGTAGAAGGTGAGATCTGTGCAGGCAGTCTTGTGCAAGGATGTTCAGAAGAAGAGAGGGGGCTACAGGAGGAGGGCAGAAGAGGAGCCAGAATGATGTATTCAGTCACTCTAAATGCTGCTTTTAAGTCTTAGTGAAGCTGATAATGTAAGTTACCCAGAGTAAATGAAACCTTGCAGGGCTTTGGTGTGCTGGCTGTCCCTTTGGAGGTAGAGCACGTTGCCCCTCAGCTCACTGACCTGGACAGAATTGCTGGGGTCATATTTTCATGTGGATAAACCGTTCTTGAATCATTTCTCTAACACATCAGGCAACAAAATTGCTTGCCTTCCCCAGCTCTTTAAGCATGTTCTTATTTTCTCCTTTAAAAGACTTGCTGTACAGCTTAGCTTGCCTTTGGTTGTCCTTCTAACTTTGTCCTGTATTGGTTGTGCAGTAGTTTGTTTGTTTGTAGGGGGGGGTGCCTTTTAAAGGTTTCTAATCTGTGGACTGAGCCTTGATAATTCCTATTTATGAAACAGTATCACCTTTCAAATACAATTGAGTTGAGCCCTCAGCACCACTTAAAGACTGAAGAGAAATATCACATGCATTTACAAGTGGGAAAACATTAGGATGAACTGATTTAACTTAGGTCCTCCCAGGAGGCAGAGGTGAACGAAGGAAAAAGGATTTTAGATCTTTTTATTCTTGTTCTTATGCCTTAACCAAAAGACCAATGGTTGCTCTTTTTTTTTTTTTTTGAGAAAGAGCGAGAGTATATTGACTAACTCAAGTAATCCAGCCCAGTTTGCACTTAAATGTGGAACTTAGTCAGAGTCAGGGGTGACTGTGCCCCTGCTGCTATTTCACGCTTTTTCAAAAGAAGGAAAATCAAGCATAATTTGTCTTCCAGTGGACTGTCTGAACACAAGGCTGTGGTACCAGCTGAGGAAAAGGTAGTTCTCTCACCTTCTGCATAATCAAAAGGTAATTCTCACGCTATGTCACCGAGGGCAGTCCAGTTAGCAGTCCAGTCCTACCCAGCACACTGCCCTGTGCTTTGCTCAGCTTTGTGCCCTGTGTGCCATCGCAACCACACTGGAGAGGATGGGGGGACCAGAAACAAGCCTTTCGCAGGCAGGTGCCTACTTGATGAATTGCAGACAATTGTCACATTGTTACAAAGGCGGGATTGTGCTGATCTGGGCTCTGGCACTATGGTGTTCTCTACTGGTGGCTTTTCAGCTTGAGAGGGGTTGTCAAATGTGTGTGACGATGCAGTGCCTCCTGTGAGAGGAAAACACTGGTTGGGACCTGGAAAGTGTATGTTCAATTCCCCAGTTTCCCAGGTCAGTTATTTAGCACTAGAGCCAATAAAGGCCTGTGATGTGGAGCCCAGCCCCAGAGCTGGATGCTCAGTGCCCTTTGCTCTGCTTGGGGAAGGCTTGGTGCCTTAAGAAACACATACTCACAGTGAGGTGTTACCTGAAGGTTCCTTCTAGGGAAATTATGGTAAGAGATTGTTTGATCTCCCATATTTTCCCATAGGTTGGATAGCTGATCTGGGACTGAAGGCAGGTGATGTTTCCCTCAAGGAGCAAGGACCTCTGGCACTGAAGCCCTGCGCATAGCCTGTCCCAGAACTGAGCAGGATTTGCTGGTTCTTTTTAAAATGCTCCAACATGGGGATAGTATATTCATCTCTTACCAATTACATGGTGATTAGAAATGAGAGTTTGAGGATCTTTGCCTCTCCCCAGGTTGAGAGGGTCCAAGCTACCTTCTGACAGTGCCCTATGCAAAAGTGAGGTGAAGGCAGTCCCAGTCCCTTCTGCGGCAGCTGGCCAGGAAATTGCTCAGGATTCACAAGGTGAGGAAGGAGTGGGTCTGTGTCGTAGTGATGGGGATGTTTCAGAGATCATGTCTTGCGGGAGACGAATCTATTCCTGGGGTCTAGGCCCTAGGGCTCAGCTCCACCCAGCAGCTGAGGGCAACAGTGCTAGCTCTCACCACTTGCCTACCTGTCCTAAATCATAAGGTGCCTGCCACCAGTACTACTTCTTGTTGAGTGTAGCTGCAAACACGGTATTCAGCTGCTTTTCCATGGGGCTCTTACTAGCTTGCTAATTCTCTTTGTGACTCATGGAGGACGGTCTTGAGGAGGGGTTTGATGCCAGAGCTGTTAAAAATGATGTTAGCTTTGGGCTGAGACAAAAGGAAAGAAAATTGAGGCTGGATCTGAATGAACGTAATGCTACCTGCAATGAGTTCTTCTAGCTTCATCAGCTCATGACTCACTTAGGAGTGTCTAATTCAGTGACCCTTAGGAGAAAAACTTGAGTAACTAGCTCTCCTGTTTAGAATGGTAAGAGAGTGAAATCATGGTCTTGGTTCACTATAGCCTTGTGCAAAGGAGCATGAGATGATTTCTTTCCAATTTGGTAGTGTTTTCCAGCAAGCTTGCTCTGGTGTAGAGATTTAGCAACCTGCAGGACAGGTGTGAATTGAACATGCTGTTATGACCATCGGAAATTTTGGGCAAGGTGTTCACCAGACACAAGTCAGTAGAACCCGTGTTTTATAATAATAAATTTTCTCTCCTACAGAGCAACAGACATGGTGCTGACACAATGCATCATGATTATAAGTGTGCATGGTTCTGACCGTTACCAAAGTACTGCTATGGTCTTATGGGATCTGCGATGTCAGGTCTGTGCCCTGCTCTTTCTTGTTCCTCCTGTCCTGCTCCTGTTCACATCATCTGGACCCACAGGGCCTCTGCTCCTGATGCCCTCCTCCACCTCTGTCCCTCCCAGGGCTGGACTGCCACTGTAGAGGGAGTGCAGGGAGGATGGGTGAAGGAGGACTCCCCCTCTCCTCCCATGGCTGCTAGCAATCTCTGTGCTGACAGGTGGCTCTCATCGCTCGAGCTTTGTGCTGAAGAAAGGGGCTATGGACACTGAGCAGAAGGAGATAGGGGCTAGACCTGGGCTGAACCTCCAGGTTCGGGAGAATTTTCCAGTGACTAGTGTAAACCCCTCAAAGAAGTTGAGCTGAATAGAGCAAGGAGCTAGTGGGGCAGAACAAGAGTCTGTATACTTCACTGACTTCACATGCAAAAGCTTCTAAAATATCATGATATGATTTTGGTGCTGTGAATGATTCAAACAGTATCACTCATCACAGTTTCCACTGTGACCCAATATGTATAGTCTACCCATTTTATAACCTCTTCTTTCTCCCAAAGGGGAATGAGCTAAAATGAGTAATTTCACACTAATTTCAAAGTAGGTGTCCTGAATCAAAATACACCTAACTACATATCAATCTCACTTCTCTCTAGCATGATCAGTGTAACGACAATGGTTTGGTATTAGTGTGTTTCCATTGTGCAGCAATTGCAGCTATTATTGCCAAGCATAGATAGACAGGGAAAATAAATGAAAAACAGCATTAGAAGAAGAATTAGTTAAGGAAAATCAGGTAGGCTGATGTTAAAGTTTTCAATTTTAATCTGTTGAAGTGGCAGTACATTAATTAAAAAAGGTATCGTATGGATGCTTTCTACTTCTTTTTTACCAGGATTTATTATTCTATCACTGTCTTCTGGTAGTTCAGAAGTTGTAACTTCTTGCTAGTTTCTTGCACTGAATTTGGTCTCAAAAACTAGGCTTCAACTTTCCACATTGATCAGACTGTCACCAACTGTACAATTTGCATTTTTTTCAGAAATCAATTCCTAGAGATGAAAAGAAAAGGATTCTTCTGTGGGAAACCAATACTTTCCTCAAGTCCCTTTCTAACCTTCGGAATTCGAGTCTGCAGTTCTGCTCTCCTCAGCCTATGCCCCCATCATAGTCTAGTACAGTGGGTGTAGGGCTACGCTCTACCATGCTGGCACACTGTGTAGCCGGGAGTGCAGACAGTGGCTCAGAAAAAAAGTGCAAAATTGCTGATTCTGCACCCCCAAAATTAATCTTGGGCAGTACTGGGATTAATTAGTAAAATTTCCTACCCTTAGAATTTCCTACCCTCGCTATAAAACACACATGGACAGACTAGTTCCATGGTCTGGGTTTTGAGACTCTAAGGTGAACGGATTTCCTTCTTCCTCTTTATTTTTACCAAGGTAAAAAAATTTGTCTTGTGTCAAAAGGGCCAGGTTTTCAACTAAAGATTGAGAGAGCTGAGGCCAGATTCTGAGTCAGACCCCACCCTGTAACAGCTCAGGAGCTGCCTCGTGCTCTATTCTTGGCCCTTTCCATGGCTCCTCCTCTGACCAACAACTTCCTTATGCCTCTGTTATCTCTTTCTGGTAAAACGGGATAATCCTGCTAACCTACTTTAGTACAGGGCTTTGGGAGAGGCTGGAGCAAGCACGTCAAATATTGCTGGAAAAAGCTTTTCAGTTCTCACTTTCTAGAAATGTCCATATATAGCTAAACTGAAGCAGTCTCCAAATGGATTTATTTATACTAGCAGACTGCATGCTCTATGGCTTCCTCCAGTAATACTCTGCTCCACAGGTTTACATTCCCAGGGGATGAATCCTGAAAAGAACAGCTTTGAAGAACATATTCTGATATATCTCTGCCAAGAACTACAAGTTTCCCTATCCTGGCTTTGTATCCTGTTTGCTGTCAGATCAAGTAAAAGTGTCTTATCTACTGACGTTAGCATTACAGACTAGCAGCAAAATGAGACTAGCGTTGCTTTGTGCAATGTGCATGCTGCACATGCATATGTGCATATGGTGATGGTGATATAGAGCTCTTTTGTAGCTCCCTGCCTCCTAGTATGTCATTTGTTTTGTGTATCATGTAATGGCTTTCAGAGAATACATGAGAAGTGGAGAAACATTGTTCTTTGTGGGGAAACTGAAGCATGGCATATAATGTGACTTCTTCAGTCTCTCCGTAACTCAGTGGTAGAATTGAGATACAGTATGGAACTCCTTGTTCCTCGTTCTTCGTCTTGAGTGATAGATGTTGCCTGCTGCTGTGACACTATTAATCTGATCAAATGGTGTCAGTCTACGTGTAATTGCATTTGCCAATGCGCTTGGTGAGCTGAGCTGAACAGGTGAAGAGTGGGATTTTAGTTGTTCATAAAAGTCTTTGTTACTTGAGGAGTGCCATGTACGTGCCATGTGAAAAGTGTGTTAGTTACTTACCTGCATCATGTCCAGTTTGGTAGCAGTCCCAACTCCTGCAAGGGCCCCTAGTGCTGCATATGACACTGCTCTGCCAGGCGCGTGATGGCTAACAGCAAACTGCCTTGCTTTTGGCTCTGAAAAGGCATAAAAGCCCTGCATGGACTTTTCCCCCTAACAATGAGTCTGTAATTGCCAAGGTCTCTGAAAAGTCCATACCTCCCAAGGTGACAGAACCAGGCTTTAGCCCAGGACAAATCCCATTGGGAGATACAGTTTCTCTTTGGGGATCTTCCCAATTATGCTGCTGCTTTTGTCCATGTCCCCATTTTCCCTCTGTGATTCTGGCTGGCCTCTGTGCAACCCGAGGTTCCTTACTTCGCACACTTGTACATGCAATGCGTTAAACCTCTGAATGCAGGAAATATTAAACCACTTGCTATCCTCTCTGCTCCAGCTACAGTCCATCGTCATTCACAGTCCTTTCTGCCACTCATCCCTATGGAGCTTGTGGAGGAAAGTGGCTCCAGATATTTAGTTTTGCAGAGTTTATTAGTTCTTTCTGCAGGATCCTGGTGCCTTCTACTTGTGCTTCCCAGGCCTCAGCTGCCTTGGTCAGTGGTGAAAGGCAACTTCAGTTCAAAAGAACAGAGAGGTGCTCAATGTCAGCTGCCAGCAGGAGAGATGGAGAATCCCAGACATGGGAGAAACTGTCTCAGAGAGGCAGAAGGGACAGGTTCCTACGAGAGGGAGAAGGAAGAAATGGTTTAACGGGAAAATAGGGAAATTGAATTAAGGAGGCAAAGCTGGAAGGAAATTAGAGAGAAGAAGAGATGGTGAAGGTCTTGGGAGAGGAGCAGGAAAATGGAATGAGAAGGAGAGAGAATTCAAGAGAGGGAAAATTATATGTAAGCTAGATATGGTTGGAAAAGGAAGAGGAGAAAGTATCTAGAGGCCAGTGAAAGAATCAAAAGAATCAGTCCAAGTCTTTACTGGGGGATGGATTTGAAGGAAGAATATTGAGTCAGCGGCCTTGTCTAAATTGGAAATTTCAGCCAATCACTGACCACTTTTTTTTTTTTTAATTTAATCAGTGCAAATCCTGAGCACTGAGAGGAAAAGTCACCATTTTCACTGGGCAAGAACATAACACCATGATATTGGGCAGTAATGGAATTAAACTGGCTACTTTGGGTGCAAATCCTCAGGGTAGACGTGGCCATAACCTGCTCCAAGAAAAAGCTGAAGATTTTTCACAGAGAAGTAGTTGAATTAAATTTCAAAGCAGTGCCTTTTGAAAGAATGAGATGTTTGACAAGGCAGGACTGCATCTTGTGCTTTTTCCCCAGTATGTTACAGAGCCATTATTTACCCAAAACTCTGGTGATTTCAGAAAAGAATTTTAGTTTCATAGTATCGAACAAACTCGGTGAAAACAACTGTTATGTGTGAGAAACAAACCAAGGAGAGAAATATGTTTTGTGGCTTAGAACAAGCTAGCAAATTCTGTGCGTTTTTCTGTTTCTGCTAGAATCAGTGGCAGCTCTTACTGCTTTTCAATGGAAATAAGGCCTGAACCTCCATGACCTCACTTGTGCTCTAGTTTGCTGTGCTGATTCATATTACTGTGAGTCTGGCTGTTTGGAAACGTCTCTACTATGCATTCCCAGTACCTCGAGTTTAGACTCTACCAGCTTGGCTAACAAAGATATTGGTATTGTGTTTTATGTATCAAAAAAAAGAAAAGATTAGGACTTACACTGGCAATGTTGTGGAAGGTGTTAGTGATGAACTGTGGGAGCATGATGCTAAAAACTCACAGGATTTGCATTAAAAAGATGCATTCCTGTGCCTTATGCAGAAGGATAGCAGAGAGAGCCCACTTACCTGATATTTCAAATGACCTTTTCCCTGGGTTAGTTGCAGCTGTTTGTTTCTCTCCTGTAATCTGTTGCACTTTATCTGAAGCTCAGAAAGTTCACTCATCAGCATCTGGACAAATAGAAAGGAGAAATTTTGTGCAAAGCTATGCTTTCCACTTACAGAAAGAAGGCCAACTGTTGACTTGTCCATAAACTTTGAGGCTCTGCGATGGGCTTTGCAGCCCCTGGCTCTGGGTTTGTTAGGCCACGTTCTTCTTATTTATGCTGAGGTAACTCAGGCAACTCCAGTAACTCTACTGAGCAGAAAGGATGGTAAGAGGTGCCTCGAGGAATGCCTGCAAGGTACAGCGCATCCTGGTAGGTGTCCCCTGAGCTATGCTGGCAACCTTCCTGGGTAATGGTCTGGAGTATCAGATCCAGCTTGGTCTAAGGAGACAGGCTTTTGTGGAACTGCTTTCTCCTCCCAGAGAAGGACACTATTTCTCCCTTTATATCAATTAAGATAAAGAATAACTAATTTAAACAAAATATTGGGAGAAACCAGTTTCAGTAGAAACATTTTATAAACATGGCTCAAAATTAAGCTTCAGTCACTAGAACTGTGTATCGCTACAGCCTGGATTGCACTTGGTCCCCCTCCAGGAACCCACTTGATACCCATGGGAGATTTCCAGCAGGGAGGGAATCCAGGCTATGCAATGGCCACTGATACTACTCATTTGACAACAGGAATTCTTCAGCATGTTCAAATGAGAGGGGCTATATTTTATATTTATGCTCAGCAATAATTGTAGAAACTTTCTCCTCTTCAGTTGTTACATATGAATCTCATTCTAAGGGTTTCTTGCAAGAGAATGGTGTTCAGCACCACAGAGAATTTGATTTTTAGGTGCTGTAACTCTCTTGGCCTAAATACTGCCCTATAAACTATAAATAACATGCTTAATAACATTACAGTTTTTGTGGTATCATGTTCCCATAGCAAGGCTTCAAGGTCATGCTGGCTTTTTTTGTAGTCATCTGACAGGATGACTAGATTATTTATCAAGTTCTGGTTTGTAGCTGAGCGAGTCTCGTGCTTCCTGATGATAGTCCTTACCATACAGTCCTCACCATATTCTGAGTAATCTGTAGAAGGACACAAGGAAAGTGGCTCACAAAGTGGATACAGGTGCAACCTACCACCTACCACATTTACTTTATTGTCCTTCCTTTGCATGTTATAGGCCAAATCCTGCTAATAACAGATTTCCTCCTGGAGGATATGTTATTCTGACAGCTCATGGACCTCTGAAGAAGTACCTGCACCTTACACAATCTGTAAAGGACCGATACCTCTGCATGACAAAGTAATCTCATTGTTGTGGAAAATGATTCAAGATGACAAGTTAAAAGCACTCATATCTCAGCATTCAGCTTCTTCCCCTCTACCGTGGCTTAGCAATAATGAATTTCGGAAATAGAAATTAGGAGTTCTTTTTGCTTTCCACAGTTTTTAAACATGGGAGCTTCATGTTTTCCTATTTTTTTTCCTGCAGCTTTGAAGAGGCTTGAAACAGACTGCTTAGAAAAAAATACAAAAGAATCTTATGCCTCCCCGCTGACCCCCTACCTTAACAGTGGAGACGACTACCTAATCTGCTGAGTCCAAACTGTCAGCTAGCATGAGAAGTAAGAAAATTATGGAAAGAGCCTCTGCTGGTGGATCTCTCACTTAAGGGCAAACAACCCTGTTTATTTCAGAGAACGTGGAAAGGTAAGACAACAAGACAGCTGAAGTGATTTCATTGCAAGATTTTATGGGCATGTTGGACTTCATACCTCTATAACTGAGGACATTAAGCTTCCACACCTATAACTTTTTTTCATTGAATAAGGTACTCATACTGTAAAACAATGAATAGCAAATGAGGCTAGCCAGAGTCTGAGGTGACCCAAAAGGGAAATTAATCTTAGTGTAAGATTTTATACCAAAGACTAAAATAGGTTTTTAAGGGTCCAGTTAAAAAAAAAAAAAGAAAAAGAAAAGAAAAGAAAAAGTCTGTATAGGGAATCTGTCCTTTAAGCAAGCTATTCCTTTAAGCAGACTTGACCCCATTGTGAAAGAAAAATAGTGACTTTTCATGGCTCAAGGTCTAAATGTTGCCAAGACATAAACTATTTATAGGTTTAACACCTGACTAGGTGTTAAATAGCTCTTAGTGATAAACCTTTTAGTGTAGACTTATCACTTCAGACTGAGATTGGACTAAAAAATCAAGACCAGGAATGCTTAAAATGATTAGGCTTAAGATGCACTTAAGAAGGTGTATTTAATGCATCTTCTGTAAGGAACATGTAAATCAGCAGGTTTAGAGACTTTGGAAATGCAATCAGTTACGCAGCAAGTCCTTTACCTCTGTGCAAATAACATCAATAAATTTACTTAAACTCACCTAAGCATTTAAATACAGCACTAAAAAAACAAATGGGTTTATCTATACCAAATACCTCTTCTGCAAGCTGTGTCTATGTTTAGCAGCCTTCCCTGGGTGGTGGTCCCCTGGTTCTAGCACAAATATTCACTTGACCCCAGTATATTTATTAAAAAAGCAAGAGAAAAAAGCATCAAAGCTTGTTGGACTGACTTGCTTGTTTGGAGAAGCTGACAGAGCATACTTGACCTTAGACATGTCGGGGGGAGTCAGGGAGCAGGACCATATTCATTTTATAGTGTAATAAATGTTTCAACATATCACAAACCTCTTGGTCGCCTTTCATGATGTTACGGGGGTCACAACCAATTTGATGAAAAATGCTGAGCTATAAAACGGGCTGGAGCCTCTCCTACTGCAACTCTAATCCCCTAATAAGAAAGTGGAGAGAAACAGGCTGTGTCACTCACAAGAGGGTTGATTGCCCAAGTTCAGAGCTGTCTACCATCACTCTGTTCCCATGCAAGCATGTGCTCTGGTGTTGTTTTAGGGCAAGTGCCACAGTCACCTGGAGGGAGATAACCTCCAAACCTAAGCGCTATGCGTTGAAGATGTGTCTGTGTCATCTGGAGAGAGAAGAGCTAACAGGGTCAATGGTCTAGAATTTGTTCAGGCAGGTTTCCCAAGGTTGGTGCTACCTAGGCGCGGTGTGGTTGCGTGGAGTCTGAAGCACAGCAGCACTAATGGCCAAGGATGCAAATGAGAAGCAGGTGGGGGCCCACTTTCAGTCCAGTCTGTACTTGCAGTAGTGTTGTGGCAGGAACCATGCAAGCATCACTGCCCCTTTCCTCAGGTACAGTAGCCCTGTTAACTGCAGGACATGGCTTGCATCTGGCAAATGTGTACACTTGTGTGGCTTGCACTCTTCCTTCAATAGCAGATAAGCTGAACAAGGCAGAAATGAAATACATGTATACTGAAACCTTCCAGCAGCATAGTGTCTTGGCCCAAACCAATTCCTGAGTGGACAATGTCTTCAATAAATTGCTCCAATGCTGGGCAGCTGCATTTTGCTATCTCAGCTTATTTTATTCACAGGCACAGATTTACAGGTAAGTTTAAGAGGATTTTAGCCCCTAGCACTGGTATCAGCTAATGAAGTGTATTTTTCTGGTTCACAGCCATGTGCCTATGCGACCTCACAGTCAAATTGGGCTGCAGCTACCCTATAAAAGGTGCCTCTCTCCCTCATCCTGTGTCTAGAGGTTGGCGTTGCTGGCTAGACACGTAGGCTTAGCCTGGTGAAGTGGGTTTGACTCATTTTCTGCTGTTGCCCAGGCAGGTCAGGTGTGTTGGGGATGTAGCTGACAGATATTTAGAGGCACGCTTATTGCTGATGGCTGTATTTACTGGCCCAAGGCTCAGGAGTAAAAGGAGTGAGTGACAGTTGCTATTACTACAGCACAAGAGCCAGCAGATGCTTTGAAGTAACACTTACTGTCAGGCAACTTGTCAGTGGTTTTCAGTAGGAAATCCTCATATACTTTGTACTTAGCAACTTTCTTCTCTAGCTTTTGCTGCCTGCAAAGAAAATGAAGAAATAAACTAGACTATTTTAAGTGAGTTAGTTCAAACAAATAAGAATGAAATATGTTGTTAAAAGGATCCTTCAGTGTCAGAGGTGCTCTTAGTCATGTTCTGCCACACAAAGGATTTCCATGATGCCAGCAAACTGTATAAAAATGAGTATCCTTTGAGGGGCAAATGTGGTAGTGCTCAGACAGTTTAGCATCCTCCGAGTGGCCTCCTGTCATAATAATAATTATTATTATTCTATTATTATGTAGGAGAAGGATTTCCAGTATAGGTAGAGAAATATTAATGTCCTGTGATACTAGGCATTAATGAAATCTCATCCCAAATGTTGTATGTAATGTTTACGAAAGAGGAACTCAGACCAGACAGGTGCAGGGAAGGATAGCTAAGTAGAGCAGGGCAATTGAGAGCTTGTGTGTGGACTAGAGGAACTTGGCGGGCTTAACACTAGCAAGAAAGTATCCAAGAGTGGATTCCATTACTTTCTATAAATAAAGCAAGGGCACAACACCAAGGAGAAAGAAGAGCCTGTTCAGCTGAAGGACAGAGTTGGCAGCAAAAGAAACAAAGGGCCATGAATCAGTTAGGAGAACGTTTCTAATCAGAGGAGAGAGGCCCTGAACAATACATCACTGGGTGTAGTGGGAGCCAGGGCTAGAGCCATGTTGAGCACCATCCCTTTGTGCACCATCACCGCAAACTATAGTGTCTTGAATGCCCTCTAATGCTGCAGGTGCCTAAATCACATAGCACTGTCCTTGCAAGTCTCCTAAGCACTGAGAGATCTGCTCCCTTATGTGCCCCACACTACTTGGGCTGAGCAGCTTCACACTTTTACCCACACCTCAGCCCCTTTAGGAGTGGCTGACGCCAGCTGAGACCCCTGAGGGTCAAACCAGGAAGGCATGTCACAGTGGGTTTGCAGTGAGTTGTCAGGACCGAACCCCTAGCAATATTCATCAAGATCCACTTCATTTTAAACATGGCTAGAGGAGGGGGAAGAACTGCTCCACCAGACACATTTATGCGTAGTATCTTTATTAACAGCTGGTCTACATAATGGGTGCTAATGCAGTTCTCCAGGAGCTGGGAGACCTGAAACTGTCCATTTTAGCTGATTGCAGTTCTCAGGCCACCAGCTCACGTCTGCTACCCCCACCAATTGTAGAAGGAATCTGAGCTCCCAGATCTCAAGTCTGCTTTGGCTCCTGGTGCCTATAAATCAGGATTCGCATTACCTAACTCAGCAGTGCTGCAGCCCCATACTGTGTCTATCCCAGTCTTCTGCAATCATTTTAGATGCGTTTTAACATATGCTGAATAGAGGTTACATACACTGTTTATTAACAGCAGGGGACAAGATTTAAAGATGTAGTGGGTCCCTTTTAGAACCCTGCTGCTATTATTAATATGATACTATCACGCTAATGTGTTTTATTAAGTGAATAACTGGAGCAAGGGAAAGACATGAAGTTGGACAGAGGCAGTAAGTGGACAGAGGCACTCCAGTCTGACACTCTCTGATATTGTAGTGGGGGGGACCTTAGCCCTTCCAGTCTTGTTAGGATTGCATCTCCCTTTTGCCTATAGTATATATGATACAGTAGCAGTAAATTGAGTTGCTGTCACTGCTAATATCTTTACCTGAAGGAGGTAAGACTTTACTGCAACCTGAGAGGTTAGAGCTCAAAGCCAAAACCAGGTAACCATCAAAATGAGACCAGGCAAAATAGAAACAGCAACTATCTGTAAAAGGTAGTGGAAGAGGAGTTCCCTGAGTTATCTGTCATATACCTGACTCTTATTTTTTAAAGCTCTGCTACTGATTTATTTCTCTCTTTTTGTTTCATTTCATTCAGTTCTACTTCTGCTTTTAGATTGCTTGTCTCTTCTTCATATCACTATCCTTTAAAAGCTTCTCAAACTTAAGAATTTGATCCCTGTTCTGGCACAAAAGAAAAATAAATGTGCATATAACAGGCGGATGGGACACCCCATTAGAGCACTCGGACAAACTGGCAAAACAGATTAGCTTTTACCCTGGATATTAGTTTCTAGCAGATCTCCAAAGTCTCAAACAGTTGAGGTGTCCACATTGAGAAGAGATGCTCATGTGGTAACTGGCCCTAGTGTCATTGCTGAATCCAGGCCAAGAACCATACAGCCCAAACAGAAAGTTTGGCTTCAGTCTGTGGAGGCTGCAGCACTGACTCACTGACTCATGATAAAATACAAACATCACTCCTGCCACAGTATGCAGGATGTATACTTGTGAAAAAGAGTGAGAGAGTGCACACTACTCCCACTAGAAGAAAGACTATCATTTGCAGCTCTCTCCTTGCTCCAGCAGACTCTGCCCGCTGCTCAAATGTCCCACTGGTTGCACCATACGTGCTCCACATGAAGAGCCAGAACAGAGTCACTGAAGGATGAACCAGGACTAGGCCCAGTCGCTGGGGCTCTCCTCTTGTAACGCAGAGCAAGAAGGATGCTCACATCTTGTTGCTTGGCACCTAGCTCTGCTCTTTAATTTCTTGCCTTTTGGCAATGAGCTCTGCTGTGACACAATCGACTTCCACCTCTCTTTTTAGAAATAGTCTCGTAGAGCATGTTTGTGCTCCTTTCCAGAGTCTTGCTGGGGGCCTACCAAAGGAATTGGCTTTTCAAGTCAGAAAAGTGCACAGTGAATCCCCTGAGTTTGCATAAAGCCAAGTCAGAGTACAATAGTGTTTTGTCTTAAAGCTGGGCAAAAGCTCAAGTTCCACCCCCTTTACTGTCAGAGTACAGACATACATTTTAAGTGGGGATCCCAAACCAGAACGGGAATGTGACAGTTTTAAGACAAACTTCTCATATTTTCAAAGTAAGCCATGAAACTTCCTTGGGTTGTGCTAAGAGCCACCCATGACCCAGAACAGCTGTCCTGTCACAGCTCCCCAGAAGCAAAAGCTGGGGAAAGACCCTTCAATCAGGGTGCAGCTCAGCAGCAGTAAAGGGGATGATGGTTTTCTGGGCTGTACCCAAACTGCTGTAACTGGTCAGACTGGTGAGACAGTTCTGGGTGATGGTCAGAATGAGGCCAGGCAAAATAGAAACAGCATCCCTCAGAGTCACTGTTGTCGGTGGAGCTAGCTGCAGAGTAAGAGTAAGAGTAAGTCTTGCTGTGTTGGGTGTGTTGGGAAATGTCCGAATCGCAGCCAACCTTTACTCAGTGCTGTCTGCAGTGCTTTTGGTGCGTGCTGATTTAAATGAATAGTGAGTGATGAGTCCCTGGCTTGTGTGGGACAAGCTAGTTTAGATATAGTCTTAACCTCTAGAAAGATTGAACTGGGGGGAGGAGGGTCAGTAGAATAAAGGGCAGCCTGGTTATCTTTAGGCATTGAAAGGAGGTGGCAAAGTTAGAAGGTTAGTCACCTTTAAAGCTGATGAACAAAAATAAACCTCTGAGAGGCAGGTCAGGCCACCTAAGCTCTGCAGCACCCCAAGGAGGTAGCACCACTCTCTCTTGTTTCTGAGGGGAGTGTAAGGTGATGAAACTGAGAATGCTCACTTAGATGCTTACATATATGGGATAAATCCAGGCAAAGGAGAGTGCTGGGTAGGTGCTAAATCACATCCTTCTTACTGCACAAAGGAGCGAGGAGCTGAGGTAGAAAGTGAAGCCTGTCAGTAACCAAATACGTATTGTCTATAACTACAGATGCCATTGTTGAAAACTTGGAACTAAGATTTATTTCCTTAACACAGCATATTTTCCTTCTTTGAGTTCATTCCCAATTTGTTACCATATTTTCATCATGAATAACTGCTTTAGGATAGCTGTATGTATACCAAAGTGCATATTTTTTAATGTATAATTTTATGCAAGGGAGGTCTCTCTTTAAAAATGTGGCTTGGCTCAGACTTGAACAGATAAATCTACTGTTGAATCTACTGTTTACTGTGGCTTCCTGCACTCATGACATTGTCTCGCCTCAGCCTTTGATACATAGTACTGAGGTAATTTTCCTGAAGAAAAGAGTGACACGCTCTCACTTCTCTAGGGGCTTGAACTTGGTTCCAAACGATAGCGGACAAATAGATAGAAACATCTGATGTGAGCTTGGCTGACACATGTACCGTACACTGAGAGGCAGTATTTAGTTTGAGAGTTAAGAGGCTGCTCTCATTTAAGTAGAGAATGAAGTTCCCTGAGATTCTCTGACACACGTATGAATAGGTAAAAAGATTTGTCCAACCTCATGGACGATGGGGATGTAAATGAGACCTTTATCCTCTTCTTCCCTGGGAAAATACACCACATTGAATCAAGAGAAACCTTTCTGTCAATCTGGACCAGGACTGCACAATCCAAGGAATGTTGTACTCTTATGAAAGTATTACCTAAACTGTGAGTTTCTTATTCAGTGTTCACTTGCTCCTGATCTGGTGAAATGGCCTATTGCTTCAGTAGGAATTTTACCTAAGATTTCATGAACTGACCCTCTGTCTGTAACGGTGCTGAAGAATAAAGTCACTCGAGGCTATACAGAAAAATCTGAATGTCATGCAGGACTGCCAGCCTTTCAGGCAAGGCCCATCCCTCACTCCTCAGAGAGCACAGGCTGGAGATGACCATTTCTCCTTCCCTTCCCTGGGGACCAGAGAAAGACCAGGCTGGGGGAGGAGACCAGACGGTTCCTGGGGACCAGATGTTAGTGCTGTTGATGCTGTGTATCACCCCAGCCACATAGTGCATAAGTTTCCTTAGTTATCTTAATTTCAGACCGGAGCGCTCTCTGCTGGCTGCTAACAACACCAATATGGGACAGTGTGGGTGTGTCAGCCAGGAAATTATTAAACTGCCGTGTTTTAAAAAGATCTACGTTACTTATTTGCCAGCAGAGACTGATCAGGCAACAGCTTTCTTCAGGTGTCTTCTGATAATATTTCCAGTTATTGAATTTGTATTGAGACACAGTTATTTACTTCTTTGGCCAAGTCATAAGCTCAACAAAGCTGATATGAATTGAAAGGGAATCCATTGCATTCGGTGGCGTTATAATCATGTAGGTTAGAGGAGCTGAGGGCAGGGTGCATCTCCTTGTCTCTATTAGATTTGTCATAAAAGTAATGAATGCAGTGACAGTTTGAAAAGTTCTTTATGAATTTATGAATTCATGATGGGAGAAGTTTAATATTCTGATTTTTGTAATGCTTAGTTGGTTTCAAAAGCAACTGCACTACTTGGAAAATTTTACTGTATGATAAGGTCATTTCAGTGGATTTTTATATTTTGACTTTTCTTTTAGATTCAAGGTTAATGCGATTGGAAATGAAACTGGAAATCTGATGGTTTTAATTAGCTTTTGCTTATTTAAGAAAGACTATGCTGCGTGTTTACAAGCAAGTCAAGAATTTGTTCCTGGAATTAGACCTTATACGGGAAATATCAGCTTGCAATGATGAGAATTTTTCTTAATACATTTTTTAACCCTGGTAAAGGTAATTATATGTGGTGCCTTCTTGTCGTATGTAATCACACAGCTCGGCTCGGTAGCGCATGCGCAAAGATGCGAAAAGAGTAGAGACAAAGAAAAGAGTCACGTTCATTGCACCAGCATCAGCACTTTCAATGCCAAGGGGATTTTGGTCTCTGTGTTTCCAGAGATGATTGTGCTTTGAAACGTTATTTGTACAAACTGCATCGATGTCTTTATAGGTAGGGGCAGGGCTCCCTGTGAGGACAGAGTGGCCTAAAACACAGAGTAAGAGAATATAAAATAGGCCTGTCCAGCTTCTTGACAAGTGGAGTGCAAAGATTATAATTCAGGCTTTTACTCAGGGGCCAGGCAGCAAATAAACTGCATAATATTGTACAATGGAGGAAAATATTTGGGAGGCAGACAAATTTTCTGATAGGAAAGCTCAACCCACAAGCCACAAACAGAACAGCTTTTATATCACACTTCCCTTTCAAGTTTAAAATCACTATTTAAATCTTCAGATTTGATATTTTATAAAACCTTGAGTTCAGATCCTAATAGGTGAGGCCCACGTATGTTCATCAGTATAATCCAGAGTGTGATGCTCTGTTGAAAGAATCCTTCTCTATAGGCAGATGCTAAAGAGCTCCTGAGGATTTCCTGCAGATGAAATTTTTCTTCAGATGAATCTCTGCAGAGATTAATACAGTGCTCATGACTGCCAGAATCTTGGGGAAGGTATCTGAATGGTTTTATAGGTTTTACAGATGGGAAAATGAGACATGGTCCCAGTTACTAATTTTCTAATGGCAACAGAATAAACCTGGTGGATACCGGTTTCTGTTACAGAATTAGTCCCATTCAAAAAGTCTTAAGTGCTCTTATCTGTTTGATTTGTTTATGGTTGTAAATTTTGCAAGTCTAGAGTTTTATTACAGGGCATTGAGGTCTTTGAGGGCAGGCTGCAAGAGAATGGTCTTGAAATGTGCAAAACTAATGGGCATGTCTGGTATGTTGCTAATTCTTTTGAAGGGGTATTTGTTGGGAAGAAATGCTGCCAAAATGCGTGAGAAGGACTGCCCCTCTTCGACCTTTTGTGCTGTTCTAAGCAAGCCCAAAGGCAAGTCAGCTGCATGAACAGCAACTAGGTTGGTAGGTTTGGACAGTAGTTCAGATAAAGCAGATCGATGCATGGATGTGGTAGGTAAATAGATAGCGCAGTGGTGGACATGTTACAAATTGATGGATGGATGAGATAGATAGACTCACACATGAGCAGCAGCTGCACGTACTCAGTTTCCCAGATCTCTGTCCTAGGCTTTTTTGGGGCTGAGTCAACCAGTTGTGCACATGTGTGTCACATTATGCATGGTGTTGTTTTGTCTTCTTATTTATATTGACTCCATATTATCTGCTATAAATTCTCATTTTCAAATGATGAATCATCTGACTGCCTTCTACAAACTCCCCTCTTCATTTTGCAAGACGGATTTAAATTCAGTCAGCATGAGCCATCTATAAAAATATAACAAACACCTAATATAGGGTCTGTGCCTACTAACATCATCCCAGTTCATTTTTATTTTCTAGGACGCCATACTTAAATGCACTGCACTAAGGGAGAGCTGGTTTACGTATTCAAGAAAGTTACTACTCTGTCATTCCTTCTGTTATCCTGAATTCTTTAGAAATACTTCAGTTTCTGAAAATCCCCAACAAGCACATTTCCCATGAAGGTTTCCTCTTTGACCTTAAAGAAGTCAATGGTATACTATGGGGTTTGAAATCCTATATTCACCCAACTGGGTCACAAAAAAATATTTCTTGCTGTTTTTCAGCTGCAGTAAATATCTGGAATCGTCATTTAAGATTGCCAGGGACCCTCAGTCACTCACAGTAAGTTAGGAGTGCGCTGTCTTTCACTACATGTGGTGCTTTACACCCTAAGCCACATGTATTTTGATGACTCCTTCTGCAAAGGGTGGAAGTGGAATTGAGGGAGAAGAGTTTTAGCAGGCCCTCACCTGCAACAACACGATCCAAAATATGCCAAACTACAGTTTGGATAGATAGAAACTTCAGGATGGATTGCAAATCTCCTGCAGATCTCCACTGCACAGAGAAGGACCTGCGGGGAGAAGAGCTTTGCGTTGCTGCAGTGACCTTCCCGTCTGTGACCGCTGCCAGCGTTCCCCTAGCAACCACGGGCACTGTTCGGGAAAAGGCAGCAGGACAGTCGATCACGGGCCTTGCGGCTTGCCCTGGCAAATATTTCTTCTGCAAACCACTGTGCAGAGCACTGCCAAGTCGTGTCCTTCTTGGGGCAAATTCTCCCTTCCTTGCTGCAGCTAACACCACAGGGTAAAATTTCAGACTGAAAGCCTCAAAGTCAGCTGCAAACTTTAATAATCGGTTCCCAGGATATCTTCAATATAAAAATGATGCAAATAGAATTTGAGGGTTAGAGTTAGATTTCTTTTGATTTTTCAGAAGCTGCTCAACTTGCCTGCTGTTGTCCTTTTCACACAGTACTCAGTCCCTTTTTTGCATCTGTTTGTGTGTGTATATCCAGGTCAGTGTATGCGGAGACATACAAACTATCTTCCTCAAACCATAATACTCTCAGCACGATTCCAATTGACTTGTACACCAAAGTTTGCTTTCCCTCTACATAGTAAACAAAAGGGTGCAGAGTCCCCACACTTATATCTAGCTTGCTCCATCTAGTTATGAGTAGTTGTAGTTGTAGTTTTAATTTATTTTAGTTCTTTGCTAAGAAGGAAATTTTTATCAGGATTTTTGTTCTGAGGATGCTTAGCCAATACAGAGCTCTGACCTATCAATCCCTGATGATAAGGATATTCGCCTCCTAAGACAAATTCTTTCTCTGCTCATTACAATTCAGCCTAGCCATCTGCATAATGCACACCTATTTTTAATGTCTCCCTGATGATGTGCTCAGACAGGGTGACAGACTCTGTGCTTAGATATGTCATTAAGTGCTTTCCAGATCTGCTTACATTTGTGATTGTCATTCTGGTCAGCATACTATCCTCACCCACACCAGATCAATGGAGAGCTTTTCACTGGTCTTCAAAGAGCCTGAAATCGTATGATGTTTGTCTCTTACCAGACACAGGATACAATTCTGAAGCTTAAAAAGGAAAAGTATAAAAATGTCGCAAGACCTTCATATCGCATGTCAGGGTATACAATTTGCATGCCCTATTCTTTTTTTAAGATATGAGACAGTTTCCGAAATGTTGATGAAACCTACATGCCTATTCTTGAAGTACTTCTTGTGCTTCTAGATCTGAGCTGGATCTCCTTTGGAAATAAATAGGCAGAATTCCAGTAAAACTAACATGGATATGCTCATTTCTAACAGCTAAAGGTCTGCTCATTCTTTACATAAATACGTACAAAAGTCTGCATTTCGTGGCCTAGTCAATCCATGTTGCACCATAAAGTAAAGAACTTAATGATGGACTGAAAGCATGTGGAAGTGAAGTTTTCTTGTGCAGAGGAATTCATTATCAGAAGAAAGCTGGCAGAAAGCCTGCACCTTCTGCAGTATTCACCTGGATATCTCAGGTAAAGGACTTCACCCTCTTCACCAGAATACAGTGGATTTCCAACCAGAGATCTGTATATGCACAAATGTACGTGCAAAGAGAAAGAGAGGATGTGTGTTTATTCATGTATGAATGTGTTGTATGATGAGAGGGTCAGAAGAAATGATAATAATTTGTTATAAATAATAACATGTAACTACATTAGGGAAAAAGAACAGGTAATGCCTGGTGGATCAGTTCTTTCTTTGCATATTTATGTGTTTTATATCCAGTATATTAAGAGACCTTATTGGGTTTTATCTGATTATTTTGTCCTCACTTATTCTAGTGTAACACCATCAGCTTCTCTCATCCTGGACCAATATACCTGAGCAGACTACAAAATGAATATTGGTTCTCATGCTTTGTTATACAGATGTGATGCAGAGCAGAAACAAACTGATACTGAGGCCAGACAGGTGGTATGGATTATAGTTACAAAGATCACTGATGAGCACAGCACCCTCCAGTTACTCCAGCGGTTTCTGCTAAATCTTTCTTTTCTTTTCTCTTCCCCCCTCTCTTTTTTAGTTATATTAAAAGCAAATAACATGATTATGAAACACTCTACTCTTATTCACATCCTGAGCACTGAACCAATAGCCAGAGACATTTCTTAACGTTGATGAAAATTTATGCAGACTATAGATTGCTTTTTTATGATACAAGTGTTTTGACTCTAGCCAGACAAAAACGTGTCTAAGGCTCCGCTGGTGTCATGTGCTGCACAGGCTGCCCCAATGAGTGTGCTGGTATTTTTGTCAGAGTTGCTATCTGCAAAAATGAAGTTTTGCTGCAGGTTATGAAATTTGGGGTTTTTTTCTTTCACTATTTTTTAAATTTAACCACAAAGTTTCCCGTACAACTTGAACTCAATATTTGAAGCAGACCCAATGTCATTTCCACGTTATTCAAAAGTATGAAAAGCCAATTTAGTTTGTGCAGCCTTTCTTTCCTCTAATGACTGCCTCACAGCATCAGCATCCATCGGTGATGGGGGTCCTTGCTCCTGGTGTTCAAAGCTGCATGTGATTCTCTGCTGGTACACAGCAAGAGGCTTTTAGAAGTTTAACAAGCCCAGAAATGTGCTATTTGGGGTTTTGGAACTCATTGCTTCGAAATGTCAAGGAGATAAAGAATTTAGCAAGATTCAAATCTGGGTTCAACATTACATGACAACAGGATTATTCAGAAGTAAATAATAAGAAAAATATTTGGAAAGGTTGCAACGTGCCAAGTTGTGAAGATTTAAATCAGTCTTTTTCTGAGCTGGCAGGACTTCTCCAAGGGGAACAGTTTATCCTGCCAGAAGTTTCTTGCAAATGCTCCTAAACCACCCGCTGTCAGAGTCAGCCTATGGGGTCTCTCTAAACCAACCACTGGCTTGATTGATTTTTACCCATTGAACAGCAGAAAATAAAATTAGGTCAGGGATTAATACATGACATATAATTGTGAACATAGCTAATGGGAGTTAAATATCATGTACGGCCTCATCACAGAAAACAAAACCATTGTCATAAAAAATAGAATGTGTCAACCAAGAAATGACTCATTCTTAGCAGCATTTCAGTAACAATATCTGTGAAACGCTTCATGTTCTTACCTACGCTTCCATACAGTGTGAGTAGCTTAAGATGTCTAAACTTGTCTCATAGTCTGAGGTCAAAAGCACCTCATTCATTAAGAGAAAAAATGGTACTTTTATCAAGATTTAGGCACTTGTGAAAGACGCTGTGCTGGCATGCCCTGGTAGTAAAGTGCTTTTGTATCTGGAGAAAAAGAACAAAGTGGACAGATAATAGACTTCCCTACACTGGCAGGATAATGTGCCTCATTCTGGTCCCAAAAGACTGTTCCCTTCTGATGGCAGGAGAAGTGTTTTTGGCTGAGGAGATAGTGCAGTGCCAGCTGTAGCCCCTGATGTGATCATGCTGCCACCCAGACCTGGACCAAGACCACATGCTTTCTCATCAGCTATTGCGCAACTGCCAGGCATCACCTCTTTCATTTGGGCTGGGCAGGTTTTGGCTTAGTGACCTAGGGAGCCATTTATATCTAGTTTCGAATCCCTTGAAACAAAACCCTTTCCTTTCTCAGCTGTCATAGGGAGTGCACCAAATTCCCTGCACTCCCACACTCTTTGCTCAGGAATACCTCATGCTGCCTTATGTGCAGTTGTTCTATTTAATAACAGGTAGATTTAGGCATTACTGTTGTTGGACCTCCTCCTGCAGAAGCTTGGAGGAATGCTTAACGAACAGCAGCATTCAGCATTTTCTGTCTTATCCTGGAGAGCCTCTCTCCACTGGTGGCCAGCAACAGTAGCTCCAGTGACACAGGTAGACATGGGCCGCTTGCACCAGCTGAAGATCTGTCATGATGTTTTCAGCATTGAGAAGTCACTGAGGCTGCTGCTGACCCCTCGGTGTGGTGTTGACTTGGAAGACAGGAGGACAGAGCTGCTCAGAGCAGTGCTTCAGGAAGATCAGGGAGGAAAGCTCTGTGCTGACGGCTCTCACCCACCTGCAGCCAGGCACATCCAGAACTCGTTCTCCAAGGCCTTCTGAAAACACCCTACACTTTTCTTGTGTGAAGGGTGGGACAAGATGCATGCCAAAGAATAAAAGCATGTCAGTAGCTTAAATGGAGAAAATATGTCATATTTATCGTTACAGAACTGATTAACATCAAGACAGTTTGGCTGAAATTCAGCTCCTTGCTCCAGCCTTCATCTGTGTTGTTGTGCTTGTTCTCTTCTTATCTGTAAAGGTGGTAAACAGATTTTCCATTTAACTTTGAGGGTTTTGCCACTTGTATAACAGCTTTTTTTTCTGTGCTTAGGTTTCCCTGGAGCGATGATCTCCAAACACAGGTCAAGAAGCTAATCATGCTTAGTTTGGAGATCAGTTTCTCCTTGGCCTAGCCATGCTCAATGGCGTCATCTAGCTCTGCTGCAGTTAAGGAAACCACAAATGTAGCAAACTCTTTCTTCGTTGTGAAAGAACCTGTCCTTTTCTAGACTTGGAGTGGGAATTTTAACAGCCATTGAATTGAATGATGAAATCACAGATCTTTCACTTCAGTGGAAAAAAACCTTCACAAATCTTTTCACAGTTCCACTCTAATTTACCTACTTATGTCCTTTTTAAAGATAATCTATATTCTCATACATAAATGGTGATGGGACAATAATTATTACTCAATACAACAAAAAAGAACTAATATAGAAAATAAAAGGATTTTCTTTCTGTCTTCTTGCTTTTAGTGATATCTCTTCCCTCAGTATACTTGTGACTCTTATTACTGCATTGTCTGCTTATCAGTTCTGTAGACAGAATCCACAAATCTGCTGAATTAGGTAAGTGTACAGTTATTTTTAACTGAGTTAAACATTACATGTTCGTACGGCATGCTGTGCAACAGATATATACTAGTGTCATATGACATTCTGTCCAGACACTTGTCCTAAATTTAGCTCTAAATTTACCCTGAGAGATGTAGGGCAAACAATCAAATGTCAGCCCTGCAAAACAAACCTGTTGCATTATGATTTGAATTTAAGGAGGCATAAATATTCTGATCCTCTCTCATGCATGCTCAAATCAGTTGGGGTGGGGCAACTAAGCTTTCTTGGTGGCTGTATGGAGGATAGTTAATTTGATCAGCACTTCAAATATTGTATTTGTCACATTTGCATTTAAACACATTGCCAAAGCAGCGTTGGGTAAAAGGAGATGATGGTGCAATGTCCTTTAACTCAGATTCTATTCTGGTTCTTTAGCTGGTGTCATTTGCACAGTAACCGATCACCTCCCAGATCTAGTAGGGGGAGCGTAGCTGAGACAGGCCAGTGTCCCCAGCCCATAGCATAGTAGGCATCAATGTGGATGACAGCATGCCCTCTTGCCTTTAGTTTCAGAGTCTGATGGCAGTGAACCTACTTCCAGTTGGGATAACTGGAAGCTGCTTCAGCCTTAGTCCCAAGCAAGGCTTGAACACCTCTCTCTCGAATCAAAAACACCCTACCCACTTCTTCTCCCTGAAGCATGTACACAGAAAGATCCCCCTCTGCCTCTCACTTACAGGCTAGTCCAGTAAAGGATGTTAACATTTGTTTAACTCTCAGCTTGTAGAAAGTTGCAACTGAGTTCCTTGAATATCCTTGTACTTGAAGATATGTAAGCTTTTGTGAGGTGCTGAATTTAGGTACTGATATCGCTTGTTTTTTGAAGGCTGTTTATCATGACAGAATAGTAAAGTAAGGACAGATCTGTATTTAGAAGGCCTGTTGTTCTTTGTCTTTGAGGGAAGGGAAGGAGAGCAGATCGCATGGTACATAACAGACAGAATGGTTGGAAACAAATGACAGTCTTAAAGGGTACCAGAGGGTATCAGAGGAGTGCATTCAAAATTACAAAGCAGAAGAAGGAAACTGTTCAGAATTTAAATCAGCCTATGGGATTGAATAGAGGGATATAGTCCCATTGTAGTTTTTTACAGACTGCTTTAAAAAACTCCATAGAAATGTTGGTTCCCATCAAAATCTATTTGACTTTTCTATCACTGCTGCTTTGAAGTCACTTTTTTTGCCAGTATCTTTGCTATACACAGTAGTCTGTGTCTCATGCTGGCATTCTTGTCCTCCTCCCCTACAAGGGCCTCAGAGCAATGAGGCTGCAGCAATATCTCTGAATTTTGTGTATTTTATAAAGGTCAAGAAAAAGAACTAGCCTTTCATAACAATTCTTACTAATGCACATTGTAACATAAAATAAATGATATTTGCACAGTAAAGTGTAACTAAAAGATAATGTTTATGCTTTCCCACCTCCTCCAAGGGACGCGTATTTGTTTATGTAGTCTTCAGGTCATGTTCGTTTTGTATTAGCATTTCATGTTCTCCTCTGACTGATTCCTCTTTCAGTTTGAGTCAGTGGATGTGACCTTACGATGACATTTGCAGAGGGAGGCTATGAGTGCAGTAGCTGTAGGTTCTTCCAGAGCTCACTGGGAGGTCAGGTCCAGGCTGAGTCATCAGATATCTGAAATGGGGCTTAGGAACCTGAATGTTAGGTGTTCCCTTTTTAGCTCATGTCATATCACTAAAGGAGTGAGGACTCCATTTTGATTGTAACTGAGAGGTGAAAACTCTCTATGAAGAGCCATCGTGCAGACATGGAAAATGTATACTGAGCCAAAGTCCACCCTGTGGACTTGTGGGTGTGAATCAGGAGCTATTAGAGTGGGATGAATTCCTCCTGAAAGAGGAATTATGTTCTTAGTCGAGAGAACTCAAAACACCTACATCTTTGCAACACTGGAGTATTTAGGCAGCAAAGTCAGCAAGAAATAATGTATATTGTATTCCCTACCCTGGGCACGTGTGACATTCTGCACCTTTTCCCGTAGAAGTGCCTCTGGCTCCTTGCCTCTCTCAGGGTACTGTGGCCAAAGCAATCATTAGTTCTTGCAAAGGAAATTGAAACCATCTTCCCCTGTGGGAGTTTCTGTCTTCTTGTTATTTGAACATGGAGATACAGGAGGGTTGTTTTTGGTTCTGATATATGCATTTAATCTTTGGGAGTGTCTGAGGATAGCACAGCATGGCCCACACTAATTGTAAGGCAAAGCTTGAGGCTCTGCTCACTGGAATATGATTGTAAAAGGTGCAGAGACATGTGCCCTAGATCTATATTCTCAGTGAAATATGCCACCTAAAATATACTGCTGTCTTTCTGTAGTGAAAAAGTTCAGACAAGGTATAAGTATCAAGTGAACTGCTCCAGGTAACTGGTGCATAAAGTAGTACGCTGTGCTGTGACAAAGTATTGTGATGCGTTGTGATGTGCTCTGCTTTACACATGAGAAATTGTCAGCAGAAAACCTAATCCAACAGCGACTGTGCAACTGCATAATGCAATAGGTCCCCTAGCTGCATATTTTTTGCATCTCGTATCTGCGTATATTCAGTAGTTGCTATATTCATACGCTTAAAAACTATTACATATGAGTGGAACCACATTATATGTCCTGAGACTGTTATTCTGTTGCAACTAATCAATATTTTCTTGCTTTCAGAACTGTACCCATGAGCCAACTGCAGTAGAGTTAGTCATCATCAGTAGTAATATGCTATCAGTGAGAATATAGTTTGTGGTTATGTCCATTCTCACATGCATTTCTTCATGAGATGGCAGAAATATTGCCAGCTTTGCCCAGAAAATGTGTCTATAACAAGCCTATTGGTCTCCTGGTTTGCATAAATTAACTTTGTTTTTTCACCAGCCTTAGTTGCTTGATTCAGGTGTATTTTAAAACAAAACGGTGCTTAGTAGAACTGAAGGGCTACTTAATTCAAAGTAATGGAAGCTGAGCTTGTGAACAAATCCAGAAATGGAGCAAATGTTAAGTGTGCTTTCCTAAACCTACTTCTGCTGGTTCTTTTGAAGAAATATGAAGAATAAAGAGAATCTTGCTGTTTGTTTATCCATTTCTTGTTTTCCTGTGGTAATCCTCCTTTGTCTTCTCTCAGATTCAACTCTCTTTTATTGTACCCTGTTTGCGAGACCCTGACTTCCCCGTCAGTAAGAGCTGGCTATCATCTCCATCATTTTCTATTTAAAGAGAAATAAAAGTTACTCATATGCAGTGACTGAGTTTGAAATTTGTCCCAAAAAAGGGCTCAATTTATGTATTTATTTTTACAGGTAACATTTTGTAACCTCTTGAAATGTCTTGGGGTTAAGCTGAAAATGCAGATCCATAACTGATTGTGTCCCTGGGGAAATATTAAAAAGTCCGATGCAATGCTAATAAATCATAATGACTGTTATTATTATGCTTTGGATGCATTGTAATAAAGCCACAACATTGTTTTATTGGAAAAAAATCAACCCCCAAATGTATGATTTCATTCCTATATAGTAATATTTCTGTAATTAATATTTTAAACTTCTATGAGGTCTTCCTCTGAGGATACCAAAGTATTTCACAGATATTAATTAAATAAGGTCTTATTCGTCAATCTTTATCCGTATAAGTAGTCTCATTGGCTTCCCATCTGCAAGGAATTTTGGACTCTTCTCTGAGTTAATGCATTTGATTATTTCCACTTCACTAATGTAAAAAATGAGACACAGAGGAGTTAAATGGTTTACTCAAGACAGAAGGGAGAGTTAGTGGTATTTGAAAATAGACCTTCTGAAGCAGAGTCCTGTGCTTTCATCAGAAAATGGTGCAGCAGCACTTGTAGGAGCTTGAAGTGGATCAGATCCCTGTTGCCCACAGTGCTGCAATCCTCTAGCAACGGGCACATATGCTGCCATGTATGTCCAGTTTCATGCACTGAGTGAGACACTCGTGCAAAGAGCTCCTGCATGGTGGTTCTCCTTGGCTAGCCTTCTCTACACCTTGTCAGCTACAGCTGGCAGTGCTCATCCGTGATCTGCCATCCTGTGGCATTTCGTTGTTTGAAACATGGAGTGGGGAAGAGGTTACAGTACTGTGCTGTGCTAGCTGTGCACCAAAGCAGCCTGCACCCAAAGCAGACACCTAACTGTTACACTTACCACTTGGTCTGATGCCCTAAGTCCTACATATCTCTCTGCACATACCCAAACATGCTGGGCAAGTGCTGGGCAGCTTGAATGGTCTGTTCTGGATGAAGCTGAAAAAAAGCAGGGCATGGTTCACACTTTGCAATGACGCGCTCCTCACTTTTGTGTCTCAGGACTAGAGTATCCTTCAGTGTGGGGAGGGGTGACTGGGCATTGGAAGGAAACCCAGGAGTGTGAGAGGGAGGGAACTGCAGCGTGTGTGGTGTGAATGACGTGGGGAACCACCTGCAATGTTCATAACATCTGGGACCTTGAGCCCAGTATCTTCTTTCTAATCAAATAGTCCATTCTGGAAGACTTAGGCACCCTTGCCTTTGCAAGGTGTGAGTCTACACCGAAGTATCAGCATTTTTCCTTAAGGTCAATGGGACATCATGCACATTATAAGAGTGCCAAGGGTGTAGATCCAATGAGCAATAGCGAAAAGGCAAACAGAAAGGTTAAATCAGGGAGATTTTCACTCTTGATTTTAAGCCAAGGCTCATTACAATCTTGACGTAGTATCAGGAAAAAAGGTCTGGGTATTGTTTAAAAGTCTTGGAGAGCTGGCTGACATGTTGTCAGGGATATGAGAGTTTCACACCTTCCTGGCAGGGACAACCAGAGTTCCTTCACCTGCCACAGTAACTGTTGCATATCGTTAACTATAGGCAAAACAATTGCTCTAACACACAGTTACAAGGGGCAAATAATTTAACGGGCAGCAGAGAAGGTGGATGTGTGATATAATGGCCTGAGCAAGTCGGAGCAAGGAGCAGGCAAGGAGAGGGAATGATGCTGATCCTGAAAGACCCTAAAAGCAAAGCAGGTGAGTTGGAAGAGATCACATATTATAGATGATGTGGTCCTGCTAAATGCCCCCTTCAAGATTGCTTTTGCTAAGACTTAAGTGGACGATGTTTATGCATGGACACTGTGAGTACAACTAGCCTGAAGTTTGACAAGGTATTCTCAAGTAAAAAGAGACCCATTATGATCTGCAGTGTGTTCTACTTATGTGCATTGTTTTGCCACTGGGATCAGTGAAGTAAGAGCTGAAGGAAAAAGTGTAGGCATCATCTTGATTTCATATTGTGCTGTTCCCCCTCATTCATTATATAAGCTGGACAATACATACTAACCTTTCCAAACTGAGTATTATCCCCGTGTTCCAGCTAATCCATTTCTTCTATGTGTGCCTGATTATTTTCTTCTAGCTCATCCTTGGATCAGAGCTCACTCTTCCTTGGCCAACTTGCCCTGTACCAGATGTGGGGAAGGTGGCTACCATTTCACATTTACGGCTTCAAGTAATCTGACATAGGGTCTGTCTTTCATATTTACATGTTATTAGAGCAGTTCTTTTGCAATAGTAAGCTCCTACAAATACTACTTGGAACGGGTTCACAGCTGCTTTTGTCATCTTTTGGAATTCTGAAGTCTCACATTTGTAGCCTTAAAAATATATGAACCATTGTAAAGCATCTATAAATACCCGTGGTAATGTTTGCCCTGTTTTTTTTTTAACAAGCAGCAGCTACAGGAAAGGTACATTGAGATCCCTTCGCCCCAGTAAATAAAACTCTTCAGGATAACATATTTTATTTCAAAATTATACGGTAATTTCTTTTTTTTTCTTTAGGTTCCAGAAACATGTCCATATATGGTCTGCTTGTCAGGGACAATAAATAATGATGTAATAGAAAGGTCAACTTTGTGTCATTTAGCTACAGGATGCTCGATGAAGTGAAGTTCCACAGATTAATGCAACAAAGAAGAACTTTAGAATGGGTAAAAGTTTCTCCAGTGCATCTTCAAACAGGAAATCTGAGATTCAGAACAACTTATATTTTGGCTTGTATTCGCTGATCATGGGGTGATCCAGAAATAAACTCCAGGCTTCAAAGTGAGAGTGTTTCAAAGCTGTCCTGCAGTTGATCGAAACATCCAGGCAAAGCAGGGAGATGAATACCAACGAGGATTTTCTGAATTAAGACTTAATCAAGGAGATAACTCATTTCAACAATATTATTAGCCTTTTATTTCAGGACAAAAAGGTAATGCAAATGTGCATGTTTTGAACTTATTTTGTATTTTCAATCTGCCAGTTTGCTATGGCTATGCAAATACTTATTTCTCTAGCAATTTGTAACCTAACACCCTAAGATAATCTGTGGAGTTTTTGTGTTTCTACTTTTATTTTTTTAAATAAGCCATAAAACACTTACTGTTTAAAGTTAATTCTAGAATAGTTAAGCAGAACTGTAGCTCCATCATTTCCTTATTTTTCTTTTACTTGCAGGTGATGCTTATGTCTTTCTCCCTAGAATAGTTTGCTCAGAAATAATTGTCGTCGTTTTTATGGCATGCTAAGGTACAGTGAGTGTAGTGTGCAAGGGGCAGTGTGAAGAAAAAAAGTGACAAAAGTGAATGATTTCCTTCACTTAAAGCTTTCCAGCTGGTACAACAGAAAGCTAATACTGCACTGAATGCTACATGAATTGATGCTTTCTAAGAAGAAATAAGAGCGTGCAGATATATACATTTGCAGTAAAGAATCTGTTTGGAATCATAATTTGATGGCATTGTACGATATGCCAGACTGATAGGTGACCTGTTTTAACAGCTGGGGCTTGACAAAGGGGTTTGTTTACTTGGAGGATTCCTTTGGGAAAGCTAGCTTTTTTGCTTCCTTCAGCGCTGGGCTATAACTTGACCACTTTGCATAAGTTGTTAGTACAAAATATGTTTGCCTGTAGCTGTAGCTGGACAGTATAAGAGGTTGTTCTTCTAATGCTCCACTTCTGATGGGCACTGAAAATCTTTCTATTTTTAAAAAAATGATTTACTTCCAAGCATACTTGGAAAACTGCAGTGATTTATCTTGAAATTGACCTAAAATACAGCAAAAATGTCAATATTTCAAGTGCTGTAAATTGGTGTAGTTTCCAATGCCAGCAGAGGATCTGGCCTGAAAGGTGCAACGGTAAGGACTAAAGTGGAAGCTTCATTTACTCTAAAGAGTTTCAGTCATGTCCTGCTGTGTTCAGAAGTAAAGGCTAACATGTGGAGCAGTATCTGCAGAATCTGGGACTCAGTCATTTCTCGGAAAAGAAAAGGCAAAACAAGCATATTGCTCCTCTTCTCTTTCTTTTGCAGGCTCTCAACTACTTATTTTTGTTTTTAGAAATGTGGTTTATCCGATGCTGAGCCATAAATACTGAGGTTCTCTACTGAGTTACAAGCTGATCGGGGTAAACCGAGTGCTAAGGCAGGCAAAGTCTCCAGCTCTGCTCCTTTAATGACCTTGTCACTCACCTGCCACCCTCCTCTGACAGCAATAAGTAATTCTGCTAATTCTGCTGCCTGGGGTCTATTGAATAAGGACAGGCAGCCTTGCTAAGCTTTTCTTTAAGGAAGTGCTGTCAATGGGGACCAGTTGTTTCAGATGCTAATGGTGTTGAGTAGTGGTTCTGCATGTTCAAAGGCAGCTGTAATCCTTGTTGTTTATTTATGTTGCATCAGAGATCAGAGGCCCATTCTCTCAAACACTGTATGTTGACAGAGCTTGTAGTCCAAATATAATAGCAACATAATTGTGTTTGTCTGTGGATTTTACCATAATGTGAGTGGTTACTAATAGTCACCCTGGTGAGTAGTACCTTTGCTTTCAGGGACTTGCCAGGTACAGCTGCTCATTAACGCAAAGAGGAGCTCCACAGCCTGGCCCTGGCACAAGCATTTAATTTCTTACCTTATATTTTTGTCACTAACTGCAACTAAGGTATGTCACAGGCCTGATTTCTGCATCTTAAACAAACTCTCACTGAAATCAGGACAGCAAAATTAAAAATCAGGTAGGAATATTGTCTACGTGGAGAGAGCACGATCAAGCCCTGTGTGGAAATGGTAATAAATTTAGATCCAAAACCTCTTGTCAAACTGAGATATTAAATGGCAGCACAGACAGCAAAATGCCAAAATGTGTCTCGCTACCAAGAGAGATCAGTAATGAAGCAATTCAGACCTGAAGGCAAGGGTTCTGTAATGAATAATATTGACACCGTAATCAGAGCTTTAAAATTCAGGTTCTCTTCTTAAAGGAAAAGCAATGCTGTATGTTATCTGCTTGTAAGAATGGGCTCTTGGACTGCCAGAGAAATGCAGGGGACAGCCAGACATTAAAACCTCTCACAAAAACCTAGAGTGACCAGTTAACCCAGCATTTAATTTGTAAATCTGATTCCAATATGTTAAACCTGCAATAATGAAGCTTAAAGAAAGCAAAAAAGGCAGATTCACACTGAAATTAGAGAGACTACTTTGGTTGGATCGTACTCATCTGAACTACTAGTTCAACCATCCCTACAAATGAAGATTGATTTTTTTCACACCTTTCTTATAGAAGGTGGAAAATATTTAGGTTATAGCACATTAGTCTAGTTAGCTTTTGTAAAGTCGTGGCAGGTAGTTCACTACTAACTAATGGCTCTGCCACCAGATCATATTACCTTAGCCCTACCGTGTCAGTTGAGCCAGGGTAAGTCTGTGTGACTGCAGCAGTGCCATGTAATGTGGCCGAGCTTAGCCCACAATGAAAGAAGGTTAAACTAAATCAGGTTACTTTGGATTAGCCTCAAGCTAAGGGCATGCACTTAGTCTGTTATCACAGCTCACCTGGCTCACAGTAACTTGTTGCAGAAAGAACTTGAATCTGTGCCTGAGCCCCATGGCTCTATAGCTACAGAGAAAAACATTTCCAGGTGGAACAGGATGGTGCCAGGTCTGCTCTGCCTCGAGCAGAGCATGCCTCTTGCTGGCATGCCTCTTGCTCTCGTGGCCTGAGTCAGACACACCATGCATCTATTATCCACGTGATAGCACAATTGACAAATGGAGCAGGTTTCAGCTTCTGTTAGAGGAGTCTCGCTGATCCATCCTCCGCCTAAGAAAACTGAGTTTTCAGGCAGAAGCTGAATGAAGCAGAGGGGCTAATTTTAATGGATTAAAATATGCCAGCAAATAGAGTGGGTAGGTCAGTCTGAGCAAGGGGAGATAGTGGGAAACAGGAGAGAATGGATTTGTCTGAGAAATGAGCTGCATAGCCAGAAAATGGTTTCAAACCAAACTTGAACAGTCTTTGACAGGGGATCAGGATAGCCAAGACTTTCAGCTGCTTAGGATGGGCCTGAAAGCTGCTAGAACCCCAAATGTGACGGTCACACCCTCACCATGATTGTACCAGTTAGAGGGGGAGAATTTAAAGCTTTCTCTGTTAGAGGCCCCACAACATTTCTTCCTGCAGGATGAGTCAGTGGCAGGAGCCGCTGCCAGCACTGTTGTTTCTGCACTCCATGGGACTCCTGTCAAAATATTTAGATTAGTGAGGATCACCAACGTGTAGGAAAGGTTCTCCCTTTCCTTTGCAAATAGGTTGGACCTAGTTAACCCATACAAAGACATGGAAGGTAAAATAGAAATGATCCCCAAAATCAAAATGTCCTTTTCCCTCCTTTTGCCTCAGTTCGGCATGAAACAAAAGGAGGGAGAGGAAGATGTCAGGAAATGGCCTTTACGCCTAGATCCTTCAGGAAAGTAGGGAGGCACCTAAATCCATCAGCCCCTCTGTTGGAGTGAAGAGTTGCATTGTCACTGGTCTCTTGTATGCTCCTCAAATTACCTGCTGCCTGCAAAGGGACTCCAACACCCAGCTTTAAGGCAAAGTGAGGCTGGACCCTCTGCCAGCTCTGCCTCCTGTGTAGCCACAAATTAAAGAAGAGAGGTCTGCACCCTATGCCCTACTGATACAGGATCCTTTGGGAGAAGGCCTTAGTCTCCACTCTCAGCTCCTCCTCCAAGGACTCTTTGTGCATTTGCAATTAAGGCAAATGGAACAAACTCATCACCTCCTTTAGAAGCTCACAGATCCCCACCTCTCCGCTGACCACTTAGTTTAGGTCTCTGAGTCATCATCAGAGCCAGGTCCCTACATTTAGGCATTCTATTGTTGGGTGTTGCAGACAAGCCATCTGATTCCAGCCCATGGCTCCACACATCCACAGCACACCAGTTATTAAGTAAGTACCCAGGCTGACAAACCATAAAAGTGCTGTCCAGAATGTCAGGAACTGAACAAGCTAAGCAGCAGCAGAAGCTGCTGGGAAAAGAAGGTCATGTCATAGTTCTTGGCTAGCCATGGGATGGAGTGCAACCAAGGACAGGTACTGGAAGGGCTAGGGTGCAAGGAGGGGCCAGCAGCTCTGTTATCATTGGAGCTATGAGCTCTTTTAAATGCCTTGCCTTAGTTCCTTTGGATAGACAGGGATCATAGCTCAGGCCTCAGGTACACCCATGCACCCTGAAAAATACAGTCAAGAGCAGGTTTGAGAGACCTGGCAAAAAAACAAAAACAAAAACAAAAAATCTGGATTATATTATTTACAGCAACAGGTTTTATTTTGGCAGTTTTCATGGCTGTAAAACACATACTGTATTGTAAAGAGTAATAATGTTAATCTGAAAACCGCTGGGCTTCTCTTTCCCTTGAGCTCTTCCCACTTCTGCAGTATGCTTGAAATCTGAGGTGGATGCAAGCAGCACTAGTAGATGTAGAAGACTATTTATGAAGTGGTATGTTTAAATCCAAGACTTTAAGTTTCTTGCAGCTTGATTAAAGCTCTTGCAATTTCTTTAAACTTTGTGTTAATTTATTGTTTTAATTATGGTTAAAGAAACAAATGTAAGTGTATTGATGCACATAGGTATGGCTCTGTTATCATTTGAGGGAGTTACCATTTCCTGCACTGTCAGATACCATCTCCCTAATGTCAGGACTGTTTCTTGGCCGTGTGTGCAGTAGCAATGACTAATAGAGCGTGGTAATCTACTGGAGTGAGGCTCAAGACTTGTTAGGCTCCCAGACCCACAGGGATATGATAAGCCAACCCTGTCATGCCACCACTGCTGATATGGGTGCGATTCCCTGTGAGAAGTTCAACTCTCTGTGAGACACTGGGGAGCTGGAGGCAAAGCCCCAGCCAGCGGGAGAGCACCGTTAAAAGGGGGAAGAAGTAGGGGGGAGTTGAATTTTGTCAGCCAGTGCCCTAGCTGGCTGCTACTGGCCTTGCTGGGCGGCAGCTACCAGCCTTGCACAGGAGGGGAGGTGGCTCCACGACCCTTGTGTGTGACCTGGGGCAGGAAGGCGGGCATTTTCCAGGTACTCAGGGCAGGACAAATTTTGCAGGGCTCCTGGTGCTGGGGATCTCTTTGCAGACGTGAGTGAGCATAGCACTCCTCTATGGGGCTGCTTGTATCCTGATGGTGTCGTATAAAGTATGTGGCAAATGTCGTTTTCGACCAGATGCCAGGAAAAGCACGTGGAAACGATGCAACTGCTGGGACAGGAAGCTGAAGTTCAAGTGCCTCGCTAGGGCACCTGCGCCCATGGCACGCTCTGCTCTGCCAAGCGCTCATCCCCCCGCCCTCCCCGAGCAGCAGGCACCAACCAGAAACTCAAGCAGCGCTTGAAGGACATCCAATAAACCGATCGCTAAAGCAGCGAGTGCTGCCGGAAGCTGCAGTGGTCCCCAGGGCACCAGCTCCCCAGGGCTGGTGTTGGGGGGCTCCCGGTGGGGCAGGGCTGGGCTTGGCCGCCAGGGCCCATCCCACCGCCCTGAGGGAGCAGGGCGCCGGGGGGCAGCGGGGGCAGCCCCAGCCCTGGCCGCAGGCACTGCTGTGGGGACAGGGCTGGGCCAAGGCCGGGCCACGCAGGCAGCCACGAGTCGGGTCTGGGGTGGGGGCCAGGGCAGCCTGTGGCCGGGAAGGGGCAGGGCCATGGCGGGGCAGGGAGTGACGACTCCTGGGCTGGGCTGAAATGGCCACCTGGGGCTGAGGGGGAGGCCGGAGGTGGGCAGGGACAGAGAGGACTCTTCCCATTTCCAGTCTAAATCCTTCCACGGGCAGTTTGGATCCATTTCTTCTCATGCAAGCCCTCTTCTTTACTTTACATAGCTTTTCTTGCTTTCTGATAAGCTTGTAAAGAGAAAACCTATTCCCTCTTGGCTGCCATCTTCTTAGCAAACCAAGTCTTTCCATCTCCTCTCATGAAATACTCCCTTGACTCTTGAACACTGGAGACCAGAATTGTCCCTGGCATCCAGATGAGATTTTGCTAAAGCATTGCATGTTGCTATTAATGGCACTAATACTTCCCTGTCATTACTGGAATTACCACAGTATTTTGGATTGTCTTTGCCTTCTTTGAGTCCCTACTGCACTGACAGTTCAGCCTGTGACTGCTGAATGTGCTCTGACGTTCCCCCTCGTCTATCATTTCCAGCTCTCAACCTCTAGTTTTCGGAAGGGAGTCTTACTATGAGTCTTAAAACCGATGACCTTGAACTTTGTTCCATGAAAAGCAGAAAATCAGAAGTGAAACTGAATAGTGTCACATTGCTCTTCTAGATTAACGAGAAAAAGGAAGTCACTTCAAAGAGCAGCTTTGCATGTTGCTAGTGAGATCTTGAGATAGGGTGAGAGAAGCATCTCCACAAAGTTGCTTTACCCTGGCTAAGAACCTACCCCTACAGAAAACAGGCTACCTTCTCCCTTTAATTTCCACCAATTAAAAATGAGACATAAAAAAATAAAGAGATGTGCATTAGTGTTCTCCTAAATAAATTAATTTCAAAGCTATATCTCCTTAATCTGCTGGGGATTTCCTTTACCAGTTTTTCTCCTGAACTGAATGAACCAGAATAAGTAGATTAAAAACTTGTCTTACTTCCTTGCAGCAGCTCCTTTCCCTTCTTAACCAACAGAAAATCCAGGTTCATCTATGTGACATAAAGGAGTTGGTTCACTAAGTTTACATGCAGATTTAATGTTCTCTCCATGACAAAGGTTTTTCTAGGGAATTCTGGTCAGTCTAATCAAGAGACAGAGCTGAACAACAGCACAAGATGGCTGAATTTCTTTCTTTCATTTTCCACATATTAATTGTTCAAATCTCCTTTTACAGGAAAGCAAAAAAAAAAAAAATGGCTACAACAGCAGCAAATACTCAAAGGGAAATGATTGGCTGCGAGGAATACAATCTGTACAGCAGCCTGAGTGAGGACGAGCTTATAAAAATGGCCATACAGCAGAGCCTGGAGGAGGATCCTGCAGGGCAGTCGGCTGCCCAGAGTCATCAGAAGTCAGTTGTGACGGGCCCCGGCGAGGCAGCTGCACCCAGCCGCACCAGCAGCCACAACCCTCCCTACCAGATTTACCCCTGGCAAAGGTGAGTGAGCCCAAGCTCGACATGAGCACGCTGCCCAGGAAGGGACGGCCAGCCTCCCCTGCCAAAACAACACGCTAACTAGTCGTACTAAGCAGCTTCAAATAGCTAATCGTTAGTTTGAGAGCCAGATTCTGGTATATACGCAATGAAGTCAGTGATTTACACCCTCACAGTGAAATGAGAATCTGCTCAAAGTTATCTCTTTTAAACAACAAATAAAATAAGAAAGTGGGCAGTCTTACAAGCTTTCTTGACCTAAAAAAGCCCTGTTGAAGTAAGCAGCTCCTTTCTCTCATGAGGACACTGCACTCCTGGCTTGGGCTTAGCCAGGGAGGGAGTACAGGATTCCTTATGGGAAAACATAGGAGAGAGACCAAAAAAGGCATATTAAACCATGTGAGCAGACTACCTTCTAGATACTACAAACTCTGAAAAATGTGGTTGTTTCAGAGTTTGATTTCAAGCACGCTTGCTCCCAGCCAAGAGTAGCTCCAGATACCAAAGTGTGGAGGCATCCTCCTCCCCTGCGCTGTTGTGCTGTGGGTTGTAGAGACTTGCTGACAGTTTCAAAACCAAACTTTGTTCTCCTTTCACTTTTTAAAAGGCAGAATTCTCAAGGAGGAGGAGGGGTTAGAAAGTCAAAGAAGATAGAAAAATTTCCTTTCAAACTATTTTTTTTGTAATAATTGGGGAGTAACTGAAGTTCTGTTCCTCCTTCCTTCTCATAACTCTGCTTTCCTCACTGCCTCCCTACCGAAGCCTCACTACCTGCAAATGTTTGATTTCAAAGGTCAGGAGACTTGGAACAATTTGATGAGCAGTAAGGATGCTTTATGCTTACAGGAAAAAAGATGCTTTGCAGAATGCAATCCTGCTCCAGCTAAAGTCCAGGGCTTTGCAGTGTAGTTACTGCACACTTGTACTGCCAGCTTTGCTGTGGGGATCTGACAATGGGGGGAGAAAGGGCTACCCTGGCTGTTTGGTCTTGTCTTCCTAGCGGGTCCTTTGACACCTGCTATTTTAGCGAAAGACAGCATCTGCTCTTCTGTGCATTAACCTGTCCTGCCTCTGCCTCAGCCCAGCAGCTTTTGACCTCCCACTAGAGGAAAAGCCTTTGCAGGGTTTGTAGCTACAGATCCGTAGTGTTGCTGGACGCTGCTGCTGCCTGGGAGAGCCTGGGGAGCTCAAAATGGAGCTTGCACCTGGGGGCCCTGGATCCTCCTCCGCTCCCTCCTCTGACCTGCTCGCGTGACACGTCAGGGGGTGATGAATGTCACCTCGCCTCCTGCCTGCTTCCTGTGCGGTGGTGGCAGGGTTAACCTCCCTGTTGTCTTATATGGTCATTTGAATCCCCTGATGCTTCCTCAGAGGGCCAAAAATAATCTCCAGCCGAGAGAGCAGCTGAATCCAGTGCAGAGCAAGCTGTGGCCATCTGCTTTCATTCAAAGCCCTGACCAGCACGCTTTTGCTCTCCCTCTCAGTGGGTGTGTGTCTCTGTTTCTGCCTCAACATGACCTGTTTCTCCTATTCGGAGTATTTCTCTTTATTTCATTCATGTCATCGCCACTCCAGATTGGCGGCCCAGACAAGAGGCCATGCTCACTCTTCCAGCTCGGGGGCAGCCTGGGGGGTCAGGCGAAGGTACGATGGCAGCCTGTTCAGCACACCTCAGCCCATGTAAGTGCCTTGTTTTCCCTCTCCTGCTTTTCCGTGCAGTCAAAAGAAGCCTTGCGGCCCCCTGCCCTCCCAGTCAGCTCTTCTGGGCGGTGATGGTGTCTGGGGGGGATATGGTGGCATTTTGAGTGTCATCCAAGGGATTTCATGAACTGCTTAGAGGGGTCTTGCTGATATCTGCGCTCTTTGCCTCTTCGCCTTCTCTTTGTCTCCTCCAGCCTCCCACTTGCCCCGAACCATCACACTGTCTTTTGTGGGCAACCCCACCTTCAAACCTCCCTTGTCCTCTCCTCCCCTTTCATCCCTCTCCATCCCTCCAGTGCACATGTCCTGGGGACTCTGGGTCACTTGGTAGCTCTGAGGTGGCAAGGGACAGCAGGGAAGGGTTGACTGTGATGTGGTTTATTTGTATAGGCTGGCTCCCACATTGACACAGTAGATGAGGCAGATGGATGCTGTTTGTACTGCATTGGTATTAATTTCATAGTTCAGTGGTGGGGGATGGTGGCGAAAACAAACATTTTATGGCAGCATATAAACAGGGTGAGAGAGTCCAGTCCTTCAAAGTAATGTTTTATAAATGCTTCCAAGATGCTGTAGCTGCTTTCTGGCACAGCAATGCCTGCGCTGTCCTGCCTCATTGAGAAGGGCTACTGGGAAGCCACACTGTATCTTACCCAGCCAAGGGAAAACCACTAGGACAGACTTTGACCCTCCTGGCCCTGTTTTGCCATTGGTGGAGACGATAAATAAGCTTGGTGGGCTGAGCTCTGCCTGTGCGTAGTGGTAGTGTCTGGACTGTGATGGGTTTATTACAGCCCTCTGCCAGGCAGAGCAGAGGTTGGTACCTGCCTTTAGGGAAGAGATGGGGGGGAAAAAGTGTCACAGGCAGAACTTCTCTGTACCTTGCAGAAACCTCTCCTCTGCCTTTTTTGTCTCCCAGTTCAAACCCTCTTTGTTCTATCCATCTTACAAATTCCTCCCTGAATGCATAGTTAGTTGACTATCACGTCTTCACTCCTTTTTCTTTTGTCTCCCTCACCCGTATCTATATTCTCCCCCATCTCACCCTGTACCCTGCACCCTGTGTAATCTGGGCTCTGCCCACTGTGCTGTGCTGACATTGCCCTCACAGACACGTGTGAAAACCTCTTTCTGCTGAAACGTGGAGACTCTTTCACCCCTGTCACCTGTCAGCTCCCCTTGGCCCCTCTGAAATCACATCCTCTCATTATGTGATCTGCATTCCTTGCATTATCTCTTTCCTACTCCACTTGCAAGGACTGGAAAGCAGGCTTTTTCTTCTGCATCATATAGCTCAATAGAGTTTGGTCTATAACGAGGGCCAAGATAATGCTGATAAACTACCCCTCCTCTGCTGTCAGGTAAGAGCAGAAAAGTGGCTAGGAAGTCACAAGGGAGCATGATGGCATGGCTATTTTCTGGCCCTGCACTCGGAGCCAGGCAGAGGCTAGCTGGCTTCACTCAGGAAGATAATGTTACCCGATGCTCTCTACACCCTACCAGGCTGCCAGGAAAAGGAGGTGCTTCCTGAACCCTTTTGTGCACTACTGAACCTCTTCTGCAGCACTTAGAATTGACCCCACCATGCACCTCTTTTGCAATGAGTATTTATGAGCCTGGCTACTGGCCTTCAAAATGTAGTAACTCTTTTGATTAGCCTATAAATTTAAAATTTCATCAGAACTTCGGAATTCCTCCTTAGTCTTAATACTGATTTTGTCTGTTTCCATTAAAATCCAAAGAGCAGAATGTGTTACATATGAGTGTGTGTGTGTGTGTGTGTGTGTGTGTGTGTGTGTGTGTATACACATACCAACTCTGAGACAAGCAGAAAAGAAGGATTTCACATGGAGACTCATTAAACCTTCTGTGCAAATCTGGAATTTGCTTGGCTAAAGTGTCTACAGCCAGGTCCAGCAAACCTCTTGTCTTGCTCAGGAATCATTTAAGGTCAAGGGGCCTAACAGAAGTTTGCTTCATTCAACATCTTCAACATCTGAAGGCTCGAGCAGACCACTAACTGATTCTGCACACATTTTTAACCCTGCCACAGAGACAAGGTACCCTGTGCTTTCACTGGGGTCTCAGTTAATACGATTTACTTTGCGTTTGCTATGTGCCAACAAACTGCAAACAGACTCCTGTCGTATCCCACCTGGCATGCAGTAACTCACTAGACCCCAGTAACTCTATCGTGTGCCCGAGTCCCAGGTCACAGTAAGCAGCCCTGTGTATGTAACATGAAACTTTGCATAGCACAACAGATGGTTTCAGCAGGCTTGTGCCAGAGGCTTTTAAGGATAAAGATCCCCCACCTCCTTCCCCTCTCTCAGGCAAACATACCAATTGTTGCTATTAACTGACTTCAACCAAATGCCAAATTTTAAATGCCTATGTAAAAATCTCTCATCTATAACTAACTAGCAATGTTATAGTGCCTTAGGTACCTTAATTAGTATGGGGATACAGTGGGGTATCCAGGGGGACATCAGTCCTGCAATTATCAGAAGAAGGTCAGTTGATTCCTTCTGGCTGGGTAGTGGCCAGGAAGGCAGCTGCCTGCTCTAGCTGTTATCTCCTCAGGAAAATTGCCTGGCTTTGCATCCCGTATCTCACCCTCATTCCAGTGTTGCTATTTTTGTGACTCTGCAGTCTTGATATCACTGCTTCCAGCTATAGAGAAGAAAGAGCAAGTGGTACTAAGTACTTTTTCACCTGGGATATGCTATCTTTTCCCATTTATTGGCCTACACATTTTGTTCATAGTCTTCCACAGCAAGCCCTGGGTTTTTCCTTAGAGAAGCAGTGTACTGACTTTTGTTTTGATGCAAATATCAGCATTTATAGAGTGGGCTTGTCAAAAAAGCTGATGGGTCAGCTTCCAAGTAGGCATCTAGAAAAAGAGTGGATTTTAAAGTGTCCAGCACCTAGCAGGTCTTGTTGTGACACTGGACATATTTTCAAAGGTCTATAACATCCAAGGCGGTTATCGTTTCTGAAAATTTGGGTGCTTAATACTGAAATAATAGCTGGGGCTCTCTAGGGTAGTCATTAAGGGCAGCTCAGAATTTCATTTCAGTGGGTAGATTTTTCTTTTTATCCTCCCTGGCCAAAGAAAAGAGAGCCCAGACCAACACTGTAAGATTTACAAGGTCTAGCCAGCGTTCTCCTTTCTTGACAGCTGGTCTGCCTAACTTTTGAAGACAGATTTTCATAAGAAAAATAGGAAGTATCTCTAAAGATTTATTCAGAATTTCTGTTTTAGAGCTCAGCCATCTGCAAATTAAAGCTAACATTTCTTCAGTGTTGAAAAGGGGCAATTCTTCTCTAAGTTGATCTTGTTTATGAAATCTCACATGGAACGACCTTACCACATTTGACAGCAAATGTCAGGATAATGTGATTATCACAACCATGGATACTCATGGTAGTGTACAGAGCACGGCTAGCGCTAGTCTCACCAAACTCCATATTTCTAAAATGTAAATGTTTATGTCAGTGATAGTCAACACCTACACTTTACACTTTGTGGAGAAAGATCCACGCCTCCAGAGAGTGCTGCTTCTTATCCGTCGTGACTAGCTAAATTAGAGTAGATAGATAGATTTTACCTCTAGTGACAACTGTAGCTAGATGCCCGAGGGCCACAAAAAGTTATTATGTAGGCTGTAGAGGTTCATTGTTCTTTGCCTAATGATACCATGTTGTTGCCGTAAAAATCTTGTCAGTAATGAAGAAAGCAGTAATCAGTTTTCAACCTTGTTTTAAAGAGAGCTTGACCCAGTGGTGGCAGCAATCAAGGATGGAGATGAAAAAGCAGTATGTAACATGATGAAATCAGGGAAAGACCTTTCTGAACCTAATAAGGATGGCTGGATACCTCTCCATGAAGCTGCATACTATGGCCAAGTGGGTTGCCTAAGCCTGTTGCAAAAAGGTTAGTGAAATTAAAATTAATTGATTACGAAATGGATAGAACAATATGAATAAGCCAAAAAGCAGAATTAACACAGCCCAGCTGGAGCCTGGGTCCTCGTGTGAAGTTCTTTTTTCAGCCAGTTTGTGTGCATATTAATTTCACCCTCTCTCTGAAGACACGTTTGCAAACTGAGGCCTGTAAAAGTTAGCACATGCAGGACAAACTGATATCTCTGTGAAACTGCATAGATCATGCCAAGCCCTGGAGTTGCCGCTGTAAAGGCTTGCAGCTCAATCCTTGGCTGTTGTAAGCTGCTAAACTGCCACAGGAGGCAGCGGAATTGCCTCTGTTACCCCTAGATGAAGATCCAACCCAGCCCATCTTTGTCAGTGACTGAAGGCAGTTAGCTGTCATATTCTGCTTCAAACTACTACCGAAGATCATTTACTCAGCAGCTTTCTGCATCACTAATGGCAATAGATGAACATTAAAATCTAAGCCAGTGGCTAATAGGATTTAGAATAAATTCATTTTTTATGCTTAACTTACTTTACTTACTAAAAAGGAGAAGAAGAAATAAACAAAAAAAAATCAGCTAAAACTCTAAAGATCACGAAAAACGATTATGCTTCAGATACTTGCATACTACATGCCTCAATGACTGTGCGCTTATGGTTTCTTGACAGCATACCCTGGCACAATCGACCAGCGCACTCTCAACGAGGAGACAGCTCTATATCTGGCCACGAGCCGGGGCAACCTAGACTGCCTCCTCACCCTACTGCAGGCTGGAGCCGAGCCCGACATCTCCAATAAGGCCAGAGAAACTCCGCTTTACAAAGGTGAGTGACCGAGTTCCCAGAGATGCTGAGCAATGCTGGTGCCATAGGAGGAGAGCTGCTGGCACTCAGAGGATCAGCCCCCACATAGCTCTCCCCAGACATGGTAGGCTCACTAGGTCTTGCATGCCAAGACTCAAATTCAGCAATTGGCTCCCATTTCATACAGGTAAGCCTATATCTCCTGCATCTGACTTGCCATGGCACAACCCCTCTGCGCCCGGGACGGGCTTGGTGCCTGCCTCAGGGCTGCAGACTGTAATATGGGGTGAGAGCGGGGGGTGGGACGCTGAGGGGGATCCTCAGCACAGAGTGTCAGGTGGGTCTCTGCAGAGTGTCTCAAACTGTGGGAAAGCACAAAGCTGGATAGGACAGGACTATGTATGCCTTTTTAAACAGTAGGTCCTAAGTAACTGTTAGATGTGGGAGTATAGTAAGTGTACACATGTTGATGATTCATGTACTGAGTGTGACAGGCCAGGCTATGTGCTATGCCAGATGCACAATGCTATAAACAATTCAGTGAGGTAGATAATATCTTTAGCAGAACAGCATTAAATCCATGGTATCTGAAGGGTTCAGAGAAGGCAATGATCCTTCACACCTTTATGTCCGTCTCCCTTTGACTGACTGCTCTCCACATGACAATTTTTAGTGCTCTAACTTTACGTTAAAAAGCACCCATTACTGGCCTACACAATAATCTTTCCATAAGCTTTGAATGCCTGGAATTATAAAGGCACAGTTTAATATGTCTGATTTTAAAATGTCTGGCTTATAGTCTGCTACAGGAAATTTGTTCTACTGTGAATTAAACACACAGTAGCAGTGATCTTCATAATAATGAAAATATGAAAGCACCCTTTAGCCAGAGAAAACTGTTATTAAGAATGTGCTAAAAATTTTATGATCCATCCTCTAATAAGGAAAGAGTGAAAAAGTTATAATGACAAATTAGTCATCCTTTGTATGTAAGCAAATGGAACTCTGCAGGGCTGTCATGCGTAGGTAATTACAGCAGCGTCTAATCAGATAGTTTGCTTTCAGAACATGTTAGTGACGCTCATGTATGTGAGAGGAAGCCATGGGGATATCCCAAGGGAAGAACCAACACCGAAAGGCAGCACTTCCATGAGAAAGAGACACTATTATTTTTAAAAAGAACAATTGCTATAGAATGTGGTGACCTCTCTCACTGTGCCTTGTATAGCATATGCTAACTGGGGGTTGTAAAAGTGGCTGCTTATTCTAGAAGCCTTTGGTTTGGGGTGCCACAGTAAAAGTATGTAGAGAGCCTCCTGACTTTGCATTCAAAAACCAATGGAACAAATTAATGAGTAAAAATCCCCCCAAAAATATTACATATCAAGAAAATACCTTTATGTCAGGGTGGTCCTGAGTTGTGAATTGTGGCAGGCTGGGAAAGTGGCTCACCCCATTCTTATATTCTGAGGATCCTTTGCTGGCTACTGTTTGTTTGGTCTTTTTGTATTTTCTTGACTATAGAGTTTTATTTGCAGTTCAAGGCAATAAGATACAGGGTCAGTTTGCATAGAATTTGGACAGAGAGTCGTTAAGTTGTGTGGTTTCTGCATCTCCCTCAGTATCAGGCTTGGTTCAAGCGCAGTGCATAACAGTTAGCCTCCCCCAGGTCCCAGCTGAAGATTGGTTTTTCTGCTACATCCTTTGCCTGCCCCAAACACTGTCAATTAGCTGCAGCCTTAGCTCTCATATTGAACTAGATGAATCTTTGGTTTGACTCAGCACGGCCAAGTTGTGTTATATTGCTTTGTGCTACACGAAATGTATACTCAGAACACCCAGAATCTGTTCAAAAGCTTGTCCTGTATCTCTACCTTTTTTGTCAAAACAGCCTGTGAACGCAAGAATGCAGAGGCCGCAAGACTCCTGGTGCAGTACAACGCTGATACCAACCATCGTTGCAATCGAGGATGGACTGCTCTCCATGAGGCTGTCTCCCGAAATGACCTGGAGATTATTGATATCCTTGTGAAAGGGGGTGCCAAGATTGAGTCCACAAATTCCTATGGAATTACTTCTTTATTTGTGGCAGCTGAGAGTGGGCAGTTGGATGCTTTGAGATACCTGGCAAAATGTGGTGAGTTCAGTCATGCAATTGACATGCCTTTACTCATTTCATCCTTAATATTTCAAAGTGTTAATTGTGGAGAGTGTGGAGAGTTAATTCTCCATGCCTCAGTTTTTCAGTCTCTGGAGACAAGGCTTAGCCAGAAGAGGTGCTGAGGTTCCTGTTGCTCTAGAAGCCCAGATTGCAATAGGGTCTTTGAGAGAGCATGGACTAGACACATCAGTTTCTTCAGCATCCATTAGTGGTCACTCACGTGGTGAAGTAGTTTGGTGCTCTTTAATTGTATTGACTGACAGCTTTCACAACCCCGCACACGTGTAGCCTAAAGTCCAGTCAGTTATAAAAGAAACTGTAGGTGATAACAGCTGGTGGAAGTTGAACATTAGCCAACCCTATTTGCTCATGAACATGTGCAAGGATGGGCACAAGGTGAGTTTTCCTCCACTAATGAGTCCTGATGAGTACTGTAGTTAACAGATTTACACCAGAGAGAAGCACACTCACTCTCCCTCACGTGTGTGTATGTTCAAACATAAAAGCAAAATAAATGTGATTCTAGTTTATACTAAATCTACCGTATACTGCTCCAGTCATATAAAACAGCTTTAAAATAAGTACAATACACTTTACTACTACCATTCTGAAGCATATTTTTGTTCTCAGTGTGGCACAATATCTTCAATGTAGGTGAGAATCAGTGCCTGTGCATGTGAATATGTTTGTGAAATGAGAGCAAAACAGCAGTGCAGACAAGAAAAACTTCTGAAGAGATTAGTATAGCCAAGAAAGACGTGACAACTGGGGAACAAAAAATGCTGTCCGTTGTCCAGCTAGCGTTGTCAAGCCAGTTTTATATGACCATCATTTATAGTCCATCAAGCTGCCTATGATTTTGAAAATGAAGCTGGAATGTTATTTGTGTTTCAACTTACATACATATTAGACTTTCCTTAAAGTTTAATTTTGAGAAAAATACACAAGAGAAAATCCAATAAAACTGTTCAAATGTTTCAAACCCTCAAAAGCTCCTCTGAGAACCCCAGGAATAATATCATTGCATTGTTTATGATGACCAATGTTCATCATAAAAAAGGTTTCTTTTTCATTTATTTTTCATTAAGAACGTAGTCCTGTGTTATGTTTTGTCACTGCTGTTCTCCTATTGTTTCTAACTACAGTGTCTTCAAAGGGCCAAACACAACACAGATGTTGCAGTCTGGGGTGACAGCACAGGGAAATGTTCTTCTTGGCAGGGAGTTTTCATGATCAGACAGGAGCCTGATTGGCTCTTTTATTGGAGCTAGAAGCAAAACTCCAGTGAACGGTCATTCCCATTTAGAATACACATAGAGCAGCCTTCCTGAGGACAGAATGGTATAGCATATACCAGTCAAAACCTAGGCTTTCAGGCCTTAAATTTCTAGCACAGAAAAAACTAGATTTGAGAATGTTTGTGGATAAAAAGTATTAGGGCTTGGTTTATTCTTGTTTGTTGTTTATTAAGCCAAACATCCAGTAGAGCTCAAGAAAAATGCCCCGAATAATCTAGTAGCTCATTAATATTATTTGCCATTTTTTTCTGTAAAACTTAAAATAAGGCCTCACATGCTAAGTTTTGAAATGAAGTATTCATTGACTAAGGCATGCCTGAATAAAAGCAACTTTCAGAGCAACTTTCAGATACTGAATTCTTTGCTTTGAATTATGAGGTTGTCTTGTTATAGAATCCTATATTAGCCTGCATATGTACTAAAATTAAAATATAGTATAAATAGTATGAATGCACTTATAGTATAAATATATATAGTATAAATAACATATATAAACATATATTATATGTGTGTATATATGATATTATTACAGAATAATTTCCTTTGGAGTTCCACCTCTTGCTCACGACTAGTATATGTACACACAGTAAATATATAAATACTTATGAGATTATTGCGTCTAAAGAAAAGGCCACGTTATATAAAGAACTACCCTCTAGCACATTTTAAAATGGTTGCATTTGAGATATGGTTGGATGGAGCCTGGATTCATAACTGCAAGCTAATGGTTGACACTGACTGTGTTTTTTATCCTGTGGGTACATCCCTTTCCAGGAGTGTATTATCACATTGTTTTCCCCCAACAAACTGACTAAAGAGAATAATTTCCCCATTAAACTTTCCCTCATAAAATTCACATCACAGTAAAAGCCAGTGAAGTTCTAAAGTATAACTGTATCACTTTTTTATTTTAATATGATATGACCTCATTCACATCCCCTTTCAGGACATTTTGTGGCTCCAGTGTCACAGAGACTTATGCTGTTCATTTAAAATATGTTGCTTCTATTTGATTTTAACCTTTTAGTGCTACAAAGATTTCCTTTCTTCCTAGGTGCTGATATAAATACTCAAGCCAGTGATAAAGCCTCTGCTCTTTATGAAGCCTGTAAAAATGGGCATGTACGTATCGTGGAGTTTCTGTTGTCCCAAGGAGCAGATGCTAACAAAGCCAATAAAGATGGCCTGTTACCTCTTCACATAGCAGCCAAAAAAGGCATTTGCGAGTAAGTTTGGGTTCATTTCATAGTTTCACTTTTTAGACAAGAATCCAGAGTCCATATGAGAAAGAGAATATAAGGTGCTATATCTAATACTGATCATTGCAAGTGAGGGAGCTTCCAGCTGAGAACCCACCTTTCCAATTTAGAGCTTGAGTTTGAAATTCTAAACTGAGCAGAGTGTATTTGCAGGATGGGATGGGATGGGATGGGATGGGCTAGGATGGGATGGGATGGGATGGGATGGGATGGGATGGGATGGGCAGGGCAGGGCAGGGCAGTAGTATGGGGTGCGAGATCCTTTTAGCTCTACCAAAATATCAGTTATTAGGGCTAAATAACCCCAAGTATCTTGGAAATGGATTAATCTGAACTCCACTCAATATGCTTTGGATGTAGTAAAAGCATCTGTGTGGAGGGTTAGTGCTCAATACTTAGCATAGCATAGCTTAGTTTGTAAGCATTTTCCTACCTAAACAAGCCTATAGTTATTCTTCCACATGAGCAGAACATGCTGCATTCATCTCTGGTGTGTTCAGGCTTTTTTAGCAATAGTTCAGATGCTGTCAGCGGGAAGTGTTTAAGTGAATCTCTAAGGCCCATTAGTGAGACCATTGCTAGAACGTGGCATCCAGTTCTAGTATCCTTCCTTTCAGAAGGCTGTCAAGAAATTGGAAAGACTTCAGAAAAGAAGTAGAGGACTAGTTCAAGGTCTGGAAAATATACTTTATTAATGAGCGATTAAATGACTCTTAAATGTAGCAGATATGCATAAAGAGATCCAGTGGTTAGTTTCTGAAATCAGATGTGTTTGGGATAGAATTTTGCACACAGCTTAAATAGTGAGACACTAATGAAAACTGATGAAAAACTAATGAAAAAAATAACCAGGAAATGAGTAGATGAATCAGTCTTTTGAATTAGAGGTGTTTCTAGGAGGGGGAGAAACTCCACAGCCTGTGAGTGTATCAATTTAGAAGATGCCACCTAGAGTTGTGATTATAATCACAACACAAATGTAAGTAGTTTTTGTCTAGCTCTTTCAAGGACTGACAGGTACTGACATTGCAGCATGCTTCTGAGCCTGAGCTCCTGAGTATTTACTTCTGATCCTAAGGAAAATTTTGCATCCTGCCTTTAACTCCTTGCTGCTGGAAGGGCCAGTGGCCATTTGTGCAAAACAGTTACATCTCTAATTGCAGTGAGACAACCCTTTGGCAGCTATAGTGGATGCTTCTCTTACATTTTCCATCAAAATCTTAACAGCAATAGTAGAATGAGAGAGCATGTCCAGCTGCAAAGACTGGGTCTGGATATTAAAGCTATCTTTGCAAACAACCACTGGAGAAGATTCTTATGTATTTAACAATGTCTGAGGAATGAAAACTTTTAATAGCACTAGACGTTCCCGTAGTATCTTTTCTCCAAGTTTCAGTCTACTTGAGAATCCTAATTAAGCTTCTCAGTCACTTAGATAGACCTGAGGATATTTATTTTCTGTAAATGAAGTAGGCCAGCTTCTTTGTGGAAGCTGCATGTTCCAGAGGGCAGCCTGGTGTGAATTTATGTAATGGACTTATACACTTCTAGCATATGTGTAAATGCCTTGCACAGAGTTCTGCAAGCATGATTCAAAATTTTCTCTGGGGTTTGAGTTACACAGACATTTTCTTGAAAACAAGCACCGTTTAGATGAGAAATGGGCCAGAGACAGAACCCAACTCCAGCCACTCACTTTCGAATAAGTTATTCTGAAAGTACAAAACATTGATCTGAATCCAATTTGTATATAAAGCCTACACGAGCTCTCTGAATCTACCCCTCCCCTTTGCTCAATACATCCACATCACATTGTGAAATCAAATTTGCATGGAAACTCTGCAACCCGCGTCCATCCCCATGTTATGAAAGAAAGGGCCTGATTCAGATCTCACATCCAATACTCACTGCCAATGAGTATACTCTCACTGCTAATACTCAGAAGCATAGATGAGAGTAGAATTAAGCCTGATGTCTGTGTTCCTTCAAAAGTACAAGACTGAGCATAATTTTTTGGTTTGTAAGTGCTGAAAACTGAAGTGAAAAAAAAAAAAGGTCTTTTATGCAGCCAGAACCAAGTATTTATCTAAATGACAAAGCTTTAACTCAATAGGCTGATCATTCTTAATTCCTTTGGTATTCAGTAAAATAACACCCTTCATGATGACCTCTCTTTGTATTCCTGCAGATTTAATATGTAATTCAGCAGGAATTCCATGCTTCAACTTTTTGCCAGAGCATGAAGGCTCCCTACCATCAAAGAGCCAAGAATGTGGTCCCAAGGCTCAACTGTCAACTCTTGTTGCTTGGTGTTTGTTTATTTTAAAGGACACCTTGTCAATACTAACATGACATTCGTAAGGTTCATCTCATCAACTGTAGGAAGGAGAGTAGTGAGCCGTCATTTAACTCCTTCCCTCTTGGAAATGATGAACTGAGAAGGGAAGACATTATTTGTGAAGCATGGACAGATTTATTAAGTAAAAGCAAGTCAATAATCTCTTGATGCGCTCATGCTAAGGATACTCTGCGTCCTCCATGTAATTTCTAGCAAATAGAAGTCACAGAACCAGGTGTCCAGGATATGGGGAAATGAAGCAACATTTCAAAAGGGTATATGAAGCTCAGCCCTGTGACAGAAGTAGGTTCTGATCTGGCTTGTCCTGCCGTTGCTGCCTTCCCTTGAGCTGTGTTTCCTCTCCAGACTGCAGTTGTGGAGGCACCATATAACTGCATCAACCCTCTTTGGAGGATGTTGAGGAGAGGAACAAAAGGAACAAGTTTTGAGGAACAAAATTAGGCTCCTTATACAAACTTGATGTTTCATGCTTGTCCTCCCAAAATAAATGTGGGTCGCAGGGGTTCTACCAAGGTTTGAAACATTGCAGCATTTGCATGCAAAGCCTTGGTGTGACACCCCTGCAATGAGGTTCAGTCCTCCTTGCAAATAGAAATGAGGCAGTGCCTCTTTAATCAGATGTGAAGAGCTGGCTGAAGCACGTATGCTTCTGGAAGGAAATAACAAAACAGACCCTTAAATCTTCAAAAACAGTAGATCATGTGATGGCCGATGTTGACACTTGGTGTGGTGCCCTCAGAGTGCTCTGAGCCCTTTTTGCTCTTATGGCTCTTACAGACCGTTTGCTAGTGGTAGGAGGTAGCCAGCTCACCAGCATCCAAGCCTCCTGCTCCCTGGTGAGCATCACAGCACTGGAAGATCAGTAAGGCTGCTTGGAGAAAAACCTCATGCTTCATTTCCCGAGATACTTACATAAGGACAAAACCTCTTTTGTTTAAGAAAGAGGTGGTAGAAGTAACTTGGAGACAGCAACAGTCCATCATATAAATGAGAACGTAATCCTGTAACATGTTGCACATCTTCAACTCTCGTTTCAGCTCAGTCTTTTTCAGGACCATTCAGTGTATCACAGGTGAAGCTTACACTGACAGTAGTGCTTATATTTGGCTTAGTTTATTATGTTAATGTTTGAGTGCCCAGTACTGAGACTGGCTGTTGCAGTCAAGCTCAAGACATTTTGAAAGAGACACAGTACGTGTTCAGGAAACTGAGCTCTTCACGTTCATGTATTAGAAGAGCTGTTCTCTGCTATATAGAGGAGTCTGTGTGGAAGGAGGAGGAGGAGGAGGTGTCCTCATCTTGCTGATTCCCACAAGTCCCTTTTTTAGGGGTCTCTCTCTCCATAGACATCCCATAGGGAACATGGGCATCTCCTGGAACAGTAGGGACACTCAATTTGAATGTTGTCTGGTCTCTGTGGATCTAGCTTAAAGTGACTTGTCTGTTTTATAGAATCGACACGCAACCTTATGAGCAGGAAATGAGGATTAAACCCATGGGTTTGGTTATCCAGCTCCAGTGACATCTATGGAGGCATCTAAATGATCATGGATTTTTGACTGCAGGGTCACTGTACATCACGTATTTGAACTCCATGTTATATAACGAGAGCAGCTCAATTTACGTTACTGCATTTAAGGCCACGTAACACTATCCAATAGCATTCCCTGGTTACTGGCGTTTAGAACTTGGCTGTACATATTTTTTCTCCCTGGGCTAAAGCATGGCAACTGGCCTGGAAAAGAGTTTTATTTCTTTTTCTCCCTTTTCTTAATTGTCTTTTTGGCTCCCCACAATCTGGGATGGATATTGATAGCCCTGTGGATTTGCCACAGCCAAAAGACAGGCAGTGAAGGTAAAAAAAACTGCATTGTAAAATCTGGCGTGGAGGCCTAGAAGCCAAATATATAGCTCATCCCAGCTAAGTCGCACAGAGGAAGGTTTGGTTTTATGCCTTTTATAGTCTCAGGCATCTTGCTACGGCTGCGACATATAAGGCCTACCAACATCTTGTGTATGCGCCTGTCCCCACTGAGCAGTAGTGCAAGCCTGACAGAGGTAGGGAGATATCTTCTCTCTGCCAGCAGATCCGTATGCACATCAGGTCTGAAACGGTGAGCCTGTTCCTCCACTCCTATTCACAGTGCGAAGGTGAAGATGCAGATCATTTAAGAGAGCCTGGCTGAGTGTCTGTCATTTTTTAACTGTCCATTTGGGTTTTGGCATATAAGTGAGTTACCACAGGGTAGATGAGGTATCATCATGTTACCTTTTCCATCTAACTGCCCTTGTCCCTGCCTTTACCTTACAGCAACTGGGAGATAATTTCAAACTACTTGTTCCTCCATGCAGGAGAGGTTACATAACTCACATTTTCTGCAAGGCAAGAGCATGCATAAAGTTGTCGACAGGTTCCAAGTTCACACACTGATTTACCTCAGAGAGTGTTGTTTCTGTGCCTGAGTTAATAGGCTCTTTCTTATGGTTACAACCGTACAGCTACTATTTGCAGTCGATTCCCTAAAGCTCACAGCTCCTCACTGACTCTCCACCTGGCAGGATTGTATCCATGCTGATCCCTGTAACCAGCCGCACTCGTGTCAAGCGCAGCGGCATCAGTCCCCTGCACTTAGCGGCTGAACGCAACAATGACGACACCTTGGAAGAGCTGATCGACGCTGGCTACGATGTGAATACTACCCTCTCCCAGGAACGTTCCTGCCTTTATGAGGACAGACGCACCACACCCCTTTATTTTGCTGTCTTTAACAATAACATCTATGCCACAGAGCTCTTGCTGGAGGCTGGAGCCAACCCCAACGTTGACCTCATCAACCCATTACTTATCTCCATTCGCCATGGCTGCCTAAAGACCATGAAACTGCTTCTTGACCATGGAGCAAACATTAATGCCTATATTTCAAGCCATCCCACCACCTTTCCAGCTACCATCATGTTTTCAATGAAGTACCTTTCTGTGCTGAAATATCTCCTGGATCTGGGCTGTGATGCAATTTCCTGTTTTGAGTGTCAGTATGGAAACGGCCCACATCCTGCGTTAAATTACAGAAGAGACAGACTTAGTGATCCTCAGCAGTCCAAACAGCCAACCGTAATACAGGTAAGCAATGCCTAATTTACCTACAGTACTTCTAAGGACTTCTCTTACCAATGCATCTTGCGATCTGAATGTATTTCTTCTCCTAACATTCCTGTGACAAAAGATGCTCTTATTCCTACTATATATGCAGAAAAAAAGGGCTTAGTAAGAGTTTGTGAGGCCGTGTTCAAAACCAGCGGGAGGGTGGGCAACAGTCCCTGCAGCCATAGGCTGAATTTTAGGTGAATTCTAGCCATCTCAACAGCCTTTGCTGGCAGATCTGCAATACTATTTTCCTCTGGATTTGAGCTGCCAAGAATTAAGCATGTTTCTTTGACAGGCAGTATCATATGGGCAGTAGACTATGGGCCGTAGGAACCTGCTTGTGTTATTTGCCCTGCAAGATTTACGTTGTCTTCTACAGAATTTAAGCTCCTGGTTAAAGTAAAATTGTTTAGTTCTTCACGTAATGAGGGCAACGTAGTGAATGTAAATAGTTGCAGTTTCCAAGTTTACTAAATAAACAGCCCCGGAGAGGGTACAAATCATTACATTGCAGCTATATGAATTTGTGCATAGCATTCAAAGTTTTCAAAGGATGTTAGGAGATTTAGATGCATGATTTCATATTTTTAAAGCCACTTATGAGTTTTAGGTGTCCACGTCTTACATATGTATCTGTGCAGTCCTTTCCAAAGCTTAACTGCAGCTTTCATTGACTTGAAATTGGAATCTTAATCCCCTAAACTACTTTACAGAATCTCAGATCACACGTTTATTCTAGTCTCTGATGACTCTTCCCAAAATATCTCAAACAAAATCCAGCCCTTTCATCAAAATTTGCTATCGTGCAACAGGCAACAGAGATAGCTCAGAATGGCAGTCCTCTTTCTCTTATGCAAGGCACCAGGGAAGGTTTAAATCACCTTCCATCTAGTTTAAGTGTAGCTTTGAGGGATTCAGAAGAAAGTGTCATTCAGCCTAAAGAGATGGTCACCAATAAATACTCCTTGGTGATGAAAAGAGTAAAGGAAAATATTAAAAGATCCTGGGAAATCACGAGCTTTTTCGTAGTTCCTTTTTTCCAAAAGACTTTGCTATCCAGTACTTACCTAGCAAATAAGTAAAAAAAAATCTCTCATCCTGAACAGAGCTGTATTCTCCTTGAGAGGATTTGTTGAAGCAAAATTTCTCCAAGATACCACAGTTTTTGTCAGAGAAAAGGAATAAAATGTAGTATCCCCAATTCTTGAGCCATGATATGATACAACATAGAGTGAGCAGAGGGCTGGAATCCCAAAACAAAGAGAGAGGTTTGTCTGTAGCCCTCTGTGATATCCCAGACACACAAAACAGTTCTGTTTTTCACTTGTTGCAGATATTCGATATTTCCCTCTGGATCTCAGCTAACCCTATTTCTTAGTGCATGACAAAATGCTGAACTCCTCGCAGATCTCACATCAAGGGTCAGGCAACATAAGACAGAGATAGCAAAAGCTGTGTACAATTAAATCTGCACCTAGAGCAGAAGAGAGATCAGTGAGGGTCAAATACATACAGAACAGAAAAAGCAATTCCTTCCATCTAAGAAATATTATTTTAAATTTGCTCCCAAACACCAGCGTGGCTAATGAAAGTAAGACTTGTGTGGTGTAGCTTCGTGATATGGTTGTGAAGGTTTATATTCTGAAAGAATACATGAGAAACTGTAACCTTCTTCCCACAAAAGATGTGTATTTCCTGTTTTCTCATATCAGATTATATAAAGGTAGTAAGTCTAAATGATTACTCTTTAAATAGTAAAGACTATGAGCTACTGGAAGTGAATTTGAAACGTGCACAGCTATAAATCATTACTATTGCTACTAAATTAGTGTTTCCTGGGGAAAGTGAATCCAGAGAAGCAGTCACTGTTTCACTGTACATTTCCTGAATTGCAGTTTTAAATAATGAACATGGGGAATGAAGTATCCTACTGCTGTGAAAGGGCATTCAGGGGCCTACCGAGACTGCAGGCAAAATACGTCCTGGGACTAGAGTCACTTTGTCTCTGAGAATGACCTTATGTGTAGTTGCAGCTTTGCATCATTTCGCTTTGTTTTCCTTTGCTTTATTTCCTGCAACAAGTTCTGGAACGTTTTTATTCTGGAAAATGGCTTTGTAGACTGAGCTTGTGTGTAGGGGAGAGAGAAAAGGACAGGCAAAGTCTCTGGCAGAGACAAGAACAGAAGAACAGTAAGATCCAGTGCCCTACACCTGTGTCCTCATTTAAACTCAGACAAAGTGGCTTTTCTGCTTGGAGGTGGTAGTGCAGATCCACTGCTTTGCACTTCCTATGGGTAGCTGCATAGCAACAGCAGGTGCACTGAAGAATCAGGCCTAGATATCCCAAACTGAACTTTCCATAATCAGTCCAGGTAGCAAACTATAGGTTGTCCACGGGGAGCCTCCCAGTATTTAGTTTTCCTGGGAAACACTACATGGGGATGCTTGGAGAAACACAGTTAGAAGAGCAGTAAACACCTCTGTGGATGCTCTCACTTTAAATCAAATGAGATCATAATATTTGGCAGCTTTATTCTTCCCTAGGTGAGCTAATATCATTTTATTTCTGAATGAGAGTATCCACACAAGGGCTTAAAGCGTTTTGAGTTAGGGCTCATGCAAACACAGTCAAGTGTGATCTAGTTACAGTGGTTTAAACTGAAAGAGGTTTAAGCTGGTGTAGTTTCTTTCCCATCTGGGGTAGTCTCAGAGTGTGCCTGCTGATACTGTCAGTGACTAAGCTGATGGATGGTACTTAAATTACTGTAATTCAATTGAGTTCGGCCATGCGCCTGAGTTCTTGTGCACACAGTATGGTTTAATTCATCTTTACTTTCCTAACTGCTCCCAGGCAGATAAGTCACAAATATCTTCATCATATGCAGCACTTCTTTGATAGAGATAGATGAAGATAGCTAGTATGATATGCATATTTAGACTGAAGTGAAAAGATAAGCCGCTGTTGTTTTAAATGAGATGGCTTAAAGTCATTTTCTTAAGTCTATGTTTCAGTATTGACATAAGCAGCCCTCTGTGCAAAGGGTCTGCAGCTCTCACTGGTGGGAACAGAAGTTTTGTCTCATCCGGGAGAAGTTTTGTCTCATCATCTCATAAGGGAGATGTCTTTGCTCCATGGTAGGCCCAGGATAGTTTCCCTATGTGTGAGTGAAACTGCCTGGGATTCATCTCCCAGGCTCATTTCTAGCAAGGTGTTTGATGCCCAAAAGCTGCAGATACCAGTGGGTTCACCAGAGCCAGGAGGTACTGTGCTCTGTTAAATCTCCTGTTTCTCCGGAGCCTCCTTTGTGCACAGTTACCCCATGAAGGCCCTCTAGAGAAGAAAAGGGACCCAGCACTCAGTCACAGCACCCTCAGCTGTGTGGGCCCTACAGCAGTTCCTGCACCGGCTCCGGACGAAGCCAGGAGCACGGCTCTGCCCTCCCGTTCCCATGAGGGAAGGACTGTCAGACCTCTGTAAACAATTCAGCATCCTTTCTGTGCTCAAAAGCTAGGACTCCACCAGGGTTTTGTCTCTTTCCTCTGTGGTGGTAAAGGGGAATTCTGCCCTCAGTCTCAAAAAAGAAGCTTTAGTAGAAGTTTTCTGAGAGAAAACTTGGAATTGTCCTCATGGCTGGTAGAAAGATGGGACAATCAAAGTAGCTGGGGCTGTCGCTGTCATAGTTTCCATGGGGTGCATTCATCTCTCACTGACTGTGGTGAATCTGTTTTTTGTTGAAGTTTTGTGACATGGTGTCTGCTCCAGAGATGAGTCGTTGGGCCGGGCCGATTATTGATGTTCTCCTGGATTATGTGGGTAATGTGCAGCTCTGTTCCCGGCTCAAGGAGCACATAGACAGCTATGAGGACTGGGCTGTGATTAAAGAAAAAGCAGGTATGGTCACCTGGGGAAGAATCCTGCAGAGCGTCCCACTGTTGGATTCTAAACCTCAGTCATCTTCTTCTCTTTCCGTTTCCAGTTTCCATTCTTTCTATTGAAAAGTCCTATAGCTTTTTAGCCTGTTTTCTACAGAACCATATTGGATTCATCCCTGTTAAACTCTATTGGATTTCCCCAGTGAGACTGAATTACATTTGGGCCAGGTATGAGGTAGCAGAAATTCCTGGGGTGTCATGGGCTCCGTGATGTTAAATTCACATCAGCTGTGGATTTGACCCACTGGGAATAAGCCTTGCCAGTGTAGGAAGGCTCATTTGGGTAAACCTGGGGTGCAGTCAGATTAGGGCGGATGAGTAACATGAACATCTCCACACTGGCTCTGCAGGCACTAGCGGCCTTAAAACCACCACTAATACTCTGCACTTCTAAAACAGCATTTTCTATAGGGATCCAAAGTCTTTCATAGACATTGTCAGAGCCAGTTCCCCAGCACTCAGCTAAATTGCAGAAATATTAAATTTATTTTCAGTGGGGAGGCTGAGTACAGCAAAGCAGCTTGCTTAAATCTTCACAGGAAAACCCGTTGCTGAGTCTGAGATGGGATGCAATATTCCAGCCTCTAGCCTCGCTTCCTTCCCTAGGAAGGCTGCCATGGATGCCAGAGGCATCGTCTCTCTGTTCCTGAAAAGACATGTTTTTCATTCCTCCTTCCCTTCCCATTTTCCTCTGCTTGACACTTTCCTCCCCATCTTCCTGCTCAGCTGTGTTACCCCTGGGGGCAGCTCCCACGCTAGCCACGCTGGCAGACCATCGCTCCTGGCACTCGGCAAAGCAGGACTTTATGTGGTGATTTGCCACTGGCTCTCTGGAACAAGGCTTCCTCTACACACCTTTACCCTCAGCCCACATACTTACAAATCTCCCTCTTTCTTTTCTCCTGCGGCAATTCTTTCCGGCCCTCCCAGCACCTGGGGGTCCCTCCCCTGCTTCCCAGCCCAGCTTTTGGACCTCACATTGTGCGTGCTGTTATTCTGGCCAAGCAGAGTGGGATATGGCTCCCACCCTGGCACAGGTATTGCCACAAAGCTCTGGGCAACATTTCCTCTTTTTCTCCTCCTGTGGCCCCGCAGCTCCCGCTAGCTGCCCCACAAGGCTGAGTCTCCAGCCCCAGCCCAGGGTGGCAGCACAGTACTTGGCCGTGCAGAGACATCCTTGCCCTTGTGACACAGAAGTCAGCCAGGCAGTGGCAGGGGACAGACTAGGAGCAGTGCCTACCCTCACCCAGGGACTCTGGCATAGCCATTAGGGTTTGGACCCTCTGCCCCAGCACTGCTCCGGGTATGTCCCATGTTGAAGAGAGGGGCTGACGTGGTGCATAGCAGAGGGGAAGGGAAGAAGGTGGGTGGAAATCCTGACCATGCAACAGGCAGCAGAAAAATTCTATATCTCCATTTGCTTCCCCAAAACCATCTGCAAAGGTCCTTGCGTGTTCCTCTTCCTACCCTTTGTGGCCTGTATGGATGTGCCATGGCAGAACTCCTTTCAAATCAAGCTGCGTAAGCGCTCTGGCTGGAGGCAGTGCTTCAGCTGCCAGTAATGTTCCCCCAGCCTTGGTGCGCTTGCCACTGACCTGGCCGAATAGAGCTGTTGCTCTCATGTTTAAATTGTTCTGCTCATATCTCTGACCTATGTCTCTTTCAGAGCCCCCAAGACCTCTTGCACATCTTTGCCGCATCAAGGTTCGAAGCTTGGTTGGAAGAAATCGCATTAAACTTATTGACACCTTGCCTCTCCCGGATAGACTGATTCGATACTTACAGCATGATTACACGCAGTGACCTTGGGCAAACCAGATACACAGCGGCTTCCTGGCATGGCACCCAGAGTCATTGCAGCAGATACTGGTATGGTGATGGCACGCACACTGCACGGTGGGGAGGAACCGCTGCTGGCCTTGGTCAAGTGCCCTCCAATTATTCAACTAAAAGAAATACATTTCTGCAGCAAGAATGAGAACAAACTGAAAGACACGGAGTGCTAAACAGACCTATCATTAGTTTTTCCCGAGAGAAAACATGCACAATTCACCTCAGAGCTTGGTCTACAAAGAAAGGGAAATGAAAACCAGCACTGAAAAATGAGTAGTGCTGACGCAAGTATCAGTGAGGAACTGAAAGGTATTCTGGGGTCTGGTGGAACTGAGTCCTGCTTGTGATCAGAATTCAGAAATCATCAAGAATCACCGTATTTGGAAAAGCAATCACATTTTGTTCACTGACTGAGATTTTTTGTTTTAGTTTCTATTCTATTTTTTGAATTTCTGCTCAGTGTGCTGGTTACTAATTCTCTAATATTTTGACACCACCCTGCTAACACTTTTACTTTACTTTTTTTTTTTGATCTTTCTTTTTGAATAGAGAAGTTGATTTCTGAACATTCAAAGCTCAGAACATTTTAGTAGATTCTTTTTCCCTCAACACAGAGCTATGTAAATATTAGGACACATCCAGAAGTGCTGATTCCTTTAAAAGTCAAGGGAAGGTTTATTTAAGAAGGATGTAAGAACTGTATTTATGCATAGAATATAGAGCTCCTATTGCATTTCATTTGCAAGAAGAAATAGGTGAAATTCTGTTTGAGAGAATTTTCTGGAGTAGGAATTTGAAAGCAACTCTGAGCTCATTTTAGGGGTCTAAATTAGAAGTAGCTGCACTGAAAACGGTAACTTTACTCTGTCTTGAAGCTGGTGTCAGAAGAGAACAAAACCCTAGAGGATCATGAACTGACAGTGATGCAATAGAGAGAGGCAAGGTACGTAAGGATGTGCAACACTGTTAAACCAACTTTATCTGTTGCTCTGCGAGATCTTAGTCTCGTCCTATGAAATCCAGCCTGTCCTACCTCCTTGGATCACTGTGGCTATCACAATGCTATTACTGGAAGAAGAGAGATTATTTCAAAATGGTGAAACTCAAACTTTGAGATTATGAAAATGAATACCCAGAATTAGGCTTCCAAATCTTTATTCAGGTGCCTAAATGACGTGAAGTTGTTTACACCAGGTGTAGTTCCACTGAAGCCAATGGGACCACATCTGGTGTCAGATATTACTGAGGTAGAATAAAAGTTATAAAATGTAGCCCTGAGTTTCCTGAGTTTGGAAGTTTGGAGTATCTGTTGGCTCCCTTTGACACTGATGAAAGTCATTATCTCAGCTTCTTTGAAAATTCGGTCACCTATTTACAGCTCAGATCCACAACTGATTTATGGCAGCTTAACAAGTTACCATCTATCAGCTGTACTGCCATAATCATCCGTGAAATTCTTTTATTGAGGTTTTTAACAAGTCACATTTCCTCACAGCTGGGGAGGCTGAGGAGCTCACAAACACTTATTGGCAGTGACTACAGCTCTGGTGACAGGTGTGACTTGCTGAACCACTGTGATCTGACGTGTGCCTCCGTCCCAGTCAGGCATCTAAGTAATGATGGAAGAACCTAAATTTGGCACCATATATTTGCAGATCTCATGCTAGAAGCTCACTGGTTCTTATCTCAGATAACAAAAGAGCTGTGCAGTATGATTTGGTTGGATTCCCATCAGAGATTTGACTGATATGTTTTGTTTGTTGGCCAGCGTACCATCCATGCAATCAGGCAGAAATATTAGCAGGGAAAATGTGTTGCACCGAGTTTTCTTTGTGTGGAGTTTTACACCTTACCACAGGACTACAAGTGTGTTGCACACATACAGACTTGTCTGGGCACAGAATTTTAGATTGCATAATGGATTGGCATGAAATGCGTTTAGCACTTGTGGAATAGGATATGAGCAGAAGCAGAAATGGTTACAGCTAACTGTGCTCTATCCAGCACTCTCTCCTTCCTAAATACTGAAGCGGTTCAAAAACCAGCCTAGTTTCAGTTCAGACTGTACTGTGATCTTCTTGCAAAGCTTTGGAAAGTCAGCTGAGATTTCTCCAGTGCTGAAATTTCATCCAGTGACTTTCATTATTACCACTTCAGTATCTGCCTCCTTCCACAATGTATGAACCCCAGCACTCTTGCAGGGTGGGAGGGAAGTGCTCCGAGGGGAGCTGTGCTATCTCCCTGTCCAGACCCATGGTGGGCACAGTCCTGCGGCACATGGGCACTCAGTCAGGCTCAGAAGATGGAGCCTCCCAGTCACACCAGTTAGGAGCTGGCTGCCAGTGTTTGCAGTACTGAGAACAGCTGCCTGAGTGGGCCACTAAAACTCTCTTCTGGGTTTTGGGGGTCTGTCCCTGCAGACCAACATGTTAGAAAATATGCTCATATTTCAAGCAAAAGAAAGGAAAAAATATGTCTTTATTCCTTATGTACCATGCTGCTTGGAAAAGATGAAACATCTCAGGCCACCCCAGACACTTCATGGCATCACACAGTGCAGCCTCCCTAAGCTGTGATCATGCAGATGCCTTATAAACCACGCTAGGGAACTGCTCAAGGATGACAAAATGTTGGGTGGAGGAAAAGCGAATGGAGACTGGAATTCTTTAGGCCAGTATTGCCAGCGGGGCCCTGTATTGATAAAAATAGCTTCAGAGATGCAAAGTCACCCGTGGAGTTCATGCATCCCGCACCTTAGTGGGCTGAGCAGTGAAGATTTGGTTCTTCCTCAGACTAATATACACCAGGAGAAAATTCCCTGAAATTAAATGATTGCAACAGAGCAGGGTCATAGAGGGTGTTGCACACTGAACATTGCCTGGCAGAGACGATGTCCCTAAGCGTTCATTTGGCGTGCAGTGACAGCCTTGGAGACTGCTGGCTGACAGAAGGATTTGAAACCACATGTATACCCAACTACATGTATACACCCCAGGGATGGGCTTTCGTAAACAATCCCAAGATGGGAATTTCCCCTGAATCAAAATCATTGTACATGTAGAAGTCTCACAACTTGTGATTTTTTTTTCCCTTAGAAAGTTGAAACTGGGTTTGGGTGGGGCCAGTACGCAAAGTCTATTTCTTCTTTCAGCCAAGCAATATTCATCTCTGTTGGGAACCCCATGCTGTGGTTCCTCTTGAACATTTGTGCTGACCAGGATTATCACTGAGCTCGAGAGTGCTAATCTGATGTAGAAGTGTGGCAACTGCAAGAAGAATAAAGGCACACCGTGCATAGAAACTGAGGAGAAACGAGTGTGTAAGAGGGTGAATATAGTAATTACAATATCGTTATATCCCTTCTGCTTAATCCTTACTGAAAAACCTTTACACAGTCGGTTTACACTTATTTGCACTGAAATAGAGCTGGCTACCTCTTACACATTGACTGCTGACACAAGTATTTCATGTGTGATACTGAGTCTGCACAAATTCTATGTGAATTTAATGCATCTATTTAGAAGTTACTGTGAAATGGCAAATACCAAATAACCCAAACAAACAAGACTTTGTATCCAGATCGGTACTTCCAGTGCAAGATAAAGTGGTTTATTTTCACTGAGCATGATAGACATCTTCAGAGATGATGACTTTTTCTTAAATGTTCTAGGAGTATTTCATGACCAGGTTACTATACTTTTTTTTTTACTGCAACATGTGCAATTCACTCTATGTTCTTGTGCACTTTTTTGATTTTTTATTTTATTTTGTATGAAAGCCTTTTCATTTACCTTTCCCTTCCCATTATTTATAGACGCTATTGTGGTGTTAACAGTTTAAATTTGTTTTGTTGTAGTAAATAGCAACTCTTGAATGTTATAGTTCTATCTTTCAAACAAAATATGAATAAACAAGTAGATTCTGAAGGACTACCAGCTGTACTAAATAGCCACACTGAACAAAGAAGCGCAAAAATCGCCACAAAAAGTCTGAATAAGTCCAAGCTTGAACAATTAATAATTTTGATGGTAATCTCAGGGGTGAGAGAACAGCAAGCACTGCGAGCAAGGAGACAGAGTTGCTATTCTTTGCAAACCTTTTGGAAAGTCTCGCACATCCCCATTCAGTGATTTCAAATACACTTAACAGTTGTTTTCTGCTCATTTGCGTTTTACTTCACTGCTGCTCTAGTTCTGAGGGTGCACCAGCGGTCCAGCAAAGGCCTACAGCCTGCCCTGGGCAGGCCAGGGAAGTCTCATTTCCTGAAGATTTTAAGAATTTTAGAATGTAACATCTGTCTGAAACTGAGGGTAAGTATATAAATATGTGTGTGTTGGAGGTCATTTGGAGCAGTCTGGTTCAACCCTTTATCTTAACTTAAAAACATACTGTTCTACTACATGCAAAGCGTACAGCCACACACTTTCAAAATATGGAATAGTTTAAAAAATAAAAAAGATTGAAGCTTGATTTTAGCTTTCTTCTCTTTTGGGATTCCTTCAGAAATAAAATTTCTGCAGAAGCTATCCACTTTTGCAACTATTTCAATTTTAAGGGAAATTCATATTCTCATGTAATATGCAGCACTTCCAAATTTCTCTCCTGAACTCAGCCAGGAGTTCTTGCCCACAGCAATCACTGCAATACCTGTGGGTTGTTCCGTGACCTGCTTTGCTCACCCAGCTGGAAATCCAGAGTGATGCCAAGGATGCTACTATGCACTGACACCGCTGAGACAGAGTTCAGCATCGGTATTACAACAGTGACATAGGACTACATATGTGAGAAAAAGTTCCTATTTTCATGTAAAGAAATCTCTTGCCTATAGGTCTGCAAATTCAGAGCCATAATCCTCCCACTGATTTAACAGGTAGTGCTACCTTTGATTTCTATTAGAGTAAGGGAGGGATGGAATCTCCTCACTTTTTTTTTTTTTTACTCCCCCAAAATATAAAAATTGTATCTGCTCCTCCAGGTCAAGTGCTAACTGGGTGCCTCTAACCCTCAGACCAGCTCTTCATCACCCTGCACATTGCATGTAGTTGCAGGTATGTGCTACCGAAGCCAGTTCCTGCTATCTCGCTCCTACAGGAGTGGTCTACACAGGCTTGATACACAAAGTAAGTACTTGTACCAGAGACAAGGCAGTGAAAACCATCTCTGCTGTTACTTCTGGCCTGCTAGACTAACACATTACAGCCTGTGCTTTCCTATAGGTAAATACTGATGTGATTCAGTGAGAGGTTTAGGAAAAGAATACTTTTGGCCAGAGGGTAGTGTATATCCTAACTAAAGTTGCAATTTGGTTATATAATGCCAAGCCCCATCAGAAGATCCAGAGCTATACTTTACAAGGCTTCAAATGATAATTTTCTTATGGTTGCCTTGTCCTCAAAAGAAGCCGAGCCTGTTTCCCCTCTCAGCGAGATACTGAGTAAGAGTGCTGGGGAGCTATGTTAGCTGGGGAATATGCAGGTCGAGGCTGCCTTCTGCTGAATCCTGGGAGAAGTTCCCATTCACTTCACTGGGAGCCGATTCAGGCCCTGGAAGGTTGGAGTCCATTCTCTGGTGCTTTTTTTTCTCCCTGTAGCATACTTCTTTTGACCTTAGTGATTTACAATACTTACAATATAAATGAATGGATATGTAAGTCTGCAATATTAAACCTTTCAGATCTCATATTCTGTGTCTTAGCACTGCGTTCTCCATGGGCTTTAGAGATGTTTAACTTAAGAATATCCCCTATTAGCTTTTCTAAAGTAACTTAATTCAAGTGATTGAGAAAATACTGGGCAAATCATTTGTAGTCAGATCTTGTGATCATATCTTAAAACCAGGCAAAATAAAAGATCTCTGCTAGTCAGAAGTCGAGTCAGGCTATGCTATATGCTTTTTTCTTCTATCATATTTTATGTTTTTGTGTCCAGCAAATTAAATGATTTCTCATTTGTGCTGTTGACACTCTGAAGTTCTGCTTTTGTTTGCAGCAGTCTCACGCTCCCTAATTTCCTAGCCTCAGAAGAGTAGCTTTTGATCTACATCACTCTGAATGGGCAGAGATTTCAGCCCTCATGTCTAATCACCATTTACAAATACAGTCTGCATATACTCAGTGGGACAAAAATAAACGGACTTCATTTGCAGAATGACCAAGATAAAATTACTTCCTTTCTTCCTTCAATTTTTTTAAATTGTCTCAATATTTACATATAAGAAGAGCTTAAATCAATTTACAAATGTGATTTCTACATTAAATACTGTTCTTCCAGTCCTTGCACGCCAAAGGAAGTGACCTGAGTATCTTGACTTCTCTGGAATTATTTTAAAGTACAAAAATGGTTTGAATGTGTGTAATTCATTTCATTTCATTGCTGCGGCTGCAGGGCAACCCCAGAAAGATGTTCCCACATGGAGGAGGTCTCCTAGGTGTTACAAGTGCAGATTATGAATGGCTCTTAGCACAACTCGCCATGGCTTAAACAATGCACTTCAATAAAAGAGGCCTGATTTGCCTTGCACTTCATGCCACTGGCTTCATAAGGCTTATTCCTGATTTACACCCATGTAGTGAGAGGAGAATCAAGCCCAGACAGATTCACAACGTTGTTTAATTCACCCCAGACTGTGCAAGAGGAACCCCATGCAATCGCTGCCCGTCTCCAGACAGAAGCCACCCTCCTTCCCCACACATGGCTCCGCACCGCGATTCGCTCATGACCAGCACGTGACGTTACATTTCAACTCATTTCAAGGAGCTATTGTATTCAAAGTAACACCCCCCCCACCTCCTACCCCCCAGCTAAATATAGCCAAAAACATTGAAAATAGGAGGGGGCACTGCTGGCTTGGTGGGGATGGGTTTCAAAACCACGGGCCTGTAGAGTTTCTGCCCCGTGCTGTCCGCCTCCTTGCAGAAATGCTGCATCTCCCCTGGCAGCGCCGTGCTTTTCCGCCACAGCCCCAGGCCTGGGAAGGACGACGGCGGCAGCGCTCCCGGGCTTTGGTACAGCGGCTGCCCGGGGCACTGGAAGGGGCAGCATGTCCAGGAGGCCACCCGGCTGGACACAGGTGGCCCTGGTGCCTTGGCAGGGTCCTTCTCACCGCCACGCTGCACAGGCTCAGGGGGGCTTTCTGGGCTGGCAACCTCTGGGCTCCTTCTGCTTTTCTTTCCCTCGTAAGGAAGAGGGTCTCCAGAGTTTGGGAGCCCGTTCAGGCTCACAGGAAAGCTCTTGGCCAGCAGGCTCTGCGCCGGCCGGGGCTCTTCCCAGAAGGAGGCAGGCAGCTGTCTCTTCCTCATCGGCACCTGATCCGGTCTGGCGGCCTCGGGATTTTGATCCTGCAAAACCTGCTCGCCAGAGAAGGTCTCCTCCACCTCAGCCGTCCTCAGCACCTTCTCAGGGGCAGCTCTGCAGTGGTGGCTGGAGTCTGCTGCCTCGGGCTGGGAGCCGCGACTCCTGTCCTCCACGCCCCGCTTCACGCTGCACTCCGCAGATTTGCTGGGGTGGCACCGCGGGATCCTGGAGTATTTCTGAGAAAACCTTTTGAGCTGTTTCTGTAAATATTTTCTGTGGTCAACTGACCGGCGGCAGGGAGCAGATTTATCCAGAGCTGCTTTGATGTCACTGGAGGCCAGATTGACAAAATTCAGGAGGGTTTTTACCTCGCTGTCTGATGCCATTTCACAGAATGCAGCTTGCGGAGATTTCCATTAAAAGTTTATAATCCTTCTCCTCAAACTTGGGCAAACCTGTGAAACACGATGGACAGATTTAGAGCACGAAACCTAGATTCAAAAAGCATCAAGCAAATTGGGGCAGGGGAGGGAAAGAAACATGTCAAACTTCTCAACTAAACAGACAAGTTGTCAACTTGCTCCCGTGCGGGTAAACTTTGCAAGCGTTGCCCCGCGCTTGCAGCCCTCCATCCCCAGCATTGCTGCCCGGGCACGCACAGGCACGGGGATTGGCTTGCTTGTGCCGGAGAGCCCAATGGTTAAGCTTGTTAGATAATGTTTAAATCGCACGCAGGAGCCTCGGAAGCAGTTCCCGTGTCCCCACAGCTAAGCACGCACACTCACCCAGGCGCGCAGGAGGTTGTCTCACCCGCGCCGGCTGCTACTGTAGCACTGCTGAGACGAGCCCCCTTCCCCGGCTAATCTTGTTATGCAGGTTATACACTACCAACCTTTACAGAGGCAGCCGGAGCCCGCGAGTGTTTAGAAGCAGTTTAGCAAGCACTTGAGTAAGCTGAATGAATATCGACTCCGTCTAGTTCGGGGGCTTTCTCAGGCCAATCAGAAGCCACTTTGCCAAATACAAAGCATCCCAATCAGGCATTAGCCTCCCCGTTCTCACATTCTTTGCCATCACAAATTGTTGCCATGGGGACGGCCACAGAAAGACAGCTAATAAATACAATCATTTCCCTGCGATTTCTACCATTCTCCCCTATCCTCTTCACCCCTACTGAGGCCTTTTTTTTAAAAAAAGACACAATCCAAAGTGGAAATGCTGATGACGAGCTAAGAAAATTTAGACACCCTTTTCTCTGCACTCCCCGAAGCTGTCTGGGGGCTGATACTAACCATGCTTCATTGGCACAGGACAATGTAATACGGGGGACCAGGCTAGCCTACTTTTAACCGCTCCCCATCAGAGCTTTTTTTTTTTTTTTTAAGGGGAGGCTGATGTCAGAAAAAGGTAGGAAAGGAACAAATCTCTAAAGAGATGTGCAGATATCCATGGAAAGGGAGCTTGAGCGCTCAAGAATCTTGTCTTTATGTTTGCCCCCTCAATTGAGTTACACAAAAGCTGAATTACCCATTCAAACTACCCGGACAAAAGGATGGAGTTGGATAGTACTCTTGCATCTGTAGTCAAACAGTTAGAGACTTAAATCGAGTCGTCATGATGGAGAAAGAGTTAGACAAAGCCCATAGAATTGCCATCAGCAAACATTTTCCTGTGTCATATTAGTGGGTCTCCATGACTCCCCCTGGCCTGGGGACAATAGCACAAGTTTGCACACTCGACTACTGTCACCCTGCCAACGCTGGCAAGGAGCAGAAACAGGACAATCCTTTAAGGGGAAAGCATGCCCGCTGCAGGGAAGGTAAGAAGAGAGGGAAGAAAAGGCGTGTGAAATGCTAATTGAGCTGCTTCCTTTACTGATGCAGAGTTATGCGAGTCCTCCGCCTTCTTGCTGGGTTGTCCTAAGGGGTGGCAATAACTTAATAGCACAGTAGAACCGGGAGTCCCACAATGCATACCCTCTTGTCTGGGAGAAGAGGAGAGCAGAGCGGCCTGCTCTCGGTGCACGCCGGGCATGCCAGCGACGCAGAGCTCGCAGCAGCCTGCGTGCCAGCTGCGACACCCACTGCCTCACCATGGGCCGGTGCACGCCGGGACTCCAGTGCCGCTCTCACTTTCCAGCCTCCGACAGCCTGCAGTGCCTCAGAGATGCAAAGAGCTGTAAGAGTCCCAAGTCTTGTGCGTCTACAGAGAGATACATGCAGACTCTGGGGCCAAACACACGCATGTATAACTGTGGGGAAAGCAGCATCGGAAATCCAGTCCACCCCGATTCTGCAAGTAAAATCTGCCTTGCTGATGTGTGGCCTCAAAGGCCTGAGCATGAAAACTTGCCAATAACCACATTTTATGCCTGTTTTAGTGTATTTCTCTTACTTTGGCTTTCCTCAGAGCAGGACAATGATCCATACTGGCCATTATATGATACTCTGAAGCTTAGCAGAGCTCAGTAGGTTGTGCAAGGCCCTAGGGATGATTTGTCAGTGGCCCATACTGGTGGGTCCAGCGCTGCTGCCCTTATTCACGTTATTTCTTCCAGTCTGGTCTGAGCCATATGTGATGGCTCCAGTGCTCAAGGTATTTCCAGTCTAGGTGGATCCTCTGGGGCCAAGACATCATGTGGCTGGAAGTGTTATAAAGCTTTTGACATTGCTGCGCACTGTAATGTGGCTGCTGATTTGCCATACCAGATCTGTATCAGACACTCTACCTCTCTCACAGATTGGATGTGCTGAGATTAGTTTTGCAGCCTTCTTGTGGTAATTCACTCCACAGGGAGGGCAGAAGATCCTGAGGCCACCTTGCTCCTGGCTGAAGCAGCAGGTGAAGCTGACAGAGAGAAGAGGCCAGCCAGAAAGCTTCCTCCTAGCTGTTGAGGACTCTACAGCTTCTTTTCTCATAATTTCTACTATGAAGCAATTCCTTCCCTGGGAGACCTTGTGTAGCTAACCCTTTGCCTGTTGCACCCTCCATGAAGTGCATAACACCACCGTGCAAATCTCTCTGTAATCTTTTCCCTTCAGTTCTTTTTTTCTGGGCAGTTTCCAGTCAACTGCTTGAGCAGCTATTTCCTGATACACTAAGCAGAGCCTGGCCTGTCCATACCCCACCACTGCCTGATGCAGATTCCTCTTCTGTAATTGAAGCTACAACAAGAGATTTCTGTCTAGCTAATTTAAAGAAATGTACATGAAGGGATTCCATTGCCTCCTGTACTTGAAGAGCATTTGAACCCAGACTGGACACCACGTTGCACAATGCAGTCTCCCGATAGATGAGCTTATTGGTTACCCAAGGGTGCGGAAGGGAAGCAGAGATGTAAGACAGTTGTCTAAGAGGAAAGGACTGTCTCAGGACATCAATGAACAGTGTCTTCAGAGGGCTGGGAAACTCATGTCACATCCCATGAGACACTCTATCCACCTGTATGGGTCTGCAGCCCCTGGGCTGGGCTCTGAGACCGAAGGCTTAGGGCTCAGTAAGGCTGAAGAGGGTGGATATGACTTGCCTGTCCACAGGAGGTGATGCAAGCTCAGGAGAAGCGAAAACCTGGCTCCCCCCTCCAGCACACCCTCTGCTACAATCCCTTTCCCACCCCCAGGTCTGGCTGTGCCCGTCCCCTCCGGGGCTGCTTCTCTGGGGCGCTGCTTCCTGGGCATCACACTCCTGCAGGCCTGCCATCTGCCCTGGCTGCTATTTCTCCCTCTTTGTCCCCAGGGTGGCCACAGAGGCTTAATCTCAGCCCAGCCCTCTATTTCCTGGACGGTGGTTAGTCCCTTGCCAAGTGGCCAGCGTCATGGTCCCAGGTCTTTGGCAGTTCTGGTTTTTCCCTTTGCCTTGCTGCTTGCTTGATGGGAAGGCTGCACTCTGTGCTCCGACATCCTGTTCCCCTGCAGCTGGACAACAATGGGGAGCCGAGGAGGAATGAACCGGCAAGCGGGATTTAAAAAACAGAGCAACCCACCCTTTCAAGGTCAGACTCAGGTTGAGCTGCACAGGGTTTTCTCTAAGAGGCCACCGGAGCCCTTTTGTTCCTCTCTGCTCTCTCCATGTTCATCCCAATGTACATGTGAAAGGAACAATTAACAATAGGGCACTCCTCTCCGAGGATCCAATGCACTTTGAAGTGTCCACCAACCAAGGGCTCGAGAATAATACATCATTTTCCACTGTGAACGTGTCAAACGAGTACAGCAATTGAAAAAATGTCTCCACATGCCTTCCCAGCATGCAGACAGGGACCAGCTGGAGAGCCACTTCATATCTGACATGTCACCCCCTGACAGCTGTCTTCTTGGGAATTTTTGGTATGTGAAGTTTTGTATTTTCCTTTTTTTTTTTTGTTAAGTAGCGCACAAGATTAAATTTGTTTGCTTTAAGGCTGATTTAAGGCCTTTCCTGAACATGCAGCATTTCCTTAAAGACTGAGTAAAGGAGAGAGAAAAGAAGATTTTCTTACATAAAAATACCTGGGAAGTGTTTTTAAAGTGTCATTAATTGTAAATGATGTCAGCCTTTAGCCACTTCTATATCAAAACCTCCCACTGATTATTTTCCCCTTTCAGCAAACATATTCCAGCATCAGTCTGACTTGAAGTGCGTGAACAGACCCACTAAACTCAGTGCACGCCATTAAATTGGGTGGTGATCGCTAAGCCGTGAGTGTACTGAGCAGGTCTAATAACATGAATATGCAAATCACTGGTGTTATTTTTAGTGGCCTGTGAAGCAAAGAGCAGCTTAGTGAACAGCTAGGTGGTATAGAGACTGCAGAGAAATCACTGTTTTGGCATTTGTTTAATCAAGATTTCTTCTCCTCCTCTAAAAGAGCACTTATTTTCAGCCCTGGCCTGAGCAACAGGTGGTGTCATTTGGTTTACCCCACTGATAAAAAAACAGATTAGTGTGCATCACAGCACTGTTAAACTCTGCAGGCAGAGCAGGATGGGGGTCCGGAGCTGCCGACGGGGGTCTGGTATCAGTGCGGTGCTGCCCTGATAAGTGCGGATATCCTCATCTCTTCTGCAAGAGTTTCTGCAGAACTAGGGAATCTCTGTTAATTAATCATAATAAAAAAAAGACTTTCTGATTTTTACCTAAATATGTGTTATTTAGAAGTTCTGCTGAGGTTTCCCTTGCTTTAGTTTTCAAAGAGAGGTGAGGTGAGTTGAAGTGAAGATAGGAGAGAAAACACACAATTTTGTGTTACCTACATCAGCAATGTCTGGTATTTTTCCCTTTGTTTCTCAAAATGGGAACAAAGTGTATAAAGAAATTTAAAACTTGGTACCCTTCTATTAGCATGTGACAGCAAGTCACAAACTGGAGAGAGGATGGGAAGACAAGACAACATAGTTTTTTTAAAAGCTTCAACTATTTTTCCCCCTTTGGGTCAAAATTCTGTGACACCTTATTGAGTTTAATGAACATGCACTTTGATGTAAAGGGAAATTGAGGAGCCAGTTGTTTTGAAACACAGTAAGAAAATAAGCTGGGAAATTCCCAGATGGGCCAGCTGTGACTTGTCACTTTTCTTTGTTCATTGAAGGTGGGTGAAGGCAACCACATCTCGGTTGCATGGTGTCTTCTCACTTGCCTGCTGTTTCTTGATCCTCTGCTCTGCCTTCAGTCTTGGAAAAGCAGAGCACAGAGGTAAGGACGAGGATTTGGAGGAAAGCCAGGAACCTGAGGTAGGTGGCAACTGCTGATGGTAAAGGAGAAGTATTGGGCTGGAGGGAGATCACCAGGGCTGTTTCTCAGGGGTTCTGGTTTTCATTTTCTTGTTGACACAACAAGTGGAGGAATGTTAATGATGTGCGGATGGTACAAAAATGGAGGGTGTTGTTAAGCATCATCCTGGAAGAACAGAGGGACCTTAGGAGTTAAGGCAATAGGAAGGGACAGAAATATAATAACACTGGGCCAAGCACCTCAGGGATCAATAGCAAGAATTTCTGCCGTGAGGAGAGGGAAGGGAAAAACAGGCCACAGGATGACAATGAGCCACCAGAGGAGGCAGCCATGAAAAAAGCAAAAGTGTACTAGCACCATTGTTTAGGACACTGCTAAGCCTTTTTCTGGAATATTGTGTATAATTCAAAAAAGATAAATCTGAAGTGAAGGAAAAGCAGAGGGCTGCTGGGAGCCACTAGGGAGTGGAGACTCTTTTGCATGAGGAGACTAACAGAGATGGGTTTGCTGCCTATAACAAAGGCAAGACTCAGTGGCTGCTTGCTGTCAGCTGGCCAGGGATGGAAACTTCACCTAGATAAGGTGAAAGATAATGCAGGAAGAGGAGTATAAAGTAGTTCATGACCACTTTTGGTCCAGAAACTAGAGGGTGGTTTCTGAAAGTCAGAAGAGTCTCTCTCACACGCTCCCTCAATCTTTTTCCTCATTAACCCCTTGCTTTCCAGCCAATCTGATCTTCCTGGGACTCTGGGAGGCTTCCCATAGAGGAGGCACTGGTGGTGCTCAAGCCTCTGAACAGGTTGTCCTCCAGACTCAAAGCCTCAGCCTGAGGTTTGAGCCTGCCCACCCTGGGACCTGCAGATCCATGCTGAAAGGGAGAAAAACTTGTTACTTTCATAAATATTTCTGAAGGTGAAATTCATTTGTCAAAAACCTGACATGGGACAAGCTAGCAGCCTGGGTCACAGTTTGAGCACATGAAGGACCTCTGGGACAGGTGACTGTGACTGCAGGTCTGCAGTCCCTGCGGCCAGACCCTGAGACACAGCTGAAGATGTGCACATGGTGGCAGCTGACAGACCCACCGTGTGCCTCCCTGCTATGAGCCAGCACATAGGCTCTTGGTGCAAGAGTAGCAGATTTCTCACCCGGGCACTAAAGGCCGGATCCTGCACATCCTTCTCCTGCTCTGAACCTGCACTCAGAGGTGGAAAAGGATGGAGAATATGGGATTTTCCCCCAGACTCGCACTGCCTGGTGGTCCCCTTTGCTCTCGCACCTTGTCTCCTTGCTGGAGTCAACACCTCTCCTTCCAGCAGAAGAGTAATCTGGTATTCCCACAAGAGGAAACTTTGACTCTTTTTCTCTTTTTATTTTATTTTTCTCTTGACAACCTGCTTTGACCTGAGTGACATCCCCTCTTTGCTTGCAATCCCCCATTTTCCATACTTAGGGACAGACTTTGAGCAGGCACTAAGTGTGGAGGCCGTGCAGAGGGAGGGGGAAGAGGGAACAGCAGTGAGGAGGGGGGCCGTTGCTACCCAGCAGCCTGCCATTCAGGCAGATGGTGGAAGGGTTTGATATGAATAGCTCCTGTCAGTCTCACAGAGCGAACTTTACAATTGTGCTACGTGTTGGACTGCACGTGACTAATGCCATTATTCTGCAGGCCACAGGCAGGACACAGCTGGTTCTTTAAGGGAAATTTTGTTTTTCTGAGCAGAAAAAAATCCAAACCACTGCAAGGTCGTGGCAGGAAAAGAGTCTGCATCCAATATTACACTCTGTAATTAGACATGATCAAAGCCTGTACTGCCTTTCACTGTCTCTCTTTCTGGTAAATCAGATAATGTTCAAAAATGAGCCTGGACATGGTTTGGTCCTTCTGGAGGTTTAAATCCTCTCTTCCCCCACAGAGCAGGTTTGCACTGATCAGCAGCAGCAGGGCCAAATACAGATTTATCTACATAATTCTGGAGTAATTAAGTAAGATCAGTGATGAGCTGAGTGCCAAATACTGCATACAGGTAGCTTCTGTTCAAGAGAAATAATGCTGCAAAAAGCATTTAAAAAACAATTAGACATGAATATGTGCATTTGAATAGCTGAAGACCCTCTCTTAAAAGCTGAAAAAAAAGAAATGCACAGTGAACTCTGAATGGGAAGTGAACTTGGCTCTCAGGTCTACAGTGCGGAAATGCTGTGCCGGAGCAGAAACTCAGTGCGCGTCCTGCACGCTCTTTGCTGTTCTGTTCTCTTGGCCAGGGCTTCTCCCAGCATCACTCCACCTGGACACTTCTGCAATGGAATCACTGCCAGGCGCTTAAAGTTGGGGTTCCAGCCAGAAACATACACAGTATGAGTGCTGCCCCTGGCTTTCCATGATGGGAGTGAGCAGGCCCCAACCCTGCAGCCTGGCCAGGGCTGAGCCGCAGCACGAGAGCAGCAACTAAGGCCATGTGAGGTGGTGGGACAAGGTGTGGGACAAGCGTGGGCAGCCCGGGCGAATGTTGACCTGCTCTGCCTTGAGCCAGCTCCCTGTGGAAGTCTGGGCTTGTACTTGGAAATGGGGAGGCTTTCCTCAGGAGGCACTGGTGCAGTTAAACCACCTCCACTTCCCTGTGCCTGTCCTGTCCTTGCACAATGCAGACGTGTCTTCTCAATGCCTCGACTGCGGTTTTGTTCTCCAGGGCTGATTTGTCACTTGATATAGATTTGATCTGAGCAGAGCCTTGCTGATTCACACCAGCAAAAAACACAGTGCTTTGGGATGTGCGGGGCTCTGGTAGCAGAGGCACGGATGCGTTTTTAACAGGTTTTCCTTGGGTGCCCCTGCACACTCTGGAAGATGAGCTCCTCCTCTGCAGACAGTCTGAATGAGGCTCTAAGAGAAGGAGATACATGTTCCTGACGCAGAAGGAAAATCCGCCATCCCTTCGCAGCCCTGGGGAGGGGAGGCCGCGGGGGGCTGTCCTGCCGCCTGCTCACCCTGGGGGCACTGGTGCCAGGGAAGGAGCAGGGAGAGCCAAAAGCTGGCAGGCCGCTGCTGCGGCTATCCCTGCCAGGTCCCCAGGGTCCCTCACTGCACCTGCCGCAGGAGGGAAAATTAAACCACTGGTGAGGTTTGATGTTGTTGTTACTGCTTCATAAACGGCTAAAGGTATAGTTTTGCGAGGGAAAAGAGATATTGCCGGAGCGGTGCTCGGAACGAGTGACCCACCGTGCCTGTGCTGTGAAGGCTGGGCCGGGGCAGGGGGAAGAGCATAAAGCTGCTGGCAGGGGCCGAACCAGAGCAGTCCAGATATCAGGGCCATGACTGTAAAAGCGCCTGCCCCTCCGAGGGTTTGGATGTCAGCGCCGCCATGCCCGGTGGCACGACAAGCCGCCCAGAGACTGACACACAGTCGGCGCCCCTGGCTCTGGCTGTTCATATAAACCACAGTTATTCCCCTGCAGCACCGGGGGAGTGACAGTCCCAGGCATCTAGTATGTTGGCTCTTCAGGGCCTGGCACTGTGTGAAGGTGCAGGGAAGCCTCCTCTATCAGCGTTATTCGTCTCTGCAATTTTTTTTAACACATTTACTAACTGCTGGAAGGCAAAGACCAAGTTCATGCAAGGTAAGCTACCTCATGGGCAGGCCAGGAGACACACTGGAGAGCATGACACCCGGAGAGCAACGCGCCATCTCTCCTGGACCAACCAGTATTCCAAGTTAAGACTTTTTTTTTTTTTTTTTTGCTTGACTATCAACTGCCTCAAGCATTTTTATCACCTATCTGCAAAGTTTGCTCAGGTTTGATTCACTCCCTGGCAAGGAGACAAATTTAACCAAGAAAGGTTCTACTCCTGTTGCATCCACCAGCTCATTAAAGGTTTGTTATTTGAGAAGATACTCCCCTTCCATGTAAAACAGAGCATTATGGATGCTCCCACATGAGAATGACGGATGATGCTCTGCCTTTCCTTCACTGCAGAAAAGGTTGCTGTAGCATTTAAAACTGTTCTTACCTTTATCATAATTTTAAGAACTATTTGAATTATGCTCACATCAATGTGAAAACAACCATCTTACAGTCCCAGGGCCCTCTCTGCATATCCTCGGACTTGGCAGACTGAAAATTGCAATGGGGAGCATTCATTATTCTAGAGTAATCTCAGGGAAAGGCTGTCACTCATAAAAGAAACTCAGACAGAAATGTAGCCCCCTTCTTCAGCAGGGAAATGCCCAAGAATTTATTCTTTTGTGGACTGTGTCACTAGAAGCATCCACAAACAATCATTGGGCTACAGGAAAAGAAATAACACTATGTTGCAAACTCCAGATAGAAATCATGTTCTAGAAATCCTATTCCAGCATGTTTTTCAGGGCAGAGAGAAGGGCATCACTTTTATAACGCAACCCTGGCTATCCCTTGCTTATGGAAGTTGCCCACCTACCCATTGTCCTTTGGAAAAACCTGATTTCATAGCAACTGTCACTAACTGCTCTATTCTTACCAAAAAGCCAGGTGCTTGGGACCTAATTTCTCCATGATACAGAAAGTCTGCAGTTCCTCTGCACCCCGCTGGGAGCTGAGGGCCACCAGGGAGGCCTGCACGGGTTGGATGACACCTGAGCCACGGCTTGGCCTGCGATGAGCTGCTGAGTTTTACATTAGGACACCACTAGAGCGCACTGTGGGAACCAAGTTGAGACTATTTATGCTACAGACTTGCCAAAGTTTGAACTGTTTGTTTTCATCTTTGCTATAATCCCCCAGCGCTGCTCTCTGTCTGGGCAGCAGCAAAGAAACAGTATTATTCTGGCCAGAAAAGCCAGCATCAATCTTTTAATCATTGCATATATATAAAAAAATCCAGTGGGGAAAAAAATCCCTTACCCTCTTTGTACCCCTTCACTGTAATGTCAGAGTGGAATTTGGTAGATATTCTCCTGACGCGTACTACTTTTAAAAGGATACATAATACAAGAAGCCATAGCAGGCAAACAAATCACTGTTATTCAAGAATCCCTCATGGATGTAAAAGGTTCGAATGTGACTGAGCAAAACCCTGAGCACCCTTAAAGCTCCTGAATTTAATGGGGCTGCGTGTACTCAGTGCCTTCCAGGAGATGCTTAAGCCCAGTTCTTTTGGCCCAAGCCTGCATTTCCAAAGCATCAGGAGGCGTTTCACATGAAAATGGGATTTACTGTACATATTGCAGTGCAGAAATTGAATAAATCATAAAGCCAACATTAAGCAAGGGATCGGTTATTAGTACCTCTATCTCTGCTGGAGTTCGGATGTGTGCTACTGCAATTCTGAGCTCCCTACTCCCGCTGAAGACAAACCTGAGCTGGGCACCGATTTCTATAGGTGCTAAGTTAGGTCTTCCATGAATTTGCTGTTAAAAATACAAAAAACAGATATATGGAGTGGATTAGCACTGTGCTTGTTTGGGATACCATCGTGCACTCAGCACAGCGTTGATGTCCACTGGGAGTCTCTGCGTGGGTGTTGATGGGAGGCAGCAGGGTCTGGTATGTGCTTCTGCGGAGTGTAAAGGGCTTAGAACAGGAGAGGAATAGGTTGAAATGAACAATCTGTTCCTGGATGTTTATTGGCCCTAGTAGAGTCTGTTCAACCATCCTTTACAGAGTGAATGCTAATAAAGAAATAAAATAAATATTTTGTTTGTCTATCACAAATAGCAATAAGAACAGCTTGTCCAAGTTGGGAGACCAAATCAATTTTTGCAGGTCAGATGCTAAGTGTATCATTTTTCTTCCGTTCTTTCTGCCACCAGTGAATCTGGTACACAGGAGGCACTGTCACTATTGCACCAGATTAGATCCTTGCATCATGCTGCTGAGCATGTGCAGAGCTCCATGACACACTGCGCGGGAGTCAGTGGGTGTTAGGGAACCTGGTCAGATCCATCACAAAGACTGCAGAGATCCATTCAGATTTATAATGTGTTAGCAGTTTGTAGGGTGAGAGTTCACTCACAAAATCCTATAATCTGTGGCTAACACTGAATAAGAAGTGTTTGTAGCCATTTCTAATAGTACCTTAAGTATCCATTACTTGCAGCGTGATTTTCACCTCAGCAAGGAAATCTGATAAAATGTGAGGCTTTTTACCTGAAACAGTCAGAATTTGTATTCTTTTCTTCATAAAGTATGAGTACACTACAGTGTGAATCTCTTCTCCAAGGCAGTGACAGAAGCAGTGCTTTGGCTCAGCTTTGGTGTTCCTCAGCTTAGCAGCAGGCCAGCAACTGTTGATAAAGGCTACTTCTATTTTAAATGCCTGAGCCTAGCACTATTAAATGAACTGGTCCGTTGGGTAAAAACTCAAATACAGAAGTACTTTCCTAAACTGAAGGAGTAGGTATAAGCTGACACCTCTTTAGCTCATGTGTGCCACGTAGAGAAGCAGTTACCAAGCTCAGCTGGCAAACAGGAACATTTCAGACTGCAGAACTCATTCTTGTGTCTGAGATGCCCACACAAAACTAAGGATTGACCAGTCTGAAGATTAGAGCCTGACTTTGCCACAGAATATGTGTATGGCCTAATTGCCTTATGCCTCATTTTCTCCTTTGTGAAGATTTTAATAAATCTTTTTTTTTCCTCCTATTTATGTTACACTGTCTTTGGTGTAGGGTTTTTCTCTTACCATCCTATGTTTGCACCATGACTAATACAGTAAAGCCTTTGAAGATTGTTGCAATAGTGGCCTTTGGGCTGAACGTGTGTTACTGTATTCCTGAGATGGGGTCAGTATGGCAAAATCCATAAACTGAATCTTGATGTTCCACCAGACGCTTTATCCCAATAACCACAGATTTACAAAATATATCCAATCACAAGCATGGTTATGAAATACACTTACATATGGGGTTTATAGCTGCTTTTCTGCTTTTACTTATTAATCCAATTTAATAGACAAAAGCTATGCAATGAAATGGACTTCTGTTAGCTTCCAAATTACACAACCTGGCAGGGGGACAAAAAAAAATTCATGTGAGCCATGGACAATAGTTCACAGAAAGACTTTGCTCCATAGTGTCGCATGCTAAACACGATGCTAAATCCAACACTCCGGGTTTGCAATGCAATAAATTTAAAACAGTCCTCCAGTTATAACTGACAGAACTTAAATCTGGGACACTGAAAGAGTCCCCAAACATGAGCTAGTGGGCAAATTACCCTGGCTCAGACAGCTTAACCCAGATGTACAGGGCCTTTACTTTGAGGATTAGTTTTGCTAGAGGATGCAAAAGTTTGAAATTTTCTGACAAGTGAGTCCTTACACCTGTGTTATACCCAGCACTGGAGTCTTGATAGCTAGATGGCTAATGCCTCGGAAAGAGGCAAGGCCTCATGTCATTCATTAGAAACTTCTCTGGTCTATCAAAGAGAAGCACTGGCAACCTCTGAAAGCTGGGCAGGCCCTCCTGGGTACATGGACCAGTATCAAACCACAAGGCGCAGGTGACATCCATCCACATGTGTTGAAAGAACTCAAACATGAAACCTCTGAGCCGTGTGGTGTAACCTGGAGCTGACACGAGTCTCCATCCCAAAGAGCAGCAGCTGATCGATGTACTCAAGCATAGCTACTTGTACGAATAGCAGAATAAGTAAGGCACCAGTTCCTCTGGACTGGAGGCAGATTGCCAGTGGAGTTCCCCAAGGACTTCTGCTGAGGTTGTGGCTGATCACCATCTTTATATGCGATACGTAAAAGCGTGTGAATAGTGAGAAAGTTTGCAAAATTATTTGTAATATTCAAAGCTAAAGCGGACTTTTGCAGAAGGAGTTCATAAGGCCAACTGACAATGAAGTGCCAGATGAAATTCAGTATTGATAAGTTCAGAGTAAGGCACTTACTTAGGGAAAAAAATAACTCTACTTATACATCTGAAGGGATGGACTCTAGATAACAACACTCAAGAAAGAGATCTTGGGTAACTGAAACTGAGGTATGATGTTTCAGAAAACCACACACAGCCCTGCAACAGTCAAAAGACAAATTGCATGGTAGAAATTACTGGGAGAGGAGTAGAAAGCAGAACAGAAAACAGTATTACAACACTGTATGTAATATTTGCACACCTTTGAATACTAGCTATAATTTTATTCTCCTTATCTCAAAAATAAGCTAGGTAGCAAGGATGATCAGAGGGTTGGAACAGTTTCTGCATGAGGAAAGACTAAATTAGATCTCTTTAGCATGGGGAAAAAACAACCTGAGAGGATATGATGTAAGTGTATAGAACCACCAGTGACATGGGGAAGGTAAAAAGGGCAAGGTTATTTTCAAGTGAATTAGCATGTAGTAGGTTTAAACCATAAAGATGTATTAAATCTTTCTTTCTTGCTAATTTTCAGACCACATCAAGGATTCATGTTGCAATGCTTGCATTCAGGGCCAACTAAGAGGCCTGAGGCAAGAACAAAGTAGGCTGCTGTCTGTTGAGGGCAGCACATGGCTGGGGGCACTGCAGTGACTGTGGTCCTGGAGGCAGGAGCAGCCTAGCCCTGTGTTCATGGGGCAGCACAAATTCAGTTTTGCTCAGCTGGCTGCAGAGTCTTCAGCTGCACTGCCTGGTTTGCAAACATGGGGAGGCATATTCCCACTGGAGCCAAAAAGCAATGAGATGGGGCTGTTTTTGCTGTCCCGTTTTATTCACATAGATTTCACAACCACATTCGAGGTCATATTTGATATGCTGTCAAAAGCCAAAGAAGATTTTGAGATTTCCCAAGAGCCATAAATTCTTTGTCCTGTTTCCTTTCCTCTTCCTCAGCCCCAGAGCCTTCAGATACTGCAGTGAAGTGTTTAGTAGGAGAACTTTGGTGGCTCTCTGCTCCAAATGGCTCTGCTTTGATAAATGCAGCAGGATTGAACTGTGCTGTGCGTCCCTTAACTGAGTTATGATGTATAATCCTCCCTGGAACAGAACATTTACATTCCACTGACCTAGTTGAAAAAATACATTAATTTTAATTTATGCAAAATGCTCCCAATAAAAGAGTGAGAGGAGAGAGGCAATGTCTTCTTTGCAGTTCCTGCCTGCTTGGAGCTAGAAGTGAAGTCCAACTTTTTAATCAGGATTTTTTTAAATGGTGAAGCATTTCCGTGGGTTGATTCTTCATGTATATCCAGATACTGCTTTATTACTCCCTTTTTAGCTCACTGGAGTCACGAGTAAAGAAATATGGCAACAAGCTGTCTCCTCCCTAGATTAGGTGCCCACCCCACCCCTGCCCCTCTCGGGGTGCTGGGGCAGAAGCACATGGGCAGTCAGGCACACCAAGGAAAGCAAAAACTCCACTCAGCCACCTCACTTCTACTCCTCTTTCCACACCTCTGTGCAGACTGATCCCATAAGTCCAGGAGAGGGCAACTTTGTTGCTGAAGGAAGTAGACTAATGGGGCATCTTCCTAAAACTGCTGGCCTGGAGACCCCAGAGAGCACGACTAGCTCACAGCCCTGCTCTGGACTTAGCTGGGCCTCAGTGCCGCAATGCCCTTGAGAGGCAAAGAGTCATTAACATTTGTGAGAGTTGCTTGTACAGCCCAGTGTGGCCTTAGCATCACTTCACCTGTCTTGGCAAGGCAAACACAGCATGTACAATTTTTCAGCCCTGAAAATCCATTGGAAAGATGTCTTCATGTTAAAATTCCCTTTAGAAAAAATTACTTGCAGGGTCTAGAGTCAGTAGTATTGTTCCTACTCCACGTGTCTGGCCCTTTTTCCACATCAGAGGCTGCCAGAGTGAGGAAGTGGTAGGAGAGAGTACCGTATGCTCTGCAGGCTGTTTGGCTGGTACCAACAGTACTGTAGCCAGTGGGAAACAGAGCCAACTCAGCAGCTTTCAGTACCTAAATGGCCTAAGATTAGGGGAGCACAAAGATGTCTGAGTCATCTTTTCCTTCCTCACTTGACTCCTTCATAAAGAGTAACTTGGGGCAGGTAAGCACAGAGTCCTTTATCAAATCGAGCCTGCCTTGCTTCTGCAGGCAGCTCAACTGCAGCAGAGGAGATTCCTCTTTCCTTGTCGGGGGAGGAGCACTGCAAGCCTGAGCAATGCTAGATCCATCAGCATGAAGCCCGAATGTGAATATGAATGAGTAGTTCAGCAACACACTGATTCAGGATGCAGACTTTGTCATGAGCCCTTCTCCTGTAGCAGAAATAGCAAACATACATAGGCTATTGCTGATACATTGTTCCTTGCACTCAGGGACCTTTCTCTGGTTCAAAATCATTTCTGTTATAATTCCAGGATCAAGAAAAACTTCCCTTGTAGGTGCAAGTAAGCATCCACGACTAATGGAGATTTCCCAAGGGTGAATTTGATTCCGAAGTGTGGCCAATAGGACAGAGCTTGCAGGAGGGCACTGCCTGCCTCTCTTGGGACAGGAAATTTTTTATTTCTTGCCAGTATCTTTAGTTTACAGTGAAGGTCATTTCAGAGTGGAAGTATGGTAGATGTTTTGCTCACGATACATGGAAATGAGATGGTGTGTTCTCAGTGAGGATCTGAATTTGCTTATATACAGCAGTTTAAGGACCGTGTTCATATAGCTGAAGAAGGGCAGTCCCTACACTAGACTGCAGCTGCTCAGAGCAGTACAGTATCACAAAATGCAGACAGTAATTTGTGACAAAAGACAAATCTTTTTTCCAGCCAAAAAGCAGTCATTTTGGACTCCTTCTAATATAAATGGCTTCTTCACAACATAAAAAAGCTATTACAGAAAGTAATTTTTCCCTGTTTTCTAATAAATGGATACCAGCAACATAACAGGTACGATATCAGTCAGGTATAAATAATATAAGGCAGGGAAAGTAGGAGGATTATTGTGCACAGGAGGAAGTACCCCATCAGCTCCCAGCATGTTTCCAAAGATTTATTTGGTAGTGAAACCATTTCAAACATTACAACCCAGTGATGAGGTTTTCAGGCCTTGATAACTCATAAGCTGTCAGATCTCCTTCCAGACACAAATGCATCCTCACAAACTTGTCTTTTTCTGCAGCTAGACTTTGGCAGAGTCTTGAAACAAATGCTTCAAAGAGAGAAATGGTTATGCAATGATATAGCTTTCTCAGAAAAAAAAAAAAAAAGAGAAATAAATGAGTAATGCCAATGAACTAATGTGCATTTAAGATTTGGAGGACTCTGGCAGAACGGAGGGAAACTCTGCTCCAATCATTCTTCCAGATATGGAAACCCACAGAGCTGGTCGCTAGTATGAGTAGCCGGGACTCAGTAAAGCCAGTCCGTAGGTACAAACTATCTTTAAGCAGAACCTTTATTTTGCATGGAAATTCTCATGATCTTCAGAAGTTTGGTTTACATATAGTTTGTAGATATACACTGTTACTACTCCTTTTTGTTTTCAAAATTAACATCATGTTAAAGATTGTCATTCTGCAATGTCACTCTAAGGGCAGAGTTGACATGAAAAGATTTCTGACAGAGAAGATTTTTTCTTCTACTATTTTGAATGCACATGATGTTTCATGCAAGCTAGTGCCCTACTGCACCCAGATACAATCTGGGGAAAGCAGCACAGGTATCTGTGTCCCACCTCTGTCATGAGGTAGAATTGCTTCAAATAGGGGTGGCCACTGTGCCATGGGAACAGACTCTGTTCCCAATGCAGGGTCTCTACAAGGGCTAACAATGCAGCAGACCAAACTGGGGGTGATACTACATGTGTATTGACAAGTGATAGACCTATCATGAGCCTGGCAAGGCTTATTGTAACAGCTGAATTGGCTTATTAGCATGGTGTGATCCCAGAACATCTAGGGATAAAAGTGGTTCCTGAACAACTTTTGTCGGTCAGCTTTTGTGGGCCACCTTTTGGACAGACTCCAGTTGAATGCTACCAAGGATTTCTGACGTGGTTCCCTAGCAGGCTTGATCTAGCTGCGTTAGTCTCTCCCTTCTCTACTTTTTATTATTTTAGTTCATATTTATGCAAGCACACTGGTCAGAAAATCCTTGAGACTAAAATGAAGCTCCTTTTGTTTCTGAGAATTACTCGTTGCCATTAATTATCCTGTTATGATTTCCTGGATGGTTGGTGTAACCCATATTCCAGCCATTGGGTTAATTCATTTTGTGTTAGTTCAGCTGGGTCACATTGTGTCATTTGCACTTCTTGATTGGGTGAATGAAACCTTTCCAATGAGATGTAGCAAGTAATGAATACCCCATTCATGAATTAGAGTAATTCTTGGTTTTGTGTGTAACTGGCTACACAAACAAGATTACATCCACACCAGTGCAGCCAGCCACCACGAGGTGAATGGAGCATGCCAGCTGCACAGGGAGTAAGTGGGATTTGAAAATGTCATTGCAGGCCTGCTCTAAATGCTCTGAATAAACCTTTCCCGTTTAAAAAGCTTTTCGGGGCGGGGTGGGGGGAAGTGGCCCTGCAAAATGATCTGCACTGTTATCTGCTTTTTATTTAACAGTGACTTTTTAAAGCCTTTTAATCACACGTTATCACCGCTGAAATTAGTCTAATTTTGTTATCTGAACTCCTTTCTCAGAAATAAGTTAGCAAAAAAATGAGTAAAAAATAGAGAAAAACATAGGCACATGCTTATCCAATAAAATTAAACAAATTCAGGAGAGTTTTCTTCTGTAAAATTGCTTCCATGTTTTAATGCATCAGCATGCTCATCAACCACTCAGCATTATTTTTGCAACTGTGGTACACAGAAGCCTTAACATACCAGGACCTCATTGTTTTTTGCTTTAGCCTTCTGCATGGGGTGAGTTTCAGTCATGAAAATCTATTTCTCCCAACAGTTGTAAAGGGAGGAAAGTTTTCTACAAATATTTTAAGTAGTTACCAGTGTAGGGATCAGGAACAGGAATGAATCCAGCAGCATTCGGGGATTTACACAAATATTTACAAGTTCTGCTTGCACTGTGCAGGCAGACCTAATCACCGGTACAAAAGGCATATCAGCCTGCTGTTTAGAAACCAGAGTGAGCATTACAACTCTGAATGCCTGTTGGCTCTGGAGTGATTGCTTGGTAGCGGGAATATTGATTTGTAGGCAGAAGATTTAGACAATCCTTTTCCAAGAAGGCTCATAGGAAAAACAATTTCCGATTGCTGTCTGTTTTACATGAAAGAACACTGTACTTTGTTTGCTTGCGTCTGCGTAGCAGAAACTGAATAGCTTTCCCTGAGAAGCAGCATTTGCCACTTGTCACACTGTTGTGCTTGAGGCAGATGGAAGCAAGACAAAAGTCTGCAGGAAAAAAAGCTATTTATTTTATTAGTGCAACCGATACAGTTAGAAAAGCAGATAAGCTTTTGGACACCCAGATCATTCTTCAGGTCTGAAACAGGCATCAAGCTCCATGCTAAGTTTAATTTAGCTATGATAATTAATTAAACAACTCTGCTGACTGATTATGAGAGAAGGATGGTTGGTGCTGGTGGGGCAGTTGGGTGGAGCAAGAGGACATACGATAAAGTCCTACAGCGCAAAGTGTAACCACTACCACCTCAGCAGCTCCGCGAAGGAGAGAGAGGAAATTAGAATACACGGCAGAGCTAATGTCTTTGCTGAGTTGGTAACAACTGCAGTCCTGTGAATTGTGGTGATGTGAACTGACCTGTTCACAGGTCAGCTGTGAATTGTGATGATGTGAACTGACCTGTTGTGTACACGTTATCTACTGAGAAAGAGAAAAATGGGCCAGATGTGTTATATTAAGCAGATTATATTAAGTTCATCTTGTCAATGAAATACATCTGAGCTGTCTGACATGTGTCATGTTCTAGGATGTTTATTCAGAACAAGATTGTGGGCCAAAATGAAAGGTGAGTGGGAATATATGTGATTTAGTTAGGATCTTGCTATAAGAATAAATACAATAAGCCTCCAGCGAGTACAGCTGTTTGTCCATGTGTCGCAGGTCCTTCAGTGCTGATATCTATTAGCAAGTTCCCTTCAACTCAGGGTGAGCTACCACAAAAGCTCGAACTCCTCTGTGCCAGGGCTCCAGGGTCCCTTTTTCTAATCCCCCTCCACTATGTGGTACCAGTGCTACTTCCTCTGTGTGTCCTTCTTGTCTTTTTATTTGCCTCTGTCCTAGATTAATATTATTTTCATCGTTATCTTGCTAACAGCTCTTATTTAGAGGTAGAGAAAAGTAAGCTGTTTCACCCATATGTTTATCTTGCTAATGGGAATTATCTGAATAGAAAATGAGCACAAGCAACACTCATTTACTGTGAAAAAAGCAAGCTGGAAAGTGTCAGAGAGATGCAATGAATGAACTTCTCTTGCTAATGGCTGACTGGCCTTGTTATTAATATAGATATAATGATGTTAAGCTTCTCTATTAAGTCAGCAGACCCAGGCTATTGGTTACACTTCATTTCTAAGAAACAGGCTCATTTTTCAATTATATTGTAATTCCCAGTGTCTTTAAGTGCCTGGAAAATGCAAGAAGTTTGAGAACATCTTACTGAGGAGGCTGCAAGCTTTCGCTCATACAAAAAAATTCAATCTGGAGGGACCAGAGGTGCTGGCTTGTGACTCATTCCTTCCCTGGTCCCAGGTGAAAGGAACAAAATCAACACACGCGTGCAGTTTGGGAACCAAAGTTAACAGTAGATAAAACCGAAGGTAAGTGAAGATCATGCTGAGGCTGCAACTAAAGTCTTTGCCAGAGCCAGCCAAACACTGGCTTACGTGAGCATGCAAAGCAGTCACATTTTAGTGTGCAGTGGCAATTTGGGAGTGCCTGGTGGGGTGAGGAGGAAAGGTGCTAAAGTATCTTTTTCCTTTCCTCATACCTCCATGCCTCGGTGTAAGCACTGTGTCCAGTTTCAGTCCCTGCCTGTTCCTGGGGGCACACATTGCCTGATGCTGGCCACCCAAGAGGAGTAGGGTAGCAGCAGCAGTTGCATGTTCCTAGTGCTGGGAAATACAGTTACCCAAAGGGTGCCATTGGACAGTGATGAAAGCAAAATACAGCCCATTCTGTTAATATTTGTATGGCTATGTATATACACACTGCACATATCTAAGCACCCAGCTTTGCCCATGTCTCAGCAGTGCACATCTCCTTCCCTTGATGTGCATGCTTTCAAATGCAGCCAGCCTGCCTCATGAGGGCCCTTCAAGAGGAAAGTAGACTCTTCCCTCTGCACACTTGTCTTCATCTGGTCAATTTAATGATGTTTCGATGCCTAGGAGCTGGGAGTCCTACAGGCTCAGGTATGCTGTATTCTCATGTAAATCTGGTGTGAAGGAAATAGCTAATGGTTGTCCCGTGGGTAAAGCATGAAAACAGAGGGAACAGTTGGCTCCGACTTACTCAGTAAAGGAAAATGCAATGGTGGTTGGCAGGTGGAGAGCATTTCCCTTGCCAGCACCCTCCCTTAGCTGTTGCTTGGGGGCACCAGACCACACACAAAGCCTTGCTGGGATTCCTCAGGCCTCTTGGACACAAGTATTATGGAAGCATTAAGGGATTCTCTCCTCTCATTCCTGCTGGCTTAGGAGCTCTGGCCCAGATCCACAAAGCCGTTGCCTTACTCTCATTTAACTTCAGTAGCCAGAGCTTCCCAAATACCTTAGCTTTTTTCTCTCAGCTAAGATCTGGTCTGCCTTAAACTGCCACAAACGCCTTAGGTAGCTCTGGGGTCCCAGTGTCTGGAGTTACCTCCAGAAAAGACTTCTGCTTCTCCTGGTTCCTGTGATACCAGTTCTCCTCTTCCTCATGCAGCAAAAGCAATATCTTGTTCCACTGCCCTTCGGCTACTCTGGAGATCTTCATCTGGCAGAGCTGAAACACTTATAAAGGTGCCCTTATCATGGGTTGTCTGTATTCTTGAGTAAGACGTCTCTGTTGTTATCCAGTTATCCGATTCAAGCCAGGCTAAAGTAAAACACAAATAATTTATTCATGGCTGCAAAATAAACAACAAAGTTACAATGCTTGAAAGAGATGTGGGTGAAGAAGAGAAAGAAAAACCTTACCATATCTACTTATGCTAAGATTAAATTAAGGTCTCTTTCTCTATTATCAGTCTAGAGATAACAGCCAATCTCTAGTATCAATTGTCCTGGCAAGGTGACCTTAAGGGTTCATATCCTTACAGCTATTTTCCACACGAAACTGAGCCCTTTGGCAGCCATTTCTCAAGCACACTGTAGCTGTGTTCAGCCGTGATACCGGTGTGAGCGGACTTGGCAGAGAGCAGCCAGCTCCGAATGCACAGCAAGGGCAGCGGCTCCACAACCCCCCTTAGCCCTGCTTGATTCCAGACTTAAATCAAGACCCAGGGCCTGAAAGTTTAAGGCTCTCACCCATCTGTAACACAGCTCCCTCAGGAGCTGTTTGTCCTCACCAGTCCACGTGCCGGGAGGGCAGAGAAACTGCTCGCCCTTCATACATGAGAAGTTAGTCCATGTGAAATTCAGATCCATGTAATGCTGCCAAGGTCAGAGACTTGCTTGGCTCTGCTGGGCTGAGTAAGTGATGGTCAGGCCAGTGAAAGTTTCTGCACCCCCTCTTTGCAAGACATAAAACAATACTAACAACATGCAAGGAGACTGTCTCATGTTGACAAGCAGTTTCTTTTGTTGAGGCAGATCCACTGATTATTCTGCTCATAAGGACTCCTGCAAGCGCCTGCATAACGCTCATTCCTCCCAGATACACACTAGCTCCTGAGAGGGGGAAGGCTAATTTTGCCTCCTAGCCAGGAAATGATGAAGTGCTACTTCTCAGTTCTCATCGGGATAAATCTTCTTCCTAGTGACCTGCTGGAGGTGCTGAGCTCTGCTGCTGAGGAGTAGGCAGTAACCCCATGGTAACAGCAAATTACCCCATGGTAACAGGAAAAAGGTGTAGGAAAAAGAGCAAGGCTGCTCTCCCCAGCCCTCAGAGTCTCTGAGAGAGTCAGAGGAGCAAAAGAAAAGACCTTACATCTCCAGAGTTCTCCCCCAGGTCTGCAAGCAATCTGTATACTTGCACTTTATCTCCACCCGTCCAGGATAGCCATGAGCTTTCCAAAGATAAAGCTGTGCTTACTCCTATTCAGTCCAGAAGGAAGAGGCTGAACTTTGAGAAACTGTGGGATGATCCACAGGTTTAAACTTGAAGCTGATCCAGTTGCACAGTGTATCCATCAAGTACTTATTCTTTGCAAACATTCACTGCAAGTAGAAAATTAAATATTGGCTCTGAAATATTAGAGAGATCCAAGTGGAGGGTCCTGGTCATCCGTGACTGCTGATCAGACAGAGACAGTTCAGGGTCACTCTCTAGTTCTCCCTCACACCATATCACTCCAGGCAGACAGTTCAACTCCTGCCAGCACAGCAGTAGTGACTCACTGCTCGCACTGCGGTCAAGGACGGTGCCTATAACACAAGCTACATTCCCATGGTTCTTGGGCATTCATTTCTACTGACTTGCACCACACTGTGGACATGAACAGTCCTTTGCCCATGGCTCCATGGGGCTTCTTCTGATATGAAACCTGGTCACTGGCAGTGGGATTTGTTGATCAGCCACTGAATCTCCCCGTTCCTGTGTGCGCGTGTGTGTGTGTGTGTGCGTGTGTGTATGTGTGTGTGTGTGTGTGTGTGTGTGTGTGTACGCGCACGTGTGCACACATGTGTGTTTGTGTGCAAGAGAGAGAGAGAGATCACACTGAACATCTCTAGTACTCCCAAAGCAAAGTGTGGCAGAGAACAGCCAGTGACATTTCCTCTCCCTGATTGGGAAGAAGCAGCCTTCTGAATTTGAGTGACTGATATTCATGACTTTTTCCTCTTAAAACTGGAGGACACACTTCAAAATTCTCTCCACCTGCGTCTGGGGATGCCCAGAGCTGAGCCACTCTTGGAAACTGGACATGAAACGACTTCACTTCCTGCAAACTTGGTTTGAGATCAAAAACTTACCCCACCAAGGAATGGGAAGTTGGGAATTTGCTTATTCGATGTCAAAAAGGATAGGTGAAAAACAATGGGGCAGTGAGGGTGGAAGGACCGGACATGAGCTGGGGGCCCCTGGGGCTCCCCGAAGCGTGGTTCAGCAACGGCAGGAGGGATGACCGGGCTGAAGAGACCAGCAAGGAGGAGCATTGCTCAGGCATCCTCCTGAGGAGGTGCTTCATGTTGGTGCAGAGCTTGCTGCCTCCCAGCATGCTTTGTGCCGCCTTCTTTCGGTGGGGTACATTTCACCCACTGGGAGGTGGGCCTCATCTCCCTGATGGACTGAAACCCCCATAGCTGCAACAAGAGTTTGGAAAGCTGAAGACACGTTTTGCAGATGCAGTGGACTGTCACAGTTTGCAAACCGTGGTCTGCGTGACACTGGGGAGGAATCTAACTGCTCAGTGCAGGAAATTAAGGTGCTTCTTTAGCACAGATGAAAAAGCGGATGAAGTTCTTCACAGTTATCTCTGTGAAGAAACTTAGAAAGATAATATGCACAACTAAAGAAGGGGGTGAGTGTATTTTAATCACAGCTACAGGGCTCTTTCTTAGCTTCCTACGTACATATCTAACAGATATCTGACAGACTCTGGTTTGATTCTGGTTCCTTGTAGTAGATAGCAATGCCAGGACTGTTGCCTGCAGCCTTATCAAAATCACAGTGAGAAAAAGTGCTCCGTTAATTTGGAGGAATGACATAAAAAATCACAAACAAAGAGTCCAACAAGATGCTTGTAGCAATCTTGTGATCATAGCAAACCTTTCAAGACTCAAAATTATGATGCTATAGAAAGGTTGCTATTTTCTGGGCAACATAAAAATGTCTGCCTATTGCTACAGCAATTTATTATTATAATTATTCTCATTAATATTAAAGAGGAGGAGTAAGCCTAAAAACAAGGCATAGTTTATTTCCAATCTACAGAGTGTATCGGAAGTCCTGAGGAGAATTGCAGACCTGCATCTGAGAGTTAAATTAGGCTGAAGATTTTTTTTTTTTTGGTCCTCTTTTAATGTACCTCCTTTTGTGTGGACGTACCTTACAAGCTAGAGCTCTGCAGCTATAAGTAGGCACTGTGAAAAATCCACCAAAGAAACTTTCTTAAATGCATGCATTAGAAACTAGTCCCGAGGCTCATCTGAGGCTGTTGTACCTACTTAGGCAGTGTTTGAAGAGCTTTCAGATCATAATGTATTCATGCACCCTACTTCATTTAAACACATGCAGACTCCATTTTTCAGTGCATAATCTTGAGGTCTTACGTTTCATTTTGCCTATCAAACAGAGAGGTATTCTGGATCGATCTGATCTTGTTTACACTGCCTTTACAAGAGAGTAGCAACATCCGCTTTAACAAACTCACAGGAGGGTGACACCTCCGAATGGACTATTTGGTGAGTGAGAAGCATCCGAGGGAATGATCCCAGGATATACAGGGTAAGAATGACTGCCGTGCCAAGACAGGCTGCACAGGGAGCGAGGCAGAGGGGCAGCTGCTCCTCGAACTGTGAGCGCTTGCTCCGAGCCCCTCTCCCCTGGCTGCTCTGCAGCTCTCTGCAGGTCTTCACAGGCACCAAGGAAGGGGGGGCGTTCTTGGCTGCATCTCCCACACTCTTCATTAGCCCATCCATCTACCCATCAATCTCACAAAAATAGAGAAATGGTTGACAGATAGTCTAATCCCGATAATGAAAGGGCTTGTCTTCAGAACACTGGGAAAAATGACTTTTTCAAGCTTGGAGGTGTGTGTGTGTGTGTGTGTGTGGTGTGTATGTGTGTGTGTGTGTGTGTGTGTGTGTGTGTGGTGTGTGCACGCAGGTGTGGGTGGGTGGGTGGGTGCATATGTGTATTGATACATGCATTAGTCACCAAGGTTCGCTGCAAATAATGGCTCCTATTTCCAGTAAGCCTCCCATCTGGCTGCTTTTTATGCAAATACATCTCTTTCAGCTCCATTACCTTCTTGTCCAAGAGGTGGACCCTAACATGCCCCCAAAATCCTTTGGGTATGTGCTATTCCCTTAGCTGAGTGATTGAGTGGCCAGCAAACTGCCCCTGTATTACAGGAGGGTCCTTACATGAATGCAGAAAGTTACACACTATATGTAGATTCTTCCTCTATGTTCTTACTTACTGCATCTATTCTTATCTGTGTATCTTAATATCCACATCAGTATCTGTAATTCATGTAAGGATCTGAAAGTTTTAAAAACATAAACCCTAGCAAATCTCTGCAAACAACCAGTTTCCTCTCCCCCAGTCAATCAGCAAGCAAACACGGCATTCCCTGCTCATAACTTTTATTTTCTAAGTGTATTTAGACCAAAGCTTTTAATCACACTCTGGCTAGCACAAGCATGTCTCCGTGAGCAGGGCAGGGTCCGTGCTCCCTGCTCACCACTCGGGGCTCTGCAGCATGCTGCCTGCATGGCTGCCGCTGCAGAGGGATGGGTTGGGTGGCCCATGGCTCCCTGAGTGCAGTGGTGGCAGCAGAAAGGAGCGTTGGGCTATGATTGCCTCTGGCAGTCTGCTTGGGAGTGAGGCTGAGGTGCGTCGCAGTCCTTGTTGAGACCTCAGTAAGGGGGAGTAATCACAACCAGCTAAGACAAAACTGACTCAAAGACTGAGGCAAGTGTTTTGCCCTCAAGGAAATGGTCCTGCAGTATCCTGGGGCTGCCCAGATGGTGTGAGTAGTGCTAGTTCACGTAAGGTTGATTAAGCAAAGAAAACAGAAGCAAGAAGAATCTGTCACACACAGACTGCCCATTGCACCTGAGGATGCCGCCTTGCTCCTTGGCTCAGATCAGACAGTGTCTCCTCAGGCACGTCCGTCTGGAGGGAGCCAGAACATGGACCCCACCATGACTTGACATACGCCATCACAAGGAGGACGCAAGGGTTGCACTGATGCATCCCTTCTGCATGTACATGGTCCGTTATCAAAGAACCACGGCAAGAGGGAGCTGGCAGAAAGGGTTGCCCCTCTTGTCTGCTCTCTCCCTTACCTCCAGCTTGGGAAGGTGGACCTGCTGGCACGGCCCGTGCCTTGGTGTCAGTCCAACAGTGGATAATCAGTGCAAGAATCTTTAGTGTTTTCTGTTAAAAAAATCTGTATGAAAGCATATGTTTCTATTCTCAGGGAGCAGGAACCACTTCTGGCACAAGTGACTGAATTCATTTCAATAGCACCATGCTAATCATTTTAATTAGGTTCCAACTGATTGGCTGTCACTGTGCCAGGGTGGAAATGTTTTTTTCATTTGCGCACGCTACAGAAACAAACTCAAATATCCGTGCATTACTCAGGAAAGTCAGTGACCATACCAAGACAATGGGGTAAACACTACAGAGCTGACTTTCATCCTGTCCCCAGTAGTTTAATGTCACTGTCTTCCCAGGAAGAACTCCTCATCTACTGCAGAGTAAATGAAAGGGAAGCTGAGAAAGGCAGTTTTAACTAGATAAATCTAGACTAGAAGAGATCTCAGGCTTAAATCTAGATTGGAAGAGATCTCAGGCTTACCAGTTTTTCCATTAGATATTTTAACCATAATACTAAACAAATATCAGCAATGGGAAGAAAACAAAACTTTACACAAAGAATTTCTGCACTTTTCCAGGGTCTCATTCCAAGGAGAACAGCGATAGTCAAATCCAGAGGAAAAAGTGGGCATTGATATCTCATGTTTAGCAATTGATCTCCCAAGCAGAGCTAAAAATATAAGCTGAGTGCATGGGCTCCCTGCACACAGCAACCCTGTGGGCTGCTGGAGGGAGGGGAGGTGTGCCTGGCAAGCTGGGCCGTGGCGCACACAGCCGTGAAGAGTTTGCACTTCTGCATAGCGAGGAGCTGCCAGTGCTGCTCTTTCCTGCACTGAGGGGGGTTATGGATATTAAATTGGCTGGTAGAAATGTATCTAGAGAAGAGCCAGCAGGGTCTGTGCACACTGCTGTCAGTGAGACTTTCCAATCACAGCTGCTCTACAGCTGTTTTGCATGGTGGAGCACAATGGATGCAGCCTGGAGCACGAATCATAACGTATGTCTTCCAGTGTAATTTTATCATCTGTAAAGCATCAGTTACAGCCAGGTAGGTGTATGACATATTTGGTTCTGGGCAAGCCCACAGAAAGTGCCCAGGATAACTGATGGGAAGAAGGTAGCACTGCCTTTCTAGACTTTGTGAGAGATGCACCCATTTTTCTTAAACCCAGTCAGTCTGCAGTTGCTGTGCTCTTCAGCTGCTACAACCCATCTGAGAGATGGATGGACCCAGGCGAAGGCGCTTCCACGCAGCAGAGGCTGGCACCTGCCTGCAGCTTGACCAGAGTGCTCACAGCAAGAGGGAGTGGAGAACTCCCGCGGCAGCAACATCAAGACGGGGCCCAGCAGCAGCAACATGAGCTTGCACAGAGGACCACAGGGCGGTGGCAAGCTTTCCTAAACAAGCTGGTTAAAGCCAGAGCGGGTACCCCTACACTACACTGCAGGCAGCAGGGTAGGCTGGCTGGGGTCTTTCAGCCTCTTTTGTAAGCGTAGTGGCTTAAATTTGCCACTTGGTTGCCTCTTATCTAAAAGATAAAAATCCTTTCACAACCCTCCTCCGCTCACCTTCCCTGCCACTTCCTCTTTTGTATAATTAAATAATAATGGACTAATGGAACATGGCATGATGGTAAGTGCTTAAAAGATTTATCTTTATATCTTCATTTAAAACATTTTAGTATCAGCTGGCAGTTTTCAGCCTTCGTGGTAATTTATTTAAACAATTTATGTGGAAAAATAAGACATTCTACAATGCCTCTAAGATGTCTCCTGGAGTGTGGCTACAGCTGGCCAGCACTGCCTCTGGGAGTCTGAGGTATTCACTTACACCTGTACTTCATATCTCCATGGGGGGGTGATTATCCCTTGATAACAACACCCCTTGCTAGGAATTTTAAGCATTTCTGCTTGAACAAATAAGAATCTACAAGGAAAAATTTCAAAGGTAGAGTGTTTCGGGACAAGTGGGGAAAGAACTGCTTCAGCAACCCTCAACACTGGAAAATGAAATGACGAGTTAAAAAAACCAAACAAACACAATAAACCCAGGAAAAACTTTCCCCAAACTAAAAATAGAACAAAACATATTTAGGAACTTCAGAGCAAAGATTTTTGAGGACCTGATTAGTCTATAGGAATAATCAGACACTAGACTTGCTACCTCGTTAAAGCCTTCAGAAACAGAAGAAACAAGCATTGATTGAGAGTAGTTCGGCCGAAAGTACATTTTAGTTCCATAAAACAGTGGAAAGCCATTTCTCAAAAACAACCATCGCCAACTAAAAGGATTTTAAATGCCTCTTAAACTGCCTGGTTTATCTATTGGCATAGAAATATTACCAGTTAAACAAGACTGCAGCATATTAAAGGCTAGCTTAAACCTGAGCCCAGTTCCATTATTGCATTCACCAAAGGGAAATCATGCTTGACCAACCTGACAGCCTGCTATGGATGGAATGACTGGCTGGGTAGATGAGGGGAGAGCAGTGGATGTTGCCTACCTGGACTTCAGCAAGGCTTTTGACACTGTCTCCCATCACATCCTCACAGGTAAACTCAGGAAGTGTGGGCTGGACGAGTGGACAGCGAGGTGGATCGAGAACTGGCTGGATGGCAGAGCTCAGTGAGTTGTGGTCAGTGGTGCAGAGTCAAGTTGGAGGCCTGTAGCTAGCAGTGTCCCCCAGGGGTCAGTCCTGGGTCCAGTCTTGTTCAATATATTCATCGATGACCTGGAGGAAGGGACAGAGTGCACCCTCAGCAAGTTTGCTGATGATACTAAACTGGGGGGAGTGGCTGACACACCAGAAGGCTGTGCTGCCATTCAGAGGGACCCGGACAGGCTGGAGAGTTGGGCGGAGAGGAACCTCGTGAACTTCAGCAAAGGCAAGTGCAGGGTCATGCACCTAGGGAGGAAGAACCCCATGCAGCAGGACAGGCTGGGGGCTGACCTGCTGGAAAGCAGCTCTGCAGAGAAGGACCTGGGAGTGCTGGTGGACAACTAGTTAAGCATTAGCCAGCGGTGTGCCCTTGGGGCCAAGAAGGCCAATGGGATCCTGGGGTGCGTTAGGCAGAGTGTTGCCAGCAGGAGGAGGGAGGTGATCCTGCCCCTCTCCTCAGCCCTGGGGAGGCCTCACCTGGAGTACTGGGTCCAATTCTGGGCTGCCCAGTACAAGAGACATGGCACTCCTGGAGAGAGTGCAGCGGAGAACTGTAAAGATGAGTAGGGGACTGGAGCATCTCTCCTCTGAAGAAAGGCTGAGAGAACTGGGCCTGTTCAGCCTGGAGAAGAGAAGACTGAGAGGCGATCTCATCAATCACACAGAGTAAATGAGCAGACGCACTGCCTACCTCAAACTCCACATGAGTAGGGGATCTCCCAGGCAAAGGACAGAGAGCACCAAGCCTAGCGGAGTCTATCCTTGTGCTACCTCTCTCTATTGATTTAATGGTGCTGCCAAAAGTTTACATCTACAACCTGACCTGTCCAAGACCTGCTGGTGGTGTCTATGGAGTAATGTGCCGTGAGATTATGCTGCAAATGGTATCTCCTCTCCCCTTGCTCAATTCCATTTCTGTATCTCTGAGACTTTTCAACAAAAACAGCAGCAGTAACCTTACAAGGTAATGTTTGTATCCCAGGGCAGCTGCTGAAGGGAGGAAAATTTAAATAACCTTCCTTACTGGCCTGGGACCCTGGCTCTGAAGCACTCTCAAGATTCAGTCATTTGTTTTCATTACACCAGGTAACATATTCCACCAGGGAAGGTTTCCTCAAAAGCAGTATGTTTTCATCAGACTTCTCACTCAGCATTGATGAAGCTGTGGTTTTTGATAAATAACAAAAAACACAGCTCAGACATAACTATTAACTATTCATTGGAATAGCAGCTGCCACCTCAGTCCCCCGTGTCCTAAGCCAATGGCTCAAGCATCAGGTGGCAAAATCAGTTTCTGTTTTACTCCCTCACTCAACAAGCCAAATTGGTGGACCCATGGGCTCACAGGACTGCTTTGGCTCCCTGGGAGTGCAGCTGTGTGTTTAGCTCTGTTACACTCCAAAGAAATGACCACACTGTTACAGGTAAATTAAAATGGTTTTGTCACCAGTTCAAGCTGGTGCAGGTCCTTAGCAGTTAAAGAAGCTGTACCAAAAAGCAGGAGTTGCAGTCCAGGCTATATTACCTGTAATAGCTCCCGTAAGAAATGAAAACTCCGAATGAAAACTCCCTTGCGCAGATTCTTTGACTTCAGTCAGGCTGCAGTGTTACTTGAGTCAAGTCAGCTAAGGACCGTCAAAGCATACAAGGTGAAGTGCTAAAATAGCAGAGATACCTCACATTTCAAGACCATTTTCATGATAACATCTCAGTGCATGCCACAGGCATGAATGACTGAGAAACTCACAAACCCTATGAGTATCTAGGTAAGCTTTTCCCTACCATAAAGTCAGGATTTGCCTGAAATTATTTAGTTGCGGTAACGGCAGGTGGTATTTGCTGCCAGGTGTCGACTTTTTAATTACCTCTTCTGCATGAGTTTTTATTCTTTGTATAGAGCTGGGAAGGATGAGCACTGGGAGGTGAAGTGATTCGTACAGGTTATCTCCGCTACTATGGAAAGAAGCAACAAATGAAAAAAAAGTTCAAGGGTGCGTGTCTGTTTTTAGAAGTGCGCTGTTCACTATGGCAAGGAGAGGGCTGGAAATTGGAAGGCATTTCTCATTGGGGCACAAGGCTCCCATAGGAGCCGTGGAGGAAATCTCCTGACTTGCTCACAGATAGCAGATAACAAAACTATACCTGATATCCTATGGCATGATTGCTGCAGAAGCTGCCAGTCACAGTCACACCTCTGGTGCCTCCCAGGTTTATATCTCCACATATTACAATGAGACATATTCGTGATATGTTGGAGAGAGAGGTGTTGAGAGATGTTTTTCACAGGTCTTCATTTGCACCAGTCATTTGTCTTGGGAGAAAGTGAGACTTTTGCTACTCTTTTAAGGCTTTTTGCACAAGGGAATTCAGAACTTATTCAGAGATTTTCTTTCTTACAAGAACTATTACAGGTGATATAGGCTGGACTCTGTCAAAGGAATCCGTGTAGCCAAACTCTTTCTCTCTGGAGTTTGATCTCCTTCCGATTTACGCAGCTTTAAATCCAGACTGATGCCTTTGAAGTCAGAAGAGTTTCAAGAGTTCAAAACATGTGAAGCAATAGAAGAATTTATCTCTGTGTAAATAAAGACTCCCCGCATGGCCTGATCCTGATCCTGCTGATTTAATGGGTGTTTTCCCACTGAATTTAATAAGAACAGGAAGAGCCATTTTATTCAGTTGAGTTATACTTGCAATCGGCTCTTCTGCTGACTCAATAGGCAGAGCTCCTTAGAAGTTGTTAGCCTTCAGTGGCAGAAGATTGGGGGTCTGATTTTGTGTGTGCTGGTGTAACTCAGAAATAATTTCAGTAAGCAGGTGGAATCCAAGTTAGATCCATTATTTGCAGTGATAAATAGCGGGTTGTTTGTCATCAAAACACTAGCAATAACATATCATTAGGCCTAGAGGTGAAAGTTTGATTGCTGATATGCAATTTGGAATATTAATTGCTACAATTAAAAGGTAAAGAAGACTTTGAGGGAGTAGCCTAAGGACAAGTCTGGCCAGGCACAGAATACAGTTAATGAATAGGTGTCACATGGGTACTAAGCAGGGAAAGGAACTGGCCTTGTTATTGACAAAATATGTTGATTCAGGCATAATAATAAAATGACATTGTCAAGAGCATAGGTAGAAGTCTGTAGTTCTGGAAAAGAGTATCTTAGGTGTTGGAAGAGCTCAGGCTTGTCGATGCCTGTAGGTGTATCAAATTCATTTGTAAAATCTATCATCTTTACTCTACATTACTATTTTTTTAACAAACACAAAAGCCTTTTTACCTCTTTAAACAGAACTAATCCTTTGTCTGAAAAGGCTAATAACTGAAGGAAACCTCAACGACCTCTTAAAGTCTGTCTGGGCTTTGGAGAAGGGGCAGAGATTGACATAAAAAACATGATTTATGGAGCTGAAAATGCTATAATTGCTTTTCTTTTCGAATATATTGGAGTAACTGTCTTTATCTTGCTTTGACACACCACATCCTACAAGATATGACAGGTTCCCCTCACCTTGCTATCTCCTAAGCATAGCTAATAATGGCAACGATGGCTCCTAAAGGCCATTGACATGACCTAAATACTGCGGTATATTGTGTTTACCTTGGCCAAAACCAGGCAGGAGTGAAGTCAGCTTCATTCCTGGAAATGGAGTGTCCTGGTGACAGAGTTAGGACTGGCATGATCACCAAAGGAAAGCCCAGCTAGAAAGTATTTGGTAAATTCACACCCACAAAAATATTACAAAATAATGCCAACACTGCTTCCCAAGAACATATTGTCCAGTCTGGAAGGAAATCCTATACCCACAGATATTATTGAACTTCTGTTGGTAAATTGCTGAAGTCATCACCTTCAATAACAGATCTGTTGCCGGGGTCTTTAAGAATTGGCCACAGGGAGGGCCAAGGTGGATGAAGGCAGTCGAGATCTGAAAGGTGTTGTTGGCTTCAGCCATTTTATTAGCACATAGAAGCAGAACTTGTATTTAATATTCTTTTGTTGTTCTCACATCAAAAAGGGCTAAATTATGCCACCTATATGTGTAAGAGGCTTTTCAGCTATCTTTCTGATGCAAATTGTATCACTTTGCATTATCGACGGATTAATTGCAGTCTGAAAAGTACAGCAGATGTTGTGGAAAGCCTATATGTCAGTTCTCTTGTCTTCCTCCTCCTCAAAGAACAGGATCCAAGTAGATAAAATTGAAACAAACACACAGTGAATTCAAGTTTATTCGTAGCTCAAGGGTGGAATCAGTCTGGGTTTTAGAAAATTTGTGAGGTGTTTGGGTTGAAATGAAACTGGAATTAAAGGTCTGGGTATGCCCAGCATGTGGCACCTGGAGCATGCAACAGGTAGAGACAGGGGACTTCCCGTTTTTCTCAGTGCTTTGTTGCATGCTGGCTCCTGATCACATGTCCAGCCTGAGCTATTGCAATGGGACAGGGAGGCAGCGGCCCTCAAAGCTGGAGAAGAGGTCCTAACACTCTCTAGTTCAGTAGTATCAATATAGTATCAATACGGGCACAGGATTGTGAGAACCTTAACAGGAAACGGGCACCTTACAACATAGCAACAGGGCTGAAGAAGTAAGGCTGGAGTTAATCAGGTTAATGGGGCTTGATCCATGGCCTGCTGAAGTCAATAGGAGTCTTTCCACTGACTTCAGTAGACCATGGCTCAGGCCAATACAAAGAGAAGACGTATTCTCATTGCAACAGCCCACATTCAGCAATGTTCCTTATTGCACCACGTGACAGTGAAGATGTAATGACCATCATTAGGCCCCCACCAGTAGTGACCTCCGTACAGGTGGAACCATGCTTCCAAGTAGAGCTCATTGCACAGTTGAAGGCTCATGACCATTATATTCTAGGTATATACGCACTCTTGTTCAGCCCATACGTTCTCTTCTCCTCACTAAAATCCTAGATTTAGAACAGTATGCCATTTCATTTAACAGGCTTTTCAGGTCCATTAGAAGACAACCCAGTGTGAAATGTGTCCTCAGCTCTCATTGCACAAAATGGAATAAGCTGAATTTGATTGTGGCAACATGCCGACAATGCCAAGGTTAATGAATTAAAGATGTATAACACAGGATGCTTGATGAAGTCAAATTATGAGAGATTGTTTTATGAGGTGGCATTTAGTATTAGTAAAAATCATTACAAAGTAACTTCTCTACCCGCTTCTGACTGGGCACTTGTAGAAATGCACAGCAATTCAAAATACGGTTGAGTTAAGGAAAAGCAAATACTCAAAAGCATCGTCAGTCAAGTGTAGCATTATTTATGATTTTTAAGGAGTAGGGATAGCAACATAGGTGGGGGAAGAGGGAGCAATAACACGACTCCTTGTCTTTTAAATCTTTTTTTCAGAATGCAGATAGACCATCTTCTTCTTTGTGCTTTTACCTGTGTTAATTCTCAGGAAACTGGCTGCATTGCAAGTTTAACTTTCTGTATGTCTGTACCATAGCCTGGAACTGCAGTACAAAATTATCAATTCAGTAGTGGTTCCAGAGCACATCTTGTTATCTAGTAAGATAACTCCAGAAGTCCCCTGAGGGCACTTCCGCAAAGCAATAATATTTCCATATAGTAGAACATCTGAGGCAAAAACCTATTCACCCAGGAGGGAATGAGAAGAGCCTTTTCACACAATCCCATCTATCCCTCTGAAAGTGTGACTGACATTTTGTCAAGTTCACTCAGGCCTTAATTCATGGAAGCTAGGGAACATCTGAATATATAGACCTCTCCTTATTCCTCCTGAGCAATCTACAACATCCTAATGGGAAGACAACACGGCTAAGTTTGGCCTTGGCCATGCATCGAAGGGTAGGGTATGAAAGGCAGCTGCCAGAGATAGAAGAATCGATGTAGACCTTCTCTTTGCCAAGAAGCCTATTGATTCTCTATACTTGCTTCTATAATTTGGCTGACGGGTTTTTAGGACAGCAAGAATTCCAGCTAACAACAATGCTGCTTCGGCCAGTTGTTCTTAATAATCCTGCCAAGGAAGAAAAATTTATAGACAGGTGCTGAACAGAGCAAGAGGCTTTTTTTTTTAATGTAAGCACATATCTCAGGACAGTTTGCTTGTGTCCCAGCTGTCTCACATTCTTTTCCACAAAGCTGCAAGAATGCAATCCCTCTGGAGTGTTTGATGGGTAAGAGATGATATAGGCAGATGAGTCGAGAGAAGAAACTTGTAGGACTAGTTGCTGCCACTGTGTGTTCCCTCACATAGAAGCAGGTACCAGATAGCATGAGTTCTTAAATCATGACCTTCTAGACTGAGGGCTAGTCTATTCCCTCTTGGAGTTAATTGGAAAGATCTTGTTGATCTACAGGGAGATTACTTGCTTATCACAGTCAAGATGTGGTCCTCAGCATGTCCTCTTTCCCTAAGGCCGTCAGCTTATTAGGCTATTATTGCTGTGTGCACACATGATGATGCCACAAAATGGAAATAAGTGTTAGTCAAGATCTGCCCATCAAAATGCTTGAGCTTCTTTCATTCTCTTCTATTTTATTTTCCTTTTGTAACTCATCTTTCAGCAAAAACATGGTGAAAGTCATGTTTATTTTGATCTCTAAGACTTAGCTGTTTATTGGGCAACATCAGGCAGACAATGTCTGCAGGACTCTTGAGGACTAAAAGCCTCTCTCTTCGGTCTTCTTCAGTGTATTTTCAACACTGAAACACGAAGCCACCATCCTTCACCCAAAAACGCCACAACTTGTGAGAAACTTTACCCCTCCCGGATTCTGGAAGGGCACTGAAATAAGAGCTTTAAACTCAGAGACTATAAAGCATGCCTGGTTTGTTTGCGTGCCAGATTGAAGTCCCCCAAGACACATTGTACCGCAGTGGAAGAATTCTGTCACAGAGGTGTTTCCATGCTGGAATTTGCTGAAATACATTCGCAGAAAGTGCTAACAGGTTTCTTCCAAGCAGGAACCAATTATGAAAGAAAGGCCATTTGTTCTGTTAAGCGCAAATGTAATGTTTGGTTATTCTGCTGTATATACAACACAGAAGTTATCCTACTTTAATAGATGGGGATGGAGCCTAAATTGTGCCTGAGCCTCACATTACTAAGCAGGTATTTCTCCCCTTTTCTCACCCAGAACCCTTAGCCCGGTGTATTAAAAGTAACAATACTGTTCTAAAAGATTTGGCAGTCTGAATACTGGATTCTGGCTAATAGGACACAGTTCACATTCAACCTTAAGAGGCCTGTGGTAGAAAATATTAAATATAACAGTTAGGGATGAGATGGAGCAGTCCTCTAGGGACCTTTGCTCTCTGATGTTCTCACTGCCACTGGAAGAATAAATAAATGCAAAGCCTGTCGTCTTAGCTTATAACTCCCAGATACAGAGGTCACAATTACGCAATGGGAGTTAGCCCACATTTCAACAACATTTTGCTATTAAATTTGTCCCCTTGAAAGGCTTTTTATGACTGTAAGAGAAAAAGAGGTGGCAGACTCAAGTCTTATGGTTTTCATGAAGGCCAGCACTGACCAAGCACAGAAGAATTTTTTTATTTACTATGTACCAAAACCTTTCCTTTGGAGGAGAATATGAATCAGAACTGTGAAAGCCGTAGGGAACACAAACAGTCCGTGACCAGGCAGCATCTTAGACTAACCTGACTCTCTGTGGAAGTCATCAGAGCCCCAGGTTACTCCAGCATGTAGGAGCCGGAGGAAGGATGAGGATTCAGAGTTACAGCGCCCCGTGATGACAGACCTCGCATGGGGCGTTTGAACGAGCACTCCTTTTGCTAAGGTGTTCCTTAGGTTGCAGTCTTATTTGGCTGCCATTTTGGTCACTGCTTTTTGAACATTTAGTCTAATCTCTCCTGATAAAAAATTCAAATTCTCACAAGTATATGAAGGAAAGAGATTGTTATCTTAGGGAAATATCCTAACTTACACCGGCAAGGAATGACAGGTCGGGAACAGCTTCCCCCCGCAAGTAGTTAAATTGCTTTACCTGCCAGTAGGACCAATTACTCTGTACGATGATCCCTCTCGCTAAGGATCTCAAAGATACGCAGACTCCAAAAGCTTTACACCAAACTTCTTCCCTCCTTGAACAGTCCAGTGAGTCCAAAAGGCTTGGTCCACTACTGTTTTACTCCACTTCTCTGCCAACGTGATTTACCAAAACCTACGGACTTTCATGTAACTTAAATCAGAATAAAAAAAGTAGTGAATTGACCCTCTAAATCAAACAAAACCACAATGCCAGGCCTAGTATTTAGCACTGTGAATAGTTGTCCATAAGGCATTGTAGTCTATAAGGCTTGATGTGGTGATAAACAAAAGGTCTGCAAGGAAATTTTTGCATGCTCCAAACCTCATATTTAGATAAATGCAACCAAAAAGCAATGCTCCTGAGATTTTTTTTTTTAAGTGGAGCTAAATTTTATATATGATGCCAGAACATGACATATACAGCAATGTGGCTTCAGAGAGACAGAATATTTAAGGTAGAAATTTTGCTGACCAGAAAATCAGGAAAGGAAATTATAGCTGGTGCCTGCAAGGCTAGGAGGGGCGACACATTAAAAATGTTTAAATGCTTTTCAGGGTTGTCTGTATAAGCATGAATCAAAGTCAACCAAAAAGGCAAGCAGTGTTGGAGTCATTAGTGCCAGCTACTTGTTGAAGGGGTTAAGAAACAGCAAAGAAAATGAATGATTTGGGGTTTTTATAATGCAGCAAAAATGAATGAGCCATGGTGAAGGTTAGAACAACCAGTATGATGGATACACTGGGAGGTTACTTTATCCAAGAAAGGAGAAACTCTAGTTTTCTTACAGAGGTTTTAATTCTTTACCAACCTCATATGCCTTCTATTAACTTTCAAGTAAAAGAGAAGTTGAATATTTCCCTATAGACCTAACTGCAGCAGAAATAAATAGAAGGACAGCTTTACAGTGTGCAGAAATTCCCACTAGCTGCCCTACTGGGGCAGATTTATAGTCTCTTCGCAACACTGAAGTGACCTAAGAAGGCCAAATCTGAGGATCTGACCCTGCTTGAAAAATAGAATTAGAAAAAATATAAGTGAAGTTATAAGAGTTCTCTGGCACCTTTTCCATTTGCAACCCTCAAAGTGCTTTGAAAACATTAACTCAGTTCAGCCCCCGGGAGAGCTACATTGCTTTTCCCTTACTCTGTTTTACAGACGAAGAAACAACACAGAGGTGAAATGCCTTTCTCAAGGTCACATACAGCCTAGGTTATAACCACAACTTCTACACCCCTGCTTGTAGCTCTAGATTACACTGAGAAGTTAACATGAACATAACTTCCCAGTATGAAGTGGTCCCTCGAGAATGAAATGTGCAAGCTGTAAAATATATAGCATGCTTATATTTGGTTACTCTTAAAGTACATCATTAAATAAAATGTTTTCAGTGAGCAATTTAAATAGTTCATAATTTATAATGTTACATCATGGCAAGGTGGTTTTTTAAAGTCAAATCTAATGAAATGACCGTTAACTTCAAACAAGAGGTTGAGCCTGTGATTCATTGAAGGGTTTGTCTCTGTTAGATTTGCAGCTACACATATTAAAAATTGATCCACTTATATATATTTTGCTGAAGTTATCATGATTATAAATTCTGAACACTTACCAGGCTTGTGGTGCACTAATACTAATGTTAGGAAACCAATATTTAGAACAGCCCTTCTTTTTTGCACTGAAATACATTTTTTCCCTGCAACCTGAAACTTGAACCTCTGATTTATTTCCCCTTCACAAGCCACAAATGCTTGTGTTTTCCTTGTAAGTTTTAGAGATCGCTAAGAAATAGTGTATTTTCTTTTTCTTTTCTTTTCTTCAATGAATGATTGCCTTTGTAATCACTTTTAAGTGCAAGGCATGAAATGCTTGTTTGCTTGTTTGCGTATCTCTGCTACAAACATGGAAGCATCAGGCCAACACATTTGAAGCAGATTGATGGTAGGGTTGTTTCCGTGTTTAGATGTCTGATTTGGGGTATCTTAGAAAAGCATGATGCAAAGGGTGAACTTTCAGCATGCTAGTCATACCGAAATAATGACATCCATTTAAATACGCAGTATATGTATCTCTGTATTTAAGCAGATGCTGCATCAGCTACCTTTTTCAAGGCTTCAAAATCAGACAAAAACTAAGACTGGCCTTGAGCAGGAGCCCCAATTTGAAGTGTTCTTGAGCTTTTTGAGCGTGGGAATCTGGTTTCTGGTTTGAATGTCCCCTATCCCAACTGAATAGAATCAAGATTCCAGGTCCCAAAGCCTGAATTTTGGTGAAAGGTGATCTCAGGCTTTCCATCTTGGCTGGCGGTTACGATGTCCAGCGATGCAGTGCTCCCTGGTTCACCCCCTAGGCCACAGCTTCTCTCTTTCTGAAGAAGGATCGTTGTCCACTCCGTGGAAGCTGAGATTTTTCTCTTGTTGCAAATTCCTCCCACTCTTGCTTCTTCTACCTGCACATCACAAAGCTTCAGATTTTTCTCATTCTTGGATCTATTTTTAAAACCTTTTCTTCTAACAGTGTATAATCAGCGCTCACCTGATGGGAGAGTGTACCCAAGATTTATGAGAAAGCTGCTTGAAGCCCGCATGGTAATAAATTCCCTTAATCCCAAATGCATACGCAATACAGAACAGGGCCCACAATAAGTTTTATAGAAAGCATTAGTGTCAACAACTTAAAGAGAATTAAAAAGGAAAAATAACATTCCATCCCTGAAGTAAAATCCAAACATTGCCTAAGACTAAAAGGAGCATTTCTACAGGGAATTGCTTCTGAAAGATATTTTTAGTTCAAAACAAAGAAATCTCTAGGCACTGAAAAGGGATTATAGTGATCAAAAATAGTCTTCTGAAATATCAGCATCTGAAGAAAAGCTCAAGTAAAAACCACAGGTGAAAGAAAGGTAAGCAAGCTCAAACGCAGGAGAAAGTCCGCCTTTCATTTGCAGCAAAGATTGTCTGTGATCAGACTCCAGAATAAGGCAGATGCTACATGCTGTCGGGAACATTTGAAAACCGGCCTGTAGCCATGATCCATAACGATGCTAGATTTATTGACCACCGGATGTGAAAACAGAGCTTTTGCAGCAAATCCTCGGGTTTCCATTTGTGAAGTATCTCCTGTGTCATTTTCACAATTTTCAAGAAGTGATTAACCAAGGCACCAATGCTGCTCCTCTCCTGCCCGCTTATCAATCAGCGCAGTGTTAATAAGGTACCAGGTGAGACCGCTGAACCTCCCGTTGAGCTATTGAAAGGAAACTGAGCATGCTAAAAATATTTAGAGAGATTTATTTGATTTCTCCACATGATGTCCTCTATAATTTATCTTTTCAGCTCCTACTTACTCTATTTTCTGCTTTGTTTTGTTTTAGAAGGGGGTCTTTCTCTCCAGGCTTTTACTGTAAGCACATCAGAGACTTGCAACTTTGATGCTTATCACTGCAGTCAATCCTGTGTTTAGCTACTTGTCCTATTTGGTAAAACCAGCAGACTTCCCCAGTGCTTTTGCTAAGCACAGAGAGTCTGAGATACATATACATCTCAAATGTATATGTACAGAACAGTGGGGTTACAGCATTCCATTCTTAGCATGTATGTATAGTGTGCAGAAATACTCAGGCATGTGAATGGGCACCGTGCTGGGGTAAGCAGAGGATCGGTTCTTATTCTTCTGAGCTGCAAAAGAAGCCTGCTCTGCTTTGCTAAATGACAGTGAAACAAACCCCTCGTCTCATGGTTATTTGATTTAATCTAACAGGTTCCTTGGAACAGGCAGTTTTTTCCGTGAGACGCTGAAAGCAAAATCAAACATAACATTTTGGGATATTTGTCAAAAGCAGTTGAATGAATGGATGTCTGAAAATAAACATCAGTTTTTCTCCAATATTTCAGTACCCAAGGTTGGAGACGTGACAAATTTAGGAAGTGAAAAGACCATCAGGTTTCCATTGCATTTTGCTGACAAAGAAAAGTGAAATGTTAAATTTACTTGAAAACTTACGTTTACTTAGCAATCTAATAGCAATCTAATAATTGTAACAATAGCTCTATGAACTTGTTGGATGCTGTGTACACAGTAAAAGCAACTATTTTTTACATGAAAACATATCATAATCAGTACAGACCACAAAGAAGTACAAAAGCAAAATATACACATGAGCATACAGGTAGGGGATGAAGTTGCTCTTTTGGATGATCCAGAACTGAGTGTCTTATTACATTTAATGAGCAAGGTAACACAGCACATTAGCTTCTGACACAAAGTGCATTTCTAACTGGATGCCAGAACTGAGTACAGCACAGGAACAAGGAATAGATTGGTTGATAACAGAGAAAAAAATCAAGATTTTACTGTACAGCAAGTCCAAAAATAGTCTCTTGTGGCAAAGCCAGACTGACATGTCAGTGTACGTCTAGTTACCTCACAAATGATGTTGAAACAGAGAAATAGGCGGGTTCATACGTGCAGAGGCAAATAATCTGAAAATGTAAGTAGTTAGACTGGTAAAGAACTGATGTAAGACTCAAAACATAAATGATGTTCATGAAAACTTTTTTGGTGAACGGACTACTCTCTGTGTTGGGATATATCCCAAAGTTTTAATAATGTTAACGCTAAGTACATAAAGTTAAGCATACATTGAAGCTTTTCAAGGATCAGGACTTAAATACTAATATTTCAATACATTTGTGAGCTAACTTCTCTGGTTTTTTCCATATTGCCCTCCAAAACTGTCAAATACCTGACCGTTTTTCTCAGAGTACAGTGAAAAATAATTTATTATGCAAATAGCATGTTTCTACTAAAATCTTTTAATGGCATACATATCTGATGTTCACGTGTGTTTAGAAAACAAAATTAAATACAGCGAATTTAGGAGGACTAAGATCCTCCAGGCGCTCAGTTAGTTTGGATATCTAAAGCTCGGGGCATTTGAAGAGACCTAAATTTCAGTGAGAAAGTTCTCAGCCCTTTATGGCGCTCAGATACCTCTATGTTATCTTAGAATGAGCACTCAACAGAGTTGCTCAAAATCATCAGCTGTCTGTGGAAATCTTGATCCTTGTATGTGGAGAACCATTTTTAGGTAAGTTGTATATAAATAAGTACACCAACATATTAATATATAATTATTACATCAATATATAGCTCTTACCTCATACAAGAGGGTGTAGTGGGCACGTTATATTTGTCTCCACTGAGCCTGTTTGAAAGAAATATATGGAGTTCTGGGGACTCGCTGAGGTAAGTAGACTTCATTACTTAGACAAGAGGATTAAGAGCCTGTGGAAAGAATAAGGGGTGAGCAGGGAGGTTAGAAAACCTGAACAGAAGAAGTTGGAGAGTCTTTTAAAGAGAAACTTATTGTTGCTCTCTTTAGTAATCCAGAGGCAACAACATTTTGAGCTTGACACATTGCTGGGGCTGTAAAGTGTATGAGAGGGCTGATCAGGTATGTTTATCTTCTAATATAAAAAGTAAATGATTTTGAATGAAAATGGATACATAACCCTGCACAAATACAGTTTAATTTTTGGTAAACCCAAGAGGAGGGAGCATGAGCTGGTTTCTGGAGATATTACTACACTTTTGCTGCTCAGTCCTAGTTTCATGGGAATTAATGCCAGGCAGAAATTAAATGGGAACTTTTTAAATGTTTAGACAAACTTAATGAGCCCATAGCAAACAGCAGGACATTTTTTTGGAAAATGATTTATCTCTTCTCTGCGACTGGAGCAATAAATACCCTGCAAATGAACTCCATACTCACTCATAAAATAAAATCCACATTAATCTCAACTATCAGAGACAACCATAAATTGAATGAAAGTGAAACAGAGTAAGGGCACTTTGAAAACAGCTACCTCACAGGGAACGCAGCCCTGGGCAGAGATCATGATGAAGCTGGCCAGGGTCAGCAGTGGAAAGGCCCTGGAGAACTGACTCACAGGTCACCTTAGGTGGTTTGAACATGAAATTTCAGGTCTCCATGAGCCAAGTGCGGATCCTGGAGGCCACTGCGGAGAATAATCATCTCCAGTTCGTAAAGGAGATCAGTAGAAAAACTGAAGCTTTGTCACCAGTAGGGTACACAAGCAAGTCATTGGAGAGAAAGAAGGGGGACGTGGAGAGCTTAGCAGAGGTAACACAAGGTGCTATCAGTCCTCACAGAGCGACAGAACTGAGTAAGTCCACCTCGTCTGTTTGACGTGTATGAGTCATGGGTGTGTACGCATGAGTTATGCTAACTCTATCTTTCTGCAGCCAGCCTTTTGGGAGAATTTTATTATTTAAGTCTTCCATAAGTAACTGGTTCTAAATCTCCTTTCTTGGGTTAAAGGTCAATGCTGTTCTTTTCAGGCTGGCCAATTTGGTCAGAGAAATCTCCAACATAACCAAATATAGAGGGTTCTTTAAAACCAGTGCCTCCCGCTGATGTCAATGGGATGGCATGAAAGAACAAGGATTTTTTTCAGCTCTGGGGGCTAAAGGTAAAACAAAAAAGAAGAAGCAATGTAGAATATATTGATGCTTCAGAATTTTTGGATTACTGTTTTTCACTAGATTACCAACGACAGTGAAATTCCTATAGTTTTCTCAGCCTGAATAAATGTATTGATCAGGTTTTCTTTCCATCAAAGAATACTGTATGCATGAATAGATGATACACAAGTTCAGTGTCAGAGAAACATTTATAAATTCTACTGGATTGCCATCTAAATGAGCCTCATGTGCTACCAGATTTGCAGCACTCAGATATTCTGTGCTCCAAATCAGTCCTGGGCAAATTCTATTCCTGCAGCTCACCCATTTTTCTATTATAGCTAATCCAATTACCTCAGACTCTTATCTTCCTACCAGTGACCATATATGTCACTCTCCTCATGTAAGTCATCTTGTAGAAAAGTTAATGAGCGTATTTGTGTGAGGGAAGTTATGGACCAAAGTGTTTAAGGGCATAGGAGTTTATTGCCTTTGTGGAAAGCAAGGCAACACATGGATGGACAGGATGAATGCATGTAGTTTAAACAAATGAAAACAAAGCCTGAATGAGTGTCCAAAAAAGACCAAACCTCACCCTTGGCTTAAACATGAAATAGTACACTGAAATAAATATGTACTTGAGAGCAAATAATCAGCAGGTCAGAGAAAGCTGACCGACAGAACAGCTGACCGACAGCTGACAGACAGAACTGTTTCCCCTTCCTGAAGGTCCCCATGTAGCTGTGCAGCATGTCAGTTGCTGCTGGTGGAAACCTGCAGGTTCTAATGGAGCTCACCAGGACAGTCTGATTTCATATTTTTGCATTCACCCCTTGAATCAGGTCAAATCTACTACAAATGTATTAAATTAGAGAGGAGAAATAAATGTAAAACTTATTCAGAGGAAAAGAGAATCCATCTTTTCTTTGCACCTAAGCTAGTTACAGAAATGAGTTCAAACTGCGGCAGGCAGAGGATGTTAGCAAAGGTTAAGGTGCCTGCAAGCCTGCATAAGCGGGTGGCCTGCTGCACTCAAGTTATCCCACAGAAGCCAGGGTATAAAAATGCATCCAGAGAGTTTGTAGTCTTCCAGCACAGGAGGAATCATCCTGTGGCAATTATTGTCTTTCTACAGCTGTGTGGTAGTTTATTTTCCATGTCTGGCAGCGGCAAGTTCAGCTTCCAGAATCAAACAGGGAGATGGGATCCAGCAACTGCTCATATGAGATACTTGGGAAGAAGCCTGATGACTGAGTTACATCGAAAAAGATGAGAAGGGCGAGACCTGTATTAGTTGAGCGCCTATGATGCTCCAACACCATACAATAGGAGAAAAGAAGAAAAATGCACATTTTGAGCAGTGCTGCCAAAGCCCACCAAAACCACTGCAGGGGCAGGAGCAATTGGCCTGCGACTCTGGAGCCGCTGCCCAGCTGTACCACTGGCACCAGAAAGGGAGCAGAGCAGGCAAGAGCGTGTCAGACAGGAAGGGTGGGGGGAGAGTCAGCATGGGGTGACTGTTAGGGTGAGGGAGGAGGAAAAAAACGGGAAGAGAACTAGTCTGTTTGCTCTGGGATACAAACCAGCTCTTAGCTAAATAGCTCTGTGTGGGATTGTCAGCATAGCTGATGCCAGATTATTCCAGCAAAAATCAGCATTACAGGAATATATTCAAGTGCTGGATATGGGAAGGGGAGAACCAACCTTCTGCTAAAACTGCTTTGCTGCAAGCAAAGGTCTTTTATTTGAGTATAAACATTCATTACTCCAAGCAAGAAATCATCCCACCTAAAAAAAATCCATAACGAAAGAAGCCGTAGGGTATACCGTCTTCAAGAACATATTTCCCCTCCCGTTGAGAGGACACATCACAAAGACTTCTAAAAGGGCAGAGAGGTTGTATTATGGAAAGCATTTCAGCTGGAACAGGGCTTTTCCTAATCGGGTAGATCGTAACTCTGGTCAGGTCCCTTTCTGAAAGTCATGAAGGAAACAGGTTCCTGCCTGCAATATCCGGTATACCATGGCAGAATCGTATTCCTGTATTGCTGGGACAGGTGTACAGAGCTGGACCCTGTCTTTCAGTTTACTGGACAGTGCTCTAGAGGCACACAGGCTGTATTGCAAACCTTGTCCTGTTCCTGCTGTCTGGAGGACTGTCACTCTCACCTGGAAGATTTATTTAATGGAAGCCAGAAAAGGGCAGCTAAGATGCTGGCTAGGTGGGCAGCATGGTGTTTCCAAGACAAAGGAAGTGGTCCTTTGCAAAAGAAGACCCTTTAAAGACAGAGAATCACTTACCTATTTCTGTTAACTCTTGCATTTTATGTCCCCTCACTGCTTGCCTGTTCTGCTCTTTAAGACTGTAGGTGCACTGGGACAGCACTGCCTATTCCTTGGTATTTATCCAGTGCCTTATTACATGAAGCTCCAACACGAGATCATCCCTAGGCTATAATAAGTACAGGGAAATAATATTCATTTCAGATAGATATACAGAATAGCTATTATAGCTTTGGATGCAAAGAAAGCAAAAGGGATGCAGATGTCCATAAACAGGGAAATATTTCCTCTGATTACAGGTTTCCTCCCTGCTTATTACAAACAATTGTCAGCTGTTCTTGCCCATAGATATATCAAGATTGCTCATCACCAAGTTAGCAGCAAGGTGATCCACAGTTGCTTCTGTAATTTCGGTTTAGAGTTATTACAGCAGCACAAGTCAGAAGGATTAAATGAGAAGGAAGGTATGTTGAATACAGGAAAATACTATATGCAAATAGTGGTTATTCATGACTGAGTCACAAAAAATGCGCATTCAAAATCTGTCATGATTTAAAGTTCTAACAATATGATGCTTTGCGTTTATGTAATGACTTTCACTGGAGGATTTCAAAGAGCTTAGGAGGCACTGAGATGAATCCAAAATAATGTCAGTCTCACAAGGGGACTTTGGGTGCATTTCAGTTCAAATCAGCAGCTAGTGGAGGGGTGATGCACTTGGGAATTAAAATAATAAAAAAGCTAACGGACATAAGAAGTGTTAATACAGTCATGGCAGTCAGCAAAATAAGACTAGGCCTTCAAACCTAGGGACAGATGAAGCAGTGTGAGGGGACATAAGCGAAGTAAGTGCTACCACAGTGTTACTATGGCTGTCAATCATTATCTCCCAGGAGCAAACGTCACCAACGAATGCTTCTGAGGATGTATCTGTGTGTTAGGAGGGCACTGCACCTGGGCAAGCTATTACGTATCGTCACTAGCAAAGATTAGGTAACGTTGTCTTGACTATCTCTTAATAACACCTGGCACAGTTGTTATTTCCCTGCACTGCAAAACCGTACAGTCAGAGAAATGGATGGGAAAGGAACTTAAAGAAAACAGTGACTCCTGGGGGTTTCCAAGACGCCAGAAGGAGCTGGAAAAGAAAACTGCAAACTTAAAAGAAGATCATGCACTCTCTTCCCCCCCCTTCCCTTCACAGATGCGCACTAAGTAATAAGCAAAAATTGGAAAAGATAAAAGCAATAACATTCAACACCAAGCCTACTTTGAAATAAAGAGCATTGCAAAAATATGGCACAACGTGATCCTTGGTGGCCTGGGGATGAAAAAGGACAGACAAAGATGGATCTGGTTCATCTTATCTCCAAGCAGGTTCAGCCTCTGTTGATCCCGAGAGATGCATTTTTAATATCCTTAAAAACATTCAGTGACAGAGAACTTAAAACTAGACTGAACATCCTTCTCTCTGATTATATTGCAGTGTCTAGAGGTAAGCATCAAATAAATGTGTTGTGAACACCTTAAGAGGCTGAAACATTACTCAGTAAGTGTGTATGATGAGCATCAGCAGGAACACTCATGGGGAATCGTCCATCACTCATCACAGGAAGAAACAGTCTTTCCTCAGAGAGTACACAGTAATTTCACAGCGCTTTCTTTCATTCTACTTTCACAAAGCCTGCGAAGGGATAGTTGAAAATTATAATTCTTGAAGGTAAAGATGACCATCTGTGTCTTGGACATGAGGCACCTCTACAGTGTAGATCAAGAGCGAGTACAGCTGAAGCTGCCTGAAACAGAGTGCTGGCACTGCCATTCGGAGACATGGACATGGGCATCTTAACCCTGTCTTCCCGGGACTTGCCGAGAGCTCTCAAACTGTTTGTTAACTGCATGCAGACTGCAAACTGAAGAGTACTCCTAGGTTTGTAGTTTGATGTATATTCTTTAGCAAGAAAAACTACGGGCTCTCAGGTTGATTCAGTCTACTCCTGTATAAAGAGGATTTTTGTCTTCTATCTAGTATATGCATTTGTCAAGATGAGCTAGGAAAAAGAGATAGACCTGGAATATGAATGTTTCCAATAATAATGCAGAATAGAGCAATATCATTTTAGAAAGCTGAAGATGGGAACTGAGATTTTATTTGTGGGAGATAGATACATTTTTTAGAATACGATAAAATCTAACTTCATTGCCTGGTTTAGAGCAAAACCTCGATTTTCAGTGCGTTGAAACTGCAGATTGATAAATGCCTGCTGATGTTGACGGACTTAGTAAGGGCAGATCTAGTAGCTACATATCTTACGTGTTGGAATTAGATTCTCCCAGGGAAGCGATTACGAGTGGTAGTTCTGAAAGAGCCATTCGTTTGGCTCTCTTTTGCACAGGGAAGGTTACAAGGTATTTCAGGCAGCTTGTGTGTGGGTTTTTTGTTTTTTGGGATTTTTTGACAAAGAATTAGTCTACACCACAAAGAGCCCTGTGCTCAGATGCTGGTTGCCCCCCTCTTTTAATTAGGTAACCCCGTCTTGCCAAACACTGAAATTACCTACCGGCTATGGACAGCAGGCAGATCCAAGTGTATCTTCTCTATGCTGGAAAGCTTGAGCAGCGGTTCAGGTATCTTTCTCCTCTTTCTTGAGATAAATACAAACCATGCAGAGTATAAGAAATGATGACAGTGGCCAACTGGATTGGAGCACACTCCTCACGGTGACATCAGACATTAACGATGCAAAAGACTTACACAGATGTGACACCCTGTAAAAGCCTAGAAGCCATTGACAAACTGATGGATCTCCCTTCTCAGCTGCAGACAGAGTTGTAGTATATTTTCAGGAGGGAAGAGATGTATTGGATAGTTCTGAATTAATATATAAAGCAAAGACCTGCATTATGGACCAAATGGAGACTGGCTGGAAGAACTGGGAGTTGCTATCCGTAATGCCACTGGGGCCATCGGTGTTTGTCCCAGGGCAGAGTTTGGTTCTCAGTGTTCAAATGTTGTAGAGATACTCTCCATTAACCCCAGTGCTATTCAACTGCAGCAGGTCAAAAATGGTGAGCTGTGCTGCCGATGGTGTCTTTGTAATAGTCTCCCATTAGCTATGGCTAATAACCAATCAATAGCTCTTTTTATGAGACAGATGGCCTCATTAGAGTCGGAGCTGTTCGGTCTGGCTCTTAACTCTTAACCCTGGCCCATAAAAAATACGCACCAAAATTCTGTATTAGACACGGGCACAACCTCATACTTCTTTCCCTGCCATTAACAAATGTCCACCTTCTATGCTGAGTATCACCTCACGCCTCAGCAAAACGGATGCTACACTTGGAAGCATTGTTAAAGGATATAATGGAGATATATATAATGGTGTCACAGTATAATGAATTTTTACAGAATTCCACCATGAAGCTTACAGGTGAGCAAAGAAAAACAAAATTAACTCAGTGTGAGTTTCTACTAGTGTTTGGTTACAATTAATACCACCCTCATGATTTCTCCTGAAATCGAGGCCAGGTGCAACTCGCCATGCTTGAGCAGAGTCTAGTTTGGCAGAATTTAGGCCTTGTTTTGCCAAATGATAAAAAGCCCCCATGTTGGCTGCCTAAAGGGATGTGGGTTTGCATGTTTGGTGTAGCCTGGTGTGAACGCTCTTGGTAAGGGTTCTCTGCAGAGGAGGCCCCAAACCACACTCCCAGGGCAGCAGCTGATGGGAAGGGAAGGGAAGTCACCAGGGAGGGGATTCCCTGGGGAAGGCTGTTTACGTGCACATTCAAACCATGGCTGCACATGTATCTGAGCAATCAAAACCAGAAACTAGTTTCACTTCAGCAGTCCACATAAAAGCACGCTCCTGCTCTTCCCTGGGTACATGCCACACCTTCATGCCTACATCCAAGCATCTCAAAATCTTCCTGACAGAGCTTTCAAGGTAGGTGGGATGGGGAATAGTGAATGTAAGTATGGAGCACACATCTCAAAAAACTCATCGCTGTACAGTCACTTTCTTTTCTCCTTTCAGCAACTGCCCATGTGTACAGCTACACCTGGCTAACTCTCCTCTTCCCCTCTGTAATATTCCTCTCTGTTCTCCTTATACTACAGCATAATTTACAGGCTAGGGAATGATCCAGCAGGATTTGCACAGAATTTGCACAACCAGTGCCCTCTCCAGAAAGATACAGATCTAGTGTGCCCGAGCAGTGTAATGACTGAGGGGGGCAGACCGCTGAGACCAGCTTTCTATCCTTTCCTTCCTAAGCTTTTCCCCATGCGCTGGTGAACACAGTGGTATTTTGTTGCTCAGCAGTCTTCAGTGAATGCAGTCACTGGTTCCTTCCTTCACCCATATTAGGTACTTGCTTGCCAAGTCATCTGCTAGGCTTTGCACGGCAGATTTTGATCACTTTCCACTCACTTGTAATGGAAATAGCAATTTCCTGGCCATAAATGAAGTCCTCACACCCATTCTCCTATACCCAAACGTAGCCAGATATGTGCTAAATCAAAATGGAAGGACTGGTCATCGAGTTACAGATGCATCCCACTGACCAAAATAATAAGGAGAAAGAAAAGGAATGGTGAAAAACTATTTACAAAGCTGGTTCTCAGTTGAGTGTTTCTGATGACTTTTATTAATTATTGAATAATTTCATACATTATTCAAGCTTTTCCTGTAGCTTCTCCTATCATCAAAATCCCTAAAGGACTGGAATCAATCAGGCAGCACATTGTACTCCTGCCTCCTGTGTAAAAGGTGGGTTCACATGCAGAGGGACAGGGACCTTCTGTGTGTGTTATGGCTCTGCTCCACTGGCTGCTTTTTCTCCTGCTAATTTGTGTTTAGAGCAATCTTGCCTGAAAAGTTCTTCTCAGATTATTTCCAAACACTTTCCTGGCCTCATACAGCAGGACAAAGGTCTTTATTAAAATGCAGAAGGTATGAGCCAACCCTGATCTCTTTCGCTGCACCTCCCCAGAGGATTTTGTATGATGCTCCCCAGTATATCTCACCCGAGTGCCCTGCCCAAGCAGCCTCCGTTCTGGAAGCCAGATGGTCAGGGTGGTCCCAGCCACAGTGACAGAACAGTCAGCCTGCCCCTGAGATCTGAAAAGTGGCAGCTTTATAAAATCTCATTCCTAATTTTTTGGATTAAAAATAGGGGTAACAGGTGAGAGAGATACAGGGCAGAAAGAGAAATCCATTTTCTGTCAAAAGGACCATGTTTAAAACATTTTTTGTTGAAACATTGTCCAACTTATAGACCTATAGACAAAGGTTCTACTCACCAGAGCAATTCAGTTATATTTAGGCTAAGAATAGAAATTCTTGGACTCATAGTTTTGGGGAAGATTCTAACTCTAGGTGTCCACTAAAGAGACAATCAAAAAAGGATTTCACAAAATCTGACTTCACCTTTCTTTTAAGTAGATCAGTGCCTTTAGCACCTTAACCAAAATATTCGGAGGTTCCTACATGCAGGAGCAGTTAAGAAGAATAAGTCTTGCTGATAGTTTTCCCTAGAAACTGTCATTCTGTCCTTGCCCTTCCACTGGAAATACGTACACTCTTGTAAGTTTATTCAGCCTCATCCTTGTCATCTATCCATTTCCGTAATAATCCGGGCAATTATAGTTATGTTCTTATTTCATTCTTCATCTATAATTAACTCAAGGATAGTAGAGAAATACATCTTTAATAGTTGTATGGAACAAGGAGAAGCATTGTTTAGGGCTTACTAAAGTTTGAGGAATAATTATCATCTGATCAGATAATTCCTAGTGGAGAAGCTGCAGGTCATAAAGTATTAGACAATTGTACTGGATTCCACATTAAAGCCGGTGAGGAATTCCACCTAAAAATGTGTAACCTCCCCTGTGTTTTCCATTAGCCCTGCAAGAGAGTGAAATGGAGGCCAAGAGTAAATTGGAAGGCGATGCCTTCATGCAATCTTTTGCATGTTCGAATAAAAAGCATATAATCTTCTGTAAAACGTCTGTAAATGTCTGTTAAAAACAGATGAAACCTAAGCAGTAAAAAGAAGTGATGTGGCGCCAAGCTGAATTCTGCAAACTGAAATTTATTCCAGATGCAGGGATTTCATAATAGCCATAATGAACTAAGAAGGTAATATTTGTAAAGAGACGTAAGGTGTTATGAGACCTATTGATATAGTTGAAAAAAGCAGACACATTTGGGGGTGTACAAAGCCTTCCTCACATCTGGGACCTTCCCAGACACTTTTCATATGTAATTCCACACATTTTTCTTTTACATTTATAAATAAAGATCAGTGATGCTGCTGAGCAAATCCATTTGCTGAAGAGCACAAATCGTGACAAACTACCGAAAGTGAGTAAGCAGGAGGCCTGTTTATCACCAAATGCAGCATTTTAGAGCTGAAAAACTGAAAAAGCCAGAACAGGCTTACATGATGTATAATCATAACAGAGGTCATTTCTGGTCACAAGTACAAATCTGCAGTGTCCTATAATTTAAGGTGCTGGAACATAACCTAAAGATTGCATGATGCAGGCTTATATGTTGCTCCTACTTCACTCCTTTAAACTGATATAGGTCCATTGATTTCGGTGAAGGTATCCCTGATCTATACCAATGGAAAGGAGATGCTTGCCTTTGGTTTCTAGTTATAGGACAGTAGCCCATATTTATCTAGGAGAAAACTTGAAGAGCCTTGATGAAAGTCTGAATGCTTTAAAACTTAAAATCCACTTCCAGTATTTGATTAACTATTAATTCAGTATATCAAAAATGAAAAAAAAAAAGACAATTGTGTTAACAGTTTATTCTAGATGCAAACTCCTCCACTGCTTTTGCTAATGTTGACCTTTATTAGCTTGTGAAGGGCTAAGGACTCCCCTATAGGCTGTGGATTCCCATGTAGAGAATGTAAATTTACAGATAATAAGTTTGCTTTTCACATGCTGAAGCACCTCTTTACACAGATGGAGCAACAAAAATATTTTTAAAAGAACAGCAATAGCAATATTTTCAGTATGATCAAAGTGAGGCAATAATGTGAATTTACCAGTCTGTCCATGGTATTCTAGGATCAACACTAGGAATGAGAATTGAGAAAGACAGCAGGAGGCTTTGAAACCGCAGTGCTGAAATGTTTTCTGCTTACGCTTTGACTAGTGTTTCACCAGGTCTAAAATTCTTTTTGAGCTCATTGACTTGCATCCAGAAATGTCATTAGCAAAAAAGGCTTAAATGGATTCTTCTGAGGCCTGACTGACCACAAAGCCCCATCCTGAGAAGTGATCGCCCTCACTTCCGTTGCTTCTGCTTCCAGCTAAAAGTCTATTTGAATGTATCAGAAGATGAAGGAACAAATTCTACCTAAAGCCAGATTGATGGAAATCTATTGATTTTAAGGAAGTTTCAACAAGTCAGCTTGGAATAGAACCTTCTCCCAGGTCCTCTAAACACTTGAATACATATTGTAGACTCAATCTATAGTGACAAAATAAATAGCCTCTTAGAGTCCATTTTAACCATTATGGCTACTTAGAATAAAGGAGTACGGATAATGTTTGCTTGTACAGCTAATCAGTGTTGCAGTCCTTATAATGTTTCCCGAGCAGTCACTGTATTGGTGTGCTAATCATGATTGTTCTGAATATCAGGATTTGTTAAAAAAGAGAGTAAACAAGATAAACTAATCTCCCCTTTGATAATCAAACCAAATATGAAAGGATAGTAGTGGTCCTTATGCTATTGAGTGTTAATATACATGTTAAATTTTACAGACACTGCTTGAATGATATTGCTTGTGCAGTCTTTTTCTGAGAAAAAAATCCTTTCAAATAGCTTAAGTTTTTATGCAGTGGCATAAAAAAGCACTTTCCATCTCCAGAGCACTGAGCCATAACCTGGGCCTGTGTTGCTCACACGAGCGAAGGAGCAGGCATTGCTTTTGATTTCTGTGATGTGCTAAATACACCTTGGAAGTCAGCACCCCTTTACTACCTCAGCCACCAAACATACCATAACCTTCAAGTAGCTAGATTTGGACATGTAACAGGTGAGAAAACTGGTGCAGATGATTTAAAAAAAATAGCGTCCAAGGTAACAGGGGAAGTGGTGGTTAGAAGTAGGATTACAACTCAGGAAAGTTTGGTGCTGGTTCAGCGATCAAACCCGTTGCCAATATCCATCTCAACATTTAAGTAGTGTGACTGCTACAGAAAAACCATCATGTACTTCCTTGCACCTGCCCTGGTGCTACAAAACACTTGGCATGCTATTAAGCAAAACATATATAAAGTCCATCATTGTTTTAGGGCCTATAGTTTTATAAGCACCATATAATTTATCCTCCTTATAAGTGGGAAATATTCCTGGACTCTTATTTTCTCTCCATAGGAACTACAGAATAGAAGTCAGTGAAATTAATGAAAAGCACTGGTACCATGTGGACAAGAACAGGGCACATAGTCAGCACTTTCTTCAGCCATTCTGTTTAATGGGAAATACTCTTGCATGTGAACAGCATGACTGGGGCCTGGGCTGGAGACTGAATTTAATGCATCTGCAGCCTAGTCATTTTGCTAAAGGAGCTGTCCCTTACCAGTCGAAAAGAGAAAAGATGCCAGTTACCTGGGCCAAACCCTGCTCTTAGTTACATTGCAACAATATCCTGCACTGATTGCACTTGCTTCTGTGCAACTGCAAGTAGAGTTTGGCCCTGCGTCCTCCGTCCCCCAGTTTGTCTTTGAACCAAAGGAACTACACTTAGACGCCGGTACTTGGGCAGTTGCTAATGGCAGGAAAATCCACAGTGCCTTTGACATTAAGTCATTGTAAACACTGAAAGAAAAGAAATCTGCGTTGCATTTTTTTGGCGTACAACGCCTAAAGCCTTATCTCTCATTCTGTCAGGAGCCAAGAACTATGTATACAGATGGTGCAATTTATTATGTTCTGCACTGTGACCAAGTGCTGAAATACCTTCAGGAAATCACCAGAAAGCCTGAAAAGCTTTGCTGTCTCTTGTGACTCCAGCTCAGTAAAACTATAATTGAACAAGCACGGTATATTAAGCACTGTATGCTACACAGTAGACTGACAGAAAAGGACTTCATCTTTTTAGGTATAATTACAGAAATTATATTTGCTGTACAATTACTCCCTGTACCCAAGGTCATAAGGTTTGTGTCTCTCTGCACCCTGCCCTTACAAACCCATGCGACGGGCTTTACAGATAAATGCATAGCCACAATGGGCCACGCTCAGCTCAGGTGTAACTCCATTAAATTTCAGTATGCTGCTCACATTTGTAAGATATTGCTGGGCCTGATTGCCCTCACATTTAAACCAGCGCCAGTCAGGACAGTAATGAATGGAGTTATGTTGGGGTGATGGTGGTGTGAAAAGAGAATTTTAGCCCTTCTTTAGAGGAAGGGTTAGCATATTTTAATTCCTGCTTTATCGAGCGGCTTTTTATGAAATAGTTTTTCTTAACTTGGCTGAGTGGGTGCCAGAAATACAGATACAGACTACAATCAGTATCCCACACTCATTTATCTCTGAGTATGAAATATAAAGCTTGGGCTCAACATTTTCTCTGAACCTGTTTGTTTACTCCATTGAAGGCACCGAAAATAGGACCCCTGTGCCGTTGACCCAGCAAAGGATATTTATTAGCGTTTTGATATACAACAAATCCAACTTGCAGCAATGGCCACCATTCACAGAGCAGTGGTTTTGCTCGTTAGCTGCTGCGCTGAAAACAAACCCATCCTCATCTTCAGTTTTCTGCACCGTTTCCTCTTTGTAAAGAGGCAAGAACGTGGTGCCTTTGTAATACGGGATTCTTTATCCACTTCCTTGCAAGCGCTGTTAAATATTTCAGGGTGCTTCATTATCACAGAGCTGCATGAACGTCACATCGCACCAAACACGGAGCTGGGGGAACAGAGCCGACAAGTTGCGCCTGTCACAGGGCAAGCATCACGCTGGCCGAAAAAAAGCGCCTGACCGAAATTTGGGGCTGCGGGTCCTCCTGGACACCGCGTCGCAGGCTGCTCGGAGGGAGGCGGGGGCCCCCGGTGCCCGGCTCCTCCCGCGGGCGCCCTCGGGGCTCCTTTTTCTCGCCGGTGCCGGCGGCGGCGGGAGCTGCCCGCGCCCCGGCGCCGCGGCGCCCCGGCCCAGCCCCGCGGGGGGAAATCCCACCCGGGGCCGAGGCGGAGGAAACCCGCCGCCGGGAGGAGCCCGGCAGGGGAGGGAGAGCCGAGGGGAGCCGAGTGCCAAGCGCACAGTGGGCTTGAAAAATCACTGCAGCAGCGGCGGCGGCGGCGGCGGCCCCGGGCTGCGCGGGCGGCCGCTCCGGGCCGCGGCCCCTCTGCCCCCGCGGCCGGCTCCAAACTTTTTCGGCCGCCCGCCCGCGGGCCGGCTCGGGAGGGAGCGGCCGCAGCGCCCGCCCCGCCGCAGGCGCCGAGCCCCGGTGAGCGCCGGCCGGGGCGCCCCGCTGCGGGCCGGCTGCCGCGGCGGCGGGCGCCGAGCATCCCGGCCTCTGCCGCTGCCCGGGGAGGGGAGCCGAGGGAGGGCGGCGAGGCGAGGCGAGGGGAGGGCCGGGGGTGGGGGCACCTCTCCCCGCTGAGGAGAGCCGGGGCTTGCTGGGCGCTGGGTTTTCCCGACCACCCTCTTCCCTCCTCACCCGCCCATCTCCCTGCCTCCCTCCCCTCTTTCCCTCCCTTTTTCCCTCCCTCCCCTCCGGAATTAAAGTTGGGACAGTCGCGCTCCGGGGATGGGTGCGAGCCAACGCCGCGGCTGCCGGCTCTCTCCGCTCAGTCCCCAGGTCGCCCGGAGCCCGCCCGCCCAGGAGGGATGCTGCTGCGGGAGCTGCTGGGGCTGCTCCGCCGCTGCTGGCCCTCGCTGCTGCTGCACTGTGCCCTGCACCCGCTCTGGGGCTCCATCCAGGTAGGGCCCGCCCGTCCCCGCCGCGGCCGGCTGCTGCCCCGGGGGCGGCCGCGGGCTCCGCTCGCCGGGGGCGGCCGGGAGCGCGGGGCCGGGAGCGCCTCGGCGGCGGCGGCGGCGGCGCGCCCGCGCCTGTGCCGCGCGCACGGGCACGCGCGTGCCTCGGCGGCCCCGCGTGTTGCTCGGGGCCGGCACGCCGCGGAAAGGGCCGCCGGGCACGGGGAGCCGCCGATCCGCCGGAGGCGAGGGGCGCTGCTTGCGCTCGCTGCTCCCGGCGCGTGAGAGTGATCAGCACATGGGCGCCAGCCCCGTGGGCGCGCAGAACTTGCATTTCGGTTTGGTCTCCCCGAGCAAAGCATAGCGGGCTTTCCTGAGCGTGCTGACAGCAAGAGGGTTGTAAGAGTGTTTGCTGCAGGTGGCAAGATGTACAGAGGAAGCAATGCGCTGATCGGAGCTGGGAAAGTCTAGTTTTGGTAATGTTTTGCCATGGGTTTCGGGTGCTGATTGTGAATTGAGGATTTTCTGGGGAAAAGGCCGAATCAGCTTTTTGTCAAATCCGTTGTGTGGTATGACCTTGATTGCAATGTGGGGCGACCAGCAACCTTTATGCAGATAGACTGAGAGAAATTAGTGTACTGAGAGGGAGAGTGCCCATCCAGTTCAAAGAATTAGACCAGCAGCAAAGCTCAACTCAAATGCGTCATTTTGATATTTTAAAGTTTATTTATAGTATATGTCTTCGGAGGAGTGATAGATGAGCCAGCCAAGTGCTGTTTAAAATGGAACAATTGCACTTTCTTGCTTGGAGAAAACATAGTGGAGACTCCACGTCTTTTACTCCTTGTTCTAAACTTAGCGACTCCCAAAAGATTAAACAGAGATGATGTTTGTTTTAGCATCTTGTCTCTTGCTGTGAGTGACAGGGAGGATTCCTGCTTCTTACAGATTAAATGAACACAAACACAACAAAAACAACTTCCTTTAAGCCAATGCCCCCTGTCAGCACTACCCTCCTGCTGTCCTGCCCGAGTATTCAGGCGGCTAAGTGTAAGTTAAAATTGTAACTATGTATTATTAAGGGAAACACAATTGTGTTAAAAGGGATGCTTTTTGAAACCTCTCCCCTGTAATTAGTCAATCAAGCAGCCAAAAAAAAAAAAAAACTTGCATAAACATCTTTCTGGCAAACTACTCAGGTGATCTAAGCTGATCTTTCAAAAATAAGTACATTTATAACAACAATAAGAACGAAAACAGGCTCTGGAAAATGTGAAAGCCAGGGTGCCCAGCCTTTCCTTGTAATAATTTAAAAGTGTTGTTGCCTCATTCTTCATCTATAGTTGTGCTGTTGCTTCCTGTTCTGTGTAAGGCCAAACAATATATCTCCTATACTCAAGCTTTCTGCTAGCCTCTTCTAGAATGCATATAAGGATCCTAGCAGCACATACGAATGCGAAGGAGAGGCCTGGACTAGTCAAGAGTCTGCAGTGAGATATGGCCGTGGTTAAACACACCTAGTGAATCTCTGTAATCCAGGCATATTTTAGCAAGCCCATATTGAAGCCTTGCTGCCTTTTCTCCTGCAGTGATTTTCAAATCAGCCCATTTCTTTCTGTCCACACACATCCCTGTTTTTCCAGGCCCTGTAGGGATGGTGCCACCATCTTTATGCCCAGGCTTTCTGGCAGCTATCTCCAGCACTGGGTGCTTTCACAGGCTGGCCAGCCCTTTCTGCCACTGTGCACAAATCTCCTTCACCTTTGAATCCTTCCCTTGACTCCTCTTTTCTACACTGAGTTATAAGATTTGCTCTTTTCTTCAAAGCCTTTCAAGCCATGCTTTCCTCAACTAATCCACTAGTGCCCCATCATGTTGATCCCCCATCCCTGCTCCATCCGTAGCAGCCATCATGTTGTCCCACATCACTTCTTCCCCCAGCTCCTCTTCACCCGTTATGCCATGCCATGACTGACATGTTCAACAGCCTTCCCGTCCACAACCCCCGATTCCCTTCTCAGGCCCTACCTTGAGACACTTAAGAGAATCAGTCAGATACTAATCAGAGGAGAAACATTTATCTTATTAAGAAAGGCAACACAATCTTTTTATTAGTGTAGGAGCCAGCATAATGACAAGAAGAAAGAGAAGATTCTATCTCAGGCTTTTGGCATAATTAAAAACAAACAATAAATGTCATGATCAGTAGTGGAGTCACATTTTTTCTGGTTTCATAAACATGGATCCAGATTAACTCTGCTGTGAGTTATGCAGAGCTGTTCTGGATTTCAGCAGTGTCAAGATCTCATCTGTGTAGACTGCTTCCAAGAGACACAGCTCCTGCCACATCAGCAGGCTTTTAGGGATCTCTGTGCTTTTTCAGTCAATTGCATTTTTCTTGTCAAGCTCTCCTCCTTCTAACGATTCAGAAAGTCACAAGAGGGCCACCCTCCGAGGACTGTATTAATCCTCTGTTGCCAGCTGTCGAATCCATTCTGCACTGTAGAGCATGTTCGTGAACTGCCGCAACCCCATGGGACTGAAATCCTAAACAGCTCTGACCACATGCAGGTTTCTTCTTCCACTCTATGCCAAGCAGGACTAGGACTACTACTTCTGCAGGAAATCTTGGACTGAAGAGAAATATGTCATAGATATGAACTTCAGCTGAAGGAATACAAAAGGAAATCATCAGTATCACTCCTTGTTTGCTTTTCCCTGGATATCTCCGAATCACATTTGCATTTGCATGAACATTAAAATATTTGCCTTTTTTACAGAATATGTTCACATCAAATGCACAAATCCATAAAGTCAACTCTCTCCATGTTTTCAGAGTGGGGGGAAATGCATCACCTCAAAGTCCAGGCAACACGTATGTCCCATCTGGCAAACTGCTGAACATGTTAAGAAAGCCTCGTGCCAAACAACAAATCAAGTTTTAGGCAGGTCAAGAAGACAGAGGTTCATTGCACTTCCAGCAACTGGAAGAACGACTGAATGGTGCAAAAATAGCAACTAGGGAACAAGCCCTGTTCCATAGACCTCCAGAGATGGCACCTTGCTGAGGCAATCTCGGGGCTACAAACTGACAGGCAGCCCAGCGGGTGTTTGATTAATCTTTATCTGCAAAGTGCTGCTCTGCTGAAGCCATTCTGGGGCCTTGTTAATGTCTGGCAAAATGAGCAAGCAGTAAAGTTTGAGGCCGGACTCTAATTAGCAGAATTGTCCAGAGAAAGATTAGGCTCTGTCAACATGCCTTTTTCCTCCTGCCATCTCCTGTAGAGGCTGCTTACCTTCAATTGCAGACAGTAGAAAAGAAACATAATTTATTTCATCATCCTTTGCCGGAGCAAGATTGTTCCCTAAAGCATATTTTCTAGTGATTTGTTCTGTAATAGCCTTCTTTCCTTTTAGAAGAAGACTAATAGGCATCAACAGTGAGATTTTTTTTCTTGAAAATGAGCCAAATGTCCTCTCTCTTCTTCTTAATTCTATCTTGCTACGGTTAATCTTCTTGCAGCAGTTCTTGACTACTTCTCTCCTCCTCTAGGCCCTCAACCTCGATTCATGTCTTTCCTTCTTGTGCCAGATTTCAGCTACCTGGCAACATCTCTGTTCTTTTAAACTAACCCTCTAAGACAACCCCTTGGTGAGGTAATACCTGTGTTCCTTGCACTGTCTTCTAACAACCATTTTAAGGAAGGACAACAGTAGGGAAACAAGTAGGTGGCAAAGCCTGCTCTATTGAATGTCAGCTCTTTCCTGACTATTTCAAAATTAGTGTGGGGAATCTTGATAAAGGATCAGACTGATACTGAGAGACAAAGCAACTTCTTTTAGAAATAATATTTTAAAAGTACACATAAGCAGAGAGTAGCTGGGCATGTATAGGGTTAATCTTGTCTGTAAAGTAATTGAGAAAAATATCCACTGGTTTCTGAGGACAGTCTATTGCCAGCCTAAGGTAGAAGAGCCGCCAGGGATTTAAAAGCAGTCAATAGTTCTAAAAAAAGACAGAGCAAGCCTTTCGGTCTTGATTGATATTAAGTTAGAGCAATAAGTCAGTGTAGCTTTTCTGTACCAGCACCATGTTCAGACATATATACACAAAGCTGCTTCTGGTCTGCAGATGAAGTTGGCTCCAAGTCTGTTCAATGTTATTCTTCCCTGTATCTTTTCTCTCCCACTTCCCCGGCTCCCAAGCGATTGTAGTGATCCGTAGCAGTCCATGACCGGAGCACCAGGCAGGGGATGATAATTAGGCACTAGTAGTTGCTTCCTGACTAGCTTCCAGGGGCCAGTGGAGAGATATTGCCCTACTTCCTCTATGAGGACTGTAAATGTTATCACACCAGTCGGACTCAGGAGATACTCCAGGTGACTGACACTGCCAGCACACTGAGCTGGCACTATAGCTGAGGGGCTCCTGCTGAAAGAATCGGTAGCATGATAATATACATGAAGGTTTATACAGCCAGGTCACTTTGATTCATTAAGGCATTCAAAGAGTTTGTGCAATTTCTGAGAAGCTGTTTGGGATGGTCTTTAACCACCCTTTTACTGTTACCTCGTGGTGAAGGGGAAAGTTGGAAAGCGCTTGTGCTGAATTTGTTTTTCTCTATGTTTGGTAATAGACTATGACAAGCTGTTTAAAGAACGGACCCTTCGGGCTTGGGCTGTGCTGAGCCTTCCTTCCAACTCAGCTACACGTAGGCTTTTCCATTCCTTTCTTCCCTCCCTATAAGAGTTAATCAACAAAGCCCTACCTCTGTTTTCCAAAGGCCAGAGTGATGCATCTTTCTGCATTTAAAAACTGGCTACACATGTGAACATGTCCTTTACGCAGTGATGCTGTTTTAATTAGCCACATCTCTCTTTCTGGCCAGAAATACAAGAATTGAACGTGTGCAACTTTCCCGCAGCCAAGAGGCAGCATGGCTCCCATGGTCCCAAGCTGTGGGTTGTGCAACAGGGAGAAGCTTGCCAGCTGTACTGTAGGCTGGGAGGTTGCGGTGGGAAAGGGAACAGGAGATGGACTTTGCATGCCTAAAACTGGCAGGGGAAGGGGGCCGAAGATGCTGGGAAAAGCACTTGGGCAGAAGAGAGGAGAGGGAGAAAATGACCATGGGCAGCCTTGGGGATAGGCAGGGAGGTGGAAGAGGCCTGCCTGAAACAGGTCAGATAGATTGCCGTAAGCACATCCTTTTTGGAACAACCAGCTTGTCTTATTAGGGATAAGAGCTAATTAAAGAAAAAGATGCAACAGACTGAAACTATTGAGACAGTAACCCTCCTAAGACCAAAATGCAGCAGACTATCCCTGTTCAAGACAACAGAATGTTCACTTAAATTCCCTTAGCTATGGTCAGACATGGGTGGTCTCCTAATCCTAAATTCAAAATGCTTTTCAACTTTGTATCCTCAAAATAGTATCCTGTATTTTCTGTATAAGTCTCAGTTCATTCAGAAAGAGCTGGCTTAGAGACCCCTGAGGTTGACACCAATTGGAAGCTCCTGCAACATTCACTGAATTTCCTTTCCCTTTTCAGCTTACTCCATTTCATAGCATAAGATTAGAAATTGTACAGTTCCTGAATATTCCTTAAATCCCTAGTCATGTAAATAATATTGATGGTAAGGAAAATAAGCTGTTAATAGATGCTCCTTGTCATGACCACTACTGGCTAAATCATTGTCTGTTGCCCAGTGAAACCTCCTCCTGGGTTTTTCAATGCCTTATCTTCAGCTTTATTACTAACCTGCACTGCACAGTAGAGAGGCTAAAAGTCACAGTTTGTGGCATTTCCATTTTGACCATATAATTTCTATGGTCTTTATATGAGCAAAATGTGGGCTCTTGCCCTAGTGGGCAGTGAAACACTCACCAAAAATGGTCTCTGAATACCAAAAAGACAGCCTGGCAAAACAGAGGAGAGATCTCATCTGGCTTTGCATTCTGCCATAAGGAAAATGAATGTAATCCTGACCCTAAATGTCTTGCAATCTTTATTGGCTCTCTTTGGCTTGCAGCAGCAACTCTGTGAATAATGCATGCTGTTAGATGGGTTTCCTAAGGAAAGAAGGTTTACATAATCATATTGTCTGCCAGTACCCGCCTTCTCCCTACCACATAATAACTCTGAAAACAGCTGGCCAATTTCAACCAAATTTGACAGAGGGAAAGAAGTCTCAAAGATATTGCGTTAAGCAGAAGGAAAAAAAAAAAGAGACTGTGTAGGGAAGAGACACTTTTAGTGGCCTCACTGAGGAACAGGCTGTGGCGTGAGCTCATTTCGCACCAGGCGTCAGAGGTGCCACTCAGGAACTCAAGTCCAAGAAACACGTTGATGGAAAATCTGGTTCTTCTGCTCACACAATGACTTGTTTCTTCACAGGTCACTCAGGGAGAGCCCCAGAAGTCATGTTCCAAGCCTGTAGCAGAAAAAGTCACAGAGAGCTGCCAGCAAATTTGTCAATGTAGACCACCTCCACCATTACCACCGCCTCCTCCGCCTCCACCACCCCCGAGGTTGCTAGTTGTCCCAAGTAAGTAGACACTGGTACGGCTGTGGTGTGCTGAGGGAGGGTGAAGTGATGGGGACGCCTGCACAGATGGAAGGAGAAAGAAAATGGGAGATGGCACAGTTAGCTCGTTTGTCATTTTCCACTTAGCAAATGGAAGAAATGTTCTCAGAAGAGATGGAAATCTGATTTCTGATCAATGAATAATGCTTGGCTTTTGGAGGAAAGCCAGAGAAATTCCCTCCTTTCATTATATTATGTATGATTCCCTGGCTTTAAATGATTCAGTAGTGTCCTGGCCCAAGGAAATGCTTTCTTTCCACTCCCGTTCACCCATGCAGATGGTGCTATGCTTCCCCTTGATTTACATGGCCTCCTGTTTAGCCAGGTATGCAACTTGAATGTCCGCGTAGTTCAAGACAAATTAGTTTATGAGCAGGCAAAATGTCACACATTGCCTAAACAAACCTGCAGTTTTGGCCCTCTTCAAGGCACTGGAGCTATACTGATTTGCTACAGTGTTCAGTCGAATTCACTGCTTTAATTTGCTTAAAACTGTAAAAAAAATCAGGGGCATATTAGGAGTCAAGGGCAAGTGAGCCAGGCTAAGGAACAGTGCTCTTAGCCATTTTCAGATTGCCCAGTTCCTCCTCATTTCCAGCTATGCAGCCTCACATCAGGCACCCATTCAGGCATAACCCTGAGCCTACAGTTCCTGCTGGCTACCTCTGCATGCTCCCCTCTTGCCCTGGGTGAATATTGACTTATCCAAGCTGAATTGCCCCCGGGAGTGTAAGGTAGCATAGGCAAGGCTGCCCAGAGAGGCTGCGGGATATCCGCCCTTGGAGGGCTTCAAGATGCAGCTAGACAAAGTCACAGCTGTCCCAGTCTCGTGTTGGCAACCATCCTGCTCCAAGCCAAATGCTGGACTAGCCGATCTCCAGAGTTTCCTTCCAGTCGGTATTTATGTGATTCCTGAGGCATAAATCCCTTCTGGGCTGCGGATAGTCTCTCCGCATAGTTGTGACGGTGGACGACGGGGAGGCAGAGCCCCTCAGCAGCGTGATCAGCCTCGCCGGTGGAACACCCCCTGGCTGGGTGCAGGAGCACGGCTGAACTCTGCTCAGATACTTTTAGTTCCCAGGTGTTTCATCTTTCAGGAAATCTCCTTACCACTTTCTTATTTCCACAAATTTGCCTTTCCCTAAAAGGCTGCTTATTAATTCTTCTCCCTGCTTAGATAAACTCCCCCGAGAGCACTGTTGCAAAGTATATCTATTATCCTTCTCAGCACTTCCCCCAGGAGAAATGAAATCATTAGGTAGCATCATTTGGCTGTTTATCAGCTCCATCCCCAGATGTGCAGCAGACAGGAGGAAGGTTTCTGCACAGTTTTGAGAGTGGTAGAGGACAGGAAGAATTTTGTAGCATGTCTTCTGCCAGGAGTGAACTTTGTGTTAGTGCCACACTGCAGGAGTTTAAGACAAAGGCAGAAAAAACAGTAGTTGGAAACACTTGGGAGAGAAGTGGCAGAGCGATGTTAGCACTGGGACAAGCTCTGCTGCTGAACTGCAAAGGCAGGAGAAAAGTGGCTATGGTGCCGCTTTCCTCTTGCTGGGCCACGGGAGGCTTCTGTCTGCCGTCAGGCAGCTGGCATGAGTGTACTGATGTGTCTGCTGTGAAGTGGGAAGGAAGTTATATCGAAAAAGTCTGTCATACATTGCAAAGGAGGAAAGAGCAATCAAATGGTGAGTCTAGGGCCTACAACGGGGGTAGCCTGATGCTTACTCAGGCTGGATTGCCAGGTGCTAACCCAGTTCTAAAAATGAGCTATAGAAATCCAGATGACTAATATTTAAACAAGCTATTTCATTCCAAATGCAATAAAAAAAGAGATTACACTTTCCTTTCACCAGTAAGCTTTAAAGTAGCAATCAAGTGCCTCATCTTGAAAGATGCTTTCATTATTATCAGCTGTCTAGGCACTGTGATTTAACCCACGAGTACAGCAATCCCTTTTCTTGTGAGAATGAACAAGCCTCCTTGCTAAATATTGATGTTTTGGACATTGCTTTTAAACAGTGTTCAGGGGAGAGCGCAGTAAAGGGACAAGACAAGCTGTTATTAAGTGGTTGATGCCTAGACTTGCACTTTGCACTTTTTAAGTGATTAAAGTTAAGCGCTGGAAAGACCTCAGTGAAAAGCAGCAGCCCATCTGCAAGTTTTCTGCCTTTGCCAGGCACAGTATCTGCACCACAAGGCACTTTGAAAAGATGTTTCCATTGCTCTCAGCGATCTCTGTCAGCCACAAAAAGGCTGCAGCCTGCTAGGCACAGTCCTTAAAAGCTCTTTTTCCATTCAAACTGGTAGTGGCTGGTGGTTTAGATCATCTCTACCTCCTAAAGCCGCTATTGTGGCTTGTGTCAAATGGTAAAAGCCAACAGATCCAAAATTCCAGTCCATCCAGTAACTGCAGACACTGACAGTCCAATTATCTGCTAAATGAAGCCATCTAGAGCCCTTTGACATGTCCTGTCTGGTCTTTAGCTGCTGGTGTGGAAAAGCAAAGGATGCTCTTAGTGTCTCCAATCCCACCCAAACGTATTGCAGACTCCACTGGGATGCGTGGCATAGCACTAAATAACTGTATATTCACAGGTAAATCCATCTCCAAATGGTCTTTATTGAGCTTAAGGAGACTGTGAGGACTTTCAGGGACAATTACGTTGCATTTGATATCTCTTGAGACATTTCAGTATCGACAGGTAGATCCAGTGACAAATCTTCACCTCTGCTTCCTGCAGATAGAGTTATACAAAATCTGTTAAGAATTCCAGAATTAAAGTATAATTATTGGTGAATATAATGTTTACTCTGGTGGATGATGAGCTAATTCCCTCCATAGAAAATCAATAGGATCACACAGAACTTAGCAGTCAGTTTAAATAAATGAGGGGTGGGAGGAAACTCCAGCTTTCTAGTCCTTAGGAGGCACAACAATATTATATTCATGTATTTACAACAGGAATATAGGGACAGTGTTTCTGTGCCCCCTGAGGAGACATATCATTCGTTCACCAACACGAATATGGGAAATTAAATTAGATCATTTGGCCCATACGCTTCCAAATATGTGTAACAAAATTATAGGCTGGTGAATTCAGGGAATCCTTCTGCCACCTAAACTCCAGGCCTCAGGAAAGAAAACACAAACTGTTTTTGTTCTCCTTCTTCAGCCATGATCCCAGGCCTCCTTTCCCTATGTTTGTAATGCCTTCACACAGAACACTGATGTTTCCAGTGTCCTTTCTCAACCCACGTTCTTGCCTTCACTGCATCTGCTCCACAGTGATCATCAGACATCAAACAACCCTACACAGCCGGGCAGCAGTGTAGCAAGGGAGCCACAGCCCTGCACTGACTATGGGAGCTGTGCATACATGCCACCAAAGCTATCTCACATGGGATGGCAGAGCAGCCCTGCGTCCTCCACGCTAAGCAGAGGACTACTGCATCCTGATGTGCCCCAGGAAATCAGTCTGCTTTTTGGCATCTAGATGAAGGCTAGGATCAGCCAAGCTGGTCCATTTGGATGTTGATTCTCTGCATATTGTTAGCTTTGAGTTCAGCCTTGTGCCTTTCTATATATTGGGAACACATGGATCCTCACCAGTGATGTTTCAGTTTGGAATTTTCTGAGCTTAATTCCAGGTGCAGTTCCTTAGCATCCCAGTGCAATAATGTTGTCTCATTTGGTACAGGTCTGTACCTTACTAAAAGCCTTAAAGGCTAGGGGCTGTAATTGGTAAAAGAAGTAACTGGGGTGTTGGTGACTGTGCAACAACCTGGTGCAGACCATCAGGAGACACACTGGCTGAGCCAGATACAATTCCTCCAGATGGTCGGGGCATGTTGACGTTTCTGCTATAACTCCTAATACAAGTAGCTGCCAGCTCTTCAGCCTATGCCTAGAAAACTGCTGGTTGATGCAGTTGATGCAGTGAAGGGAAAGCTCATGAGGCTCTGAGGGGTCAGCTAAACTTAGATGCTGGCAGCAAATAAAATAAAAACTTTCAATAAATTCAATATATTCCCTAGACATGTCTGTAATGACCTCAAAGAGCTAGAGGTGCTCAGAATCTGGCCTTTAATTAACCGTTTCTTTTTCCCCCCATCTGCTTTCCTCCTTGTCTTTGGATTTCATCCAAGATTAAGGCAAGGTGGTTGGAGTACATGTTTAGGCAGCATTTCTAGTGCTGCTTCACCGACATGTGAGATTAAGCTAGTTCAGATGAAGTTGACCCTTCAAAATTTAAAATACTGCTGTAGTCAACCCCTAAGTATTTTGTGAGCATGCCGGATTCTTCACATGCATCACAAAGAAGATTGGACTTAACATTTAAGGCTCCAGAAAAATGGGAGAGGATTAAAGACAGAAGTCCAAGTAGAAGCAAATACTTAGTGCAGTCAGTGTCAGTTTTAACCTGTGTAAAGGTTGAGGGAAAAAAACACTTCAGAACTAACTTTCTCAAGGTGGCACAAGGCAAGGAAAGGACATTCAGCATGAACTCCTCACTTGCTGGTTGGTAACATTTGCCGTCTCTACTCTGCCCATCTCCTGCAAGGGGTAGGGAGTCTACATCATCACCTCCGTTTGGATGATGAAAGTGTCCAGTCAAATGTTGGTGCCATTGAAATTTGGAGGAGAAAACTTTTTTAAAAGTGTTTATCTCAGGTCATTATAAGCTTGTAATATTATACAGCTGAATCTGGATATGTGAACCAGCCTTTGATTCATTGGATACTTACACACTTATATATATAGTCAGCTCCTGACAGCTCCTGAACTCAGCAAAAGTTTGCCCTTAGCTCTCAGTTGAGATAACAGTAAAATCAAGTCAGTGCAAAGCCAAAATGAATGACATCACTGCAGAGGACTCTAATCTCTAGGCTGTAATTGCACTATTTTGTTTTTCAAGGTCAAGTCTTTATCTTTGCAGATAATGCATCTAATTAAGTAATGATTTGGGCTAGTGAAAATGCCAAAACAAAAATGACCAACTGCAGGAATGGAGCAACTTTTCTGGCAATTTTATCAATCAGCACAAATGTATAGCTTAATTGCAGAAAGCAAGCAAGGTTCCTTTAGTGTCTGTAGGAAGGCTAGGGACATTTGGATCTATTAGGACAGATGGTCACAATGTCTGTATACAGGCAAGAGTCTAAAGTGCAGTAACAGTGGAACTTCTAAAACTTTGAGGAGGTTTTAATTCAACTAAAATTTTCAGATTTGTCTTGTTGACCATTTACAGTATACCCTTTTGCCGTGAGAATTTGTTATAGAAGTAAAAACTTCAAGGCATTGAGACATAAAAGAATATGAAAGGTCTTTTCCTTAGGCTTTTCTGTCCTCTAAATCCTGGTGGGTACAGTGACCCATTGCAGATTCAGAAGTGAGCTGGAGCCATCACTGAACTCTGCCTCTGACTGACCATTCAAACCGGAGAGCTAAGGGCAAGCCTGGTGGTACCTGCCACATCACTTCATGTACTACACAGGTACAGATGCTGGTGTGCTGCTCTGGAGGACCTTTGGCCTTGGCAGAGGCCTATGACTGGCCTCTAGTTGCTGAAAGGAGATTATGATTGCAAAACTGAACTGGAATCCTCCTGGAGGCCACCACATGTCTTCAAACACAAGGAGCCAAAGAATTTGTTGAGGGTAGCCTGCTGTAGCTCCTGTGATATGGGCCGTGTTTCCCAGGCAGCTCCAGCTTTAAGTTTTCCTTTGGGGAAGCCTTTCATCTTGTGGGTGGTTTACACCCATCTGAACAGCCACTGAAAATGTGACTGTACGCCTAAAGCGCTCTGCTTAGGGTACCAACGCTTACTGACCCTCAAATTCTGCCAGAAGGAGCAGTAGTGAGTAGTTTTGAGATATGTGGACACGCATGAGGAGTCTTGGATTGACTTCTCAAAAACACTGATGCCCAGAGGAATCAGAAGCAAATGCACAAGGGCTGTTTTTATTTTATAATGGGGGAAGACATTTTCCTCTATACTTTGTAGAATACAGCTCCTACTAAAACTGAGTAGTAGCAGAAAAGAACTCCAGTAGCACCAGAAGGGAAGGGGGAGCACATAAACTCCTACATCAAGAAATTTATAGTAATGACAGTTAATGTGAGACAACATTGTTTTAGCACAAGTCTGGTCTAGACAGTGATTTTTAAATGCAAACAGAATGCTGAAATTGGGAAACCCTTTCAGTTTTGGTAACACAGCTGTTATACTGTGAATTACAGTCTTATGTGAGAGTATTGTTTATAAATTACAAAGCAAAATCAAAATTAATTTCTTGACTTCTCCTAGATACACTTTCATTTTACTGGAGGGCTGTGACTCCAAGAGCTGGCAGGGGGAAATCAAGGCTTTCAAATCTAAATTGAAACGCAGCCCAGCAACCTGAAGTAATGGGTGATGGCACATGCAGACGCTAGTCCGGGTCCCCATCATGTTATTTTCACATCGCAGACACTGCTATCTATCTCCCTCAGCACAGCGAATCAGATCGTTAAGTATCCAGTGTGGGATCTAGGCAAAATTCACACACCTAAGTCAGAAATGTGATGACCAGATTCCCTGTCCAACACTGCGGGCACCTCTGTTTTTATCATTGAAGACATAAAGCCTTTAGTAAGTGTTTAATAATTTTTAAATGTAGCTCAATTATTTCTGGTGTAGGAATAAAAGTTGCAATTTCTCGTCTCCCAGTCAAAATGAGAAAAATATTTAGAGTGAGATTTCTTAAGCAGCAATCAAAAACGAAGTTTGAAATAGTTTGGACATAGGGGATGTTATATTAAGTCTAAAGAGACTAGATTAGTGAATAGTGGGTAAGACTGGAAAGGGTTCATGCTGGTACGTTCATGCCATGATTCTGCTATGAATCATGTACATAACATGTCCTTATATCAGACTGTTGTAAACTCTGTACCTCTGTAAAACACGGGTTAGATCCAACTGTCATTGTTTTCCCAATTCACTATTTCTCACCACAGTAAATTCTGAAATGTTTTGTCAAGACTAATTTCTATTTAGGCAAGTGATGAATCTTCCCCCTGCTCTGGGACCTTGCAGATTTGTTTTGAATTTTTCATGCAGTAATAAATCCATAATATGGAAAAATCCAGTCTCTTGAAAATGCACCCGTTCATACTTTTTCAAGTATTTAAAAGTAAGAGCCTCAGGCCAGATTTTGCATTGCAATGGGAGTTCTGTTATCTATAGATTAAAAGTATTGTCTAATTTTGAAACAAGAAGCATTAGGTATTAAACTGATTCTGCCATGGAACAGTTCTTTCGGCTTTGAGATGTGTAGTCCAATAGCTTGATTTTTTTAGCAAAGGGACTTGGCTAAGCTAAGGCATTAATTCCCTGTGTGGATGGCAGTCCATTTGTACATGGATATCGTGTCACTGATTTAGAAGGTACAAATCTTCACTGAAGTTACTGATGAGTCACAGGCTTCTGATTTACAAGTAATTCTTAGGTTCCCCTGCCCATGGCAGAAATGAGTTGTGCCTCGTCTTGACAAGCCAGTAGAAGATTCTTCATTGGCACAGGCTGCCCTAGGACTGAAAACTAAGCAGCTGGCCTTGGTAAAATAGCCCATAGAAATGTACGTTCTGGTAATAATTTTGTGCACTATCATCTTAGTTATAAACACAGCAAAAAGATGTGGTGGTACCAGCATAATTGCAACTACAGGTAATTTTTAAGTCAGTATAGCAGATCAAGAAAGCAGCAATTTGGACACCTGGAGAGTTATCCCAAAGTGAATAAGCAGTGTCCATTAATACGATACAAACATATGTTAACAGTCGATACTACTGACAAAAAATGATTAGTAATTATGAGAGTTAATTTAACATTTCCACTAGAAATCACACATTATAACTACATATATATACTAGAAAATGATGACTACCTAATTGTCATTAAAGTGAATCGCTTTACATTTTTGAAGATTATCTTTTAAATGGAGCTGATATTTCATCAGTTCATTGATTAGAAATGATTTACACATTATCTATTCCTTAGTAAACGCTGCTGTTAAACTGAACTTTTACCAGGAAACTAGTGGAGTAAATGCTATTGAATCAGCACTGGACATTTTCCTTTCCATTTGGAAGCAGTATATAATCTTATTCCACGAGTATCAGTGGAGCAAAGGGAAGGTTTGGTGTAGCTCTCAGTTTGACCCGGCAAGCTGCAGGTGCTCTGTCTCGGCCCCATTGGGCGTGACGCCCCCATGCTGGCTGTTGAGTGCCACGGCTCCCGTAGGGAGTGAGGGCGAGCAGCATCTCTGCAAAAGCTCACAGCTTCAGACTTCTGTGTCAAGCCTGAGGAAGATGCAGATAGCAACCAGCTACTGATTTGCTTGCCTTTGCCACTGCGAGATAGGCTCTGCCCTGCCTTTTAGCTTTCAGAGAGTTACAAATGTACGCTAACTGGAGAATGAGGACTTTCTTTGAACATGTGGCACAGTGAAATGACTTGATCTGTTAACATGATGTAATCACTATTTTAAGTATTCTGCATTTTATAGACACTGCATGTGAATCTACTATCAGTTGATAAATGGAATTTTATTTTATTAGGATTAAATTTACCCTGGATTTGGGAAGGATTTTACATTTCAGTTCCATTTTATCCTAGGCAGGTCATCAATTTTAGTTATATTTCCCTTAAATAAAGTGCACAAAAAATGACTTTAAGTGGACCCGGAGTACAGTTTGGAAAAGGAACTTGAGTTCACTAAGCATGGGAATTATTAACTGGTCTCCTTGGGGACATTTTTGAAATGATAGTTGTAGCCCTTACTTCCAGCAGGAACTGAGCTATTAAAGTAATACAAAGAATAAACTATGTAATATCAAAGAGAAGGATTATGATCATATAGATGCTGTACAATAACAGAAGTGTCTTCTATATAGTCAACTGGTTGCTCCCTAAAACTCAGATATACATTCAGGTACAGACTGTCAGTTTTTTGCTATATGACTTTCTTTGTAGAGTAAACTTTTCAAATTCATCTGAGGTTTTCAATCTAATGTCTATGTTTAATTATAGTCACCCTCTCCATATAGTGTCTGAATGCCCAACACATAAACCTTTAATTTTTCAGAGAGGAACACCAACCAGTGCCTTGTACCTGCTGCTACAAACACATTAGGAAAATATTCCCAGTTTTTCCAAACCTTCCCAGTCTCTGTTAGGACAGTCAGTCTCCAATTGACTGAATCTGGTTTTATATCTGCATTTCTTGAAGGCACTAATTTTGAGAAAGTTTCAGCTCCAAGCCAGGAGGCTTGCCTAATCTTTGCTATTATCTGGAGGTTCCCAAACTCTTTAAAAAGTTGCTAAGTCTCTAAGAGGCAATATCTTAAGCATAAAAGTAGCACTGAATTTTATTCACACTTCATAGCCTCAGTGGTCAGTTTTGGGGAACCACTCGTGTGCATATCCCTCAGCCTGAAGAAGTTTTGCAGATCTGTCATCTTTCTGTGGAAAAAATCTGCCAGCCCTGAGGTATCTCATTAATCATTCTCTGGTAAAAGTCTGGTCATCAGTGTAGCAGCTTAGACTTCCAAAATCGTATTTCAGCTGTTTGAATTTCAGCCTGTATCATCCTTCCTTTGAAGGACTATTAACTGCAAGAGCTGAGAGATGAATAAGCTTTCAGAAGGCTTCACTCTGATGTTCTGCAGCTCCTGCAAAGAAGACATCTTGCCCGCTCTGCAGGGGATGGTGACAAGGAAGCCTGGGGTGCTCTTCTCTTCCTGCCACCCGCCTGTTGGGACATTCCAAGAAAGTCAACTAACCTATAAGTGACTTAGTGTTATCACGTATGAAGTAGAGTTAGCTGTCCACCTCTGTAAACTTTAGCTTTGAGAATAGTGGATAGCAAGTGCTAAGGATTATTATTAGACTCGAAAGAGAACAGCAATTGCAGAACTGACCAGCTATTTCATGTTGCCTTGGGCAACAGAAGCAGAGTAAGCTGCATGGGCAGGCAGTGAGGAGGAGGAGAAGGTATGCGCCCTGCTAGGAGGAAGGGGCAGAGCCGGGACCATGTGATCACTGTGAAGACCCGGTACAAAACATGGCTGTGCTGTTCCTTTTTTCTCCTCTGTCAAGGATGTTACGGCATCACCAGCCCCCTGACAAAGGAATATGCATCACCAGTTGGGGATTAAAAGCATAGAAGAGCTATCACTGTATTTACTCCAAGTGTCCGTATAGGTGCCACCACAGGAGTATCTGAACAGCTCTCAGGCTCAGCTGTACCTGCCTTCACAGTGCCTGGCAAGGCACCAATTTTATGCAAGTATGCCTGAGGCTCAGTAAAAGTAAAGGCTAGCTTTTTAAGGGCTTTAGAGCACCTAAAAATGCAGTTAAATGCTTGATGAGACCTTCAAACCACTTAACTCCGAGTAGGTGTCCTAAGCCATGGCCCACTCCTGCATATTTTGGAGAGCACAGGCATTTCTATAGGCTTTTCACTGAGCGCTTGCTTGCTGCTGAGCTGAGCGAGGTGGTGGCCTGCAAGTGGTGCTGGGAGGATGCAGGGAGGAAGCACTTGATTTTCTCCCCCAGACTCTGCTCCCTGGCCAGTTGCTCCTCCACAACACACTCTCTGTGGCTGTATCACCCTGCGCGGGAGACTGTCTCAGGGATGGTGATGAGCCTACCTCCTACCCCCAAACAGCCTCTGAAACCTCCTGAAGGAAAATCAGCTAACTGAGGGAGGCAAAAAATTCCAGAAGACCCCTTTGTTTGCCTTCATACAAACCTTACTGTGCTGGATGTGGGGGTGATCTTGGGATGTGTGGTGGAAGAGGAGAACTCTGTAGGAAAATGTACCTCCTTTCCCCAGTGAGTTCCAGTTTGGAGATGAATCTTCGCTGCTTCCACTGGTCCTTACTATTGTCTTATGTTAAATGCCGCTGGGCCCAGTGCTGTAAGTCTGCAAGGAAAAGTAGCCTCTTTCCCACAAAGTTTGAAAGCTTGAAAAAGGCTCCACATTTTTATCAGTGAGCCTCCTCACTGCATGTGCTGAAATTGCTCCCGCATGTATGGAGCTCTGCGGCTCTTGATGTGAGCCCCAGCAGGCAGGGGGCCTGCACAGAAAACACTCAAGCTGATGGCTCTGTTTTTTCAACCCTGTTAAGAGACACAGCATGGAAGCCAGGGCTTCACATGGCAGGGAGACTAACTAGCCTGCTCACCTCTCAAGTGTACTTGGGACGTTAGCAAGGGACTGGGCAAAATCTGCAGTACCTGAGCAGTCTCCAAGGCTGTCAGTTTGACATCTATTACGAGTGTTAAATTTATCCTGAAAAAGTATTGGGAGTACATTCCCTTCTGTGTATCACACTCATTTTTAGATCGTGTCGAGGAAATCTGTGCCGGCAAAAATAGAATGGGAGAGGGTCATATACACATAATTATATGCATGTGTGCAAATGTGTGTGTGTGCATAGGTGTTTGTTGAATACTGATGTGGCAATATGCTAATATGTCTTCAGGTAGCAAAGCACCAAAATGGCAAAGGCAGACCTAGCAAGAAGGCTTGGTATTTCCAGGTCTCTTTTTTCCACTGCAGTAATGTGCCTGGATCCCACAGTGCCCCGGGACGGTAGAATAATCCTGTGCACTGATTTTCCATTCTGAAGGATGGCCCGTGCTCTCTGAGCGAGCCACTGAAGTGTCAGACTGTGTATTTGTGCAATGAAGTGGATGGTACTGTGCTGGCGCATGTCTGTCTCTCAGTGGTCCTACTGTTCAAAAGAACTGAGAATTACTGTCCTCAGGTCACTACTGTGTTATTGTTCTGCCTTAGACCGTTGCCTAGTTGTTGTTCTTGCTTGAATAGGTAGTTGATGGGGAAAGTCAAAGAAATGCAGCTAGCTATAGTAGAAATATAGATAAAATACATCATAAGGTGAGAATTATTTACCCTATTACAGATGTGGGTAAGGAATAACAACAGTGATAACATGCAGCTTTATGTTGCACTTTTTATCACTAAACCTTGCAGCCATTTGAAAGCTGGGACTACAGTCCCCGTTCTGGAGAAGGAGCAGAGGATAAAGCTCTTTACAAAAAGACTCAAGGAGCAAGGGGGAGGACTGAGCCTGGAACCCCACTGCTCTTTGAGGAATTTCTGTCCTTTATCCACAGTGACACTCTCCCTGAGTAAAGAGAGGTTAAAGCCTGTATCATGAAACTCAGAAGATTAAAGTTAAGCTTCTACATCTGTATTCAAGCACCCAAGTTAAAGCATTCCAACTTTCCAAGTGCTCAGAACCTCTGAAAATCAGGTCACCTTTTAAAATAAATTCCTGAATGCTAATTTAAAAGCAAATTTTCAGGCATTTGTGACCTGTTTGCTAGAGGCACTAGATACCCACTAGTCTGATTGACTCCTAGGAAGCTGCTGGGTTTTCAGCATTTTGAAAAGCAGGCCGCCAAGCATGGCAATGTTTGCTGAGTGACTGATTGCACAGCGAGGCAGGGCTAGGACTAGCAGGGGGGTTCGCCCTCTGTGCTGCGCCGCACAGTCTGGCACTGACTCAGGTTGTGCGGAGAGGGAAAATGCAATGGTACCCACGAGGCTTTCCAGAGTGATTGCAATTTTGCAAGGAGGAGGCTGGCTTGCCAGCTGTGGACTTCAGTTCTAATTTGCTTGGGATAGAAACCAATAGTGTGTGATTTAATCGGGATAAAGACAATTCTGCCCTTGTGCTGGGGGAGAATCAGATGGCTAAATATTGCCTTATTGGGAGACTGCTGGTTAGAAAAACATGTGACCCAGTAAGATCAGAGGGCAGCAGCTGACGTGAGCATTCATTGTAAAGATAAATGCCAGAGTGGAGGGCGCAGAACACAGAAATTAGCAATGATGTAATCTCCTTAAAAGCCTTTTTTCCACAAGGCCTTGAAATGCTACCACTTCCCCAGATCATTCTGTAGAGAACAGACTCTCTCACTCTGCACTTGCCGACCCTACTCTCCTCCAAAAAACCTTGGCAGCTGAAACCTGCCAAGTCGCATGTTTTGCTCCTTTTACAGGTCACGTCTCAGTTCTGGCTAGTCCCATTATCTTAGTCAACATAGGACTAAGGCTGGTAGACCTGGCCCTCAGCCTGCTGATGGTCCGGAGCACAGGCTTTTCCTCCCTACTTTTTTGATATTCCTCTGATTGCTCTGCTGCCTGCATACCCACCCTTTCATAAGCATGTAGGGCTCTGAATTGAAATACTGTTCTTCCTCTGCAGCAATGCTAAAACCAACATGAGTTATCCTACAAGCTTAGCATCAGTCCTTCCTGTGCACCTTGTGAGATCCTACCTCATTTTTGTCAGTAGATGTAGGCTGCACGAGGCTCCCCGCATGGCACCGGGGTGCCTATTTGGATCATAGACCTGGCAGCTACACCGGAAGCTAGCAAGGCAGTTTGCTGCTTCTAGTCCTGTATGGTAGTTGTGGCTAAATCCAGTGTCTGCATCTGACTCCCAAGGAGGAAGCAATGTGGTCTGGAGTGTACACTGGCCAGGAATCGGAAGACTTCCTGTTCCCTGGCTTTTTCACTGAGCCGCAGTGACTTTGAGCAAGCCACTTCTTTACAGTGCACTTCAGCTATGCCAGGGATATACTTTCATTGGTATTATTTTTTATTTTGGTATTAATGACACCTTAATTTTCTAACGGACTTTGAAATCTGCCAGGGAAAAGCAGCCACATGAGACCTACCAAGATAGCACAGCAACATGGAGCTTTAGTGAAAACTGCTGCAAAACCAAAACCTAACTATGTGCAGGTTCAGTAATCTCTAAAGTTTAGACCTTAGGCACAGCACTTAAAACTCCCCCACTCAACTCCTCTCTTCTTCACTGGCTATAACTAAGCTCAGGTCTTTCCATCAGTGGTCACTCTCTTATTTTTTATGGTGACCCCCACGCTCTTATATCAGCCATGACCTTTGGAAAACCTGTGCAGAGCTGCCCCTTTCCTACACCTCTTGCAAACTCTGTTCTCCATAACCAAGCATGCTTCTTATTTCAGGAAGAAAGTATTTTTAGAAAGGGGGAAGAGAATTAAAGGAGGGGGGGTGCTGAGAGTGTAGAAAATCAACATCTACAGTGTAAAAACTGCGGGGGAGGGAATTTCTCCAGCATCATCCCACACATGTTTTTATTATCGCAGAAGTTCCCGCTGCATAGTGATCACAGTACCCCCCTTAAAACTGTAGTAGGAACATATGCACAGAGCAGCTGCGTGATATGAAGTTGTCTGCAACATAATGTGATAAACAGAAGTATCATCTGCTTCAGGAATAGCTTATTTCCACCAGGATTATTTAAACTAGCTGTTCCAGGGAGGCAGTAAATCAGAACAGGCTTTCTGCTGAGCATATCATTATTGCCTAATAGTAGTTGTTGAACTCACAGGAGCTGAATTCATGGCTAGTTGTGTATCTCATGGGACTCTGAAATGGTCCTAAGCCCACAAACAACAGGAGGGGCTCAGATTTGTGAGGAAGTAAAAAATGAAAGAAAATTGACATAGATTTGGTCTGAACTGAAATTTGCTCCAAACGTTATGTGGTTCTTATTTTCTATAAGATAGTCTATTGCACATCTTGTCCATTTACAGCTTTACTCCAGTGGCAAGCATGGCAGCATGTTACTGGTTTAAAGGGGTTCTTTAGTCCTTTCCGCACTGGGCAGCATCTTCCTCTTGTGCCTGTTCTTTGTGGCAGGACGTCAGGGAGCAGGTCCAAACAGAAAAGCATTCCAGTTCATTGTCATTTGGGGACTGTGATAATCCAAATCCTTCCCACGATGTCTGGATTTGCAGGAGATGAACTTGCCCCAAGTGAGCTTCATCTGTTACTGAAGTTGTCATCCATTTCTGCTTTGTATTCCTGCTGTATCAGCCTCATCCCTCGAGTTAATGGTGGCTGTTGGCAAGTCTGGCTTTCTGTTCTGTGTCCCATTTCCCCCTCTCTTGCTATAAAGGCAGCAGTGTGTCCTTCAGTTCAAGGAAAACAGATGTTGTGAGAAGCTCATATTTTATTGCATTCGCTGGATTTAATCCACTTGGTACTGCATTAGTGTTTGGAGCTCTGTTTTGATGCTCTCTTTGATGTTGCTTCTCAGAGGGGCACGAGGGCCAGCTGCGGTTGTGTCCCCAGAGTTGTGCCCTACACAGCAAGGGCAAAATAGCATCATGCCAGATGTTCAGGAATATTTGCAAGTATAGAAGGGCTAGCAGGGGAACACGTGGCACAATCTTGCTCCTCAAAGGTGGTCTGTTCTCCACCACTCTGGATCTCCTCATAGGCCTTTGCGTTTCTCCCTAGGGCCAAGTCTGTGCATGCCGTTGGGGGCCAGCAAGCTGGGCAGTCATTGCACAGAGCCCGCTGGCTGATTCCTGGATGGGTTTGCTATGACCAGGCCGACTGTGGGACAAAGAAGTTGCCCCACTGAAGGTGTGGCCAAATCCAGGTTATAGTTATTCGAGGTTTAATTTTGTTTGCATGCCATTGGAAATGGTGCCAGGTGCTTCTTCTAGCACATATGGTCTGGCTCTGACTGGGTCTAAGTCCTCCTGTTTTGCACCTACCATATCCTAAACCTGGGATTGCCTCTACTTTCCTCTCTCTGAGCCCATTTGCATTCATTACTCAGAGTTTGCTATGCAGCCTGAAGGCAGAGTAACGAAAGGCCGTTTGCAGCTTGTCTCTGAGGATGTAACCTGCCAGTCGGGAAGGGCTGGCCCAGCCTCCGAGCTCTATGTGGGTACCACAGTGCCTTTGGCATTTAATTTGATGTGATCCCACATCTCCCCTTTGGCTGCCCAAGCGTGGCCTGGTGTGCTCTTTGCAGGCAAGAAACGTGAAGAGAAACTGTTGAGGTGATTTTCGGACCTGCCAGGGAGACAGAAAAGCGCATCTGTTCATATATCATAGCTACTGTATCTTCAAAATAGATTATTTTAAACATGTATGGAAGTGCAGAAAATGTGAACGCTTGTCTTCACATGTTCAGCCAATGTAAGATTTCTTAAGTGCAGGGAAAGGGAGAAAAAGAAAAGAGTAGGTAGGGTTTCTCACATATCCTCTCAGCAAAACTTACTTCATAGCCTTTCAGAACGTAAACACATGCATTAGAACACATGTAAACACATGAAAAAACCATTGGCTGCAGTTTAATTTACATATATGCATATAAAAATATATATTTTATATATATAAAAACATATTTGTCATACATATATCCTTTATAGGAATGTATGCGTGTGTGCACATTCATACACCCAAGGGAGTTCCTTTCGCTGTGTACCCAGAAACCAAACGGTTTCACAAGCCTCTTGTTCATCTGCCAAGGGAAGATGGAAATCACTCCTTCTGTAAGCCTATATGATATTACCAACTTTGAGCACTGCCTTCTGGGGCCAGCTGTGGCTGCAGTGTGAATGTGAGCTCAAGTCGCTGCTCAGCCCCGGCGGGTCAGGGCAGACGCAAGGCTGAGCAGCCCCGAGGAGCAGCCCTGGTGCTGCCTGGCACCGGTCTGCTTTCTGCCCTGACAGCACTGGTAAGGGGATGGAGCACCAAGGCACTTCCATCCCCCTGGTCGGCCTTCTCTGCCCCCATCATCCTGGGAAATTTTTCCCCATGAATCCAACAGTTTCAATGGATATGTTAAAAGGGGACACATACTGTGCCTGCTCCTGAAATGCTTTTTAAAAATAACAGCTGAAGGTCTATATTTGTATCAAAGTCTAATAATATCACAAATTTCATTAGAATGCTCTTTGTGAAGGGTTTATTTTTTCCATGCTGCCTGTCTTGCCCTGTGAGCAGCCCAGGGTACACACAGCACGTTCCTATTATACGAATTATCCAAACACATCAGTAACTGTTCCTATGTAACAAAGTACAGTAAACAAGCACAGAAAGCTTGACACTCACTCACAGATATCACAGCGCTGCCCTAGGCTAGATAATAAAATCTGCATCTGAACAACCCTGAACTTTGAGGCGTCTGGCAGTCTGACCTACTGCAAAATCAGGAGTGGCGCTTACACACACCTGCTGAGACAAGGTCCTCAGCCAGAGGTGACTCTCATGACTTGGTAGACTCCTACCAGTTTACACAAGCTGAGCTTCTGGCCCCTTTTCTTAGCTGTCCAAGGCTTCATTCTCTTTTACAGCTAGGTGAATTGGTACTCCACTTGAGATTAATTTGCAATGCTGGAGGGTGTGAGGCGGGGGTTGCAGTAAGTGGATGTCACGTCTCAGATTCAGCACTGAAATTGGCTTTCTCAAAAAGGAAGCAGACTTGATGCCTTCCTGTGATGGAAGCTCTCCTTATTTTTCATCTTTTACACAACACAATTTTTTTCAGAGAATAGGATTCCAAGCCCACTAAAATCCATTCAGTACCCAATGAATTTTGGATCAGATAGACACCATCCAAATGTGAATTCACTTGAACTTTCTCAGGTATACGGTCACTTAGATTACAGCTATACTCATCACATCACACTGTCTCCAGGATCACTCACCATAACAGAATATAACCAAGATTGAATTACCTCAGCAATCTGTGATTTAAACCTTTTGACAAACTCAGGAAGGGGTGACAAGCTAAATACTACGATGATATTCTCCAGCCCTGGCTGGTGATTTTAGAAGACTGACTTTGTGTGCGTTACGTGCTAACAGCACACTGGGTGGTTGATTGAGCACATATCCATGCATATCTTATCACACATATACAAGTAGGATCTGCAAACTGGGATCCAGTGTGCAGCTATCTGAATAGGCTGCTTTTGAAAATGTTCAACAATTAGCCAAAGCAATGAACAAGGAAAGATGTCTGAGTGTTCATTTAAAGCACTGAAGGTCAGCTCTATTAGAACGTCTTAGGCTCACAGGAAACAGGGCTGGAGTGGACCACAGGAGACCACCTACTCAGTCCATTTGTCTCTAGGTTGGACAGTTCATGCCTCAGCCATCCCTGATCACTTTTAGAAAGTTTTCCCTTTTAATGTCTATCTTTAATCTCCTTTGCTGTAATGTGAGCAATTTATTTCTTCTCCTGTTCCCACTGGCTAGTTTATTCCCATCCTCTGTCGCAGTATTTTATGTCTTTCTTTAAAGATATTATATCTCCTCTCAATTCTCTGTTCCAAGGCAAACTCCCTTACCTGCCCTCCTCTAAGTCTTGGACATTTAGAGGAAGCTCAGTCCATAAATAACAGGAAACCTAAGGAAACCTAACAGAAAAGCATGGCATTCACTGTCTTCAAATCATAATATGGCCAAATTAAGTAGCAGGTGGATTATGGACTTTTTAAATAAATATGAGAATAGGATGAGAAAGATCAATTATATGTGCAGAGATAGACACACTGATAGAATGGAAAGTCAGTTGACCACAGTTGCTGCCTATTCAAGGTGTCCCTTTGTAAGAAAGAAGTGTAGGTGAAATTGCTGCATCGAGGCCGCGGGGCTCCCTGGAAGGACGCAGATGGCTGCATTATAGAGGGGATTTCCTTGAAATTACATAGCCACAGAGTAAAAATCATTCCAGTTGACACTTGTGAAAGCACAGACCCTCTCTGGGAAACCTGAATCTGCCTGAGCCACAGCCTCAACCTCACCATGTTTGTGAGAGGCTGCAGGATGAAGAGGCAGATCCACCTGTGGGCTGGTGACACACGACACCTGGAGTCTGATGCTTTGATCGTTTTCCAAAGGGGCTAAATTCAGCATGGGTGTAATCCTGCTGAAGGCAGTGGTATTTTGGGGAGTGTTCATGTGAGTCTTGGGATCTGTGAGCCTGTGTGACCGTTACTGTAAGGTTTCTCCTGCCATAAGCGGGGTTGTTTCACACTGTTCAGAGGAGTCGTTGAATCCCTCTATTCCTTCCTCTATTCCTGGATGAGACACCTTGTTGTAAAGAGAGCCAAATTTCTACACGTTCAAAGTCCATCTCTATGTTTAACTATTCATGGATTGTTCTGGAGTCTTTTTCATGTGCCTTGACATCTGAAGTCACATCAAAACATCTCCAAGTTTTCTGAACTTGTCGCTACATCCCAGTGTGATAATTACTGTAAGGATGAGTGGCTTCTCCTTATTTTACAAATGGAGATGTCAATGTGCAGACAAATTATGTGAACTTATCAAAGTTCACATAATATATTCAAAGAAGGGGTGAAGATGAGACTGAAACCCGTAGTAACACCTAGTTAGCCTGCATCCTCAGTTCCTTTTAACTTCCAGGGTTAACAAAACACTTCAGACCCTTGGATTATGAACCTGCCTTTCAAAATAAAATCCAACCTTACTTTCAAGTGTGCTAATTAAAAGCGTATGGCTGACTTGGGCAGCCCTGCAACAAGAGAGTGCTGCAGGTGTAAAGATGGCAGGGTTTAGCCTGTTGTAAATATACAATATTAAAAATGTGCCGCTGTCTCGTAAAGCTGATTACACCAGCACTCTTGACCTTTCCGCAAGAGCAAAAATAAAAGCAAGAGGAAGAACAACAATCAGTTTTGATTTATCTTAAAAGCATTCTTCCTTTTTTAGGCATGAACTTCTTGTTGTAAAGAGGTGAGAGGGGTCACTGTCATCCTTCATCATGTCAGCACGCACACCAGCTGCTTGGATCCGAGCTGATAAACAAACTGACAGTGACCTCCGCCTGAGACACATCCCTGGGACTCTGCATGGGAGCATGGGCTCCTCCCTCCACGTCCATTTTCCAACCCTGGCCCATGGTTGTTTTTTGCTGGCTTGGGCAATGGGGGAGAGGCCAGAAAGGCAGGGAGCAAGCGGTGTCCTGAGTGAGAGCTTCCCTCACTTGCCAGCTCTGGACACTTGTGCAGCAGCACAGATTCAACCCAGCGTAATAGCAGTAGCAGCGTCACATAGAAACAGCGCTTACTCTCTCCTGAAAGACTTGGAGATGTGGCTTTCTAAGGTACTGGCGTTCCCATGCAAAGAGCAATTAGCCTACAGTCAATATTGCAATGGCAAGTAATAACCCTAACCCAAATGAGTAACAGGAGTGTTAGATTTTCAAAATCTAAGCTTTATAAAATACAGACATGATGACTAAAGATAACCTGAGGATGTACCTAAGGATTACAAGCCCCATTTCTATATTCTGCTGCAGACAGTGCAAGTATGTGACATTTTTATGACATACACAAAACCATTGAATGATGATCCAGAAGATACCATTAAAAATTGCTTCATCACTGTTTTTTGGCTTTTTATTTTTGGCAGTTGAGGGTAATTCTGAGAGCAACCCACTCTGAGATTTGCTAAGAAGAAATTAGAGTCTTCTTTGTAATCTTATGGAAACTTTTTTGCCAGTGACACAACCTCTATTTTTGTGCTTAGGCATTCAGGGAAGGTCTCTGTAGTTGAACTAATCTTTTCTGGTGTGCACATTTCTGGCTAAATCCAAGTAAGTACAGACACCTACTAACATTAGAATTGGAGCTGTGATTTGAAATGTGTCCTTATGCTGAGGCTTCAAAGTTAGTTTAGTCAGAGAAAGAAAGTGTGTGAGATGTTCATGATACTTAAATAGCTTGTAGGACGCCTTTGCCCTGAAAGCACTTTTCATGAATTTGTTTTCAGTAAGTTGGATACAGCCACCCACTGTAGGTCTGAAAGGGGTCCGTTGGTTTTTTTACGCTTTGTGCTGTTTTGAATAGGTGAAGGTGCTGTCTCTCTAAGAGTAAATCTTGCCAACATTTGTACTTCGTAAATTTTAAGGGCACAAAAAAACATATTGTGCTTACATGAACTGACCAGAGACAGAGCGTTTCCTTTAGTTAATTGTTATTTTGAGTCCAATTTCTGTGGCTGAATTTCAACGTCTTTTAGGAAAAGCAAACAAACGGTATACTTAGAACAAAGTTTTTCAGGGAAATACTCTGCCAGAGTTGACAGACTCTTTCAATTGATACTTACCCTTAGAGATAATAACTACATTATTTCTAATCTAAATATGCCTTATCTCCCCTTTTAGTCATTGTGTTCTCTCACACATAGGCATGTCTGCTAGAATGAGGGGCAGGTAAATAAGGAGAGGGAGAGGACTGACTGATCACTCTGGCTGGGACTCTAGCGAGGTGCTCTGCCCAGAGTAGAGAGGAGGCAAGAGGGAGCCCTGGGCATTTGTGCTGCTGCTGCTGACACCACGTGCCCTGGTGTTTTCTCTGCACTTCCCATGCCTGCAGGCCCCAGTCTCCATGCCACCTACAAGGTTACCGAAGAAGTAGGAGGTGCTCCCCACCAAGCCACCAGCGGTCGGGCAGTGCATGGCAGAGGCCATCCGCGGGAAGGCCTAGGGGAGAGTGGGCATGAGCCTTGTAAGGGCCTCCCTCTGCATTCCTGAGTCATCAGCAATCACTACCAGCAGCCATGACCTTATATTTTCTTCTTGGTCATTTAAACACATTCTGTTAGCAGGGACTTTCTGTTTACAGTTAGACGTAGAGACATACCAGTTCTCTAGCTTTTTATTTATTTCATGTGTAGCATTATAGTTTCATAACCTCCACACCATGTGGAATTAAGTCAAATGTCATACAGAAGTCTAAGGTTTATTACAGCAACACTAGTACATCTATTTACCAAACCAGTAATTTCCTCAGAAAATAGCTAGTGAGTTTGACAAGACGTGTTTTCCTAAACGCATGCTCATTAGCATCAATTACCTTCTTTTAATACTTCATTAACTGAATGAGATCTTCACTATTTTGGCACGCTTTCTACGAGGATGATAGGCCACGATTGCTCAGCTCACCCTGTTTATCTTTTTTAAAATACCACACTTTCCTAGCACTTTCCACCCAATGGTTTGTGTACTGCATGAGGTGGATGGTTGCTGCCCACAAGTGATGATCAGGGTCACATGGGATGGAGTTTGTACCCATCTGAAATCAAGGACTGATTGATACTGATATGTCTATAAAGTCAGTTTCAACACGCAGGATGACATTTCAGGGCTTAACAGTGAAAGTACAATTTCCTCAAGTCTCTTTGCACTGTGAAAGTCACTTTCTCCCTTTAGCTGATTTTGAGCAATGAAGATCAGATAGGAATGAGTCAAATCAAGAGGTGGCCACGCTTTGAGCAGCACCTTCACACTTTGAAGTTGTTTGCATGAGACTTGCACTAGGTGCCCGTGGAGCAAACATGGTGGCCAGGCTGGCAACTTTCAGCTCTCGGTAGCCCCAAGGTGATGTTGAAGGGATTCCCTATGCCCAGTGACGCTCTCCCCTCTCTTCTCATAACATGTACCTCTGGGATTTTATGATAGATTTGAAAGAGGTGGTATGCAGAAGGAGGCAACTATGCCTCGCTCCAGGCTCCGTGCCATCCAAGAGGGCCAGGCCTCTCCATGCCTTGGCTTCCCATCAGCACAAGCAATTAAAGGCAGTCCCTCAGAAAGTCATTGTGAGGAGAAATGTGCTAAAGACGTAGAAACATCACAGTAATGAAGGCCAGGTGAATGTATGACTGAGAAAGGCAGACAATAGCATCACAACCAGAAACTTGGTGGAAAGAGAGTGGGCATTTCTAAGGAAAACAAGATTACTTAGCACTGTAATAAAGAATTAGAAATAGAAAATAATTTTTAAAATTATAGAAACCCACTAGCCACTAAGAAACACTCTTTGATAATATTCAGCGTGATTTCTTGTGCTTCTTTCTAAGGGCCTATCTGGTTCAGTGGGGAAAGTAACCAAATCAGGTAAATTAGTGGGCTCCTGAACAGCAGCAGTTCTCATTCTAGTGTCATTAATAACTACATATAGGCTCACTGTTAGTGGTAATATTCAGTATTTTATCCCAGATTTTCTGGGCTTTTTTTTCCATATAAAAATACTATGATAAAGTGTCGAGAAGTCTGTGCTACACAGGCATGTGATAAGCCTTGCTTTATACCCTTTTTCTGACGTTAGTCATCCTCATTTGTTGTGCCAAGGAGCAAACCATCATCTCAGTTTGGTCTAGGACTAGTTTGGTTAACCTGCCTTGCAAGAAGAGCAGGGACTCGATAAGAATGTCCTCACCAGCCTCATTTTGTAAGATCTCATCTAATTTTGCGTGGCATCTGCTGATACATGTGATTCCTTTGATCTCATTGGAACTATCGCTGTTTGTCAGGGCGACACCAGGAATATAGAGTTAGCCAAGACACTGTATGCTTCTTCATGAAGACATTTTGTCAACTTTGAAATGCCCTCTGTTCTGGAATGTTATGAAGTAACAATATTGAAATCATTTAGAAAATATTTTTAAAATTACCTCGTATCACAACACAATAAATAGTTACACCACCTAATAAAAACTGACTCTGCAACTAACAAAGTAATAAAGTAGAAATTCAGTTGCTGGGATGGACTGGGAGTGGACTCATTGTCAGAACAAGAGCCAGGAACCATTAGCTCTTCAAGACACTTAATTTTTCAGCTTCATTTTTCTCTCTCATGGAGCAAAAAAAATAAAACAAAAAACACCCCCACCCACATCCCTCATAGTCAATATATGCATGATGAATAGCAGGTAAAATCTGCAAGGCAAGTGATATAGTGATAGCATGTATTGAAGGCTGATGTGTATGAGAAAGGCAGCACTTTCTCTGTGGTACCAAAACATGACCTACCTAGTAAATTATCAAGCTGTTGTCTTTATTATTTTGATTGCTTCTTTGATGTACCTGTAGTTCTTCACCTAGTCTTTTGGTAAGGTACTCTTGCAGATTTCCTGGGGTGAACACCACCCATTCTTCTATGGATCATGTCACTGGAAAAAAACTTATCTCAGTAATTTTGAACTTCAAAGTTTTACCCAATAGACTATGTGTCTTCCTCATCCTAAATATCAAACATAGGAAGCAGGGGGGGAGTCAGCTCACAATAAATGATACAGAGGTGATGGCATATTTTAACTTGTTCAATTGTTTGTGATGTGTGTAATAAGAAGGATATACCAGATCAAATAATTACTCTCAAAAAGTGTCTTTTGCTATATTTAATTCCCTCCCCTCAACTGAACTCAGATGAAGTCAGAGATGTAGACATATCCATTGACTGATTCGTTATTAGACTCCATTTATGGAGACACAAAGGTTATGTGGCTGTGACACTAAATTAAATGCTCTCTTCTCCCTCTGTTATACACTGGTACTGCTCATGGCATTGGCTGATGCCCACTGTCCTTCAGTAAATAAATGTCCCCTCAAAGCATGGGAGAAGGAATATGCCCCTGAAGGAAAAGATATGAACTAAATGGGCCCAGTATTACTTCTGATGCAACATACTACTTGCTTTGACTGGTACTTATAGACACAATTCTAGCCCCCTATTAAATAAGAAAAATGAATAATTGCCTATATTTTCAAGAGCAACACATCTCTCCACTGTTGGACATACAATTCAAAGATAGTATAATGGGAAAGAAGCTTGTCAACTGCAGTTCTCTAAAAGTGATTAATACCTATAATAAAATTTCTACTCTTTTAAAATGAATTCCCCTTCCTCGATCCAAAGTTAAAGTGATTGCAGCCGAACCAATGCCTACCAGACCTGATTGGTAGGTACTGCTACTTCTTCCCAATAAACCTCCCCTAATGTGAGTTGAAAGCCTACACTTATCTCTGTGACTTCTCTCTCTAAAACTCAAGCTGATGCAGCAGAAGATGGCAAGCAGGGAGGAAAGGAGCAATTCCCTGTAGGTATCAGAGCTGAGCTTTTCTCCCTCACTCTAAGCACCAGGCTGTGGATGGCAATGCTGCAGAAAACATGTCATCTGAGGACTATCATAGGCATCTAGTAGCAGAGGGGACCTGTTTATCTGGGGGGAAAAAAGCTCCTAAATGTGAAACAACCTCTTTGCATGTATCTGTGGCCCTGGGATAGTGCTATTGCATGCGTGACTGAAACATATCTGATTATAAACTGCTTATTTGAGAGAACTCATGTATGTTTTCCACACTCTTTTTACAGCTCCCAAGTCTACCTTTTGCCCCACTGAGGAGACCTGGTGGCCAGGCCTGGTTATTATCATTGCAGTATGCTGTGCCACACTAGTGTTCCTCTTTGTAGTTGTCATCATTTGCTACAAAGCCATAAAAAGGTAAGACTACAGGTGCTTTTACAGTGCTTAGGGCAATACAACCCTTCAAAGGCTGACCTGAGACTTGACTGACATCTTGTTTTTCTTTAAAGGCATCCTGAAGGCAAAATGCAGACTATAAGCATCCTATAGTCAATGAGTGTTTTCACTGGAAAGTCAGTTAAGGTACCTTTTCCTGCCTGTGTAAAGGATGAGGTTCAATGCACAGCCATGGGCCAGAGGATGAGAAAAACTAGAAATGGGACAGAGCCACAATGTTGAGATTAATATGAATATCCCCAAAGTTAAAGTGCTGCAGGGGTGCTGGGGCATGTTGATAGGCTTTGGCTTGGCCTGGTATAGAGATAGGAAACCCTTTCCTCCCCAGTTACAGCCCTGCGTCCCGGTATGACAGTATTCGGAATTCACACTTAATGGATGTGAGATTTTTGACCCAGGCCCATCACTAATTGCAGCTTTTCAAAAAGATGCAATCCAAACTCTAGTGTAAATTGTGTAATTTTTCATTTAGAGGCTCTAATTCTAGTTTATTCTCTGTTCAGAATGGTCGTCTACAGAATCAAATTCAAAACCTATTTCTTTTAATTTAAAAGCTATATGAAGGCCACGTACAACACAGTGAGAAGTAACCATTTCAGCTCATCTACCACTGTCCTTGCAATATATGTGCTCCTCTGCCACTGTCTTTGTGATATATGTGCTTGTATAAGCCTCCGGTAGTTAGAAAGCACTGATTTCAGTTACTTAGAAAAATGCGAGGGGGAATCGTTGCTTTGTCTAAATAATATTGCAATTCTTCTCTGGAAAAAAGTCAAAACTTGGAAATTTCTGTATGAAGGCTTAAACCGTGAGTCCAGAGGGTTGATGTGGAAAAGAAAATATCATGTGAGAGTTGTAGTCAGGATGGATGGAGTTTCCTTTTCTCCCCTAGTGGCTTGAGTATGGCTCCAAGGATACCCAACAATCATGATTTTATGGAGTTGCTGTGGTGTACCATCAGAGTAATGGACACGAGCTGTAGAACAGCTGGGTTTCCCAGCCCAAAGTAGAGCAATATTCAATTCACAACTCTCAAGAGATACTGCAGTGATCTCTGAATCACAATTTTAATTAATTTATGTTTTTTCAGCTTTGAGATGTTTGTAGAGGGGAGGGGGGAGAAAACAGAAAGTACTTTGCACAAAAGAAATATTTCTGTAAAAAGCAAGTGGACAATTTTTGATTAGCTCTAGCAGGGATATCACAATAGTGGACCATTGCACGTGCTTTGTGGTTATCTGAAAACTTACTCAGGATGTGGAGAATAATATATCCAAGAGCATTAAACAGGGAGAATTCAAACAAGAAGACAGAACTCTGTAACTAATTTCTTACTAAATTTACGTAAGTATCTTTTCTGCTTCTGGTTTAGCTAAAAGGAATGCTCACTAATTTTGAAGAATTATAAAGCTTTCATTCTACCTACTGAACTTTCAGAAAGAATCATCTATGGATGACTGAAAGTTCATTTGGATTACTGATTTAATGCAAAATTTCTTACCTGTGGTTCCTAATCTGACATCAGCTGTTCGCAGGAGGTTGGTCCAATTCCATGCGGAAAGCTATATCTGTTTCAAAAACAGCTACTGCATTTGTCTGCCTGGTGCCAAACTGTGAATGATTTCTGCCAAGGCTGCAATATAGGCTGATGAGAGCAGTAATTCTCCAGGGCAGCTTGTGCCTGGCAAAGAATATTTCCTCAGATCTGCTATCTGATGCTACTAGATAGGAAGTACAGAAAAGAAATTTAAACAGACAAATTTAGAGCTGCCTTGAGAAGACTGTGGGAGTTCACATAACAAAGGCTCTTGTATTTCATGTCAGTGAAGAATAATACAGATACTTGATGAAGATACCCATTATTTGTCAACAATGTGAATATCAACATACAAGTCAGCAGCTGAACTGGCATTAAGCTTAGAGAAGTGAAAATTCCTCTTAGCTCTTATTGTTGACATTCAGACTGCTGACAAATGCTAAGCTGAAAACTGCTCAGAAGTAGGATGGATAGATATAAAAGAAAAATCTTATTAATTATATTTTTGCAGAGCAACTAGAGCATTTCTTTTCATCAATGAGTCCTTTCTAAAATGGCTTCGTTAAATGGATGCCCTAAAGTGCTTTGGCAGCATTCCTCAGTAGTTCAAGTTCCTTGATCCATTGTAAAGAATATCTATTGATAAACCCTGGGAAATAAGATAAGATACTTCACAAGAGAAAAATCTCTGCCTTCGACACAGAGTATTATCATGCACTGTTGAGCTGAATAGGTTTTGGATGGTCTGAGAAATCCTTCACTATATTTTGCTGAGAGGTAGGCCTTTCTACAGGAAGAGAGAGGGAATTAATCTAGGTGATAGTGAAGCCAAGTTTCGTTCCAGCGTGTTTCCTTCCTGTGGCTATCTCCCAGGCTGGGGAATTGCCTTGGCCTTTCTCACACCGGTGTCTACCCACTCTCCTCTCCAGTCCTTCTTCCAGACTCTGGTTCTCTGTTCATCTCCTGGAAGTGGGAGCTCTTTCATTGCAGCATCTCCAACAAATCTGGCTCCCAGCTCAGGGTCAGCAAGCTATCTACTTCCTTATAACATACCCATCCTCTCAGAGGCCTCCAGCTGAGCCATTGCAGACACCACCTGCTTGTCCTCTACCCCACGTCTAGCTCAGGTTGCAGCCTCGGTATGGCACAACCCTCTTCTCTCTGAGGAAAGGCAGGCACTGCTTGCCTCAAAGTAGAAACCAGAATCAGCCTAAAGATCCAGTCCTTGCCCAGATCCTGACTCTTTCTTTAGCTCTGGGTGAGGGACAGGAGGAAAACAATGCCATTCTCTCTCACAGCTTAACTGCACCAGTTGTGGGGAGGATGAGCAGACTCTTGGGCACCTAAAGGCATGACTCCATGCAGGGAGCAGTCACGACCCTGCCGAGTCGTGACATGCATGCAGGGAGCAGTCGCGACCCTGCCGAGTGCAGAGCACACCTAGTGCAGAGGCAGTCACACCTATGCTCTCATCTCCATCCCTTCTGTTTTATGCCATTTCAAGCATGTCTGAAGGTTTCTAGGGGTGGCACAGCCTCTATTCACTGTGTAGCTTGTCACTGTACGTGGAGATTGGGGGACCAGCAGAGCAGCATAGTATACTGAGGAAAGGACTGTTCAAAATGATCAGCATACACTGACCCCTAGAGCCCCCTCCCCCCCAACCTCAGTTTCCTCTTCTTTGAAACAGACATAAAACCGTTTGCCTACATCTCAGGGATATCACTGAGATTCATCACCTACTGTATTGAGCAATATAAATATGAAAGTGGCAAGAATTATTATCCAAACATATGTCCTTTAAAACCTTGCATGAGAGGGTCGTCTTCTATACTTTTTAGACAGGTTTTTTTTTTTTTACTGTTTCTTAGGGGAGCAGGGGAAGGAGACCCATGTCATCACATTTGGAAACCCTCATTCTGATGGGAGCTCATGGGTGCAACAAAACCTTGTAGTGCCAGTAAGTGTAAAAACTGGCTTGCCAGTAGCAGATGACTAATATCTTGTTTGGTGCAACAGGAACAACATTTAAAAATTCTCACCAGCCCATCAGCTAAAAAAGGATAGATCAAAATAAAATGTTAAGAGCATACTGAACATCAGTTCCTTATAAGGTACATCTATGGGTAAAACTGATACTACAATCCCATCTGAATTAAACTATAGTACAGGTGTATATGGTATATATCTCTCAGTGACAAATCCACAGGTATTACAGGACACTATTGCAAAGAACCTTACTGCAATAACTACTGATTTCACAGCTTGTTAGTCTTCCAAATGAACTTGGTTTTATAGCCTGAACATCAATGATATCTATATCCTGTTTGCTTAAAGCATTTGGCTTGCCTTTGTTAGCAGTATAGTCACTAAAGGCATACTGAAGAGTGAAATAACAGCAGTTATCTGGTTCTAGAGTGTAGAAAGAGTTAAGAGTTTTAGCAGGAAAGTGCAGGCAGAGATTTATTTGCACAGAGCTTGGATCTGTTGTATTAATCCCTCACTTTTATAAGAATCAAATTTAAAGTAGAAGTAAAAAGAAGAAAAATCCTATTGTGCTTAAGTTAAAATCTCATTTACTGGTTTCAAAGGGCCAGACCTGAACAAACTCTCTCATGTCTGCTTTTTCATAGCCGGAAGAGAGGGAGTAACTGTCCTCGAGTTATCATAACTCAACTGTATTTTTATTGAATCTGTATAAAAACTGTGTCTGCTGATGTTTGTTTGTTTTCCTCTGCAAAAGCTAAAACTTCAGCGTATCATCAATTTTTGGCACTAAGCCTTTTTGTCAAAAACATAACCTAGTGGATTGGTGCTTCCATGTGCAAAATAATTACTAGAGCCAAAGCAGCCTGCTGTTATCATCATCTCTGCATCTCCATGGGAAATACTCAAGTTCTACCAGCATGAAATGATCACAAGAAATCCTGTAATCCATTCCTGTGCTTTTTGATCCACATCCCAAAATGTGTCAACCAGCACTGTCAATCAGCCCTGTCAGACAGGTAAAGCACTCAGGAAGATACATATCGGGCAGCTCTCCAAAGCATCTTAGAGCAGCCTCTAAACTTACTGCGTGTGTCGCTGGCGTGTAGCATTAGACACCGCATGACTGGCACACCAGGGCTGGCACATCAGCTGCAGAGCTGTGTTGTTGCATAGATCAAGCACTGGAAGATGTCACATGTGATGTTACCTAGTGCTGCAGCGTGGTTTTATGCATGGTGACAACGCCCTCAGTTTTGCAGTGGAAAAGATGCTATACACACTGAAATGCCTTGAGAAACTACCAGTTATTTTCTCTGGTCTTGGTGACAGAAGGATACATTACTGTTTCTGAAAATGTGAATATTTTCCTAGGAAACTTTTCCATGGCACATTAGAAAAATGTTAAGGACAGGCCAAATGTGTGGCACTGTGTACCAACAGCAAACACCATCTGTGACACCTTTCATTCAAGGCTTTCTAGGACAGGCATAATGACTAGGTGGTACTCAGATCCACAATAAGCAGTGGGAGTTCTCTGCTCATTTTGCAGGTCAGGCAAATGATCCCACAGCCAGAGATTTCTGTAACAAATAGCATGCCTGAATGAGCGAGTGAGTAACCAGTTCAAAACCTAGAATACCTTCAGGTATTTCTCTAGCATTTCTCTCTCTCTGCAAAGATCTGCTGTTCTTTCCCTTTCCCCAGAAGACTGTTGCCAAAAAATAAAAGCAGGTTGTCCAAGAACAATTCGTAAATTATCATAGTCTGGAAGAAGCTGGATCATTTCAGTATTACATGGTTTGTGGACTGGACTCAGGCAAGTGAACGGTGAATGTAAGCATCGTTAACAGACCTTCGGTTGGTGTAAATCAGTGCAGCTTCAAAAAAAATCAGAGGGGCTCTGTTCATTTTAATCACCTCTGGGGGTGGCTGTCTCTTAAGCTGTTCTCGACATTCGCTTGCAATGTAAGCATCTCAATCACAGTAAGACTGGAGGGAAGTGAGGGGTAAACACAGTAAAGAGGATTAACGAGAGTACTTTGGTAAATAAACAGCTGAGATAGGGCAGAGAGGGACCTGCATTTTGTAATCCTATTTCTGTAGCTCACTGACACATCGGAGTCTTACTATGAAGGCAGTGCGATATTTACATAAAAGCGGGAAGGACCCGGTGTCTGGATCCCTGTATAAAATTAAAATACTGAAGATGTCTCCTAAACCATGAAGGTGGTAGTAAAGCCAGTCATCCAAGTCTCCACGCCAGCTGATGCTCGAGGTACGGAGGCTGGTAGGAGGTCCTTGGCATGGTTTTCCAACATGTGAAAAACCTATATTAAATACCTCCAGCACATCCATATGGTCCCGGGTGACCTGTAAGCAGTCCATTTTGCTTAGGGATGCTATTCCTTGGCTCTGCTGGATTTTACATAGGATGGATAACTCTGTTCTCAGCTGTATATCGCAGGCTTTGCTGTCAAAGCGCCTGCTTGCTAAGTCAGCAGAGAAAGGCTGATGATGGCTATGTTTCACATGATGTACCTTTTGCTCACTATTCTAACTTTGTCAAGGCACAACAGTTTTCCTTGTCCCATAGCCTGTGAGAAAGGTACTATAAATGCCTATGCATGCACTTCCTTAAATAGCTGCTGAGTTCACTTTCAAATAATATTTAAGTAGAAGAAAACATTGCATTGAAACAAAATGGCAGGTCAGATTTAAACTGTCTCAAAATTCATTGCTCAGGTATTTTCTAGGTTATTCAGCATTACTATATGATTTATGGACTCCCTTTATTGTAAAGTCTAGTTTCAGTGGCAGGAGCACGGTTTAGGAGGTTGATTTTCGTTAACAAAATGAGGCAGGGTGCCTATAAGGGGAAAACACTGGTATTTTTTTGACAAAAAGTGGGAGGGAAGGCTGTGATGAGGCACTGCACATGGAAGAATGCATCCCAACCTGCGAGGGGTGTGTCCCACTCAGCAGACCATGGCCCTGCGTTTCTCCTCACTCCACCTTGTAGCACTCATTCAGCCAAAGAAGAAGAACTACACGTCTGTGCCCATCTCTTACCAGAAGCACAGGAGCCATGCACAGTGTAGTCCAACACCATTATTAATTGCAGGAATAGAACACTTTCCAATTTCAAAGTACTTTATAATATCCCAAAGACCACTATCATAGCTGGGCGGGTGTCCAGGGCATGATCTCGTGGTACTGTATGAAGTCAAATGTCCTGTGTTTTCTGCAGGGTCCTAACTACCTAGCAGGGAGTGTGTGTGCAGAGAAAAGACAAAAGAGTGGCCCAAACTTACTTAATTGCTTTAAAGTGAATATGACACCCAGGTCAAGATGAATTGGGACTGCTAACTTCTCTTTTATTCTCCCTGAAAAGTTAGAAGGATTTGCACAGAAATGATGCTTTAATTCTCAGCAGATGGCTGGAAGAATGGTAACTACTCAGTAGATAAAGTAGGAGTTCTGCTTGAAAACCTGGGGGAAAAATATCTGTGTGAATGGACATGCTGAAGGGGAAGAAGCAGGTCTGTGGAAGCAGGTCTGTGCACCTCTGATTGTACTTCCCTGACATTGAACCAGTCCAGCAGTACAAAACGGGTCAACCTCTAGAAAGTGCTGTTCAGGGGGAAACATGGTCTTCGTAAAGAGGACCTAGGAATGTCACCAAAGGCAGTTGCTAGAGACACAAACGTCAAAATTTTGTAAGAGTAAGAAGATAATCTCGTTGCAACCTGATTACCTTTTCCACTGGCTACATGTTGATGTTTATCTGCATCCACTCCACTGAGCACCCCCAGTCAAGTTCTCTGCATCCTCTGATCAAAGCTCAGCAGCCCCTGTGGGTTGCTCGGTGTGCATGCTTAACCACCTTCCTGTGACTTTACTCCCATCCTGGGAATGTGGTTTGTGGATGATCTACTAATTACAAATTAAATACTCGGAGCAGCCAATCTTCCTTGCTGCATGAGATCCCATTTTTTACCTATGAAGAAATGTGTTCTTGTCGGTTTTCTTGTGTTCTTTCAAAGCTGTCATTGTTTATTAAAGTAAATGTAGTTCTGATTGCTGAAAACTGAGAACTACTAAAAGAAAAATCAACTCTTCTTCTAAACAGCCCTAAAGTCTGAGTATTAGTTGTGCAATGATTTCCAGAGGAGTATATACAAGAAGAGTTGTTGAATAGCTTTAGAACTTGATCAAAGCCCATGGGAGCTGCCAGAGCCCTGCTATATTCATTCTGCTGATTCAGTGTTGTCTCTGGGGATTTTGTACAGGAGGACTAAAAGTTGGTGCAGTCCAGCATATTTTGAGTGCATCAAGATGAAAGAGGGTTGGCCTAATTTTTGAGCTACACAAATGAGTAGGCTGCCAAAAGTATTGCTGCCACTTGTTAGCAGGTTCATTTGATAGAATACAGACTTATCAGTAAGGGATCTAAAATATCCTTTCACCCTGAGAGCCAAGCCACATCGGTGGTTTGTGCAGGCAGTTTTGCTTTGCTGTTTCTGTGCAGCGCGCACAGTGTCAGAGCAGAGTCTTCTGCTCTCCAGGGCTGTCACTCGGGGATTTTTATAAGCACTGCGTCTGTGTATAACTATTACATGGGAGGATGCCTCCTCTGTTTGTCTCCTGTAAATTATAGCAAAGTAACATTCCACTAGAGAGAAAGTTTGCTGTCACAAATGGGTAAAATACCATATTTTTTCCTCGTGCAGGAACACCAGAAGCCTGACGGAGGCTTTTGCCTCTAACATTGAACAAACACCCAAGTGTTTGACAAAATACTCTTATAGATCACTTTTCCCTTTTTCATGCCTAATTTATAATGTATTAACAAAGATGCTAACAGAAATCTGTAGAGCATTGCAGTCAGTCCTGTGATTAATTAACTTTTCATTGTTAGTACAAATGAACCTGTCATTTTTCCCTGTTTTCTATTGCCAATGAGGATACGATGTTGAATGGGCAGAACTCCTGCAATAAATTGAAGTATTCTGCAGTTACTGTCTCAGTGAAACCCTGTAATACCCAGGGGTGGGTTTTACAGGCTCATGCCAGAGTATAGTCCTCATGCTAGTCTGATTCGATTGGCTTCAGTGAAGTTATTCTTGATTTGTCTCAGCAGAACTAGAAGATACAGGCCGATACTAAAGCTTTGAAATCAATAGGGCAATTGGCAGTTTGAGCAATTTTACTGTGAATTTTTTATTGCATGGGGTTCTTCTTGACGCCATAATTTCTGAAGAAATCTGAATAAATATCAGTCTTGGGTTTAAAGTCAGTTTTTAGACTACTCATCTGTTCTCTTCACATACAAGTCTAAAAATTGATTTTAAACTCAAAACTCTTACATATTCAAAACTTCACAAGGCAAAGAAGTAAAGTTTTATTTGTTAAAAATTCATTTAATTTTTAAGTCAATCTTACTTTTTGCAAGCTGACATCATGGCACTTGTGGCTGACTCTGTTGGTGAAAATCCACAGCTGTAACTGAGATGTACCCAGCATAGTTTGTAGGGACAGACAAAGGGGGCTTTCAACGTGATTATCTGTGGTATCTAAGCTTAGGACTGCCTTTATTATGGCCTACAAGAATTGACCAGCAGCATCCCTGGGACACCCAAGACAATCTCTGTTATGTCTCAGAGGATATTGTACTCACTGTATTGAGGAGGGGGGGAGATCAGTTACTCCAACTCTATATCATCTAGAAATTTCCCTTGGAGAAAGTGAACCCCACAGGAACCTTCTGGGTGCCTTTATTGCTCCTTTTTCCGTTCCTGGAGGGTTTGCAGTGCATCTGAAGTAAAATTGGTTGAGCCTGATTTCTCTAGTGACTGCACAACTGCAGCTCAGTTGACACAGTGGATTTGCAGAAGCTCTAAAAATCTGACAATTAGAATGAGAAAGCCAGAGAGTATGGGCCTGATTCCTCTCCTTTACCCTGCTTTTCTTTTTGAATAGGTCTATTGACTTTCTTCATGTCCCAATTAGTTACCTCTGACCATACTTACAAGGGCAACAGTGCCAAGTTATCAATGCTGATTGATGAAAGGCCCCAGTAGAGGCCCAGGAATGGTGAACTTTCACCAGTGATTTCCAGCCTTAACCTGTCCACTCACCCTGTTGGGCTCAGAGTCTTTGTGCTATGCTGTGTATTAAAGCTCAAGGAATTGCAGGAGCTGTGGTAGGGATGCATTATATCCTGCACAGGGAATCTCAGCCAGATATAAATAGGCATCTGATCCCTGTAGTGTTATTTCCCACTGTAATTTATGTGCATTAGTTTCACACCTTTATCTAATTAGTCACAACTTGCTGTGGAAACAAGCTGCCAGCTTTTACATGCTTTGCTGAAACAAAAAGGTGTTTATAAAAGCTCAGGAGTCTTGTTCACACCAAAGGATTTTGTGGGTGCTGGGGATCTGGGCTCCACAGTACAAGAAAAACATGAACATACTGGAGTAAGTCCAGCAAAGGGCCACAAAGATGATAAAGGGACTGGAGCATCTCTCATAGAAGGAGAGGCTGACACCTGGGGCTGTTCAGCCCGGAGAAGAGAAGGTTCAGGGAGGATCTTGCCAATATATCTGATGGGAGGATGTAAAAAGGACAGGACCAGACTCTTCTGAGTGGTGCTCAGTGACAGGACAAGAGGCAACAGGCACAAATTGAAACACGGGAAATTCCACTTGAACACATGAAAACACTTCTTCACTGTGAGGGTGGTCAAACACTGGAACAGATTGCCCAGAGAGGTTGTAAAGTCTCCATCCTTGGAGATATTCAAAATCCAACTAGACATGGTCCTGGGCATCCTGCTCTGAGGTTGGATCAGATGATCTCCAGAGGTCCCTTCCAACGCCAGCTATGCTGTGCTTCCATGACCCATGCTGATCAGAAGAAAGGTCACTCTATAAGCCCTTCTGCCTTGCTGGGGTCTTCATTGCCTCTCAGCCACAGTGGCCAGGGCACAAAGGGTGCAGGAAAGGTCCCTGCCGTGCAGAACTACCGTGTTCCTTGGTCACAGCACGGCTGTACTTACAGTTGTTTGGAGCCACCCTCAAAACCCTTGAAGTTGTACTACAGCCAGTTGTGTAACTGCATGGTCTTATTTCTGCTGCTTCTGTCCTTCCCTCCCAGCTCCCCCCCCCCGCCCCCAGCACTTACTGCTAAATATTTATAATGCTCCTAGGTTGCTAAGCAGCACACAGCTCCCAGCTCAGGAGAGAGCCTTGCTGAGAAGTCGAGACGCGCAGTAGGTCAGCGTGGGCAGAGCTGGGGGTGGGAAAAGCTGGTGTCTGCTAGTGGTGGTCCTGCTTCATCGCTCGCTTACTGTGCTTTTACTCAGGTATTACCTCTGGCAGTGCGCATGTGGCTACCTCCACTGGTAACGTAGGGCTGGAGAACAAGATTCCCATTTTGTCTGGTTCAGAGAGCTGTTTGCTACATAGCCATGTCAGGGGGTATTTGTGGAGATCAGCTGTCCTAATAGTACCACAACATCCATTCTCCAAGCTAATGCCAGGTGATGGAGTAAAGCACTAATAGAAAGAAGTGAAGAGTCTGATCACAACTGTATGCAAGCTGGAAAACTGGCAAGGGCAGGAAAACAGGGTCATTCCTCCTTCTGGCCTTTGCCATAAACCAACCATATGAAGATGCTCCAGATGAGGAAATGGTGGAGTTCCTTCTTTGGTGTCTGCTTTTTGAAACATCACAAATGATGTTAACACTCCCAAGCAACAGAAGCTGAAGGTTAACCTGGCTTTTCCCTTCTGTTGCTCTGAACCCTGGGGAGCCCTGTGCACTTCTGAGTATGGAGATTGGCTGAATTCAAGTCCTTCCTCAGAAATTTTCCCCCCCGTTACAATTGCCTAAGCTCAGTTCCCAAACTGCACAGAAACTAATCTGTGTGTGGATATCAAGATGTGCGAGTCTTGCTGGTTGCTTTGCCCTTTGTATGGGCTTGTCCAATTGCATACCTGGAGCATGGGGAGGCTGGGACCACTGTGTGCAATCAATACTACTCTCCATGCTGACTTATATGAGGCTTTATCCATCCTGCTAAGAGCATGGTCTGCCTCTGCAGACTTTTCTTGGTTACTACTGAAATTCATAAGTAGCTCCTTAGAAGTCAGTAGGGTTACACTAGTTGGTGGCAGAGAAAGATTGCCTCAAATGCAAGGTGATCCACATACTTGCAAAGGCCCATTTATCTTACAAGTTTTAGTTTTCTTCTCTGCTCCTTGCATTAATTTCTGTTGCAGATGCTATTTTGTAAAAGATATGTCTATTAGGAAAAACTCCTAGTTGTTCCAATCTGTTCCTTTCAATAACCCTCCTCCTTTTCTGGTGTTCCCTGAGGCCAATCTCAACTCCTCTTTCTTTTCATTAGACTAAATAATTCAACCTCTTTTATTGTCTTCCACAAGAAATTAGGACAGAAATTCGAGCTGGCTTCTGTCTTTAAATTATAGACTTGTTAGGGCAGATACTGTCTCATGCAATAGAGCCATCTCTGTCATCTAGGCACTACACACATATCGAAAATACCAGGCTGTTCCTACATTGCTTGGCAGAGCGTCATATGCCATGAACCAAGCTCTACACATGCACCTATATTGCTTTGCAGCAGGGAAGGCCTTTGAAGAGAGGGAGGGCACCTGGCTCATCGGCAGCCACCCTGTTCCCACAGGGCACAGTGGACACCCGGTGCGCTCTGCCAGGCATGGCCATGGCCATCCTCCACGTGCTGCAGCTGGAGACATACTCAAGCACAGCAGCTAAAGCTCCAGCTTTCTCTTCTGTCATGCTTCAGAGGCTGTCAAAGTTGCACCTGTGTGAGGCCATGTGAGAAGCACAGGCTCAGTCTCAGGCTCGAAGCTTTGCCTTTAGGTGGCCCTGAGATCTGGACCCTGTGGCAGAACTGGGAGCATAATCCATGATACCCGACTAATCCATTACAACAGCTTTCCTTCCAAGGATGGAAGGAAATCGTCCCCCACCTTTCAAAGAGCTGGCGGATAACATTGTGGGTTGGGGTAGCTTCAGATTTTAGGGTTTCACTCCTGTGGACGTGTTTCAGTTTTGTTAGCAGAAAGGTGCCTTCATTCCACACACATTATCAACTAGATTCATTGCCTGCCACTTCCTTAGAAGAAAATGCTGATCCCTTTCTTTTAGTGGCTTTTTGCCAGGCCAAAAGGCCAGCAAAATGAGCTCATTTTTAACATGAGGCCCATTCGGTTTTTTTCCTTTTACCATCAAAATGTATCAAAGATGTATTGTGCACTGAAAACACCTGACGGATAATATCAGCTATCATATTCCTCCAGTCAATAAAACCTTTTAAAGATTTTTATAGGGAGTGCAAAGAATGGGGTGTGATATGCGGGGTTACTGAAATTATTTTTATCAATTACAATGGTTAATAGTCCAGTATCGTAATAATAAAGCTGCTTCTCTTCTGTAAGATTGGTTTTGTATCGAGATAAGTAAGGAGCATAATTATGATATTAGCTTAGTTGAAGGCTTAGTAGGAATGTGATTGCATTATCTTAGTCTCTCCCAGGGACAGATCTTGCTTTGTTACATTGGAATAAATCCTACTGGAGTCCACTAAAGTTTGTGGAATTACTCTGACTTTGCGCGGCTGAAAATAAATTAAGACTAAACTCTACTTCTTCAATTTCACATATGGCTCAGCAATCTATTGCAATTACTTGCAGTCTGAACTGGCTAAATCTCTCCTTCAGATATACCCAAAATGTTTTCAGCTTGCTGGGATAGATGCATCTGTGCAGAAAGAGTATCTGCCCATCACATCTTGCACTCCGAACACACAAGCTCAGGGAAGCTGTAAATGCTGATGAACGGCTGCAGCGTGGCTCTATATGGAATATTTCCATAGAGAAAAGCACTCAGCAAAGGCTAGGTGATCAATCCGTGCACGGAGAGGGAGATTTGACTATCACAGGGAAGTGTGAAACACCCCAAAATGGAAATTGTCCATATGCTGCAGGACCTGCTCAAATATATTCCGGAAATTGGTCAGCTAAAAATGGGTGTGAGTTATCTGTAAACTGCAGGCTTGAAAACACTCTTGCAAACAAGGCTTGTGCCTTCAGCGAGAATAGAATAAATTCTACTTAAGAGATGGTATCTGGAGGCTAGATCAAAGCCTATTGGGATGTGAGATGAAATATGACTTGTAGTGCTCTGAATGAGACTTTCCCATTTTTCATAATGGTTCTAGCACATACACTTGTGCAAATCTCCTCCCTTCTCTGCATATGAGAAACAAGAGAAGGTCTGGAGATGTTTAAACTGTGTGCTGCCTTCCTGCTGTAAATCGGATTTATCAACCCACCACCAAAGATTGTTTGGCTAAGACTGAAGTATTCGACAGGCCCCAGGGAAATAATGGCATTTTCTGATTCAGAGGAGGCACCTAGTTTTTTTGATAAAAAGCAAAGGGGTAATGCAGCTTAAGAAAGGGAACCTCCACAAAAAGTCTAGAACAGAAAGTAACCCATGTACATATTGCTTTCAAGCTGTGCAGGTAATAACATCTGTGTTATCCTACTCCTCCAAACTATTTCTAGTTGGGAAGAGTAAGTCAAAAAGGTCACACAGAGAGATAATAAATAATAAATATTGGGGCATGGCAGTTTGTTTGTCTTTTAGATATAGGTCTATCCAACTTACTAGACTGCGAACAGAATTATAGGGAATACGTGTAAAAGCCTTGGGAGATTCAGAATATTGTTTGACAAACAGATGAACAGTAGTGAGCGCATCGCTGAAACTTGTCCAGATGGAGCTACTTTTTATTATAACTGTAAAACATGTGCTTTGTCTGTGGGAGGCAGTTGAGCCAGTAACCTCTTCCTACGAGGAATGAATAGTACGCTGCTTGTTTTCTGGACGGATTGATGGTCTACATATGGCTATTAACTAATTTAATAGAGAAAAATTAAAGTTTCAAAGAATTTTCATCCTTAGGTTTTTTCTTTAATTTCTATCTTTACATTTTCAAATAAAAAAATACTCAGATGAAATTTTTCTGGTCCCTGTGAAAGAGTCAAAGTGAAAAATCAGAATGTGACTCCGTTTCCATGAGCTTAAAAAATATTTCCAGAGATGTTTCTTTCCCTTTGCTTTGAAACATGAGGCCTATAGGTGTGGGCCATAGCGCCGGACTAAGCAGCCCAGGTTAGTTAGGGCAAGGCTTGGGGTGGGAGGCTGCACAAAGTTCCATGGCTGTGTCCTAGAAAACAACTGTCTTCAGTGCACCGAGCTTCTCTAGGAGGGGTCCTGTTCACAAACTAGTGTTAGAAAGCAAGTTTATGTTTCCGATAACTTGCTGTCCCAGGAACTGATTCACCTCTAATGGCTAATGTCCAGATGCATCAAACTGTTGTTTGATGAACATCCATATTACTGAGATATAAACAACCTCCCTTCATTTCCTTTACATTTGTGTAAACATCCAGGTCACTGAGGCAAATGATCCACTAATTGTAACATCAATAAATAATATTACAAAATGTATGCTTGCATTCTTATCCTGTATCTGCTAAATAAAGATGTTTTTAAAGTGTGACTATAGCCCACATATCATCTTGTCTGGGCTTCCAGGATAGAAGTCTAGCCAAGATCTCTAAACATAGTTACTACAGGTATTGGTAACAGCCTAACCAGACAGCAATGAAGTGAAAATATATTTACCAAGTATTTACCCTGTTTCTTGAACAACTTCTGTAACCCAGGAGGATGTTACTGCTGTTAGATCTCTACTGGTACATAGGTAACTTGAATATTTCTACTGTACAGTGAAGGCACATCAGGGTAGACAGTTCCTATAAAGTGAATGGGTGTATCATATGAGACCCAGTTTTACTGAAAGTCATTTATGTTTATCTGTTGCTAATTACTGAAGTATCATCGGTATGTTAGTGGTGGAGAGATTATCTTTGAAGTTACTGCATGTTTGAGTGACACTTCTTCAGCTTCCTGATACTGCCACTTCCCTGCTGCCACTCTGTCTCAGTGAGTGGCGGGTAACATGCATAGATGCTGACTGGCAGTCGGCAGCATGTTCTTCAAAGAAAAATCATGTCACTGCAAACACAGGAGAGGCACATGAACCAAGGCTTCAGCTTTCAGCTTATGAACAAGCTTGGCAGCAGAACAGCTCTCTTATTTATCTTTTCTGATAGCACAGACTTGTGCTGTGAAATACAAAAGCGAGGCTGTCTGCATTTACATTAGCAGAAATTGGTAGTAACTTTGTTCATAGTAACAGCTACCTCAAGGCAAAACTGCTTTGAAGGATAGATAAGTTCTTTGGATGTTACTAAAAACACCTTCACTGAAAGAATCGAAACATCAGAAGGATTTTTCATTCATCGGACCACCTGCTTACTTATTACACTCCATCTTCCTCCTTCACTGAAGGCAGGTGGCCTTGAGCTCACAGATGTCACAGTTCAGTCCTGACATGGCTCTGCTGCGTCCCGGCTTTCTATCACTGCAGGGAATGCTCAATTCTTTGCCTCCCTCACTCTGTAAAATTTGCAAAAGAAAGGTGCCTTGTAGCTTTCAATGTCAAAGAAACCACTAGCAGTTGATACTAATACACTTAAAATAACATCAAGTCTGTTTTTTAAATTTTGCAGATACCTTTTAAGCACAATTTACAATTTTGTATCCACTGTTCAGCAAAGAACAGAGCTGAGCTGCAGTCTTCTGAACCCTGGGCTGATGAAAGGGAGAACAGAGAGGCATTTTCTCCTCTCACTGCTTTTTGAAAGAAAAATGACACTCTCTATTCCTATTTTGTAAGAAATGAGATAGGCATTTCCTTCAGAAGAAAGCTCAGGGCAGCAAATAGCAAGTGGAGGCAGGCATCTCCTGGCAATGCTGAGTGAGGTATCCGAGCCCCAGAAGGAGATGAACTTAAGATCCCCACATTTCTCGGCTGCCGGCACAAGGTCACTCCCTCTTCCCCAGCTGGGTTTCCCTGGGTCCCACCTTCAGCCTTGCTGAAGCACCCTTGCTGGCTGCTGGCCTTGGGCATGATGCTGAGCAGTGACACTGCTACAGAGGCAGGAGCTTAGGAAACGGGCTTCGCGATGCTCAGGCTCGTCTTATGAAATCAAATTTTGATTCTAACTCATTTCTTCAAAGCACCTTGAAGAATATGAACGTTGCATGGGGTTAGGTTGTGTCTTTTAAACTCTCTTACCATTTACTATTCTGAACAAACTTTTTTTCCCATTTCTTGCTGGTCTCCTGCTCATAGCTTTAATAACCCTATGAGTAACAAAGCATAATAATGTCCTGATTAAATGAACAGTCCTCTCAGTTTTTGTTTGATTTTGTTTGGAAAGCCATATAAAGAGTTTTCTGTTTTTTTTTTAAAGTGTGTAATCGTGAGAGAAATCAGTTGATACCCTCTCTTTGTACTCTACCAGCAGAACTGCATTACAGCCAGTAGGGCTATGCCAAATTTACACCAATAGCAAAAGCTGACAGGGAGGACTTTGTCAAACTTGCTAACTGATTTTCGTGACTAGATGTGGTCAAGGGCCCAAAAACTTCCTTTTTGCTTAAGAAATTTTCTAAAGGCAGGACGTACAAATTCTATTTGATGTGCGTTGTTACATGGACCTTTACATAGGACTCTGCAGAGAGCTGGTACAGAATCAATAAGAACTTCTTTGATAATTAAGATTTATCATGTAACATGATCAGAACTTGATCTGAAATTGAAGTTTAACATGTGTGGTACACTATTAAATGGCTCTTTGACGCTTTCTTGATTATAGGATACATGCAAATTAATGTATACATGGTGGAGAGGTCATTACGGACTCTGAAACATCATTTCAGGCGTGTACTACGTTATGCAGAGTTGCATGTACCTTTCATTTGCAGATGTTTTGCATGAAGAATGCGCCAATTTGTTTGCTAAACATCAAAGCACAATGTGTAGTAAATCATACTGCAAAGCAATGCAAACCACTTGTTAGTGAACAGCCTGTTTCGCCTACCACCAAGTGAGTATGTCACAGATATGAATGTTTATTCCCTGCTTATTTCCTCACTAATTTGAAACATCCATCTTATCAATGAAGAATAACACTGGAATGGAAATGCATGAATATGGGACTGCACTACGTCATTTGAAAGGGGGCTTAGGGTGTTACATGCAGGAAGATCATGCACTAGCTTATCAGGCACAAAATGGGATAAAAGGGTTCCCCTTGGTGTGTAAGGGGAAAACTTCTATACTTGGATCGCAACAAAGTTAAAATTTGAGAGAAAAAAGAGCTAGTGACAGACAGACCTAGTGACATAAAAAGAGCTCGTGCCCTAACACTAAAGGACAATTTAAAAATTTCAAGAGAATAAAAGGACTTTGCATATATAAAAACACAGGCCAATCTTAATCTTTGTGATAAGTGCATAAACTTCCCTCGAGCCAGTGATTTAAATGGTGCAACACAGAGGCAAGTTTGACCCAAAATCCATGTCTGTCATCCATTTGGAAATAAACTGAGTGAAGGAGTTAAATGGAGCATTCCCCAAGCCTGAACATTAGTGTCTGTGAAAATGAATTTAAAAAATGCCTCAAACTGGCATTTCCCTGAGACCCAAGAGAGTGGTGGCTCTGTTTTACTAATGCTAACCCTGAGCAGCTGATGAGACAGAAGAGAATCTCAGGGATGCAGAGAGCCAGCAGAACCCTGATAAAATCTCCATTCCACTATTTTCAAGCTCTGAAAAAAGTACACTTTCAATGCATATCTAGTACCAGTTGCAGAATATCACTGGCTACTTCTCCAGCAGTGTCACCAGAAAGATCTCACCAGTGTAAGGGCGTCTCTGAACCACTCTATGAGATGGCACATTGCCTTCATGCTGGGAGATAAACTAGGGATGTGAAAAGAGCAAACATGCTCTTAGGGAAGAGAAACCAAAGCAGAAAGGGAGAAGATAGGAAAAAAGGTAGAGTTTCAGGAGGAACAAAGAAGTTATTCTTGAAATCATTTCTAGAAAAAAAGAAAAATATAAATAAAAGTGAAGATGAAGGTATTTTTTTTAAGTGAAGAAAGAAGAGGAAGGCTAGACAGGGAGAGAAAATGGAGCTGGAGAGAAGCAGAAAGACATTAAACATCAAAATATTGAAAGAAAGGTTAAACAGGAGAAAGAAAAGATAGACACTAGAAGCCACCAAAAAATTCTCATTTTTTGACCATTCATCGGATTTTGAAAACAATAAGACGTTTAAAGACAGTCGCAACATTTTTTTCTCTAGGAAGAAATGGGACAAGAAATGTTGCCATCAGATTCTCCATTCATCTTGTCAGAGATGTGGGGGATGGATGCTTTATAATGTCATGAAAGACAGAGCTGCAGGAAGTTATGTCAGATACAGACAGGCACAGCATGTCAACTGCTCAAAAAGGGTTCAACAAAGCTTTTTAGTCTTCCCTTCCAATTCTATTTCCATTCTCTAACAGCTGGAATCCCAGTTAATATTAACAAGCCTTAAGTCTTATCAGCTGAAGAGGGATGTAAGATGTCACAATGAGAAGTATTCTCTTTGTGTTTATAATCAAAACAAATTTATCTTCTTATAATCAGAATCTTTTACTAATGCTTTTCTCGGCTGAAATTAAATGTCATTAACTATTTTTGTATTAATTGCTATTTTTTTTATTAAATTATGTTAAGAACAATAGCCCAGATTGACTATTGTATTACATTTGTTTATCTAGTCCTCTTTTTGCCCTTAGAACCACCTTAAACTCAAGGCACTGATATCTGGGTCCAACATCTATACGAAATATCTGTACAGATAGCACAAAGTTTTTTGCTATTACTATATACAAAGCTTCAGCTTCAAATAAAGGTCACGTCACTTTTGAGGAGAGAAGTTGTGGAGGATACACTTCAGTGATGTAACATGGTCTGTTATGGGATTTGTGCTCAGGTCCCTCTGTTCAGAGTCACTTTAAAATATTAAATGAGATGTCTTTACTCAGTGATGTGCAGATTCTTGTTAGCTTTCCGAACTTGCTGGGCATTTCCTGAATTGCCTCACAGTAACTGTTGAAGGGTCTGGACTGCGTCATCAAATGGTGACAGAGGCCACTAATTGAAAAAAAGGGGGATGCTTGCATGATTGCCATGGAGAGACCAGTAGATCGCAGCAGGCATAGTGTTTTCAGTCATATTGTTTTACCTAACTCAAACATATACAACATGGACTTTTATGTCTGAGCTGGTAAACTAGGCTTCCTTTAAGGACGATAAAAAGAAATAGGAATACCTTGGACACAATGCATCTGATTTATTTTAAGTATCAATTTTAAGTTGATCTGAACCAACTTTTAAAAGTACTTGTTTCTTTCCACTAACTGTAAAGGGAGCTTGGGGTGGTCCTCACAGCTGTACATATCTCTATTTGATCAGATGAGCCCTGCTCCTAGTGACTGAACATGGTGGTTTTATGATGTGAGTTGGGTCCTCAGTGGACATGATTCACCCTCATTGCAGTTCATATTACTTGGCACTTTGAAGAGAGAGGCTTAGGACAACCCAAAGACAGGGTCTAAGCCTCAGGAGGCTCCCTCCATGCCTGATATGGAGGTGCTGGTAGAGCTGGGACTGTACCCAGCCTCCTGGTAACAGAGCTCCCATTCCAGCAACCTTCATCTAACTCAAAACACATTCTGCTGCTCTGACTGGCATGGAGAAACCAACAGACTATGACGTGGCCTCAGTTCCAGAACCTCCATGCTCTAGGCACATCATTAAGCTTGAAAAAGTTTAACTCCTGATTTGAACTGTGCTCAGAAAGATAGTTTCAATGTAAGAACAGATCTTAAATGTCCTTGTTTTTAATTTATATTGCTAAAACAAAGTTTTTTATTTCTGTCCTTTCTTCTCCCCCACCCCACCTGTACCTGTGGTCATCCAAGGAAACCACTGAGAAAAGAGGAGAACGGAACCAGTCGAGCTGAATATGCAATGACCTCCTCCCAGAACAACAAAACAGTTGATAACAATGCAGTTGTATAATTCCTGAAAGCTGTTCAAGACACAGGAGGTGTTAAACTTTAAAAGCACACACATAAAGTATGCAAGGTGGGTGAACTAAGGAAACGAAACGCGCTCTGTGGCCAAGGACTTCATTTCAGAAATAGCACCTGCATCAGTGATTCAGAAGAGAAAAGCAAGCTGCTCTTCAGGCCTGCTGCTTGTCCAAGGGAGGATAAACTTGCCCGTGTGGGCTACCCAGAGAAAAGGCCTCACAAAGGCATAAGCATCGCATGCTGCATCTCTTGAAAGCAACGTCACGATGACTCCCACTTCTTCTTCTCCTCCTCCCACTTTTTATTTTGGACTGAGTAAGCAAAAGCTGCTTAATTAGCATCTTTTGATGGGAAGGTGATCTGACAGAGTGGCAGCAACTCATTATAATGGGTCTGAGGTTCAAGGCTGAAAGTTGTCACCTACATGCTTCTCCAGCCTGTGCAGTGTTGTCACTTACAAGCTAGCAGCTTGGTATGCTTAGTTCATTCATTCTTATCATTCTTATTATTTTGTTATTAAAAAAGGGAAGAAGGTTTCTGTTAAGCCATCAAGCAACCAAAAAATGCATGAACTTGTGACTTAACCCAGGAAACTCATCTGCAGTCTCGTGACTATGCAATTTCCATGGCTGAAGACTTTCGAGGCAAAAGAAATCAAGATATGTGATCTTAGCAATTAGCATTGCTAATGAAAGAGATAATTAAGAGGTGCTTTGAACATTATTACTTCATAATCAGCCTCCTTTTTGCATCACATTTTATTTTTTATCTTTAACAAGTTTTTTCTTTGTGAAATTCTACACATTTCTCTGTGTTTGCATCACACTGATTTGCCAGGGACCCCTACAGGAAAGATTTTGTTTACATTTTGAAGTGACTATTTGGGCAGGATTGTGTTGAAAGGACTAGCAGCATTGTGAAAAAGAAGTCCTCTGCATTCACTGATCAGTGTTGTTTCCTGAAAGCGCTGAGTCTCTGGAACTGACCCACCAAGGACATCGTTAAGTCTGGCTTAGAGGACCATTTATGAGGAACTGGTAAGTCGGATGTGCCCGTGTTAACTCAGTCTCTGAACAGAGCCTGCCAAGTGTGCCAAATTCAACATAATAGCTTAATGTTGTACTTTTCGTGATGTGGATTGCAGATGACTTAAAGCAAAGCTGAATCCACCCAAATTCATTTCACTTAGGATCTCAGGTTAGACTCAGTACGTAACCCCTAGGATAAAGGCCAGTCATCAGACTCTATCTAGTGTTTCCTTACTTTCTGAAAAATTTACTTTGTGTCACACCTCCATGTGTATGTCTCCATTTACCTCTGTGCTGAAAGCAGCGACGAAGTGAAAGACAAATTTCCACACTGGCTTCTTGTCTGGACATCAAGCTTCAATAACACTCAGTCTCTGTGTCTGTGAGTAACTCACGCAATCCAGCCCAGTCTCGCTCTGTAAAGTGACTGCACTCCAGCCTTCGAGTCTGTCAGTACTGCAAAATATAGATACTTTCAGTTTTATATAAGGATGTGCCTGAACTGCAAAAATTAGATCTTGATTTTGAACCCACTCCTGACTGCAGTTGGACTGTCTCTGGGATTTAGAGTTTGGCCTGCTAATAGAAGATGATGTTCTGCAGGCTTTCCCCCCAAAAAAGCTCTGGGATGTTCAAATCAGCAGTTTCAGCTCAGGCCCATCTCTAGTTTTCTATTACCTAAAGAACAATAAGGTATATGTAAATATAAGTATCTTTTCAATGATAAAATGAAATGCTGCTACATACTACTGTTGAGAAATTTATGGAGTTAATCATTTAGCCTTTTAGCCTGTCATCACTATGTAGAAATTAAGCTACATAAAATTATTTTTTAAAAGTCTAGACTTTGCTGAGAAGTGAATGCAATGATAACAGTGAAAGGGAACAAGTAACCCTTTGCCCAAAAGTATGATCGTTCCCTGCCATAGTTATATTGTGTGCTTGCACAAGATACAGTGATATGTACTTAGATCCAAAGTGGGATTAAAATAACAGAATTTACATTTTGACTCATTTTACATTGTACATGTTGATTGCCTAAGGCACTTAGCCCCTAAATATTATAATAGAAATATTTCAAGTATATTTCTAGAATATTTTTTAAGCTATAACATTTATTTTGGTGTTGTTACCTACCTATATTTGCCTTTCTTTTTTTACTTCAGTTGTTTGTGCATAAATGTGGCAAAGTTTGAGACTGGTTGCATGTTTAGCTGAGAGTATAAAGTATGAGTGCAGATGAGTTTAGCATGATACAGGCTCAGGATTAGCACTTTTTTCTAAAGGTTGTTTATTTTATTTATTTTCTAACAAAGCTTTAAAGGCATGTTCTATAAGGCCAAAATAACAAAAGGGATTTGTAGCTCAATAAGTCCATTAAATTGTGTCTGTTTTTTGCAAAAAAAGTCTAAAGAGAAGGTCACGGGACACTCTTATCTTCAGCATTGTCAATGGTAAAATGTCTTCACTGAGAGAAAAATCCTGACGCATGGCATCACTCACAAGCAAATCTACCCCGGACCCCTAAAGATCTTCGCAGTGGAACATAAATGTTCAAATCTTCATACAGAGCAGGGCAGCAGGACATTTCAAGGGACACCCACACAGAGGTGGGATTTATTTTCAACTCTGCTGTTGATCAGCTGTTTACTAGCAAGTAATTTTGCCTTTCTGTGCCTCAATTTGCCCATCTGTATAATCATGATAAAAATACATACCAGCCCTGTGACAGTATTTTAAGAGGTATGGATGTGTCTTGTATACATAGGAGGCACTGCTCTATCATTATATTCCACATCCTCATATTAAAAAAAAAAAAATGGTTGGGCACATTAAAATCACAATCACCATAATATTTTAACTAAATGTGCGGCTCAAAATATCTCATAAACAGACACTCCCCTCAATGTCTTTTCATTCTCCATTGGCCGCATGAGAACAGCGGCACACAGGCTAGGAGCTCCTCCTCTCTGCTTTTCCAGAGTCTTTGCTCTCAGCACTTGCATAGCTATACAGTAGGAAGAGAGAGGAAATTCTGTATGAGGTTGTTTTGCCTGTAGATTCCTGGCTTTCTAAATACAGTTGACTACATTGCACCAAAATTTAAGGTGGTCTTCAGAAAGGCACTAGAAAAAGTATACCGGAAGCAGATTTAAGTCTTCAGCAAAGAGAAGTCAGGATGGTGGCACCTTTGGGGAATGATTTCTGAAGTTTTCTGGTGTGGTTTAAGGTTATTTTAAGACTCTGCAGACTACCTGCAAGGCTTTTACAAAAGGGGCTTCTGTGGAAAGGAATAGTCTTGATGGATAAGGGTTTCACTACAGCAGTGGCCCTTTAAAGATGGAACTGGCAATTCAAAGTACAGCTTTATAAGCATTTCAAGTTTATTTTTAGCCTCCAAAATATCAGGCTTAGAAAGGCGCTGCATACCTCCGTTCACAGAATAGGCAGATCCTCAGCAGATGCAAGGAGGCCTATTTCTACACAGATGTAAACTCCTCTGCTCTTACGCCTCTGAACATAGCCAGACCTACTCATACAACAGAAAACTGCTTTGTTCAGTCTAAGGGAGAGGATTAACTCTGAACTTTCTTCTTAAAACCCATTTTAATTGAATTTGCATCGCCACTAGCAGACACAAGCAGATACTGCACTTTAAAGGGCCTGAGCTGCAAATGTTGTTTCGTCAGCCCCCAGCGATGCCAGGAGGAGCTGGAGGTGTCAGCGCCTTGCAGGGAGCCACAGCTTTGCATCCCTTCCTGGCTCAGACGCAACACTGAGGTGTGACCAGAAAACCATCTGTACCTTGGACAGATGCTGCAAAAACAGACATGGAAAGAAAAAGGAGAGTTCTACTAAGTATAAGATATAAATATATTGATATATATCTATACGGAGACTTAATTGTCCATCCTTGCATGCCATATGGTCATGTATAGCATGTGCAGCAAGCGCAGGCCTCCTGCTCTGACCAGATAATGACCATAGATGCTGCCAAGCAATGGAGAATCAGGCCTATGATAGATATATATTTACAATACTCCCTGCATCTGTACAAACAAAAATAGATTATTTTAAACTGCAAAATAGTGTGTTTAAATCAATGCATGAATGTAAATATTCTAAGATCTGCCTTCTTAACTGTGTACCACATGTACAGATGAAAACAAATATTGTTTATAGGAAATCTGTATCAGTGGTTAAATGACTAAAGAGAAAAAAATATCAGATTTAATGTTGTCATGTTCCTCAAACAAGCCATTAATGTATATTTCGTATTTAAGGATATTGCTCAATAAGTATGTTCCGTACCAAAAACTGTGTTGCATATACGGATTGTGCAGTACCCTATTTTAAAAAGGCACCATAATTAATTTTTATTTTAAATAAAAATGTACTTGTAAAAAGTTTCCTGTGTCCTGTTGGTTGTGTAGCTGACAGTACAGATACGCTGAAGCGAAACACTGAACAATGGAATGAATGTAGTGCCTATTTAGGCACTTCTTATATTGCCTAAATTAACCCTGTATGTTTAAAAATGTTCTGTATTCTGGTTCCAGAATAACCTGTGGTTATTGTTCACGGCTGTATGTGCCCAGGTTAGGGTCCAGCACTGTAGTTTTAGTCCTAGATATAAACAGTGCAATACTGGTGCTAGATGTTGACACTTTTCTTATTCTCAAAACGTCTCTCATATGTGCCTCTGCACTGATCGCACCAGTCGGCTGCTTCCTTGCCTACAGCAGCTCTTACATCAGAGCACTGTGGGCTGTGCACAAATGGGAGAGGAAGTCATTTGTTGCAGGAAAACTGGATGCAAAAGTCAACGTCTGATAGAACCACACACTAGTAAATTGCTGCAGCTGCCCCAAACCTTAAGAAAGCCCTTTCTCTTTGCTATGTAAAAGGTACTGCAAGTTTCCCTAATAAAATAATGCTTGCAAGGAGTGATGTCTCTATCAGTACTCAGTAACTTTATTCATTCTTGTACAAGAATGAATGTGTACCGTTTTGTATTTTAACACTGTATGTGGACTGGATCCTCCCTTTTCTACACAAGAACAGATGGACTAGTCCTTCAATAGATCTACACTGATTTATAGTAGCTAAGCCTGGATCCCTTCGCCAGGATTCATCGCTCCTAATTTTAGGCCTTTAACTGACATATGAGTGAGGAACACAATCTATATTAGGTTTCTCTAAAGTCAAAGGTCTCTCAGCAACCTGAACTGCCCTCTCACAATGTGTTTCTTCCTTGACTTACTTCAGAAGGAGCCTAAAGTAACTCCCCAGGTAACTTGGGTGCCTAAACTGAAGTCAGCTTAACATAGGCCTCTGTGTCGGGAATTTCATTTTAAATGGGGAGGCATCTTGGTTGCCTTTAATTCCCAAGATAAGATTCCCTAATAGTACAAAGATTTGTCCACCTGTTTCCTAGAGCTTAATACTTCTCCTCAGTCCTTTGCAAATGATTTCATATCCCAGTTTAAAGAATCCCCTAACATGAACAAACTCCAAACCAGCACTAATGTAAAATTATCAGATGGCTGTTTAATCAGTTAGAGCAATAACCATTATACCATTTGCTACGATATCCAGCAGACTTAAACATCAGGCTAACAATAAAAATATCAACTCAGACTTTACTGCCAGTTGACTACCTACCTGGATGCTTCAGTCACAGCGTAATGGCTACATGAACCAAAGCATGAATATGTTAAAAAATGAACATAGTACAAGTGCTCTTCAGTGAGCAACATAGTATTGGGTGCAAATCTGATTAGGCTAGAACACAGCCAAACAGCTTCTAACCTAAAAATTGTGATTCTATTTTCAGCATAGCTGAAGACATTTCTACATAATATGAAACACAGTAACTTACCACGCTCAGAAGCCTAATACTTACTGCCTGGTGTGCTCTTCCTCTACTGGCCCATCACTGGGAACCAGTGTTATGGCACCAATCAAGGAATCAGCTTATAGGGTTTTAATATTATTTGGAGAGGGAATAAGAGATTTATAATGAGAGAGATGCAGTGTGTTGTGTGTTTTTTATAATATGCAATAATTATTAAGTACATTTCCCTGGTTTCATCTGGACACATGCTTTGCCAAGGTCTCCATCATTTTAATAGATGTCCAGTACAATTAGTTTTAAATTACACCTTTGTCCATTTCTGAAAGATGCTTTGTTTTGGTCATACTCGATAATACAGGTGCAAACTTTGCCTCCCCAAAAAACAGTCAGACACTTTAAAAAATGCTGATGTGCTAGTAAGTATTAATCTTAAATTATTAATGTGCTAAAATTCTTAATATCGGTAGATATTTATTTTCTATCAAAAATATTCCCTATGAGCTGATCTTCCATTTAATACAGATTGCGTCTAATCCATTTCCTTTAGGTCTTTTCATAACTATTACGTCTTCAACAATTTTTTGCAACACGAAAGCAATTACCTAATTGCAAGCTAACAAAGAAGTTCCCCTTGCAAGTGGCCTGAATCTAATTAATTTTGTAGTATTCAGGAAGAATACTAGGAATATTAACACCAAGTAATCTTGACATGAACGCGTTATATTTTTGGTCATAGTTAAAATAAAAGCATTCACTGGCACATTCAAATACTTCCCCTGTTGCTCCTACCTTGCACTTTGGCACAGTTTGGCGTAGGGGGTCAAAATTTTACTTATTAAACTAGACTTCCCGAACAGTGCTCTCATCTGCGCTCTCTCAGCCTCCTTCCTCCTCAGCCTTTCCTTCGGAGACGGTCTGTGTAGGGCAGCAAACCCCGGCCGGGACTCCTACATGAGAAGCTAAGGCAGGGCTCAAGGGGCAGCCAGGCAGCAGCAGACACCGCGCGTGGCGGGTGGCAAGGCCTCGGGGAAGTGCCCAGTGCCCAGAGCGGGATTTGGGGGCAGAGGGAGGGCACACCACGTGGGAACAACCTCCCATTCTTGCCCCCGGCACAGACAGCCACTGGACAAGTTAAGGTGTCACAGCAAAAAGAACGAGGATGAGGGAGCTGGCCAAGCCCAGTACTGCACTGTGTCGTATGTCATTATAAAATGTCAAAAAAAATTCTATCCATAAAATAGATACCACTGCACTGACCGAAGCTTTTGATCAGCCTCTGTTACTGCTCAGGGATGGGGCTGGACAGGGCAAGTGTCTGGGACACATGGAGACCCCACCTCGCCTTCCTCAACAATTTATGAAGTCAAGTCCTACAGGCTTTAATTTCCATCTCACCGTATAAATGGAAAGGCTGTAAAAAGCTGATTTTATTATAAATGTTGGCTAGATACCTCAAACCTTCTTTCAGGGTTGTTGATTTCCTTAATCTGCGAGCCCTCATAAAAAACACTGAAGTGATATTTATATACATCTACCTAAAAGAATTTTATTTATATATATATATATATATATATACACATATATATATATATATCTGTGGCTGAAAGAAAAATGAAGTTTCATTGTAAATAGCAGTGGGATGTTTTGTTTTCATATGCAATGATATAAATTTGATGAAATTGGATTTGAGCAGCATAAAAAGAACTTTGAGCCAGAATGTGAATAAATTCATCTTTAAGTTCAGCATCGCTTCCCCCCCCCCACGCAAATAGAAATGCTTTCAGTATTTAAGGTTTCATTTAAAACAATCCCAGTCAGAAGCAAAAAAGAAAATATAAAGAAAAGCAGCAACATGGCAGACATATCCAAGTGAACGAGCCTGTGAGCCAGAGACAGCCTTTCCTATTTTGATTTGTAATTTGAGGATAATTCAATTAGACATTTCAAGCAATTTAAACATTCATGCATTGTCCAGCACCAAAGCATGAACTGTTCAGCAGCAAACTAGACCTGACAGCCTTAGCAGGCCAAGCAAAAATCTCAATGTTTAAAATGAAAAGCCCCCACCTAACTGATGCCTACTGGAAAATTAAAAAAAAAGGGTGGAGGGGGCAGAGGGTTGAGAGAAATACAAATGACAGAATGAGGCATATATCCCGATTAGGGGCTTCACACCTCAGTTGCAGTCATTTGCTTAATAGAATATTTCAAGGCCTGTATGTCCCTTTTAGAGAGAGATTAAAACACAAATGCACCTGATGGCCCATCTGTTATACCTCTCCTAATGGAGCTGAAAGGCAGGCTTTTACAAAGAAAATGGAAGGGACCTGCAGCTGCTCATTAAAGCCCGATCCTTCCTACTAGAGTTTATAGTGCAGAAGCATCCAAGGCCTTGACTCATTCAAAAGTCCATGGTGCTGCATACTCACACAGCAGGAGAAAGTTGCTATCCGGAAGAGCTTACACCCTATTTAGACATGAAGGAGAGAAGTTAGAGGACAGGAAACATTATCATTATGCCTGTTTTACATGCAGTCCTAGAGTGAACAGATGACCTTATGTTCAGTGGCAGAATTTAGGACACAGAAATCTGTGCCCACAAATCAGAGATTTGGGCTGCTTGTGTACTAGCTTCCATGAAGTTAAAAGAAGTCCAGCAATACAAAAGAGGAATGGTTTCGTCAAAGTCCACTATTTTAAAATAAACACATTAATTGCTGGAGGATTAGCACCACTGATGAAAAGCCTCTACACATAGATTCGTAATGAATATGGAGCCCAGCCCCTAGCCAACACTGCATACAATAATAACGTCAGGAATTTCAGAGGGAATTTAAAATGAGGATGCTGCAGAGCCCTGTCTTCTTTAAATGCGTTGTTCCCTGTGACCTCTGAATTCAGGGGAAGAGAAGTTATTTGTCTTTTCCACAACTAGCTGCATGGGAAGCAGAAGGTCGTGCTAACCTATTGACTGGCAGGCAAAACTCTCTTTTGATGGACTCAGACCTGGGCTGCTCTAAGTCGTTCTTTTCATTAACAACGTGTAGAGGCATGTTATGAAAGTGTCTTGAATTGTCAAGCAAAATTTTCCTGGCAGGCTACATCCCTTTGATGTCCTTTCAATGATTCCTTAGAGAATCTCCATAGCAAAAAACAGACTTGCAAAACTTTTCAAGAATGTTTCACGTTTACTCCCCCTTTATTCTAAGTACTACGCAGGATCCAGCTAGGATGCTCAAAAACCAAAATGTGTGTAGAGGATGCCAGATGTAGTAGTAATTTTCCCTGCTTCTCTCTATTTCAAGACCCAGTTTTCAGTGTTTATAACCTAACTGACTGTAAACAGTTTTTGCTGAAATTTTCTACATTGAATGTCTGCTGCAAACTGACTGTTTTATTTGTCTAGGAGCTGCAGAAAAACAATTTGGTTCTTTTTAAGAAAGAGATATGGGGAAAAGATATTAAAATAAAACCAAACAAGAACTTCTGGTAGCTTTTATTGAGAATCTCTAACTTCTCCAGTCTTTGGAGAAGGGATTAAATTTGTCAAGCAGATCACTGCCATTTGCCAGCTACAAGCCTCTAGAAAATCACAGTTTCTCTTCTTTGCAGGGCACTTGACTAGACAGGTAAATTCTCTGAAAATCTATCTGCAGTGAGGTGGTTTCATCTCTGACACTCCTACTAAACTGAAATTGAGACACTGAAATTAAGTCTGTCTGTGTCAAAGAACAAGCCAATTGAATATCTGTGAATAAAATCAAGGATGTAGCTGAATGAAATCAATTTGCCTCATTTGCTTAAAAAACTGTAGTTTTGGAGAATCAAATCTATTTGCAAATTCAGTTCAAAATTAGCAAAGAATTTTACTCGAAAAGTATTTGCAACACTTAGAAGAGGAATGGGGAGGAGGGTATGGCAAAACATTTCCTATGGATATTAAAAGAACGTTTAATCTCAGAAATTTGTAATGTTGCTTCTCTACTACTTTATTTAGAAAATACTTCAAAATTTGGGGTTGAAACATAATTTTTTTATTTTAAAAACAGACTTAAAATAGACACTCAGCAGAAAGGTTAATAATTCCAACTCCCAGAGTTCTACAAACAAGTTAAAAATTTGATACTTGCCTAGCTCTATCACGGAGCTCCAAACACTGGATAAATATTTATCTCATTACCAAAGCAGAGGTTGGATTTGTTGCCTCTCCCTTTCCTAGTTGTCTAAAACAATAAGTAAACTGAAAGCCATTTCTACCTAACCCCCTTTTAATGTGTATATCCACAGAAACAGCTAATAATGCCAGAAAGATTTATTACTTCTGTGTTCTCACTGCTTGTAAACTTCTACATAACAGGCCATTAAATAGGAGACAAGACTGTTAACGTGTCTTTTAAACCATCCCAGAACTGGACACAGTGAAACGCCAGCAGTGGTCCAACAGGGCCTGCAAAGCAAAACACCTGTATTCCCATTCTGATTCAGAAAAACACCTTAGCAGAATAGATAAACAACTTAGCAGGCATAAACAGAGTCCTGCTTCAATCTAACCAAAGGAAAATCTTTTTATGTGCTGCAATAGTGGGATTAATGGAATATTTTCCAGATCTCCTAGCCTACAGCCCAGCAAGTGATACCGATCATACAGGCAGATGGGGACCCTTCTCTTTCCTGGTACCTTGGGTAGTGCTTAGGCAAAGTTACAGTTTTTACATTCAACAGCTACTAAAACATGCCTCCAGGTGTGTAGGCAGACCAATACACACATTCAAACATATGTATACATGCAGTGCCCGTCTAGGAGTAAGCAACTTTCCGTGAAGATGTAGTGTAAACTGTTACAAAGCATCTTCTGAAGCAAACCATTCTCCCTGCCGAGCAAATTCAGTATGGCAATTTTTTTATAATCTCATTCTCCTTTGAAAAATGACAGTCAGAAAATGGAATGGGAGACAACTCCAGGTTTACCCTTTTTACTAACTTTTTAAGTACTGATTGTGCAAATCGGAAGTTAATGAGGTTTTACAGGGATAAGGGAATTCACCTGCATAAAGGAATTACAGAGTCAGCAGCTATATTGTTTTTTCTCATGCCTCATCACCTGCAATATGAATTCAGGTCTCCAGATTGGATTTTCAGCTGCATTTGAGCAACTCATCATTTCCAGATTATGGTCTTTGTGACCCCCAGATGTATTCAGGGAGTTTGTCCAGGAAAAATAAGTGCAAAATTAGCAAATTCTTCCCTAACTGAAGCCCAAGAATACGCTGAATCCACAAGGCTACCTGTCAGCTTTACTGACTCTCAAAGCAATATTATTACTCTATAATAATAAATATGGGTAAAAGCACCAGAAGTTTATTTTAGTAATTGTAATTTCATGCAAGAATTGCAAGATACTGCAGAAGTTGGAATCAAGCACTTTTTAGAATTAAGGTTTACAATTTCTGAGCAAAAAAAAAGTCTTCTCTGAAGTGTTATTTATTATACAAATAGGAAATTGATCCACTATAAGTTTGAGGAATGTTCTAAATTAAACATTTCCTTTGAAAGGGTTTTAACTTATGAAAACGATTCTTGTGATGGGATCTCATTTGTTATTTATACTATGCTAGCTGCTGTATAAATGCCAACACCTTATAATGTAAACAGGCCCAACGAGAGAGGGAACTTTTGCTCTCAGAACGACTAAGGATATTAATAATATTGTAGCTTCATTTGTCATCCAGGAGAAGTGGTTTTTCTCTACATTTATGATTATGAAGCCAGATTTATGAAACCACTGAATACCTGAGGCAAGATTTCTCTCATCTAATTTTAACCAACCTAAAAATTAGATGTTTAATATAAGTAAATTGTCTAGAATCTCTTCACTGATGAAGAAAGACAGACACCTCCAGATGGCAAGTGATCTTACCCTGAAGTAAGCATCCAAGCCTGGAGGGCTGAAAACCCTCTCCAAGGACATACCTGTCTCTCCAGACAGTCTGTTTGGAAGGAGATAACTGCTATAATACAGGACGTGGCTCCCAGTGTCTGAATTTATTGATGGTGAAAGGATAGATCCTGCTTCATGACAGCATTTCAGCAGGGTGCTAACATCCAACCAGATGATGTCCGACATTCCCATTCTAGTGGGAAGCAATATAAAGTGAAATAATAATAATAATAATCCATAAGTAGAGCAGGAATAGTACATCCAAATCTGGTCATATTCATACACACCCCTACTGATATTCCAACCTCATTCTGGAAAAGATACTGGATTAATTAATACAGAACAAGACTAGAAAAACTGAAGAAGAACATTGTGTGTGTGTGTGTGTGTACATACACGCACATACGTGTGTATCACATCTGTGCAATTTAGTTCATCCTGAATATATAATTGTTATTCTGAAAATAGTAATTCTTGGATAAACAATACCTTTGAGGTCACTTGAACAACCTGGTCAAGCATCCACTTTATGAGACAACTGAAAAACCTGTGGCACATCCCCCTCATTCCTAGTTAGCACCAGCACTTGATTCCATGACAGGTTATGGGATCGCAGCTGCTCAGCTGCTCGCCTTCCCTCTGCGGAGACAGAACCTGCATCTTCATCTGCTCTGGGATCTCACAGGAGTCTGGGGAACACGTGAGAAAGGAACCCGGGATTCCAGTCCAGTTTTCTGGAAAAAATATCTCTCTACTGTTGATGCAAACATGGAAATAAAAGTTCAAACATAGTAAAAAAAAAAGAAGTCACCCACAACCCATCTTCCCTTTTCAATTGGCAGAAGTTCCAGGGGCCTTAGGACACTTACTTAAAATCTGTTTTTCTTCCCGCAGTTTTTGAGAAGTCTGTCATATCAAGGAAAACTACTCAGATCCCTAAGTGAGGAGGTTAATGCTCTTTGAACCGATTTGCCTCAAAGGTGACGCAATGTATTGTCTGTCCGAGCTGACTGGTCCCACACCATCGACAAGAACGACCCAAGACGATTAAAAAGCCAACTCACTCATTTTGATGGCTGCACTCTGTCAGTGCCTTCTGAACTCACAGTATCAGCATGCATTGGAAAGACATGCCCTTTCTCTAAGGGAACTGAGCAGCTGAAAGTAACATGACAGTTCATCAGCCTATGAAAGCTTAAAAAAAAACCAGCATTGACTTTATTTCTTAGGTATTTAGGGATTTTCTGTCTTGACTTACACTTAAGTGGAAACCATTGGAAATAAGAAACATTCTCAAAAAATTCATCTAAAAAATGCCAGCTACCAACCAACCTTTTGCAAACATTTCAGGCTCTCATACCCCATTTACTCTAAGAAAATACACCTTTATGCCAGGAATGTTCCTGGTGACATTATTTGTAGCAAGAACAGAATTTTTTTTGAACAGCTGACTCAGAATTGTTCTTTAAACCTGATCACTGCTTTCCTGTTTACATAAACAACATGTCCATACAGAGAGAGATAACTATTTCACAACATGCAATGTATTAATTTATCTCAGTCAGATTAAGAGTCAGCACCTCCAGAGTTTGTCTGCAAAACAACCTTACTTCAAAATCTCACTGTAACCTGTATTAATTTTCAACTGTAGTTGAATTAAGACAATCATCTGTAAACAATACATGTGAACAATGAGATAGTTCATCAACAGAGGCTGCAAGCAGATGATGCTAGATTGGAGAAGGCGAGCCCCTCTCTCAAACATGTTACAGACAGGACGATGCCCAGTGGAAGAGCCTAGCTGCTAGCAACTAATTATCTACTGATGCGGACAGATCTAAATAACTGAGGAGGGAAAGTGGAAATACGTGGTTAACACTTTTTATAGGGTCATACACTACTTGTACTGATTTCAGTGGCTTATCTCCCATGGACTTACACAGTGCAGGATCCAGCTGCCGATCGGTTCCTGTTCTGGCTCGCAAGAACAAATAGAGTGCTGTTACATTTCCTGCAGAGCTCTCGGTTTTGAAGTAGATAACAAGATGTTTGTTGCAACCAAAATGCAAAAATTTGCTTGTAATTTCATTTTACGTAAAGGAACAGGTTTTAAAGTTACATCGGAGATGAAAACTGTTTGCACATTTTATTCCATACTAAGTAGGCTAGGAGAGACCAATAAGATGCACAACTGATGAGACGCTTATTTTGAGGAGAGAAAAAAAACTTCAGTAGAGAAGATAGAATTAAGACACATATCATATGCTAGCAATAACCAAACTAATATAAACTAGACATGATAGTTGGATGCTAAAGAATAACCTACATTCTACATTTGTTGTGATGATTCCATTCTATGTTCTTCTAAAATGCATGAGACTATAAGTCTACACAGGTACTGAACTTGACCCAAAAACGCTACTAAGTGGTCAGTATTATTAATAATAATCATTATTCAGAGAATTCCCAGATGGATTAATTCAACTTCCTTTCTGCAACAGCTCCTGTCTTCTTTTATTCAGCATGTTCTTTTTTTTCCCTTCTAATTAAATGTGATTTTCTCAGCAGATGCCTTTATTTTTTATTTGAATATTTGACTCAGCAGAGGTGAATAACGGGCATCCCATTCTCACAGTTAGCCTTCCAGCTTTGTCCCACAGCCCCATGTGCAGAGTACAGCCAGCCTCAGAGAGTCAGAGCTCTCTAAATTCACCAAAGGGAAAGGCTGTCATGTTTCTACGAGGCCCACAGTGCAGGCAATGTCCTGTATGGATTTATATCAAGTGATAAACACAAGACCAGTCTGTGCATTCTTGATATAACTTCTAGGGAACCAATCTTACCAATACGATAAATGATACAGGCTACTGGATCCTTGAAAACGCAATATGAAACTATTCTGGAAAAAGAAGGGTTTGGTTGGTTTTTTTTTTTTCTGTTTCTTCATACTTTTGATTCAAAACCCAATGAAAAGACATATTTTTAGCTAGGGCCCACACTTTCAGGCCTAATTTAAAACTCTCTTATCTGATTTCATAAAAGTACTTGTAACTTGACGGACCCCACCCACATCCATAAATCAACTGTACAGATCACCCAGTGGCTCAGGGGAGCATTATTAGCTGTATGAAAAGTGGATTTACAAAATTAGAAACTGCAACATCAATTCTTCCCTAAAACTCTTGTAGGATGTGGAGTGACTGTACAAGGTTGCAGAGAGCAGCTCCTCTGTATCTGCCTTGCAATACAAGAGCCTGTGAAAAATGCTAGACTCTAAATAGGAAGCAGGTACCCAGATGTCTATCTCCAAATACAGTGCTGCAGCTCATAAAGCATTTACCTCTTCTTTGTGGTTGCCTACCTGGATCTCTTCCCATAAAAGGCTGCATTTTTGTTGTTTTTTTTTAAGAATAAATGTTTGATGGATGTAGTTTGTACTTCAAAATTTCAGATAAAGTAAGTCCAGGGAGAAATGAGACTCTCTCCTTTTGTTTCTCAGACTATGTAGCCTGCTAGTTGTCTTCAACCTAAATCAGATAAGGATAGCCACAGTTACTCCATCTATTTTTAATCTCTCTGCCAATGCAGGCTTATACAACAAGGCACCTTGTAACCGCTGTCACTACTGGCCTAGCTGCAAGATGTCCTATGAGCCCCATGCAGTGAGGCTCTCTTTCAGATATGCAGAAATCCATTCCTTGTGCTCTCCTGAAGCTGATTGCTGCTTGAGCTCTTCCTAGATGCACTTCACCCAGATTACTTGGAAGAGTAGAAGGATTTTGGCCCATGTGGAGTTCAGACAAGCGCTGGTAAGATACAGGTTTATTCTGACTTCTGTGGTATCAGTCTATGTGAATGTTCAAAGTGACAGGAAATAGGTCAGCGGAGGAAATCCTGGTAACAAATAGTTACTACACAACTTTCTCTGAAGGTCAAAAGGTCAAAAAGTCAAAAATGTACAATTCCACAGGTCAAAAATTACACTCTGCTAATTGAAAGGGGGTTATATGAAGCTACGAAACTCAATAATTCAGCGAAACAGCCCCACACTGCAAAGCTCCTGGGGAAGCCACTGCAAGAAGTAAAGCCTCAAATTCCTCCTGCATGACTTGGGTGAGAGAGTTAAGAGGAACATCATCTCAGGTTGGTTGGGTTTACGTTAGCCTTCACAGCTCTCATAAAGACTGTAACTGGTCTCTCTCCCTTTGCCAGCATCAGTGAATGTAGTCCTGAAGTTGAGGTCAACTGAGCTAACTTAATTTGGAGAAATCAATGTAGGACCTCCAAAGAGCATTTGCTAGAGTCAGGCGGATTGTTCCAAGTGCCCTGGTGACCCTGAGGTAATTATTTGTGTAGGCATCCATCACTTCCCCGAAGCAAAATGTAACTCCCAGGATAGAGCCTTTTGAAGTATCCAACGGGGACAAAATTACAGGGGCCAGGATCGGCTAGCAGTGGGTTCAGTATAAATACATACACCTGACAAAAAGATCATTTGTTTGGTCCTATTTCCAAGTCACTCAGCTCAATTGAGAGAGATAATAGAGCTGACATCACCCTTTAGAATGTTGTTCTCCTTTGTTCTTTCTTTTGTTCAATGCTTTAATTATTTACTGGTTGATTCTACTTTCATGGTTCAGGTTTCCTCCTCATTCCTTCTTTTTTCTTAACCTCCTGGATACTACCACGTTTTACAGCTTTTTTCTTCACCAAAAGCAGCATATTGATAGAAAGGACTTTCTTATGGGTAACTTATGAAGTTCTGATAAAGAGGAGGAGTCACCCGAGAACAGAAAAATTGTTTAGTCTTGTCCTACTCACTGATTGCATGCTGCGATCTGTCCCTATTACAGAGTTATACTATTTTATGCAAAATTAAGCAGCTGCCATAAACTTGCTCCATTTCATAGAAACGGGCTGAGATCTTCACCTGGTAAACAGTCATATAGTCCTACTGGATTCAGTGAACTTTGTTTTTATCCCTCACCTTGTTACCAGAAAAAAAGCTATTCCACTGTGAGCCTATATTCTTCCTTATTCCCTTCCCCCTTTTATTTTGATTATCACTGCTTCTGCACAGTACTATTCCTTCCGCATGAAGCTCGAGAATGTTTTCCAGCCTCCCAAAGCATTTCATTACCTTATCTTCATTATTCAAACAAATGCAGGACACTTCTCCAGACAGGTTGCAGGGCGCCAGTTTATCTGCATTAATATAATAATAACCCTTTATCCACGGTATCCAGCATCTCCTTAAAAATCAATCACTGCCTGATTAATGTTCTGTAAATAATGGGATTTACATGCTACAGTACTAGATGTACTGCCTTCCTCATTTGATCTTGCTCAACTGTTTCACCGCTTTGCTTTCTGTTCTGCTCTTGTGAAGTCATCTTGCCACCTGCCATCTTAATATTTATCATTAAATAACCAGTTTGAAGAATATTCACGATCTGCCTAACGGGTCCTGCTTTACGCATTCAAAGAAGTTTAACTTCAAAGCATTTACCCAGCTGATCAGGGTCAAAGGGTAGTAGTGGTGTCCAGTGGTGCGTAATGTTAATGACAACCGTTATGTGTGCTCCTGTGCTGCCCATGAACTCTAGCCATTATTAGGACTTCCCAGGGCTAAGGAGGATACCACAGAATCAAGATGGAAAGGAAAGAGGAAGTCCATAGCATTTATTTTGTCCTGGGATTTAAGTGAATCTACACTAGGCCCGTCAAGTGATACAGATATTTTCTGAGCACATGCTTTATTTCACATATTTTTTTAAGGATCACTTTTTTTTTTGATTTTTTTTTTTAAAAAGCCAAGTTATTAAAAAAAAATCAAAGAAAGACAAGGCTATATATTATCCTTCTGCTCTGGCTTCTTATAGTTCCATAAATTGTAAGGAGAAACATAATTCTATAACTGTAGCCATACATGCAAATAGCATTTCAAATGCCTTCTTCTAGAGGCTCTAGCTGTGAAATATAGGGCAAAAAATGCCTTTTGCACTATCTAGAATCTTAGTAAGAGGTAGAGAAGGACAATATGTTTAAAAAACATAGTGGCTACTCACCATAATTTATTTAAAAGCAGATATAGATTATAAGATTTATAAATCTAATAGAAATCACAAAATAAAATGGAAAATGGTTTTGTTTTTGTTTGGGGGGAGGGGTGGTTGAGTAAAGGACAGAAAAAAGGACCTATGAGAGTCAGTCCTAATTTTCTGATTAGTCTAGTAGAACAGAGCTTCCATTAGTTGTAGAAGGATAATTAGATTCACGTTCTTTTGGCTTTGTGTTTTCTTTCTAACTATGGACTCTTCTTCATACCAGATGAGCCTATCATGAGAGATGTCTAATTATGATGGGCAGTAGGCACACATATATCAAGAGGCACTTCCTCCAGAAGTTGAAGAGATGGAAAAACTTAGGAGAAAATGAGAAATTTTACTCCCATTTGAAAGTAGGAAGACTGTGGGGTGGAATGACTTGTCCAAAAAAGAAAGCCCACAAGGGTTAGCCAAAAAGCCCACACTTTTTGGGATGCCTGCACCATTCAGTGAAGTGGAGATGTCTTAGTGAGAGTCCCAGAGGCAGGCTCTGTTTTCAAAAGTCTAACCATATCAGCAAGGCATTAAACCCATGGTCAACTAGCTTCGTTGACAGCTACGCTCTGAGCCACAAAGATCCACGTTCTTCCACTATCAATGGTGACAATTACTGTCTTACGATGCTGCTTTTTTTTTCTTTGCACTTTTCCTTTTGGAAGAAATGCATATTTTTTTCCAATGGACAAAACACTTTCAAGGCAGGCTAGCTTTCCCCAACTTTCCTAAAGAGAAAAAGGTCATATTTGCTGGCAATTTCTTGCAACCACTTTGAATATCTGCAGGCCCTAAGTTTGCTTGTCCAAACAAGTTAGGACTGTAAGGGTTTTCTTTTTTTTTTTTTTTCCTCCTAGCTGGGAGGAAAGTCCGTAAAACCAAAGGAACATGCCTCAGAGCAGCATTTCAAACAGAAGATTACCTACCCAGAAGATCCAAAAACCCATTTTGCTATATTTATCAGTTCATAGCAGAGAAAGGTCAAAATGTGAATTTATTCAGTAAAATCAGCAAAGTCTCTTATGCTTCCACTGTTCTAACTGGAGTAAAACTAGAATTGAATTTTATGCTTTAATGCTGTCAGGGTTTGTTTCTTTTCTTGTGTAAGAAAATGTTCTATAGAAGATTTGGGGTATTAATCTAATTTTTCAGATCCTGTGTTGTCTTAAAATTAACAGTCCATAAATGTAGATCCAAAAGAAAAAGATACAGGAAAGATGATGCAGGACCACTTCTGTTTTAAAGATGGACAAATTCATTAAGCTAATCCATTAAGCAGCTGACATTCTGACCTGATTTTTTTCCCCCCCATTTCAGATCTCTTTCAGTTCTTCATGCAAAAAGAGCTCTCATTAATTTTTATCTAACCAAATCCCAATGCATGGGTATTCTTCTGCAAACAGTTTGCTGAGAAAATACCTCTAAACTCTCACAGTCTGAAACTGTGGCCTATTACATAAGGTTTTTTTTTTTCTTCTGAGTCAGTGACCTAGACTTTATAAACAACTGCTTTTAGCCCTCTCTTAACAATTAATTTCACTCCAAAACAAGTTTCCTTTCACAGTTTTGATTTAAGAAAACAAGGAGATGGATGACAGGACACTTGAAGGGAAATCCCAGCTCTGTCACATACTTCTGGTAAGATACTGACAAGACAAAGTCAGATCCCCCAAAGACTTCTGACACAGCAATCCAAAAGATTTTCAAAGTGCCCATTCAGCTGCTGCCTAGCTTGAGAGGGGCTTAAATTCCCCATCTGCTAAGATCCCACCAGTAAAGTCATCCTGTTACTGGAAAAGCACACAACTGCTTCAGGCCAAACAACACTGAGTGCTAAGACCTGCCAGGAAACACAGACTGCTCCTTCCAACTGGCCTCGGATCCATGTGCCCTCCAAAATGACCGGCCCACTCCCGCAGGGCTTCTCACAATGCAACTTGCCCAAACACAGTGCAAAGAAGGTGGCAGAGCACTGACCAAAGCGGTGAGCGAGTTATATCCAGTTACCTGATCCAGCAAATATTATGCAAAGTGGGGAGAAAGGAGAGGAAAGAAAAGAAGGAAATCCCTAGCCAAGAACCCCAAGAAAGGCCACAAACTGGAGGTAACACAGCAGTCTTCAATTCCCTGTTATAAATCAAACTGGCAAAGCAGCTGTTTTAACTGCCAGATAAATGGAGAACATTTCACCTCACCATGCCCTACTACAGCGGCTCTACTTCATGCAAAAAGGAACTGAAATGAATTAACTGTTCAACTATAATTTTCACAAATATGAATTCCATACTGAGGAAGACACATATCTTTAGTATTTAAGTCCTGAAGTCAATGGGGGAGAGAGGAGGGAAGTGTTGATAGCCAAGGTTTAAAGCACATCTAACGCCTTGACTTTTCCCTCCCTCCAGCTGCTCTCAGCTCAGGATGCTGACTCACAAGGAGCCAGTTCACCCCATTTTCCCAGGCAGTTATAGGAAGCTGCAGTGGTTACTCTGGGCTGTGAATTCTTGGTAGCAGGCAAACTAACAGTCAGGCCAGTGGTTGTCAATCACTTCCGTTTTGTCAACCCCTGTAGAAAACCTCTTCTAGAAATGTCACGTATACAGATCGCTGCACGTATATACAAGATTGCTTGCCTTTATCAGCTTTTGCAACTTCCCAAGTTGTAGTCCATAGGCTCCCTGGGGTTCACTGTGTTGAAAAGCATTAATTTAGAGACTGAAGACATCTGCACGTCTCAGAGCACAGCAGCATGTAGAGGCACCTTAGCTAACGCTGAGTGAACCGTCAATGAAAGTGAACATCTTCATTTTCATAACAGAGTAAGAGCGGGCACCCCAGGGGAGCTGACATGCCTAAAGTCCATTCCCTTGCTATAACTCTCTCATGCTTCCATATTTTGTATAAATATTCGTATCTTGCAATAGCACTTCCATTATCCCTCCTCTCTAACCCATACAAAGAGCCACCACTGAAGTCAATGAACACTGACCCACATTATATAACCCTAACGAAACCCTAAAGAAACCCTAAGGAAGTAGCTGTCCTTTAGACAGCTCTTTTGTACCATGCTCAAAGTACAGCAAGCAGGCAAGAGAGATAGATCCATGATGAGCATAAGATCGATGCAAATGTCCCACAGCCGGACCCATCGCTCACCTGCAGGGTGCCGTCGCAGACTGTCCCCTGCACAGCAACCCACGTAGCATGTTTCTGAGCCCGCAGCTGGCTGCCCTGCCACCGCACCATGGGACAGAGGCTGCAGTTCAGCAAGGCCACCAGGCAGCCCTTTGCATTACCAGCCGCCCCATGAGCCATGGCTGCAGCATAGCTCCTTGCTTGCCCTTGCTCCCCCTACGCCGTAACCCAGGTCACTCCCTAAGCATAAAGAGGGAGAAGAAAGCTGAGAAGTGGGGCAGGCCAGCAGGCTGCAGCGAGGTGACGTGGTGGCCGCCCCTGACACTGTGACAATGCCACACATTAAAAGGTTTTGCTTGCCACTTCTTCGCTATAGTTCTGTTTCTTCCCTCCCCCAAAGAAGTTTCAGATATTAAAAACTTACACAGTATTTTAGTTGTGACAGGAAAAGGCACATTTCAAAGGGTCCCTTTAGTCTCTCCAAATCGGGATCACAGGAGAGCGCTCACATTCAGCCTGGAGCTTCCCTCTAAGTGAACTTCACAGGATCCCTGGCAAAGTTTCTGGGCCAGGTAATTAAATTGCTCCAGCGCGGGCTCACAGGCCTCCAGGGGCTGGCGTGGGAGAGGGTTTAACCGGCAAGCCAGGAGCATGGTGGGGAGCAAAGGTTCCCAGAAGGCAAGAGGGGTTGTTTTCTCATGCTTTTCCTGCTTTATTGAGAAAATGAATGACCAAAGCTGACTTTTAACAATTTAATTTTCTGAGTATATTTTGGCATTGGTCCAAAAGTTGTCTGTTTTGGACTTTAAGTGATTGCCTCTAAATCGGTGCTCCATGTATATGCTTGCAAGTGTTACAGACTGACATTTTTAAGTTAATCAGTTCCCGCTACTAAAGCCTTAATAAATGTTACTGCTCTGCTATACAAGGCCTGAGGTTCATCTGCTAAGAAAAAGAAGAGTAGAAATTGAATTTGAGGAGGAAAAGTTTACTGGCTGATCAGAATCTGATACATGTCTTAATCTCTGAATATTTCTTACTAAAATACCTCATTTAAACTGACAAAATTACCAGATCTTCTACTTTTGTAGGTAGCATTAATTCCTCCCCCCAACAAATCATTTATTCTTATACATCTGGGAAAAATCTCAGACCAGACAGCCAGATTCTGCCATGCCTCCTGTCTTGAACCTCTTCTATTATCATTATTTAAAATATCAAAATGATTTTTCTGAAGTGCAGTATTGGATTTTGGCCTGGTCTTTGAAAGTTTCCCTCATTTCTGCCTTTTGGCTTGATAACTAAATCTCAAAAATTTGAAGGAGTGAAATAGTCTGGATTTTTGGCAGAAGATTCCCCTACGAAGCAAATTCAGGCACTGAAGTAGGTTTGTAAACTCTGCTCTTCTAAGGGAAGTTGGGTTAGAGTTCCCTCACACAGAAGGGAGAATTTATCTTACCCCTTTTGCATCAGAGGTGTTTGTGTTATAGTATGAAAACCAGGGGTAATGGCACCTTTATGGCACCCTTCTCCAGCAATTCTTTCAAAAAGGAAAAAAACTTTATTCAATTTTAGGAACTCCTAGGAGCCCCCTAGGAGAAGGTTCAGAATGATTAATTGCAGATGCAGGGAAGTGCTTATTAGCAGCACTGAGCTATCTAAACCTAAGGAAACACACTATCCGGCCCTCACTATTTCCCCCTATCTACTTCAGTCAGCTCCCTGCTCAGTGTCCACAGCTTTAAAGAGCCTATTTTGAGAATTCTTGATCTCTGAACATATTTTCTAGTGTCCAGAGACCTACTTCAGGGATATAAATTCCCCTAAAGAAGTCAGATGTGCGCTGTGGCATGTAAATCCCTTGGTATATCTTGGTCCAGAGCCGTAATGACACCAAGCACCAAAGGGAGCAGACCTTAAGAAAATTAAGAGGTATCTCTCCAGAGAAAATACAAACTATTCCAACAGTCTGCCATGCTATCACCCATCTCTCCTTCCTTCTTCCTTATTATTGCTGAGTCCTTTCTTTCCCGTTTTCCCTTTCTTTCTATTTAAAAATCTCTCTTTGTGTCTTCATCCTAGGAATGTTTATGGTTCACTGACTGTGATGCACAATTTGTATGTTGCTCATTAAGGACTTCCCAGCTAAACTTCAGATCTTTCCTGTCTATTGTTTAAATTATTCTTTCCATTAGGCATTTTGGCTGTCTATATTTACAATAATAAAACACTGTTATAGAAACATATCAAGTTGCCATGCTTACACTATTATTAGTCTTTCTGGCATGAACTACAGTAACGTACAATTTGGACTTTAAGTTCACCTCTAAATTTCAACACATGACATAATCTGTAAAAGTTTAATAAGTTAAACTCCTTTTGTTCCAACTGACTGCTATGTGAGCTAATCTACTTTTTAATTTAATTTTGGTATGGCCTCATCCAGATCACTTCCAGAAAAAGTTACATCTGAAATATTTCTTGAGTGGGTAATTTCCCCTTCATGAAGACTAGAATCTGCTGAAAATTGTCAGATAAACTTTTGTTTTGCCTTTACTTCATTTGCTTACAGTGCCAAGTGAAATTTTCTCCACTGCCCCATTGAGACCCCATAGCTATGTCAGATCTCCTTTTCTTAGGCTTTTCATTTCTACTGCCTTTTGAACACGTACATCATCCTTTGTGTACAAAAGATCTTTACACTGGGACATTGGGGGTGTGAAAATTCCTTTTATACTTCTCTAAAGACTTTACAAAGATAAATATGATTTTCATAAAACTGCTCTGAGGGAGGTCAGTTTTATCTCCCTCATAGTATGATGAAGAAACTGAGACACAGATGATTTTTCTAAGATTCCCTCTCTGGGACCAAAGGGGATAAAATCCAGATGTCCCATCTCCACATCCAGTCTCAGTGCATTCCCGTGCTGGCTTATTTGGTTGCCGATAATTACTCAAGTCAATGTAATCAGTGTATCTCACTTAAGGAATACCACAGATTAAACAATCTTCTTTTTCCTCTATTTGTATATTACATAGTGGGTCTGTACAAGTCCCAGATTTAGTTTGTCTCATAAAAGCATAAAATAGTTGTTTCGATGCTTCACAGCAAATTCAAGCCTGTGTATGCTGGAGTTGAATGTAACATCAAAGTATATACATTTGAAAATGAGACTCTCCATGATCGTAAAGGAGATCAGAGAATGTGAGGACAAACAAATGTAATTATGTAAATATTATTTCTTTATTCCAAATGTTTTGTTCCTAAGCATTAATTTAGACAGGATTTTGACTTGGCTAATCCAATAAAGAGCAATGACTTGGAATAATAACAGCAACAACTACCCCAAGTCCTCTCCTTTCTCTTGTAGCAAGCAGCCTATCCCACCATTAGCTCTTAAGCTTTCAGACCCATCCTCTCCATCTCTCCCACTGCTATCATTTCCCAGATGAAGTACCTCCATCAATAGGAGTGCTTTTACAAACAGCCATTCTTTCCTGCCACAGGATATCATACAGCTCTCTTATCCAGTAAACCTAATCAACCTGCTGTGGTGAGCTGAATTACTATAGATGTAACACTGATTGAAATTAGTGATTCCCACCACTTAATCCCAATATGAAAAAACAAGTCTGTACATATTTAAACACCATGTTATCTCAAGCAAGTATGAAAGAATAATGATCTGAAATACCTATGTTGTTCTGTCAGTGTCATAACGCCAGTGTCATGACACCAGAGTCGGAGCAGCTACAACCAAATAGCTTTGTTAGGGAAGATCACAAAGCTCTAGCCCCAGCCATCCCCCTCTTATAGGAAGAAGTCTTAAACAAGCCTTTGCAGATTTGGCCAAGGCCTTTTTTTTTTTATCTCTGTTATCACAGATGATGCTAAAAGAAGAGCTTTAATCAGCTTCCAGGGGCACAAATTCCCAGCCTTGGAAAAAATGCCTCTGAAAATGACACCCTGTATCAGGAGTTTAATATAGCAAAAGGAGAAAGACCTCGGAAGTTTAAGTCAAAGACCTGCAGGCAAGACTGACGCTACTGTATCAGTCAGGGAAGGAAACCACCCTGCCTGTATGAATGCACAACTCAGAGCACGGACAGAGAAAAGACTCCAGCTAAAGCGCCTTCTACTGTAGAAATATTGCCACAGTTCTGCTGGTACCTACCACTGTTTTGTTATATAGGTGTGCACTATCAATAAAGCTTTCTTCCCTTGCCAGATGAGACAAATAAACCACTATAAATGAGCCCACACCAGCACAGTTAGAATATGTCTTACTGTTGCATGTAGGCAAGCCTGAGGCACTTATCCTTGAAGCACTTATCCTCAGAATGGGAGAAAATGGTCTCAGTCAAAGTCTTGATAACCTCAGGAATACTCCAGTGTACAAGAGTGAAAGTACCGCATAGGTTCAGCAGGAAAATGGGGTTTTTTAATCATAAAGACCAAGGTGGCTTTTTTACCAAGGAGTCATTCTCTTAGAATACTCCTTATGGTTTCTATCCCCCAAGGGCCACATTGTGAAACTTTTGTTCCTGGAGAGAGTTTCCTGAACTGTGACTCCAGTGGAGGACCATGCCACAATCACCATATCTGCTCCAAGCAGTGTCTTTGATCACAAGAGTCTATAATGAAGTCCTTAGGCCTTTTGGAGGAGAAAAGAGCTGTTTAAAGTAGATCTAGCACCAGAAACCAATTGGACTCAAGTGGAATTTTCCATTTTATGTACATGAAAGATTAGACTGTGACTGAGCCTTGCTGCTGCAGACTTAGCCATGGATCCAATTACAACTCTTCTCCCTTCACTCTTGCAAAGCTCCATTTCTGAATTCACATTAAGCAGTAAAGCAGTTGATGTTTATCCAAAATGCTCATTAATGCTTCCTTCTCCCTTCTGCTCCTTGTCATTTTATCCTTAGACTGCAAGAAAATATATTGCTTACCCACCCTGGAAGCATTTCCTGGTTGTCTAGGGAAGACCTTCACACATAGTGGGTGCTACTTTTAATGGGTAACACTTTTAACTTTCATAATTATGGTGTCACTAGCAGCAGTGCAATTTGCTGCGTGCTATGCTTTAAGAGTAAAGAAAAACCACTAACAAGACTGTTAGCTCAGCATACAGCCTCTCCCTTTCCTCAGCTATCACAGAGCATAAGCATTCTGAAGGTTACTTCTCTGCCAGTTTCAAATATTGACCTTGATGTCCTGTCCCTTACAATATTCTTTAAAATCCATCAACTGCAAACTAAGTTTAAGTCAGAAAACCTAATTAGTAGCAGAGACAATGAATAACAAGCTTAAGAGGAGGGGGGGAAGAGAACCTCTTGCAGGTGGCCAGCTTTTAGCTGAATAATTCTCTGCGCAATGGTCATGCTTCAAAAATTTAATTCTCTGTAATTTCATTTAGGATGGGAAAAACAAAACAAAATGAGCAAAGTGATATAGGATTTCATTTATATTCTGACAGGTACATTCATCTAAAGTTTACCTATAATTGCTACGGTTACTGTACCTTTCTTCCAAAGCATTTAATGGTGTGAAACAAGTGGCAATAAAAAAAAAATACAGGACCTACTTGGCATTGCTATTCACTATTTTTACGCTAAAAGAAGTGTCCCTCCTGCCAGGCTGATTGTATTAATCTGAGATTCCTATGGCCCTTCAGTCTTGATTGCTTTCTGATTCTTGCTTAGTGCAAGTGGTGATGAAGTAGCTGAAATCATAACTCCTATTTAGAAGACAAAGGTTGGGGGGGCGCACTTGAGATCTGTGGTGAGTGGCACATTTTGTTGCTTTAATTAAAAAGTTGTTCTAAAATGCTTAACAGCTTCTGCAGTGCACTACTTTGAGCACAAAAAATACAGTATGTTTGCTACCCAGACTACAGAGACACTTGGGATCCCCCTCGCAATTTTTCAAAGAACTTGAAATCTTCTTTTTATCTTGAAAAAAATAAAAATCAATCCTCTCAGTGCTGGAAATACATTTTCCTTCATGTTGTTCTTAAAGTACTATCCATCTCTATCAAGGTTCCTAAAGGGACACTCTTAGCAACAGAACAACCTACCAAAAAAAGCCTTAAGTACCAAGGAGTAATTGAAGGCTGTTAGCCCAGAACTGCAATAATTTTCAAGTGCCAGGTCCCTTTGAAATCAATGCCCAAAAATCTTTAAGGGTCAGGGCTTTTATTCCCTGAGAGCCACTCAAAAGTGAGCATCACTGTACAAACATGAACTACTATTCTCTTCTGGAGACAGCAATGGCTGACGGATTAATCAGTATATCATGCAATCCTCTGAGCCAGCCAGACTCCCTTGAGACTTAGTTTTCACTTTAAAAAAAATCAATACACTTCATTGGTACCTTCAGGTTTTCATATGACAAAAGCATGGAGAACTAATATTTTACTGAGATTAATAAGGGTAGGTTAAGGAGGGCCTGTAAGATTTGGCTCTATTTTGGAATCCTATGAGAGTTTAGGTAAGAAGCTTTTGGCTTAGGGACATTAAGTTAAATCATGTCTTAAGTTTTTTATTTGGAAATATGGAATCTTGCATGTTGTCTGTGATGAGCTGTTCTTTTTGCATGGAAATCATGACATAGGACCCCACTAGCTTTAGATCTAAGCTCAAACCAAACTACATTGATGTATTTAACGTACCTGCTATGTTTCTTCTCTGCTCTAGATACCACCACAATAGCACTCTTATATCAAACTTTTGGGCAGTGAGAGAGAAAAAATGAATATCTTAACACAGTCGTTAGCTGCAAGGATTAACCACGTAGATGTCCCAGCATCAAAGCACCAGTTCCTAATCTCCAAAACTTCTCATTACTAAAAAAGTGAGTTGAACTGTAAGGTTGTTCTCACCAAATCCTTTACTACAGGTCAGAACTGTCCAAATCTACAGTTTTCACATGCTAGGATGCTGAACAGGGAAGGAAAAAGTTCAGTCCCTGTCAATTCTTCCAGTGGGACTCACAAGTTCATCCCCTTAAACAAAACGGCAAGAAAAATCAAGTCAATCCTCCTGCCTGCAGATGGAACCTGAGAAGAGAGTACAGCTGAAGCAACTTCATTTACTTTCAGATAATTCCCTAGTGACAGAGGGTAATTGCTTATATAAAAGTTATGCCCTAAGGGCTAGCAAAATCAGGCCTAAATCTTACAGGCCTTTCCTCAACAAAGTAACTGATGCCTTCCAAAGGAGGACTTCAGCATTTGAAGGCCTGCTGTATTCTTGTTGTTAAACAAGTGTAACCCTGAGACCACCCAGCCACCTCTTTACGTGCAGGGCTCTTGAGCAGTCTAGCTAATCCTTTCAGGAGGAAATGCCAGATCCCGCTATTCTTTCAGGCACACTTGCTCCACAGTACCCAGTGATGCTACCTTTGCTACCTGTGTCAGCGGCAGCTAACGCTAGGCAGTTGGGACAGTTTTGGGTCCTTCCTTTAGGGGTCTAAACATCACCTGCCACAAAGGTAGCAAGGACTTGCTTCAGGCTGTCTAGAATTACCGTAGAGGCTGTGCATAAGGAGTACCTCAGTCTTAGGCCACTGAGACTAGTCAGCTCAAGGACAATGCACACAGGAAATCTGCTACTAATCCCTCCTGGTCATGATAGTCCACCTATGCCCTTAAGCCATAATAAGGATAGCAAGCAAATGTCCATGTGAGGCAATGTCCCTCTAGTTTATGAATCAAGACCTTAGCCTGAAGGATTTCCTAGCCTCTTCAGGTGCCAGTTTACTGACACTATACTGACTACATTATGTATATTGCTTACCTCAAGTGTTTATGCTTCGGAACTCTCTTGTAATTACTTTAAAAACCTAAAGTGAAACCTAGTACATGTGTGCTTTTAATACCACCAGCTGTCTACCATTTCTCTGAAGACTAACCCCTGGCTAAAATTCAAGATCCAGGTTGCCCCCAGTAAAACACTAGCTGGAAAAGTTGCTCAGAGATGCCTCAGAGTGACACAGGCCTACTCACGTATCCCAAAGGATGTAAGTGTGACCTCTCCCACTTCCACCCAGAACAGGGCAGGAACAACTCCTCCCTGGGTCTTCAGGTCTGCAAGGATCATGCTCCGTGCCTTCAGCAAGAAGCAGAGGGGTCTAAAGTCTCTTCAAAACCCACCTCACTTTCCTAAGAGGTGAGGGAGGAGCATTATGTCACACTCAGGGCTGGTCCAGCAACAGAGGTCATAAGGGGGACCTGTTACTTGCCACCTTCTTTTTTACACATCCTAACTAGCACGCACCGACAACCAGGTGCTAGATAGGTGCCAGAATTGCCAAAAAAAATGCACTGGAGCTCAGATTAAGCAGAGCCTTGAAACGTTGCTGCAGATTTAACTTCTCAGCCATGTCATTCTGCTCAGCTTTGTGACACTGACGCAACATTATTAAATTCCCTATTTCTAATATCCTAATTACAAGCGAAGCCTCTTCAGCATCCTTTGTGTTTGATCTCAGCCTCACAGCTGCAGAAACTAGCAGCTGTTTTCTGATTCAAAAGGAATGGAGTAATAAATCACTAAGCCTATTCTGCATGGGGATGGGTGAGTCAGACGAATAATTGGACAACGCAGAACAATTAAGTATAACTGTTAATAAAATTAATTCGCAAATTAGTATGTTAGGTGAATCAGCTGCAATTCACTTGGACAGAAATGTTAAAAAATAAGGTGTTACAAATAAAGGTGTTACAATAACATATAGATAAATATTGCTGTTGAAAAGGTTCTGAAGATGGCAGTCACCAAAAGGAATTTTAAGTGCTGCGGCTCCATTGGTTTGAGTTTCATAAAATCTTTTGGCAGGAAGCAAAATTTCCTCCTGGTTGGTAGAGCGTTTATCACCCTGACAATTCTCAATGGATCATAAATAATCATTAGAGATGGGCTGAGAGCAAAAGTTCTGATTAGGATCCAGGCAGCTTCAGTGTTTGCTGGGGCTGAGATAGAGGGGGTCAGGTGCAAGAAAAGGAAAATAAATGGTTTAAAATTTGAAAACTGGCTTAAGATAATCAGTTGGCAAAATAATGTACCTGCCCCTCTCACATTTTTCTATCAAAGCTTAGAAACATGTTTGGGCTGTTGGTATTAAGCGATACACACTTCGAGCAGATAAACATGGTCCCAGAACGTTCAATATTTGAGACAGCTCAGTTTCCTCAAAGATAGAGTGCACTAGGAGGGAAATGCCAGTACAATTGTTTTGTAAGTCTTTGGAAGGCTGAAAAATGTTTTGGACCGTTACAATTTATACAATCTTCTAAGCTAAAAGAGGACTTGCAGCTACTGGAGCACCAACTATCCCAAGATGAGCTAAAAAGATGCTGAGCTCTGAGGTATGTGTGATCAGAGCAAAGTAAAGGGGCAGTTTAAACACAGCAGAACAAATGTGGGGTTCCCTTCACCGTGACAAGAAGGAAAACCTTCACTGTTGACTAGTTTGTGCCCTGATGGCGCAGCTACGGTGTTGAATAAACATATCTATACGAAGGAGACCTTATCATGGCTGCAGGAGTTTAACATGGTGCCTGCCTGGGATGGACTAGCACCAGAAATACATATTACTACAGTGCTCAGTTGATAAACAGCATCAACTCCTTATTCCTTGTGAGCTATAAATATTGAATTTGATCCTTAATAGGAATAAATCTGTAGATTTCAGTAAATCTCTGGCAATTTATACTTGCTTGGGATCTAACCCATCAATATCATTTACACAGGATTTCCTCAGCAGTGCAAACTGGGTAACAGTTTTAGGGATTTATTTATTCATTTATTTTAATAGGGGTCATTTATATTCTGCTTTACTGACATTTTCCTGTACGGCAAGGATTCATAGGTTTAGAAAAGCTTTTTGTAAAGAACTTCTCTGCAAGTAATTTGATTTCACAGGAAAGCAATGGAGGTGGAGCTGTCAGAAAAGCAAACCTGCTCAAAGAAAGTATCCTATAAAATCTTTATTGCATGTGTAAAACGTCACAGATATGCTATTGCACCTTTCTGAAAGGAACTATAATATTAAAATAGCCCTAACAGTTTTGTTGCCACATTGCTGAATTATACATAAGTAAAATTGACCTAGCATTGCGTTATGTCCATCAAACTCAGAGCCTCCCAGCTAACGGTCACGGTTTGTCAGGTTTCATGGAGAACTGGTTAAACACAATGTCAAAATATGTTACCTGGGGCTGCTCACCAGTAAATTGGAAGACTACCAGTATTTATCAATTCCAGGAACAGACTGGAAAGTAATTGACTATGTACATTTCCAGTTATTAAGCCATGGGTTTTGTTCTTCCATGTTAATTCTTCACAACTATTGATGAGAAACTAGTCAGTCTTTACAAAAACTCTAGCTAGCTCTTTACAATTTGCTGCTCTTTGCATACAGGACTATGATATGCAGTTCAAACACAGCAAGAGCTAAAAATTACCCAGTGCCTCGCTGCATGATTTAGGCACTGCAGCAACTCACCAAGCTACAGGAGGCCTGCCTCATTCTCTCTTGGCCTTCTGCTCTCTGACCGAAGGCATTTCCAATAATGGCCTCAGACTCCCTTGCAGCAATCCCTGGAAAGAGCATCCAATTCTCTTCCCAAATCCTTTACAGTTTGAGAAGCATCAGGATGCCTTCCCTTGAACTTGTTTTTCTGACTGCTGTCCCTTGATGCTCAGCCTCCAGGTGAAATTGTACTTGGCAGGAAAAGGCAGAAGTGAACAGAGTAATTCAGATTCATAAATCAACAGACAAAAGAAGAGCCCTTCCTATCAAATTTGCATCAACTCAAATAAATGGCATTTCAACTTTAGGCCAACTGTAATGATGTTGCCTCAGCCTGATTTTAGGCCCACTGCTAAGATGAAGATCCACGTTGCTGACCAAAGGGCCATCACGCAACCAAGATTCAAATCCCCCTGAAAGAATATAGACTTTGGCCCTGCTGCAGAGTTACAGTAAGATGGAAAAAATTAAAGAAGTTATTCATCAGATTCCCTCAGAGCTGTATGCAACACAGGGAAACAGCCCGGGAACCTTTGCTTCGGAGCTCTTTGTCAGGACAGGCTAGCCAAGAAAAAAGAAAAGCCCTCGGCTCTGGTAAACTTCACCCAGCTTGAAAGGAGGCTCTACAGGCCAGAGATCAGGGAAAACTTGGGGCCCAGAACATTTATCAGTCCTAGAGCACATCAGGTCCTGTCCGATCATGAAAAACAGAACCAGAAGACTGACTGTGTGTTTTTACGGCCTTTGACCCTGGCACAACTCTAATTAGATGTCACCAAAACATTACATATGAGACAAGACATCTATATAGATAGTAACTGATGTGCTGAAAAAGTCTTTTGTTTGTGTAGCTCTCCATGTAGATCAGATACTGGCTTTCTTGACAGTCTGCAGAAAAGACTGCCCAGTAATATAAGGCAGTCAGCGTATATGATAACCTTACTTTCAGGACAGAGAGTTATGTAATTTACCAGTACATCTGTACTGCATGCATTGTGGTTTTTTAACTGTAATTTCACCCAAAGTGCCCTATGTTGTTGAAAATTTCACAGTTCAGCGCACAATAAATTGATTCTTTTACTAGGTCAGCCCTGGTTTACAGGCATGGATTTAAGCAGCTTATCCCAACATATGACTAAATATTATTTCTAAACTGCAGTTCTTTATGATCACACAGAAGATGGATTCTATTGCAGCAGCCTGACTCTTGTTGACACATACACAAAGAGACAGGCATTCTGGGAGCATAAACAGAGCAAGAAGATTGGCTTGTGTTATTTGGTAGCATTTATATGGAACACCAAATGTTGTTTACTTCCTAATCTGCCTACAAAATACAAAGAATTGCTGCTCTGAGAGATAATATGAATGACTCATTTGAGTTGTATATTGACCTTAAGCACCGTAAAGATATATTTTACACTATTTTTAAAAACAATTAAAGTAGATTTTTGCAATTCTCTTGAAAAATGCCTAAAGTGTATTCAGTGATTTTCATGACACTTAAAACAGAACCCCATGTACCAGAGGTGCTAAACCCAACATATCTGGCCAAAACACAAGCTATTTGTTGTCAGTCAACATATCGCTAATAATCAATCATACCCTCTTCCAGGCTGTGTTCTTCATGCTACAGCAGCTTCTCCATTCATACTTGCACCTTATTTGACTATTTATAAAAGCTACATAAGAACCATGCTAAGCATCACTTGTGACGATGCATACCAAAACCCTAGAATCTCCTATGAAGACATGGAACTAGAATCTGTGACCAGCTTTCTTCTGGTTTCAGCTCAGGACTTAAGAGATCTAAACTCCCACAAAGCCCTGGACTAGTTATGGACTGGATTCAGCATGTCTGGTTTTGGCTTGTGTCTGGTTTTAATAACCATACCCAGTATATTTCCATTCTGTTTGTGTTTTGCCATTCTGAATATTTAGTCTTTTGAGGGGGGATTTTCCCAAGCAGGGAAAATGTTTACACCATGTTACCTACTTTCATCACCCACTGAGTGAGGAATCAACTCTCCCATCAACCAGCTGAGCTGCATGCTCACAGCTTCTACTTTTCAGAAGGGACTTTTAAAGACAAATCTTCTCAGGGTCTGTTCTTCTCCACAGATCATCTCCTGTCTTTATCCTTTAAGTTTTCACATTCCCTGTTTTGTTCCCCCCAGTTCACCCTCACATCTAAGGCCTTCATGTTTCTCCCTCATATAGTTTTTCATTTGCTCCATCCACTGCTGATTCACATCACAGAAACAGTGGCATAGAGGTTAAGAGGAGTTAGTGTAAAATGTGGAAATCTCTCCCTCCCACATGGCCTGCTCTCAGGAGCCCAACAGCATTTCCATTCCACTAAGGTGACTCCAGACATCATAAGTCAGCCTGGGCCCTATTTATGTGCTTGCCCAATAAAGTTATCTTCTGCACTGCAGACACAAGTATGAACAAGATATAGCCCCAGAACGGAAGGAGTCACACTCACTGCAAACACAAGTGACAGCTCCTTCTTGTCTGAAGGTCACAATTACCACTGTCTACCACCCAGTCAGTTTTTAACAACTAAGAGCAGATTAGCAACCAGCAACAGGGATAAAAAAGAAGGAATGGGAACATATAGGATCCATATGTTCTCTTCTGTATTTATTCTTTCTTTCTTCTTCACAGCCATTCAAAATCTGGGGAAAGAATATGCCGTTTCCTTTATCTTACCACTATAAAAAAGTAGGAAGAACCCCCCCCCACCCCCCCCTTATCAAGGCATGCAGGTCTATACAATCTCTATTCCAGCAGGAAAAGAACCAATACCTCAGACACCAAGAAACTACCTTGTGGTGGATCTCTTAATAATATTCAGATCAAGATTGACAGGTTTTGTACAAACTCAAGCACATTCTGCTTAGATGCAAGTTATTCGCCTCAATACAAGCAAAATTGTTGTATTTAAAGAGGTTACAATGTATCTGTTAGTTTTTCTTTTGGATAGAATGGTCCATTTTGAGCTTAGATTCTATGATTCTAGGATTCAGAAATCTGTGGAGGAAGGAAATCCAAATCAGTGTCTATTAACTGCATTGGTTCAGTAAAATTATCAGGAAAAGAGGGAAATATTTTCTCTTTATCATTCTGATCTTAAAGGCATCTAATGAAATACTGAAAAGATCCCCTCTGTATGTTTTCAGTAAGCTGGTACATGCTTTACTTTTTTTTTGTTTGTTTAGCATACCAATGGTACTTTAATGACATATTTCCAAACATTTCCACTTTTTCTTTGGTAAATGCACTGAGGAAAGATTGACCCTCCACAATGTGTGAAATATATACTCAAGCAATTCTTTACAGGTATGCCTTTTGACTTCCATACACATAGGGAGGAAAAACATTAATTCTGCAAGTGGTAATAAAGACTATGAATTTAATAGCGCTCTAATATACAGCTTACATGTATATCTGTTATTCCAATCAGTACCTTACAGTAATAAATACAGAAAATACAACTGTGATTGCACAGATTTAAATACTAATTACAAGAGGTGGTAAATCCTGGTGCTCTCAAGATTTGATGCAAAACCTACTGAATTAGTTGAGTCTCCTCAGATTCCAATGGGCTTCAGCTGAGTCCCTTAATGATATTAAAATCCATTTGTTATTAAACATCACATTCAATACAATATTATGGCAATGTTATAATTTATTCATACCATTATGCAAAATTTCACATCCAATCCTGCCCCTGCTGAAGGCTGCAATACAAGTTCTGTAGACATCAATAAGAATAGGTCTGGGTTATCCATTTTTAATTGCACTGTATACAAGTATTGACAAAAGAATACAATACAGTATTCACAAAATTACAGCGGCTTCTATGAAACCTACAGAGAAGAGCAGCACAGAATCAATGAAGTAAAAACAGTATTTAAAAAAAAATAAATGAGACTTTTGGCAGTTATGGACAACAATATTGAAAAAAGATAAATGAATTGGCACAGTTTAATAACCTAATTTCTAAGTGCACTTTATAACAATTCTCCTTACAAGCTGCTGTTTTCCCAGAAGATGATGACAAAAAGCCTCATTAGAACATGACTGTTTTATAGTGACAGGTTTTATTGCCTTGCCAGCTGTGAATCTTAAGAAAAATAAAAAACAAAAAACAAAAACACCCCACAATATAGAAAGGTTCCTAAAAACCCTATTTTCTTGTTTTAGCATCAAAAAATAGCAACATAGCACTTATATGCAAACCATATGTTTGTGAATATCCACAATTCCAGTTTTTTAAAAAAAATAGAAGTTAAAGAAAAGTGATTTTTGTCTTAGTTTCAAAAATAATGTAAAGAAACATTTAAGAATCAGATCCCTATTTCAGTGATCACAGAGGTATCTACAATGTGAAAGATCTGAGTCCAATCCTGCAAATACTTGACCACGAATGCAGACTTGAGAACTTGTGGATCCTCCTCGTTTGAGCAAAAACAAATAAATGCAATTAAGGACTGGCAGAATCAGGCTCCTAGCTTCACCCAGTATAAGCTTTTGCACAATTTGTCATAAGCTAAAAAGTATAGATAAAAGTATATACTCTGTATACTGATTTATACAAAAGCGGGCTTCTGTTTTACAGCTTTAACCCTGTTATTGCTAGACTGAAAATAAACATTTGGAACAATTTACATGAATCATAAAGGATAAAACTGAGATGCAGCTTCCGATGACTGAATTTCCACTTGAGCCATTTTAAACTGGGTACACTGTAGCCATTTGCGAAGCACAGATGAGCTATTGCTCATTTGTCCTGACCCTTGCAACATCCTTAGGCTGTGATGGTTGACATTACTCTGAATGGCTTGGAGGCGTAGTTGGAGTCCAGCAGATAAATGCTGTTGAAACAAGGTAAGATATTCAGTTTCTCTCTTTATTCAATATACATATTAATACAAGACAATGAAATGTACTTATCTTCATCCCAAATTGGTTGCTTGGCTATGGAGAGCTCCTCCACTGCCCCAATATCACATTTCTTTCTTCCATGTTCTGCACTGTAGCTTGCAAATCACTAGGTTTCTCCCCTACACGTTTATTCCCATCACCAAAATTCTCTTGAATGGTAAACCACACTGGTATATCCCCCTCATCCTCATAAATAGAGCCAGCTGGGACACTGTTACCCCACATAAACCAACAATATCTGCTATGGAACCAAAATCCATCTCCTGAGTAAGGGGTCCCAACTCTGAGCTGTCAAAGAGAGTCTCAAACCTAAGAAAAACACATCTGAGGGAATGACAAACCTCAGTAAACAAGGGGTAAAGGCCCTGCCACAGAGCCCTGGTTAGAAGTGTCTCAGAAGGGAAAGGGAGAACAGTATTGAGTACAGGACAAGTATGCTAGCTGATGACGCTTCCTGCCTGCTCACATCTGAGACCTGCAGTGCTGAGCTGTACAGTGCATCTGGATACACTACAGTGACATATTTTCAGATAATTGGGTGACCAAGTCTAGTGACTTAGTCTTATTTCCAGAGTAAATTTACAGAAATATACAACCCTAGCAATAAAAGAGCAGTGTGCAAGAAACAACTTACCTTTAGATTTGACTGTATCATTGGCAACCACATTGGTATGAGCTGTCCAAAGAGAGAGAAATATTTTGTTATTACCCAAGTGTCTGTAAAAATGCTCCAGTTACACTGAGTCAGAGAAGAGTTTATCTAACACATTTAGCCCTCTGAAAGGATACAGAAAAGCACTCAGCCAACAATATAGAAATGCATTTATTTTAAAACGATGCACCTGCTTGACGGCAGGCGACTTTCAGAGGTAAGGAAGCCACCTTCCCTTGTTTGTAGCAACTACTGATATTACTAATATCCTGTTTAAGGCAATGAAAACAGTTCAAAATAGAAAATTCATTAAAGGAAATCAATTACTTTCCTTTTGAGGGTGTTTCTATAAGTGCAGGTGAACAAGCATTGGAAGGATTACAGTATACGTTCTGCACTGCAAAGTGCACACCAACAGCAAAAAAAATGCAGCAGAATTTCCTAATAACAGGCCAAATATTTAAGCAGTAACCACCATTTTATAAGCCAGTAGTCATGTCACCGCTTCACTGCGGAATGTGACCTGTAGGCCTGGGAACAGAGATAAACTCTCCTCCTAACTCTTATCAAGAATGACAAAGCAAGGAGGTCTGGAAACCCATCACTCACAGTTGATATTTATTTCTGTCTCTTGCCCTTCAGAGAACTTTTATTTCTGAGTAAGTATAACATCATAAGCTTATGGAAGGCAGAAAGGCATTTCTACCACAAGTATTCCTGTTCTCCAATATTAATTTAACTACTGAGGTTACTGTTCTAAAATGTTCCTCCAAATGGCATCAAAATTTGCAATTTACCAATTATGTTACCGGGAGCTGCAAGTTAAACCTAATCACTATTGACAACATTAGATCAAGTACTGTTTTCCTTGTGCAAGGAACACTAATTGTTTCAATTTCAGTGCTGTTTTTCTGGGGAGTCATATGCAGCTCTGTCAGGACTGATTACTTAGTCTACCAAATAAAGAACCATATTCAAGCCTCAGCATTTACAGACAGATGAATACCAAAACAGGCAGAATGCAGCCAGATGCAGTAGACATGTGAGTTTTCTCTGGCCCAAGGTACCCCTCTGCATCTGAAACAACTGACTAGACATCTTTTCCAGTCAGCTGAGCGAAATAAGCACTTCTCACAACCAGTTCATCTAACTGAGTTGACCAAAACATGTAGCTAAAATAGATGGAGAAGAATCACGGCCTAAAAATACCTGTTTATCTCCACTGACTATAAAGGGTGCCCAGAAAAACTAGCTCATCTTGATAAGATCACTGTTATCCAGCATCACTTCTGTCTTCCAGGGTCCAGACCCTGGACGGATTCAGGGAAACTAAAGATTCTGCTGCAGGCTTTAGAAAGCAAACCCTCTACTCCTCTAGCTGCCAGTTGGATAATTGAGACAAGAAGAAATTTTACTGAAGCACCTGAGTTTTATTACCTAGTCTGCAGAAAGCCTTTTCTTCACCAAAGGAAGAATTCATAAAGCTAGTTAGAAAGAACAGCTGGAAGAATAGACTACTGTCAGTGAGTACCCATTTTGCAGGGGGTTGATATTTTCACCTGGAATATTGATTCCAGTGCATGTTTTGATGGAAACCAGGCTGGGGAACAGATTGGTCACTGTGCTTTTCTGGATCCCCAACTCTGCTGCCTGCCAAGGTCTCTAGAAGCTACCTGGCACCTGCTGGAGTTGCCTAAAACCCTGGCTCTCCAAACGACCTTGGGGTTTGCTGAGCTGCTCCCTTCACTCTTCTGGGCTCCCAGATTCCTCAGGTATATGTCTGATGGGCAGCCAGAGAGCTGTGCTCAGCAAGCAGCTGCTCCCCAGCATCGATGACTCTTCTGGGAACAAAGCTCAACTGTTTCAGTTTCAGTTCTTCTAAAGCAGAATGCTTCCCCTCAGAGAAAACATAATGGTTCCCCGCAGAGAAAAATATAATGAATATATATGTAGATACATGTTTATCTGTGTAGGTTCGCATATATCTCACTCCAGCGTAGAAAGAAAAATAAATACAGAATAGATGAAATGTTCTCCAGGAAGGAAATTTTGTTTTCCTCACAAATGGATAAAGAAGGTCTGAAGTCAGTTCCAAAAACTGTCCTCTGAGAAAAAAGGGAATGGGTCAAAGAAACCAATCACAGACACGTCTCAATGATAAGCTCAGCATGAGTTTAATTTAGTAGCTAAGGCTAAAACAGTACCAAGAGGAGAAATCCTCATTGCACCACACAGTGGGGAGATGTAAGAGCACTTATCCCTGCCACAGTGAAGAAAGTACATATTGTAGTGAAGGAGAGCTGAATTGCTCACATGCCTTCTCCTTTCTCTCTTATTTTAGAGCAGATTTTTCCCGTACTTGTCACCTGGGAAAGTTATACAGGAAATAGCCACCTAAGACAGCCATTCCATAAACCACCTGGCAACATGTAATTCCTTCTTATTGTGGTGTTTTAAAAATATAAATGTGTGTTGAATCATGTATTATTATACAATGACTTCATTTACAAGTGAAGGTTTTGCAGCACCTGATTCTTTAGGTAGAATAAAATTTACTGCAGTAAATATAATTATGTGAATGATAAATGCTCAGGATTTAATATTGGCTGCTGTGCTCAGTTCCAGAAGGAAGTCATTGGGAATTATTAGGTTTGCTGAAAGATCTCAGAAAGGATGTTAAGAACTTCCGTTTAAAAAATACATATATATATATATATGTCTCCTTCACTACACTGTGTTTGTTTCCATCAAGACCCTTGCTTGAAAGGCTTATATCTAAACTCAAAGCAAAACAACCCACTTCGAAACATACACTTGTTTCATTATGGAAGGCAAGGTAATACAAGATTGAGTTGTCGGAAACAAATAAGCTATCAAAAGAACTGCCCAGTTAACTAATACCCAAAGAATTGTCATCCTTGCAGACTTGTGAACTAGATTAGGCGTGATAAAGTTCAGATCTTCAGATCTATAGCCACTGAAGAAAAGATGAACTCAAAGCTGACCTTGTTTTAAATTATAGAGATGCCACTCATTTACTGGTTGCTGTGCGAATAAGCTTTGCAGTTCTGTGTCACTGAAGGACTTGAAAGGACTTCTACTGGAGAGAGTGCAGCGGAGGGCTATAAAGATGATGAGGGGACTGGAGCATCTCTCCTCTGAAGAAAGGCTGAGAGAGCTGGGCCTGTTCAGCCTGGAGAAGAGAAGACTGAGAGGCGATCTCATAAACGTGTATAAGTATCTGAAGGGGGAGTGTCAAGAGGATGAGGCCAGCCTCTTCTCCGTGGTGCCCAGCGACAGGACAAGAGGCAATGGGCAGAAACTGAACCACAGGAAGCTCCACGTAAACTTGAGAAAAAACTTCTTCACTGTGAGGGTGACAGAGCACTGGAACAGGTTGCCCAGAGAGGCGGTGGAGTCTCCTTCCCTGGAGATATTCAAAACCCGTCTGGACGCGACCCTGGGAAATACACTCTGGAGGACCCTGCTTGAGCAGGGAGGTTGGACTAGATGATCTCCAGAGGTCCCTTCTAACCTCAACCGTTCTGTGATTCTGTGAAATATACAGTGAATCTTTCCCCAAATCATGGCACAGTTACTTTTCAGATTCTATGCAGATAGACAGAACAAACATTTTCACAATTAATTAGTTCTGGAAAAGATAGTAATCTAGGACTATAAATCCTATAATACCATTATGGATGCATACTTTCCTGCAGGATTTCACTTTAGGGCTAAGTAAAGGAGATTTGGTCATCCAGATTCTGCTCTCTGATATCCCATCTGTTAAAACTGAAAGAAAGCTATGCAACTTATCTCTGCATTTCATGGATTTATGAGCTTATTTTTGCAACAACAACAACATCCCTTTAAGCCAATTTAAGGTATTATTGATATATACTCTGTAATATAACCCTTGGAAGAGTTCATTTGAATTGTGACAGGAATCTGAGCCTAAAGGTCTCTTTTCTTATAGCTGTAAAGCCATTCCTCGTCTTTGCCAAAACTTGGGACATCCTGGACTACCTGGAAGAGAAACTCAACTAACTAACTTTCTGAAAACCTTGCCAGCCCATATCTCCTCCAGGAAAAGGCACGATCACTTTAACCTCCCAGACTGATGGAGTTTCTGTATTGCATCCAGTCATTACTGACTATAAATTTGTATTTTTACAATGAATCTGAATACTTTCAGACCAGTCTACAACAAATCTTTCAATTTTAGCTACTGTATTTTCACTTAATGCTCGATCATGTGAGACTGGAGTAAAACAACAGTCAAAACTTTATGGCAACAGGGGAAAAAAATATAAACATATTTCAGCTAGATCTAGAATGCATATAACTGCTTGGTTTGTCATTATTCTATTTGAAAACTACCTTCAGAATAACGCAGTGGGAAGAAATCTATAAAAGACTACTGAAATTGATTTACGTTTGTCTGGCTACCACAACCCTTCATAATTCTGTTTTGTTCTGATCCCATTAGTGCAGAGTGCTGTGGCGATCCACAGGAGACCGGCTACTGATTTCCAAAGGATTTTAACAAGAATGAAGCATGCAGAATACCCTGTTATGCATCCTAGAGGAAGAAGATTCACTGTCAAATAATATTTGATGAAGAAACAGACATGTAGGCATATAATAACAGGAAAAATCATTGGGGTGCAGTGTTTTGTTACCAGCCTAAAAGAATCTGACAGTAAGGGATCTGCCAAGAATCTGTGATCGTTAAAAATTAACAGAATGAACAAAAATTCAGACAGTACATACAGGCTCTCATAAAGTCAATGACACCAGTTCAGTCTATTAGAGGAATGGGACCACTGCAAGAATGGGAAGAGGAACAAGATCAGAAGTTCATTTTTAAAAAATAAGGAGAGTTTGGATATCAGATTATCATCCGCTCTCACCTCTTACTGGAGATTTTTTTTTTGTTCTGCTCTACTAGGTTTTATTTTTGCAGTAGCCTTGAACCTCAGCATCTTCTACTTTCCTTTTTCTGTGTGGGATGGGAATGGGGGAATAGCTCTAGAAATTGCAATATACAGGCAACGTTCTTAACTAAATATTCACGATATGCATAATGCCTACCTTAACAAAGATAGTTGAATTGCATTCCTGTAAAGCCTCCATTAAACTTATCACATGCAGGCACACCATTTCTACCATCTGAAAAAGAACAAAAACAAATAAATGCCCAGCATAGCCTCGTGAGCTAAACCAGTAGTATCTAAAAGGAATCTTCCTATAGTTGCTTGGCAGTTATACTGGAGCCTTAGATGTGTATTTATTAACCACTGACATATAAGATTAAATATTACATGAACACATAAGGGACATTTGTCTTTATTCAGTTTTCCCCTGATGCAACAATACCGATCTGTTAAACATTTCACAGTGCCTGATGGATTTTAATTCCTATGACACATCAAAACAAGTTGTCTTCGGCTTCCTTCCTTGCACACATCGTAAATCCTTTTACATGCTTTTACTGGGTGCTTCTCATCAATCAATGTGCCAGAAATTGATATTATTTACCAAATCCTTTGAAAATTAACATAGTCACAAAAATCACCTTTTTTCCTCCCCACCAGAAGACAATTTACTGTTCTGAACTGGCAGTGAGTCCATGAATACATACTTCTTCAGTTCTGTACCATGAATTAGGACAATTGCAAATACCAGTTACTTGGTAGCAGACAGCATTTTATATTTTGTTATGTAAATGCACAGGTACCACAGGACATACACCCTGAGCCAGCAGTGCGTCTTTATAGTGCTGGTCTAAACTATGTGTAAATTCCCCTTGATAATAATAAACTTGGCTTTTATATAGTGCTTTTAATCTTCAAAGTGCTTTACAAACACTAACTAATTAAACTTCACAACACCCCTGTGAGATGAGTAAGTATTATTATCTGCATTTCACAGAGTAGTAGCTGAGGCAGAGAGAGTTTAAGAATGTGTACTGAAGCCACATAATGAGACACTTTTAGAATAAGGATTACAACTTGGGACTTCCAGGTCATATTCTTGTCCTGAGGCTTGACGTTTCCCTGTGTCTGACTAAACAAGTGGGCAGTTAGAAGAGTTGTGCATAATTCCTCTTCATTCAATAGGAGCTTCACGAACCACTTCTCCCAACAGTGACTCATGAACCACAGACAATTTACTAGATGTCAAAGGCTAAAATCTTATTTAAAGACAGCTTTAGATAGCTGAAGGCCTTGCCTGATATGTAGAAGATACAAGGATATAGTAACTGGTTCAAAAACATCCCAGCTGCAGCTCATGCAATTGCTTTTGAAAGGGCAAGTGCCCAAACCTGTGGGGAGCAGAAGATGTTTCCCACGGGGAAAGGGGAATTAGATAAAATAATTTTCATATAGAGATTGGGTTTTCATCTAAAACAACAAAAAACAAGAATAAATAGACTAAGAACAAAAACCCTGACTTAGAGGGCTGGGCCACATACGAGCAGTCTTTCTCATCAGTATCAGAGTCTTCAGAGTCAAAGCTGCTAGCTATCATCTCAGTTAAAGCCAAACATTCATGAATGTCCAGTAGTGGAAACAAGCTTATCATGACCTTCTGGGAAGCAGAAAACACAATACAGCTTGCCCATGAGAAAAGTTCTCAACCCCTAAGCCTGCAAGCAGAGAGAATTATTAGTCAATGGGAAGCAAAGGTAGCACCTCCATGAAGGCTTCTGGCATACTTCTGGTCCTTATTGCACAAAGCTGCTCCAGCAACCCTCAGCAGTTGAAAAATGAAAACTCCAAGTTTACTTTCAAAACTGGTCAGGACAATTTCTGGACAGAGTGAACAGTTCCCTTTCAAATCTTATCTCTAAATATGCCTCCTTCACATCATTCATTACTCAAAAATGTCTCCAGAAAGATTTACATGGCTCATTTTCGATGGGTAACCAATGAGATATGAGTGGTTAATAGTCAGCTTTGTGTGTTTTTTACTGAACAGGAATGCATCCTGTGGTAAAAAACATTCAGATGGCTATTCACAGAATTATCCTAAAACACTTAGTTGCTCCGGTAGACAAAATAAGAGAAATATGAAGATTTTTCTGAAGAACAGAAATATATTTAACATGAGACCTGAAGCAGGGAATCCCTAATCCAACAAGCAGTTGCTCTAGCTGTTGAACATTAAGTTCCCATTTCAGGCCAGATCCTGGCTAGATCCTGTTTTACGGTCACTGCAAGGTCGAACCACTACTAATTAGCTTTCCCTTTAACTTCTCAAAAGCATCAAAATTGCTTTATAAAGTTATTCATAGTATATTCCATTTAAACATTGAACTCAGAGCTTGGCTTTGTTTCAGTCCATACTAATTCTGTATGCAGCCTCTGACTCACCACTTTGTTATGTGCCATTAATTGTAGGATGCTAGGTGTCACTCGGCTCCAGAACTCCAGTGCTGTAAGGATTGCTGTAAAACTAAATTCGTTCTGATTCTGGACTGTCGGAGCTACTGCCGTTTGTTCACAATATACTGTCCAGAGCTGAGCAAATATAAATGCATGGAAGAGGGAACACATGTGCAGAACGGATGTCTGTAGAAATAGAAAAGAGAGGAAAATGTTTCATTGAAATAAGTGTATTGGGGTACAGTGCACTCCTAATGAACTTACAGTACACTTTCATCAAAGAATTCCTCTCATGCACCCCACTGTACAGTCCTGCCCCGCATTTTCCAAAATGCTTCCCTCCCATTAGGAAACAGACATATCCAATAACATCTTTTTCATGCTCAAAACTTGTTTTTGTATTTACAGACCAAAAACTGCACTTGGAAACCCACACTTCCACACAACCACATTAAGGTCAGTCCCTTTAAAGAAAAGGTTAGTTTTGCAGAACAACTTCTACTCAGGGACGAGGCCTGGGACTTCCTTGATGGAAAATTCCCAGTACAGTCTGTAAAAGGCCAAGAATCTCTGGCACATACGACACCATTTCAAACATGGTTTAAAACCTGTTTAATCTCCCATAAGATCCTCATAGATAAACTGATGAGGTATGAGCTCGATAAGCAGTCAGTGAGGTGGACTGGAAACTGGCTAAACTGCTGGGCTCAGAGGGTTGTGATCAGCAGCACAGAGCCCAGCTGGAGGCCAGTCACTCATCGTGTACCCCATGAGTCAATACTGGGGTCAACATCACTTAACATTTTCATTAATGACCTGGATGATGGTACCAAATGCATTCTCTGCAAGTATGCAGATGATACAAAACTGGGAGGAGTGGCTGATACACCAGATGATGTTCTGCATTCAGAGGGACTTCGACAGGCTGGAGAAATGGCCAGAGAGGAACTTTATAAATAAAGTTCAAAGTCCTGCCCCTGGGGAGGAATAACTGCATGCACCTGTACAGGCGAGAGTCTGATCACCTGATAGGAAGTAAAAATACATCATCTCACATCCATTTGTTTTATTTTTCAGCCATTACCTTGTTTCAGGTCAGAGATGCTTTCTCAGTTTAAAAGTGCAACAGTGATTCATACTCTGTGGCAACGTGACTGCACCAAACATTGCAATGGTTGCTTGGTAACTAGAAAGAGGTATTTGAAAAAGCAAAAAAAAGGACCAGCAGGAAAGAATGGGAAATACCAGTCTCAGCTGGGAGAGGGGAGAGAAGGGGGGATTCTAAGTACTGGACAAATATGTGATCATTCTGCTGTCTTATTTAATAAAGCCCTGGTTAGCGTCAGAGTGCTGCTTATCTGTGTTGAACTACTGTCACAAATAGCTTGTAATTTCCAATAACTCTCTTTCCTTGTCCAAAGCAACTTCAGGACAAAAAAAAAGTGCTTAAACTATCACTGTTTGTAATGTTAACTTTTGATCACAACATTATTTATAGGCTATCCAGTGCTACTACAGAAATAGAAGAGAATGAAATAACTATCTAGAGATATGCTACAGGGACAGTCATAGCTAAAGCTTCATTTTGGAATTCAGTTTTCCCTTCTTCACTCCTGTGCTGAAATACTTTGAATTAGTTAAGTCTCTTAAAAATTATTTGTAGTGATTTTATTACCAGTTTTATATGCATAAAGATGTAACTATGCAAGAAAGACTACAGAGATGTCTTCTTCCTAAATCTCAGGTTTTTACAAGGCTCTATCCCTCCTATTTTCTTATGAAGAACCAAATATTCCAATGTTGGCCTGTTTTAGTCCAGTGGGATCTCTTAAACATTAAAAAAAAGCAGACAGTTCTTAACCTCTCTAAACCATATTACTGGATTACTTCAGAAACACATTCTGGGGGCTACTGTGCTGGAAGTATAGGCAATTTTACACAAGACATTAGCTTACATGAGATGGTTTTGGTAAGATTTAGAAAAGTTCAATATTTCACATCCGAATAAAGTACAAGGTAGTGATAAGTGCTTGCAATAATAAGGTCAATATATTTCATGTCTCCTCTTAAAAGATGGAATCCCTTACCTTTGATTGCTCTGGAAACCCAATCAGAATAACAATAAGGTGGTCTGCAATTTGAGAGCCTGCATCCAGTGGAATAGGCATGCAAGACGACGGAGAATTTGGACAGACAACATTGTGTGTCAAAGACCCCAGGAGCAGCCATGACAGCAAACGAATATGTGAGACACATTCTATGAACTCTTTAGGCCTGTCAAGAAAGAACGTGTTTTACAATGCTGGTAAGTTTTCTATTTGTCCACCAAACTGAGAATCTCTTTAAACACACTTTACAGATGCTGTGTCAGTGTGCTGGAGGTATGAATGATTGATACAGCTAGCGGGTAGACCAGAGCTACATTTAGAACTTCACAGAACTAAGGGGACTTGACATGCCATCAACAAGTCCAACAGAACATATTTAGTGTGCCTAAGAAACAGCCTCTATCTATGGCCAAATCATTCACAGGCTCACAGGTTCCACATCCAGTCTTTTTTTTTTTTTTCTTTAAACACAGAAATCATCAAATAGAAAGGGTTATCCAAGCGGAGCTGCTCCTCACACCTCCTTCAGATAGCACACAGCTGACAAGGCTTGTCGTGAAACTTCTCAGTCCACTATTAGCTCTGAGGCAGATTCCCTGCATTATTTTTGCTGTGTTCCACTTCTCCATCAGTAAAATGGAATTAATTTCTCTTTTCCTTAGCCTCTCTTTGGACATTTGGACTGCATGCTTTAGAAGCAAGGATCATTCTTTCTTGGGGCACTTAAGTATTCATCCACCATCTGCTGTAATGTTTAATTTCAAATCAATTTGCTTATTTAATTTAAAAAGGAATAATACTTCTCTAGTGTCATCTTGTCTGTTCCCTTGCTGTAACCAAGTTCAGATTACTTACTCGTTTGAATTCACGGGCACAGAAAAAAAAATTGATTTCAGATCAAGAAACCACTACTGGGGCCAGAAGTCTGGGACAAAGTTGGGACAGGAATATAGATTGGCTGAAACAAAGTCCAGTGCTCTGTATTCAACACATCTCTCTGATCGCTATCACTGTAAGAGAAGGGAGAGCATCTTGTCCTTCTGTTGCAACATAAAACACTTCAGGTTAGGGTTTGTCACAGTGAAAAGGGATAGAATCAGATCTTCAAGAGCAGGATTTCTCTCATCTGACTTTAACCAGGTGAAGTCCATATTATTATCATCACACACTTAAAAGTTCTTACTTATTTGCACTTAGTAATCTCATTGGGCATCTCCTACTGTACTCTAAAATTCCCACTATATTCTTTATAATTCTAGGCCTGATTGAGTACTTGCATTGCTTCTCACTGCCAGTATCTACAATCAAGTTCATTTCCATTGTAGATCTACCAATCTACAATCCAGATCTTCTCTAGAGTAGCTCAAGTCAACAGATATGCTTCCCAGGTCCCCTTAGCCTCCCCTTTTATGTGGCAGTGATGAACTCAGGAAATTGGGAGCTGCCAACCAGCTGTTTCAATGTCCCACTGCCACCATTCCCAACCGCAGGTCCTACCTAAGCAATGTGGCAAAAATGCAGAATTCTATGAAGATTTCCAACTCATTCTAGTATTCCTTTTGGTGGAAAGGGGTTCTTACCCTTGTTGCATTGCAGAAGGAGGATGGTATAGCCAAGGCAAATATCGGATCACAGCTTTGTTGTCTCTGTGGTTTCCTCGTGTAATTTCCATAGCAGCAATCTGAGCTAAACCAACTTTCAGATGCCCACCAAACGTGTCTTCATGCAGTGGCTGAGAACACGTCTTCATGTGACTCTGGAAAGCAAAGATCTGATTCCCTACCCAAAAGACTATGTCATTAGGTCTAACTTCTTCCAAGCATCAGCGTAGTCTTTTTCCTTTCAATCCCTTTCTCAGTGTCTAATTGTGTCTATGAAGCTATGGAATAAAAATCTTAAACAGATTAAAAACTTCTCCAGTGCCTATTCTAGTAACAGCATTATGATGTGACTCTTTCCATGGACGACCATATTTTCAAGAGCCGACACAAGAGAATTGTGTAAAATGCACACGTACTGTTTGCATCAGCAAACTCAATGCCTGCTGAATACAAACTAATGGTTGCACATTGAGACAGTTTCACTGAAGGTCAGAGAATCTAACCATTTAGTAAGACAACGCTCTTTGTGTAGGAAATGTCTTCCTGTGGAAGATTCCATTTACCTGTACAGAAATAAGCTGTCACCCATTCACCAGACATACAACTATTCTGCACTGTTCATCTGCTACAAGTGCTTTTAAGCACTGCAAAGAAGGGCTACCTTCACCAAGACACCTGCAAATATTTATGCCTGGAGAAATAATTTGTTATCCTGTTTTGTCAGCTCTAATGAATGTTTCACTGGTGCTTCTTGAGATATTTCTATATTTGTAACTGAGCTAACTTTGCATTATCTTGCATTACAGGAGTAACAGAACACGTGCTGAGCGCATGTGCTTGCTTAAGGGAAAGCCATATGCTCTGTACAAGGAAATTCAGGTCATCAATTATTAAATTATTATAATGTGTCAGAAATCAGTGAACCTATAGTATTTTATAGGGGATAAGTATCTGACCGCAGCAACTCGTACTATCAAAATCGTTTACTTGGAGTCTCTCTAAGAGACTGAAAAAGAACTGAACTGAAAAAGAAATGGGTGGATAACTTTAAAGGATTGAGTGGGAAGGGAATTCAATTCAGCTGCAAAATGATTAATTAGTTCATGCTTTGAAGTAAATTTCTACTCCAGCACAAAAGGCTGTTTCCCTTATTGGAGGGTTTTTTGTTTTTGTTTTTTTACTCAATGGGATTCAAGGCAAATGGCCAACAGGATATGAACTACAAAAAGATATTTTTTTCCAGTGAAACAAGGTTACTGCAGGTTTCAAGAGATGTGATTTTTCAGTTTAGTCACGATTCTTCCTCCTGTATGGTAAACATTATCACGTTGCAATAAAGCGTCCCTGCTGCAAGGTGTGAAGCAAAGGTGTGAATGTGCTAGGTAATCAGATAGGGTAAAAGCTCTAATCTTGATGGTTCATCAACAAAACCCAGTATCCAAATCCACTACAGGTTGTCATTTACTCTGTCTTGCCTGTAACAGAAGGTAAGGAACGAACTCGTGGCATGAAACGCTCCAATACATTGCCACTAACTTTCAGCAGAGGGCTGGTACAACATGAGAGAGGCCCTTCCGGGGAAGTACCATACCCATTTATCAGGAAAACAGACTTCAATATCCTTTAATAGCAGATGCACGCTGCATTACAGAACTACAGCAGCTCTTCAGGTTAGAAATAAATGTGAGAGTTTGGTTAAAGAACTTCCCTAGAAGACCACATATGTCAAAGCCCAGGCACGTAAGTGATGGCAATATGATTCTTACTAGCTAGAACTGGAGGCACTTTTTCCCTCTATCTGTGAAATGAGCTTTAGATCACACACATGCAACTTGGCAGCCACTTGACTGTGCCCAGTGATGAAATGATCTCTCTTTTGACTGATGAACTGCCCATGAATCACCAAGTTCCTGATGTACAAACACCAAAACCTGTTGCGAGATTTTAGAATTGGCCGCATCTTTGACAGCACAGACTCTTCTGTATTTGGAATGGTCCCTCTGCTGCACTCCTACACCATTGGTTTTTCTTGCTAGTTCTGTGGAAGTTAGAAGCATCAAGGCCTCTTTACTTCTTTACCTTTACTTTATGTGCTGAATGAAATCCACCCCTGCGCAGGCTGCCAGCATGTAGTGCAAAAGGCTAAGCTTTAACTAACAAGGAGGAGAGAAGTGATGTTTAGATGGTTCTGCTATTAGACAGGTGTTTTCCCTCTACACAAAGGAGGACTCTTACCTCTGTGGTTTCATCTTCAGCTCATTGCTTACTGAATACTCAGCTTTAGATGGCATGATAACACTACCTAATGGAACCGGGTTATTCTAAATAATCCAAATATTGCCCCCTACACAGCATTATTTCAGCTAATATATCAATAATTATCTGCCAAATTACATTAGTTCTTTATTTAAGCTATTACCAATAGATGCTACTTTGCTTGTGATTGAAACAGCTCCTTTTCTAGATCAAAGTATTTCCTGTTATATTGCAGCAATATGATTTGGCCTAATTCTTTTCTAAAACATCTTTCTTCAAGAATTTTCATTTTGTATTAAATTTCAGAGATCCTGGGTTCCTTGTAAAATAGAAATTCCACATTTTGACCAACTAAGTGTTCTCGCGAAATTTATTCCTAAACGTTTTATATTGACAGAAATGTTTTCCTAGCAATCCTCTTACACATGCCCTTTGGCAAACTAATGTACAAGAATCAAAAGGCAGTCTGGCCTCCTACAGAGAGAGCAGCCAGGCAGTTTTCCCCACCTCAACAGAATGAAATATCATGAAGAAAACAGCAGCAGCATCTTTAAGGAAAATTACAATTGCCAATTACTTCATTTTAATAACCTCTTCACTTCTTCCTAACACTAAGAATGTCTGCTTGGGTGTATACCAGATGCAGAACAGTATGATTAGTTACACAGGTAAGGAATTTTATGCTGGGATAGGTTATTTTTAATATGACTACTTCTCACGTAATGATTTTGGTATGACATTATCTTGTCATCAACCTCCACACTGCATAAAAAGCAAGCCTGCATTTTCATTCTTTGCTCCCCATATTCAAACTAGCCTCCATTTCAACACTCTGCATAACCTGCTTGGTGACTAATCCATAACAGTACTAACCTTAAAAAAAAAAAAAGTCAGTCATCCTCCAAAACTTCCAAAGGATTCTTTCAAGAAGAGTAACTACAGAAAATACTAAATTGTAATTAGCTCACACACTTTAGATGAATGTACGCCCACAACTAACCTTTAATTTGGTTAAGGTATGCATATCTGCAATGAAATCCAGCACTTCCCCAACATATTGCCTCATGCATTCCATTGCTGCTGTTCCACACTACAATACAAAAGAAATATGTTTAATGACCAGATTTTGAATATATTCATGTTTTCATCTTTGCTTCTTCTTCACAAAAATGCTGTTTGTCTGTCTCAAATCCTCTATTGTCTATTCTAAATAGGAGTAAGCATTCTTGGATCTTTTTCTTCTCATACTAATTTGCCTTCTTATCTGATGATAGTGTGTGTGTGTATGTATATATATATATGGATGGATGGATGGATGTATAAAAAGTCACCCTAGCTGCTTCATGCATTATAAAAGAATCTTACCTGTTACAACAATAAAAGATTATCTGATGAAACTTGCAATAATATCCCTAACAGATATCTCCTAAAATTTACATTAGTCCAGAATCAAAGTTTTTTAAAGCTGATGAAAGTTTACCAGCTCATTTCTTTAAGCAACTGAGCACTTCTGTAAGCGAAACCAATCAGCTACTTAATTTTGTTTTCCAGGATTGTAACAGGAACAGGTGCCCTTAGGTTGACATGATTCATGATGAAAAAATAGTTTAAGTGACTGTCCTCATGTATTTTCCTTATAAATATCATTGTAATGTTTAAGTGCAACTTTTTTTTTTTTTTTTTTTTAAACTAACAAAAGGTTTCTGGAGTGTTCCTGAGCAACATCATTCAAAATATAGCATCTTAATGGCACTCAGATTTGTTGCAATCTTCAAAAGGATGGCAAAGGCAGCATTTAAATTATTCTTATTATTTGCACTACACAACTTTTAAAAAGTAATTTTTGCTGTACAGTATTTAAATAATTTGTTTTCAGAAATGCTGAAATAAAACAAAACCTTCTACAGTCACACAGCTAAATATGCACAATAAAGATGCAATTTTTCCTTTAATTGTATTTAAATCTGAAAAACTATATCATACAATTAAACCTTACGGCATTCTACATGCCCATACAAGGGCTATAAGGGAGAAATGAAATCCTTCTGTATTCCTTCATGAACGGCTCCATTTTGACCATAAAGGTATAAGCACTGAGAAATGATTTGTACCAGAACAAGAATGATCGCAAGGGGAAAAATAAAGGGATTCAGTGTAGTGCCTACTGTGTTTTTGCAGTACAAATTTTCATAGTCCCTTTCCTAGAACACAGTGAGAAATGTCGACTGAGCCTTGGGCTGATCCAAGACATGCCCAAGGTGTGCAAAGCAGTCAATGGAACAAAACTGTCACATTAGATAGAGGCTCCCAACAGAGCAGAAAGTCCTGCAGAAAAGCTTTCAGAAGGTGATATGACTAAATAGGTATCATATATCACCTTATGTCTGTATGTTAATGATTTGAGGTGAAGATAATTCTAGAGGAATTCAAGGGGAATTGTGAATGCTCAACATTTCTCAAAGATCAAGTCTTTATAAATGCCTCATTTTCTGGGACCAAGTGAAAACAAGGCTTAACTTTAGAGATTGAATGATGGAATTACCTAATAAGGTATCTTTTTTCTTAAAGCAGGCTAAAATGATTGTGCCCAAAATCACGGCCTCATGGTATAATATCACAGTAAAGTTTATCAGGGGAAAATATGCTTCTTTGACCTCTGTTTAATCATATACACTCGGAAACTTATTACCTTATCTGAGCATACACATGAACAAGATCTGGATTTGATCACAAAATTAGTCAGCTTTAGCTGAGTTTTAGTTGCTGAAATTTGAAAATCTGTTAACAGTCTATATTTAAGCAAAAGACCTGGGAGTTTCTCATTTTTCCACATTAGTATAAATCTACGTGTTGTTGAACTATACCACCTTCTGGTTTTTAAAACACTATGTCTGTCAGTTCCCTTGACAGAATAATAAACGGTAAAATGAGGTCACTGGCAGCCCTGCCAGAGTATCCTCCATCCAGTTTACGTGGACTAAGGATTCCAAACAAGTTCTAAAACACTGAACAACAGAATTATAAAAGATGTTATGCTCAGACCTCTGAATAATAATGCTCTATTGCAAAAGACTCATGTTCAATCATGTATTCAGTTTTATTCAAGCAGTAAGCAACTTCCTTCTCTACAATTTCTTCTGAAATGATCCCTTTCCTATCATACTTTGTAACACCAATGTCAGTTTATCTACTTAACCCAAACATAAGTTAACACATTCCCTTGAGAGAGGGACATCATTGAAGATTTGAGTTAAAAATCACACACTTCAGAAGATATACAGGCAAAAACCTACTGGATCATCCCTAGAGCTGACAGAGACACACATGTAGGGAAGAAGGTTTTCCACAGCTCATGAAGTAGACCCAAGCTAACTCTCATCCATCTGTTTGAGTACTCTGTGATATGTGTCACGGAACAACTCAAACCCTCCAGCTGTGTTACGCTATGCATGTTCACCAACCACCTATTCAGTAGCTAAGCAACTAGGAGTACTTGTTATTTAGCTACATGCATCAGCAGGATATATATATAATTGTATATGCCTTATATATCACCATAAGAATGCTTTGCATCCCTTTTTTAACCAGCCTTTTGTCAGAATGAAGGCAATGGCTAGTAACTTCCCTCTCTGTTGCCATTTTTTGAGGCATTCAGCTGGTCTCCCCACATCTGGTCTTCTATAGATCTCTAGCAGAAGCTTTGGCTAAAGTAAGTTGTATGGGCCGCATGACTAACTACTAGTGAGAGCAAGGGCAACAAGATCAAGTTATGAACTTTTCCAACATTCGAAAAAAGGAAGAACTTCAACTTCTGCCTGCAATACACCTTGCCAATCAAAGGAGAAATGAGAAGGAATGAATGTTCAACTGGAGCAAAGTAAGCTTAATAAGACACATTTTTAAAAATCAAAAACTATGAGACAGTTTGATTCAGTACTTACTCCAGGCATTGAAGCAATCATCTGTTTATGCAAGATTGTTGATTCAGCCAGTTTTGTTCCAGCATCTGCACAAACAAACTAAGAAGAAATTAAAGATGAATTATTTTTGGAGGAACCTTAAGATACTAATAAGTTATTTATGACTTTATTAAGATCAGTTGAGATCTCTTCTTGCTTATATTTGTGGTAATTTGCCTTTACAGCTCTCTTATTTTATAAACAACCTAGTTTATTCACTATTATAAGTGAGTTAATTCTAATGGAGAAGGAAAAAAAAAAAAGACTTTAATGTGCCTGATTAATATGCGTATACTGTGAGGGAGCAATTTGAAGAGTGTTATATAATAAAACAGATTTTCTTTGTGAATACAAATATATCTCTCTGTAATTCTTTGGAAATATCAAGTGTTCTTTCACTACAGCGTAAACAAAGATAGAGGAGAATAAGGCAGCATGCAGTCTTCTCCACTGTGGTACAATAATGCCTTCCTTCACTGAAGTTCTACAAGGATGAATTACATGAACCATTTTCAAATTCAGAACAGACTGTTATGGTGTAGTATAACTTCTCCATAACATATGCCACAAAACTGTACTTGGCTTTTTCAGAGAAAAGTTTAGAAAAACTCTCTTAAGCCAGAATATCGCTAACTGATTTTCTTATGCTTTTATTTTCCTTGCTTTCTTTTCTATCTTTTTTCACTTCTTATTCCTGATTCCCTTGCCCTAAAATCTCTGAAGTCCACCTCATTCATACTTTAGATGTTAATGTTTAATAATGTTATTTAATCTCTGTAATATTGTTATTTAATCTTTATAAGCTTCAATAATGCATTTGATACTCTGCAGAGAAGATGATCTCCTTGTTCCTAAAACTTTGTTGTTCTAATGCTGTATTTGCACTTAAGCAATTTCTGTCTATAATGATGCAGTGTAACTTTCTAACCAAGAGCAGGTAGAAGAGCAGAACTTACAAGCTGAGATATAAGCCTTAATTTTCTTTCTTGACAGTGAATACTGTAGTACCTTCACAAATAGAGGCAGATACTGACTACCCAATATACAATTGTTTGATGCATTTTCGTTAGTGCTCTCAATGACTCACCTTTCTCTTGAAAATATTCCCCAATATCCTTATCAGTGCTAGAATTTACGTGTACGCTTCCACTATCTTACACTTCCACATTTCAATGACAGATTTAATCTGAGCTCTCAGACTGCCTACTAGGACTTGGAAACAACACATGCATCAGACCTATGTCTTAACCAAGGGTCTGTTCTTTGCGAAAAATACCAGTAAGAATAATCTAACTGCGTATCCTCAGAAATAGACCTGGCTCCAGTTGATTCTGCTCATGCTAATAAATTATTTTACACTAGAATAAGCCAAAAGGAAATAAAAGAAGAACCTGACTCATATTTCAGTTGAGAGATAGTCTTTTACTCCACTGTACCAGATCTCTAATTATTACAGGGAAGGAAAGCAGAGCCTCAGGGACTGAGTTATGGGCTGTGTCAATCCAGACTTAATCTTAGTTCAAGCAGCGATCGTGACTCTCCACTTCTCTTTTAAGAGAAGGCCCATAAACAGACTTATGCAAATAGATAACAGATTTTCTCCTAAAGCCAGAAGCTGGCTGCTCTGGATCACAGGAGATATGAATCATTTCATCAGCCTCTGAAAATGAGATATCATACAAGACACTTATATCCACATCGGGTGCTGTTGTGGGAGGTATGAATACATCCCAAAGTGAATAGAGCGTATGGGAACGGTGCTAGGAGGAGAGGCCAGGCAATTATCATTTTATCCTTACTTCCAGTATGTAAAAGGGAGTTTTGCTTGCTGACTCTTATCAGATGATTGAGTCAATACAAAGGACAAGTGTTTACCAGTTAAATCTCATTGCTAAAACTGAAGTGGCCTTAAGGAACATCTTTTTTGCATTCTCAAATGAGGAATTTTGGATTGACTAGACTATAGAGACTACATTGCCTCATAACCCTTTGGAGTGGCCCTACGACTGAGGTATATAATAATGTAGAAAAGCTGTTTTATTCTGTAATTCAGGAAAAGCAGTTGAAGTCAACAAGCACTGACAAGCACAGTATCAGGCTGCATCGCTGCATTCATCAGACAGAATGAGGTTCGTGGTTGCTAAGCTATTTGGTGGTCACGGCTGAGATTGTCAATAGAATCTGTTTTTTTTAATTAAAATGAATTTAAAAAAAAAAATCACCCTTTACCCTCAAAAGAAAAAAAAAAACCCAAAATAGTTATTTTTCCCCCCTGCTCCATTCCTTCCCCTGATATTGATGCTATAATAATTGTTTTCAGAGTTATCTTAACTACTATGTAATTTAACTTGTCAGTGTTATTTCTCTGTCAGTTGGCAACCACTTATTTTCTATGAGTAATGTACCAGTACTCAAAAGCAAACCAGCCTATAGTAAGCTTTGACCACTTAACAGGAGGGAAGAGGCAGTGAACGGAGCTGTCATGCTGAGAGCATTGTGAATGATCTACATTTTTGCTTGATCCGTATAGACTGCTGTTATGCCGGTCCCCTATCACTTACTAAAGTTACTAAACACACATAATGCTCAGCCCATTGTAAACAATGATAGTCCACCCGGTACTGATGGGCTTTAGTAAATTGTTTTCGCAGTACAGGCTGCTTCTTTCCTGTTTGGTGCCAAACTGCACCACAGCTGGCATTTTGGGGCAAATAGATTTTTCAAGAGTCTGTATCTTACTTTCTCAGATTTTCCTCTAAAAAGCTAGCTTAATTCCTGCCTCAGCAAGCTGCAGAATGAAAGGAACAGAGATATTGCTTGTATGCTCTTTCCTAGGAAAAAAAAAAAAAAAAAATCAATGTTAAGAGAGAGAACTTCACGGACTGGAGACAACTTCCTGTCCGTTTTGCCTAGTTAAGAAACTGGGTTCTAGCCCATGATGAGTTAGCACTCCTTCCTACACACAAACTATTTATTGGCTTTGGGGCTACAACAGGGAGACAAGGCTGTGGCTGGGATTGCTCTGCCTTTGGAATGCTGTTTGCAGGCCACTACATTAACAACGTTATTTATGTTGTTTGACTCCTCATCATCCCTGGAAATGAGGGTTCCTTATTTAGCCGCTTAAATTTCATTGTGACAGCACAATGTATGCACCTATGTTTACAAATGCAACTTCTGGGTGCCGATTCAAAAAAATCCTTGCTTCACTTGACACCACCAGCACTTTTTGGAATCATGTTGAACTTGTCATTTTTGGGGGTGTTTTTGTTGTATTTTTGTTTGTTTCTGCTGAATTTGGGCTGAGATAGGATCAGTATGAAAACAACACGAGGTAGATCTCCTGTACCTGCACCAACAGCAGTAGGTTCATGTCGGGTAAGGGTGACTTTAACTTGAGTGCCTGTAGTAACTCCAAGATGACACTGCGGGTCAGGTAGAATTTATCTCTTTCCTACAACAGAAAAACATGGAATTAAGGATGCCCTGAAATTCACTGACATCCACTAGTCAGCCATAAAGATACCTTTTATCTAAATTTGAGAAGAAAATATCATAGAAGTGCACTTTTTGTTCCCTGTCTTATAAAGCAGACAGACATGATTCATCATTTATGTAATTCTATAGACTGATCGAGTGGACAGCAGTGAGAAAATACTTGTGATCTTCCCTTCAATTTACATTAGGCACTATTATGAAAGTTTCTATATTTCACATGTGAAATATGAATAGGTTTTATGAGACATTTATACAGTCCAGGCACACAGGGTGGTGCTTACTGTATAGGTCCATATAAAGGAAGAGGGGGAAAGCAGTAAGGTTTCATACAGGAGAAAAAAAATTGGCCGTAGCTTTTAGCATAATTCTGTCATTAAACCTGCCAGAAAAGCCCCATGTTTTATCATACTTCGTCTGTTGTTGTCCACCTTAAAACGAGAGTGTCTCCATTATGGCAGCTTGGACATCTGTTTTCAGTCATTGGGCTAGCAGCACTTTTCCTCTTACACAGTAAAAACCCTCTTTGCTACAGTTGCCACAACAAAAAACATTTTAAAACACATACAGGAAGATAAGGTAATAGAGATTAGAACAAAAAGGCCAAGAACACAGACTTGTAGACGTGAACCAAGATGGAGATGTAAGAGATAAGATGAGCCTGTTATTCATCTTTCTTTGAAATTCTCTGACTTTAGGAGACAGTACATGGAACAAATCTATAACATGCTACTGAATGTAGCAAACCAAGAATTTTTGATCAGCAGTTAGACTTACTCTGAGCTCTCTTTCACTTGACCATCAGAGATGAAAAAACGTTGTCCAGTAAAGGGGGCATATACAAAGTATGTCTAAGATTTAAAGCCTACAATCTTCCACCTTGTAAGTCTCATGCACTTGCCTGCTTGCTTGCTTAAGTTAAACATGTGTAACTTTTCACTCAGTCGGGGCCTCAGTTCCTCTGTGACACCTGTAAAATGGAATAATAAACTTGCCTCTTCCTCAAAGAGGTCTGGTTTTATTGCTTAGGGTCAGTTTGAAGCCCATCTTCAGCACCTGCACAGAGTAGTAAGCACAACTAAAAGAGGTGGACTTGGAGGAGATGAACAGCCTTCCTCTTCAGAAACCAATGTCAACATATTGTATCTGGGTAGCACACAGCCAGACAAAGCTTACAGGAACAGCGAGCGCCTCCAACAGCACCCACATATATTTTAATGAAAACAGGTTTTAAATATCAGCCCTTGATTTGGGAGGAGATGCCAAAATGACAGAATCTTATTCTTTTCATGGACAGTATGATACTAGCTTGTGAAGCAAAAGGTCTGAGTTCAAGGTCCTGTTTCGCCTGATTTAAAGAAGAATTTTGATTCCAATCACTTGGAACGTGTAGTCTGATAACACATTTAGCTGATGGAATGGGTTCCACACTACAGTGGTGCTTGTCTGCTACACTGAGGCAGTCTAGGCAGCTAAACTCACACACAGAGAACTAACACTCAACAAAAAAAAAAAAAATCACATTCCTTTAGGGAACAGCAAATATTGGATCTGTTCAGCTGTATCATGAAATCATGTCTTGAGGGGACAAGTACTCCAAGTCATGTGTCTCACATAACATAACACATAACATAACACAAGAATGCCCAGGAGAGTTCAGACCAGAAGAGATGTACTCAGTAACTTCTCTCCAACAAGGCCATAAGCAGATGCCTAGGGAAGCATAAAACAAGGGAAACCATGTATAAGTCCTGCTAGTACTCTTACAGCCACCAGCTATTTTCAACTCGGGGAACTTCTGAGCTCAGTAAGGTCTCAATGTATTTCCTACTTCTCAGTGGATTTCCCTTCCACATATGACCCTGCCCTCTTGAACCCACGTCAACTTTCAGCACAGTGTTTGGCAAGAAGTTCCACGCTGTTTGAAGAACCACTTCCCTTTACTTGTTCTAACCTTGGTTCCTACTAACCTGATGCTTTCTACTTCTGGTACTGGAAAAGGCATGAAATTACCCACCCCTGTCCAGGCCACTTCTGAACGTACAGTCCTCTATCACATTCCCATCAATTGTTGCTTTTTCAGACTGAAGAGCCCTGATTTAGTTGCTCTTTACGTGCAACTCATTCCACACACTGATCATCTTTGTTACCCTTATCTGAACTTCCCCCATTTCCAGTAAGGATGTAGTAAAATTGGAGAAACAGAACTGTGCACAATACTCAAGGCATAAAATAGGCCCTGTTTCCTGCTAGAAAGCATATTCCCCAGCGACAGTGACCCTTCCCACTGTTATATGCCTTCACAAACCTGAGGCCCATCCATAACGTAACACTCTCTGTGTTCAGAGAGTTGATGATTACATCCCCCAAAACACTGGATATGATTTCCTATCAGTAACCTGATAGAGTAGGCTGCACACGCTGCAAAAGCATGAAAGCTAAAATTCTTGCTGAAAGCATTCCACTGCTTTAACAGACTAACAGCTATGATGTACAGGACATAATTGGGCCACAATAAATTGCTTTGTCGGGACACTGAGAGGGAAATAGGCTCCAAGAATCTCAACTTTCACTGGCTCCAAGGATGATACAACAAAGTGCTACCCCTTTCTCAAAGACCACCCTTATCTCACATAGCAAATTCTCAATTTTTACATGGTGCGTAACACACAGAGAGATGAAGCAAAATCAGGGTAAATGTTTTTAGACATCTGACCTCTTGCTTCCTGAATTGTAATCAGGAGTGATGACACTGAGGTCAGTGGCCCAGAGCCCCCTTCCTATTGAAGTCTGCTTATTCCTATCATTGTGCTGGTGGATGTCACCAAAATAAGCATAGTTTAAACATACTGTAAGAACTTTATAATCTGCCAGAAAAATGTAAAAGGGGCATTAGCTACATGAGACTAAAGCCCAGAGGAGTCACATGTGTCAATCTGGTCCCAAAGAATCAGGAATGAAATCCCTTTAATCTCTGTTCAGCCAAAATAACCCTCTCAGATGTCTGTACATCCCTATAAAAAAAGCTGCCTTCTGACCTTCAAATCGACTTGCCAGAGGTCTATGCATAGAAACTACTGAAGTTTTTTTCCAACAGGGTCCCAACTTAGTAATAAGAATAGTAAATTTGGTACTTTAACGGAGTAGTATGCTACCCTCCAAATAAGCCAGGACAAACAGAGGATCTTTATTTTGTCTCTCTAGCTACTACAGTAATTACAACTACTAAGGATGGGCTGCTTCAGTTTTCTCAGAAAATTTCAATAGCAAAATTATATCATTTCCAATTCAGTGACATACAGCATTTACTTAATAAGGGCCAAGAGAATGTTAGTAAAAGGCTAAGTTCAGGTTAAAGCTTCAGCAGCTGTAAGAGATAAGAAATTCAAGAAGTGTCCATTTAAGACTTCAAGAGACTGAGAGGAAAATTGAAGATACAAAGACTACAATCCACAGAACTGATGCTACTCAACTGAGAGATCCAAAGGCAATGAAAAATCAAATCGGTGACCTGGAACAGAAACTCAGTAACGAAATAACAGATTGACGTGACTCTTTAGACTCAAAGACAAGAGAAACTGAGATATTCCTGCCACAGAGTGTTAGTGAAATGCTGGAGATGGGGGGGGGGGGGGGCCAGGGCAGGGAAAGAATTAAAAAAAAAGATTTGGACTGGTTGTACAGCACTGATCTCTGAAGTGCACAGTAGAGTGGCTTCTTCTTTGGAAAGACAAATAAAGTTTACTCCATAGTATACTTGAAAGTTGTGCCACTGTGTTTTGTTCCAGCAGGCACGTTAAAAGATGCAAAACAATTACATCCAAATGTTTCAACGTTCACAAATTATATTCCTTCTGTAATTCACTTCCACATGATACCATATCGCAAGCAGCATTCCATTCGGCTACACTGATTTCCACTGTAGAGAAACCTAGATCTCACAACTGGACCATTTTTCTAAAGGCAATCATTAGTTTGGTATTTTTAATTCAAAGCCCTGGTAAGCTTTCAGCAGTAACAAAGATAATGGAGCGTGCACAGTTCCACTGTATCAAGCATTTTCTGGATATAAATTGCAGGAGAATATTAACTAATGATCCCATTTTGGGGTCACCAGCTTGCATTAAACTACATCAAGAAATAGATTTTAATAAGTGCTATAATCCAAGTTTCCCACGTACAATTAAGTAGTCAATGGAACACTGAGCCAGGAAGTACGTAAAAAACGTTTTTAAAATATCATGTTTTTAATAAAAAATGTTGTGAAGTAATTGAAACTGCAGAGTACATGGAGAGTGAAACGATCCCTGTATTTTGCAATTTGCATTAGTAGGCACTCATGAAATAGTTTCATCAGATCTCAGATACAAAAGGCATGTCTTGGTTCAGTTTTAAATGGGGCTTATTTGTTTCAATGAAAAACCCTCCCACACTTTGTTCCATTGCACTTTAAGTTAACATTTTTCTGACTTTACTTTGCCTTGACCAAAGCTTTAAGTATAGCGCTCTCTCAAATTACTTCCAACAGCTGGACAGTCTCTTCAGTATTTATGATTTTTTTTCTTTCATGAACACTTATCTTTCAAAGGAGACAAGAAAAGGTACAATTTTCTCGGTGTCATTAAACATGCTGATTGTTTCTACTTAATGTTCCAACTCATTACATCTGATAAAATAGTTTTTTTTTCTTGTTAATGTAGCTTTTATGCAAGATTGTCGTTGCTTTTATCATTTCTTCTTCACTGTCTGTCCATTCTAAGTCTTAAAGAGACTGAAGCGACGCATGTTCCAGTTGTACAACATCAACCTAGAAAATCATGTAGCTACTTAAGAAAGAATGTTTCCTGATGTTTAATTATTGTCATGACAAAAGTATCTAGGATGAAAAATTGTGCACATAAAGGCTGAGTAACATTTTTGTTCAGTGTCTTAACAATCTACATAATGGAGCATATAGGACCCTAATAAATGGTTGGATTGTGTTCTGTGAGTTTTTTGGTGTTCATCCTCTCACCAATAGCTACAAAAATATACTTGAATAACTGATTGTTGCTTGTATACAGCAGCTTTCATTCAAGAATCTTATACTTTTCAAAGGTGGACATACGCTGCTATCTCTTTTCTATGCAGATTTTAGCCATGCAAAGTGAGTTACCTAATACAGAACAAAACAGAAACTAAGTTGGGAAACCCCTAAATTGGAGTCTTCTACTCTGATCATCAATCTGCTGCCTCCCTCAGAGCTGTCCTTTCAAGATGCAGCTCCAAGAATATTTTAGTTTAAACTGCACAAAACGTGGCTAAACCTGTGCACTAGGACAGATACGACTACACCCTTACAACTAAACAGGCATTTTAAGTCATGCAAGAATACCAGATGACCTCTACACGGGAAACATTTTCAAAGTCATGAAATCATATCAAATTACTTTCCTCAGCAACATTTTCAGCAGGTTCCCTTTATCTATGTCTATACTGGGAATGTGAAAGTCACTATTATTAATAGACACTGAATCAACATAACTACTTGATTAGTCAAACTACATTAAAACTGCTGAAACGTCTGAAACTTGACACTGATTTCACCATTAGTTACAGACTTTCTACTTGAGGGAAGGAATATTTTTCTGTCCTATTTTCAGTTGTCTCTAATGAAACGTACAGTCTCTTTGTTACCTTAGTGAAGGCTCGGTAGCACAAACCACACAGTTCTACCAGGTAGGCCAGAGTAAAGATAGCGTTTTGAATTACAAAGCTTAGTAATTTTGAAAATGGCTCCAGAAGACTCTGCAATGAGATGATTTAGGGAAATCAATAACTGATTGCTCAGCAAAACAATAAGCGTTCCAGCTCTGAAATGTGTGAACGCAACAGCATCGTTATTTTTAGCTCAGGGTTATTCTCCATGATTTACACTGTTTCAGGCAAATAGCTGTTCCAGCATTTGTATCCATGCTTATAAGGCAAATTAGAAGCAAAACGTTAGCAAATGGTTTCATCTCTGACACTGATGAGTGCTTATGAGATATCAGAGAATCTGTAGTGTTCACACAGGAAAACTCACTGGTGTTAACAGAATCGCACTAGTGAGAGGACTGCAGAATCAGACGCATAGGATATTGATTACTACAGGCTTTTTTGAAAGAGCGCATATCAAATCTTTAATACGTTATATACTCACATCCACACAGGAATGTAATCCCGCTCACATTTTACTGTAACCTAGATTCCAAAGCTCTTATCATTCACCATAGGGTATCGAACTGCACAGTTTTATGCTTACACATTAATACTTTCGTAGCTAGGGGCTAAGAATACACTTGTAGAATAGCACAAGCTGGCTAAATCGAAGGCTACAGACTTGGGTCTGCCTTGGAACTTACCCTGGTGGCACTAGTGGTTGGTATCTTCAACAAGCAAATCATAATTCTTAAACTAGAATCCAAAGAACACTGCGAACATATTTGAAGGCAGAAAAAGAAGGGTTAGTACATTTCTGTGCACATCTCTTGCTTTTAGTGGTGGCAGTTATAAATAAGCTATAGGTAAAGTCTGAAAAATGATCCCTGATGACTGATCTTTATTTACTTTTCTTGAACTGGCTTGTTCCTGAAGACACAGTCACATCCTCCCTCAACAGTAATACAAGACAGCATGGGCCTTGGGATGAGAACATTTCACTAAAATGTTGGCTTAGGAGTAACTTTACTCCCTGTATGACAGAAATATCCCTTAGAAGTACATCATCAAAATATACATAAAATATATATATAAGTATATGTAAGTATTTAAGCGTGTGTATGCATGTGTGTGTATATATATATATACACACACACATGCAAATACACACATACAGATATATAATAACATGTGTTTGTATGTGTGCGTGTGTGTGAGAGTGGGTTAACAGGAGGTACACACCATTTACTTCACGTTACTCTTTTGCCATTGTCCTGGGCTATGACATTTTACCCCACTCCATGGCACGGCTGCAACTCAGACCCCTGACATGAGAATGTGCCCTGGCAACAGCTGCTCCAGAGACCATTCCAAAGATGTTTTCTTATAGGGTAATTTTCAGGTGAGATATTGAAGCTTCACACTCCAATATCTCTTATGTGTAAATCACAGAGTTTGCAGCAGAGAATGGGACTTTTCAAGGTCCATCCGTTGTCTTGCCTCTTCCCTGCTGCAAACATCTAAAATAGCAAAGAGTCATTTATGACCCTAGAGGAAGAAACGGGAGATGGAAAATCCCTCTCTGCTTAGTTCAGGAGCAAGCAATTGTTCTACTTGTATCATTAATGATACCTCCCATGATTAAAAGGGAAATCAAAGTAAACACTCTATCTGAATGTTCCATAAATGGCAGATATGCAGTTGGAACCATTATGACCCATTCACTGATTGAATTTTTACTTTAAATTATTCAAGAGTCAACAAATTTGGGGTGGCTAGTAACCAAAGGGAACGGTTATTCCCTGTTTGGCTTAGTGAAGTGATACAGGGTGGTACCTCAGTTCACCAACAGCTAAAGAGTTTAAGATCTGACTACTGCTTAACAGACAGTGCCAAATAATCTTAAATGATTTACACAGTTTGGTGGTGACACCCAATTTAAAACAAAGTTATAAATCACATAATATTAGATTTTGGATCCCTCAGCTCATACTGAGCAACGCTGCTTTGCGCAGAAGAAGTTATTACTGGGCTCACTCTTGCTGTGGGAAATTAAGTCAGAATAAGGGTTTCAGAATCCATTGTTTACTGGTAAGATACAGAAAATTTTTTACTGTGTTTACTGAAAAGACATATGGAAGTGTTTGCACCGGGAGATAAAACCTCTCTGCATGTTCTCTGAGCAATTAGAACTCAGAGCCCAAAGCTTGCAGATTCAGTTTCTACAGCTATATCCTGATTACAGTCAGAACTATAACCTGGCCATACAAACAGGCTAGGCTTAATACTCATTAACCTGAGTCCTCCTCTGTTTGACTATTGTGTACTTTTAGCAAATTAATGATTTTCTTGCGGGTTTCATTCTGCTTTAATAGTTGAAACAAAATGGATTTTTATTGTCAAAGTGCAGATTTTCTCAAATGCAATGTTGTAATCTGACAAAAGCAGGGCATGGAAAGGGTGGAAGCAAAAAACTAGCATGGAGGGAAAAAGTCCTCACTTGTCAGAGTTACTATTGCTACCCGCGGAAAATATTATTAAACAGATGGATCATTTCACTCATTCTGGAAACATCAGCTGAATCACTATAACCTGCACTCTGGCTCTGATTTCCTATCTGCAGCCTTCCCACTGCTGACCAACGCAAGCATCATTCCTGTCTCCAATGTTTTGGTCACCACATACCTCTACAAACATAAAATAAGCTGCATTCAACGTGTCATACCTTAAGTGGCAAAACACAAGGGAGTTTGGTAAGGAAGGTCTGAAACTGATTACTAATCGTGGTCCAGAGGTTGCTAGGTGAATCCATTGGCAAGGCTTCCATAAAGGTAGCAACGTTTTCTAAACAGCGTAGCATTGCACCCCCTGCTGGTAAGTTCTTTTTGTTATTTAAACCCTAAGAAAGAAAACGGTAAGTATAAATGACTGTAAACACGTAGACACGGCCACCTAAACAATATTTGAAAATGCTGAGGTTAATCAGCTCAGACCAATACTACCTACCTCTTCTAAACTACTAATGATAAAATGTTGTGCAGGGAATTTGAACTATACATGTGACAGTTGAGTCTAGTTTAAGTCCTAAAATACAGATCAAAAGATCTCCATGCCAAAAGCTTAAGATGCTAAACTTTGAGCTAAAATGTTAGCTCATAGGCTAGTTAGATTGGCATGGGATTGAAAACAAAGCAAGACTTGCAAAACAGTCACCAGTGGATTTTCTGTATTCTCCCTGGGCCAGTTTTAAACAAGATGCGTTCACTAATGTTTAGTGGATAACGCGGGCTGTTTTGGCTTGCATAATAGGCACAGGCGTGGAAAGACATAAGCAGTTCTAACATGCTGTCAAAATCCTTGTTTGTATGAAGCATTCATACAAACAAAAATCTTCACATTCTTAGAAGAGCAGAAGGATACATGCAGGTGACTAGCACTAGTGGAAGGATAAGAGGTTACAGTGGAAACAAAGCAAGTGCGCAGAAGGCGGCCAGGGAAAGGCAGACACTACAGACCTTCGGACTGCTGGGAGACACTGCCATCAGATACAATGGAGACAGAGAAGTGAGAGGCATGAGGAGAAATATTTCTGAAAGCCAGAAACTGCACCAAGGAAAAGGGTGGCCTACACTTCCAATGTGTGGAAGTGCCCCAGGTCTGGTCTGAGAACAAAAGCTGTCAGTGAGAGCAAAACGCAAAAGGAAAATCATGAGGATACAATAGTCTGGTCCTACTTCTAGAGACCACATACCAAGAATTCATATTGCTTTTGGTAGTACAAGTTTGAGCTCTTACTGCATGAGGAGAACTGAATTGATATGCCTGGCAGCGCTAGTAAGACTATAGTAACATTAATAGAGCTAACTGACAACATACCTCTAGTAGCTGGCTCAGAGCAGCAATGGAACTCAGTTCACTGAAGTCCATGAGAGATGTGGCCAAGGTCCGTAAAAAACTTCCATCTGAAATTGGAATGACATCTTTGTGCTCGGTTTCCATAGGGGAAGGCTGAAGGGGTTGGAAACGCATGCAGGTACTGCACATTACCTTTAATGTTGCTCTGGAAGAGCTGGGGGAAGATGCCATTGGGGGCCAACTGATGGAACACACAGCGGAGGAATTGCTTGGCCACACCTGCAGCATTTCCAGGAATCATCATGCTGAAAGAAAAGGAAGGAAGAGGAAGAAGAGAGAAATTGTCTGGCAGGTGCAACACATTTCTCAAAGCTGAATACATGGAGAAAATAATTCTTTATTTTTGATTCTTTTATTCATTCTTTTTAATTATAAAAATGTTCAGCTATGACTATGACATAGTCATAAACAGAACTGTCTTGATCAAAAGGAAAAAAACAAAAAAAAACAAAATAACCTTCAGCATGTTGATTTTATGACTTCAGAGCTGAAAAAGTTAACTACATATACTTGAAGTGGTTGTCTAAATAAATAATTGCATTTTCCCTGATTCTCCACATCTTTTTGCCTGTGAGTTGTCAGGGTTTGAACTCTAATCCCTGCTCTCACCCTGTTTGCTGTAGTGATACAGACTGAGGTTCTTGGGTTGGTAAAATATAAAAACAAAAGGAAAAACATATACATTATAATATTAACTTGCCTCTCACGTCTTCCTTCCAGAGACAAAGTACTTCTTAATCACTCATAAACAAAATGGTTTAATTTAAGAAGCTAAAGTATTATCTGTTTACTCATAAATTGCACATCTTAACCTTTTTTTTTTTTTTTTTTTTTTTTTTTTTTAAAAAAACAGCCTCTCACAATGAACTGATCCTACTCTGTGTCTGATTTCCCCAATAAGACATCACCAGGGTGGGGCTTTCATGTCCAAGGATAATTCATTCCATAAAGCATATGGAGGTGGTGAATCAAGACAAATACTGAACACCGAACAAGTCATAAAGCCCCTACATTGAAATTGTGGAAGCCAGAAGGCACCCTTGAATTACTAAGTATCTCATTTTTAACAAGTTCAATCTACATGGATTTGAGTTCCTGCTCATCTTCAGAACACAAGAGATATCTGAACCATGTGAAAAAGGACAGGGTTTTTTCTCTGATTTATAAATCTAGAAGAAAACCTTGCTACAGTTCAATTTGCTTGATTTCGGAGGCAGGAAGGATGACATTTTAAATTAATTGCTTGATATTGGCCAAGGCATCCTTTGTTACCATACCTTTCTGCTTGATTAGAAAAACTGGTACTTGATGCCAACCTGGAATGAAAAAATAGTAAGTGAAGCTCACATGCCTTTTTCTATTTCATTTTAAACTAAGCCAATAAAATTACCAATATTTTTATAATAAATAGAAGTTTTAGAGAACATTTTAAATGTCATCAGAAAGCTCTTTCGAAAAACTCTTAACTTCAGTTAAGTCATGTTTGTACAGCATATAAACTTTATTCAGTCTTCCAACATCACAAACATTTGCCAGCTTTAAAGACAATTACACTGGCCTCCCTATATCGGTCTAATCATAATGAAGCAAAGCTACTGTCTCACATGCACATCAAGGACAATTACTAACCCTGAGGGATTTGGAGAATAAAAATTGCCAGAAGCTGGCCACTGAATGAATTGTTTCCGATTAACATAGCAACACAGACCAGGCCAAAATTCTCCCACTTGGCAGTCTGAAGTGAGGCTTCTAATTCCAGATTTTGGCACCTAAATAAGTGGCCTAATTTCAGAAACACTAAGTACCTAAGAGCTCTTACAAAGTCAGATGAGAAATACTGGGTTCTCAACACTCAAAAATCAGGTCATTTATTTTAGTATCTAAATGCAGGCTTCAAAGCCCGATTTAAGGGCATACAATTATGAAAATACCAAACACAGTCTGAAAGTAAAATTATGCACTTCAATAGCCAGGAGATGTAAACAAATAGAGTCAGGGTTTATAATACCAAAACAACACACATTTAATACCAAATGTCAATAAAAAGCAATTATAAATATGTAAGTTGAAAGTATCTTTCACATACTAAATACCATCCAATTTTTACATTCATCTGCTGCACATCAGGATTTCAGTTGGTATAAGTTGATATGTCTGAGCTGAAAGTTCAGAGAGCTAGGCTAATTTACATCAGCTAACAATCTGGCCTTCATGTATATCTTTGGTCATGATTTCTTTAGGCTGGATTTAGCTGTTGCTTAATGCCCTGTCAGCCTCAGTCCTGAAGACAGGTTCCTCTCCAGCCACCACTACAAAATCCAGCAAGGATTCTAAAGCGCTTCAGTCAAGTGCATTAGCGTAAACCAAAATAGATGGCGATTTCCTTCAACAATGTGTGACAAGCTGGGGACACGCCATCCATTCAACAGAGCCATAACCTCAGGTTGGGGGTCATAGGGGGTTGAAAATTATATTCCCTTTAGTCATCCCAGCGTAAATTAGAAAAACCCATGAAAGCACCTCACTCCATTGCTGTTCGGTGGAGCCCATGTTAAAATACGACATATTGATTCTGCTGTGCAAAGCTAATTCTGTGTGGAAACAGCTCTGAAGCCACCTCCAAGCAACACAGCCCTGACTCTAGAATAACCATAACATCCGCTTACCTTAAAGCGCGTTAGTATTTCTACAGAATTCAGTGGGACAAACACATGCTTAATGGACCTTACTTTTATTTTCAAAAATCTACCACACCATTCTAATACAGCACAAAAAATTCCATCCAAAAGAAAACCAAAGCCCTAGGCAAAGGTCTTTTTCTCCTTTTAAATACGGTAATGCAAATGTGGGTTATTTTGTTTTTTGTTTTTTTTGTTTTAAAGAAAAAAACCCCAACAACATTTGAATTCTAACTTCAGAGAAACCTCACAAAACATGACACATGACACATTTGGGAAGACCTGAAACATTTTGAAATGAACAGCTTGTATGTATTTATCAATAGTAATCTAAACATTTTGTCGCACAAAGGCCATGGACTCCCATCACTGCCTCCACTTTGCAGATGGCAAATGGATATGTTCAAAGTTGTGCAAGTTAAGAACAGAAGTTAACATTTTCAAAGTTCCTCACTAGCTCAGGAGCTTAAGTTCCACTTTCAAATAGGGCTTTCATGCTCGGAAACCTACATCTCATTGGAAATAAATGAAATACAAGAACTAAAAAGCCAAAAATCCAGATTCAGCAACCTGAGCATAAAGGTGCATGCCAGATTTTTTAAAATATCTCAACCTCTAACTGTCAATAACTTGAACCCAGCTTTTTGTTGTTGTTTTTTGTTTTTTTTTTTAATGTTACCTCTTCTGAAAATCCAAATAGATGCCTATCTGTACCTCTGGGTACCCAAAAACTTTTGAAAATCTTTCTGTATATCATTTAGGCATTTGAAAGATCTTAGATTTCCTAACTCCCTTGTTCCCTCTTCTAGATACACCAGTAGTATTTCCTTTTCTAAGAATAAAAACGCAAGAAATCTAATACATTCTCAGCACAACAGGCAACACCTCTGCTGTCAGATAGGTATCTGAAGGTACTACTACAGCACTGCTTGAGGAAAGAGAGATGCTTAGGTTATACATGTGAGGCACCCCAGTGCCTTCCTACCTATATTTGCTACTGAGATGAACTACCTTCTTTTGTATATATTCAAAGCAACTCCTTTGTGGAGAGTCTATTACTGGAATTGGAATTAGTCAGAAATGACAGACTGTAGGAATGACACAGGACATTTAGCAGTCTGCAATACCCCATGTTGTTTGCCATCTGCTGCTCTAAAAGAATCAGCTGTCTCACTCCAAAGATGCAGCATTTCTTCCTCAAAGTACAGGAAAAGATAGCTCACTCCTCCCTCATCCTTCGATAATTTATCTTCCAACGATTTATGCTCTGTGGTTTCTTAATAACCCTTAGTGGTGCTGTACTTACAAGAATCACATAGAGTGGAGGGCATTAGATTACAAATTTACCTCCTTCAGAATTCATTTGCAGTGACAGCAGGGAATTGTAGCCTTGGAATTAATGGAAATGGAGGACTTGAATAGCCAGTCTGCTCAAGTGGAACTAGGAGGCAATGGAGAGGCAGGGCTGCAGGGAGCTATGTCCCTGAGTAGTCCTTGTGACGTGATTTTAACTGCAGTTGCCTTATCCCAGTGAAAAGAATACAGGAAAGGGAGCTGTGCACCATCGCCATGCTCAGCATTGCTCAGAGTTTTCTCCCAAAACACCCCCAGTGCTTTCCTTCCTGCATTTAAGGCAGCAGGTTGTGAAAAAGCTGAGACAGCAAGGACAGGAAATGCAATAGTAATGGGAGACTTCAATTACCACATGCATATTGAATAAAAGGCACATTAGAAAATAACACAAAGATCAAAGGTTTAGATACTATCAATGACTGTCCCCTGCAGCTGCTGGTTAGGAAGCCCTCAAGAGGAGAGGCAACCCTTTAGTCTTAATTAGCATGCAAGATATGGTTAAAGAGCCTGAAGAGCTTCAGGTGTATTAGTGAACATAACATACCTAAGAGCCAACAATCCTTCAGAAGCAACAAAAGTCAGAAAAGCTGACCATATTTATGCTTAACTTCTAAAAGAGGAACTACATGCAAGTGAGAAAGCTCATCAAAGAAGCTAGAAGGGCATCCAAGAGAATTCAGTCCTCACACGGAGCACAGAAGCTATTTAAGAATACTACATTGGAAGCACAAGGCGTGACGCCAACTATTAAGACTGCAGAAGAAAGGAAGAGTGAGGGAGCTTATTAGAAACAAGAAGGCATCCTTCAAAAAGCTGAAGGCATGTCCCAAGTGAGAAAAGCAGAAAAGAGCAAAAACTGGCAAATTCAGTGTAAAAACAAAAAAAAAGATTGAGGAGCAACTAGCAAAAGAAAAAATAATTGTAAACATTTCTTCAAATAAAACAGGATCAAGAAGCACACCAGAGAGTATGATGCATCAATTGCTGTTTAGGTTACAAACAGAGCACTCGAGGAAAATAAAGCCACTACAGAAAAACCTAAATTAAATGTTTACATCGCCACTCACAGTGAAACAAACTGGGGAGATTCCTGAATGGGAACCTTCCTTTGGAGGGCAGGAAAGCAGCATATCAAATGAGCTTCCGCTATCACTTCAACTTTGGACAGAAGTTACATAATAAATTGATAAAATGACCAGTAACAAATACGCAGGACTAGATGCTATAAACAAAGAGTTCTAAAAGAACTAAGGGAATAAACACTTGTATTATTTCATTCACTAAGCGAGAGGTATATAACCTCTCACTAAAAGTCACCTTGGTACCTGCAGCATAGAGGGCAACACCAAATATGTTAAAATATTCTATAGTAAATGCAGGGAGCTACAATCCTGTAAGCCTCATAACAGTACCAGGCAAAAATTATTATTCTAACACTTGAATACAACCTCAGGAAGATCAGCCTAGCTTTTGCAAAGGGAATTGCCACCTTACAAGCCCACTGCAGTTTCTTCAGTGGATCAACCTGCACATCGAAAAAGTTAGCTCAGCTAATTTAGATTTCCAACTGGCTTTCAAAGTCCTTCACCAAAGACCTTTAAACAAATTTAAGCAGCCATGACAGAAGAAGGAATTTCTTTGCACAGAAAAATAACTGAAAACATAGGAAAAAAAGGTGCAAACGGACAATTTTCACAGTAGAGGGATGTCATCAGGGGATTTCTGCATACATTTGTGCTAGGACCTCTGCCACTCAACTTACTAATAGATGCACTGAAAAAGAGGGTGAGCAATGAAGTGGGGAACATTGCAAGGTAGGACTCTGCTCATAGGCTAAAATACTTATTTGTTTTGAGTTGTTGTTTGACTGCACTACACTGATCAAGAAAAACAGGTATTGCCATGTCTCAGTAGTAAATCTTAGTGCATAGTGACACGTGATGTTCTAAAATGATCTTTTCATTCTTACCAAAATCTCTCAGCTTTGAATTTGGTTATTTTTGTGAGCAGTCTGGTAAGCCACCAGAATATCTCAGAGACAGTACTGAAGTGAGACTACAATGTATGCAGATATACTGAAGCTGACTTCAGTTTTCAAAAGCAGTAGAACTGTATCAGCAAAGGTTTCCTTTCCTTTGTACATGCTGTACAAATCCACAAAGCACTTAAGTACCCAGCATAAAATGAAGTTTGCGTAAACTTAATTCTGTGCACAAAAAAATCTTTCAGTCATGAGAGACGGAGGGAAGTCCTGAAGTTACCTTCCAACAGACTGCATGATGTCCAACAGTAAAGGAGCAGCCAAGTCTGGACTAAGGTGAATGAATGTCGAGAGCACAACTATCGCCAGGCCTAGTGTTTCTTCATCGTATTCTTCAAGGATAGCCCCACAGTCGTGGCACCTGCAAAAAAAAGTTTTAAAAACAGGTATTAAGAAATTTAAATCCAAGTATTACTCTATATACACACATGTATATGTATCATTATGTTTTTTAAAAGTATTGTTATTGAGTATATTCTATTCAAAATTGATTTAGAAAAGTAATATAGTTATGATCTTTCTATTGTTAATAACATAGTCCATGGCTTTCAAATATCATTATAGAAAGTTTTTCCACTAGCGGCACTGGCTGTTTCTACAATGATAAATAAAAGAGTGCCACAGATCAGTCCTAAGTACTGGGACCCACATTGCTAATTGCCAAAATTCTCTGGCTCTGTATTGGACTGCTTCAGTCTGCATTACCTAAGAGAAATCTACTACAGTGACGATTAGCTCTCAGTAATATGAACACCAGCAGGCGTGTGCCACTTGGCCTTAGGTCCCTGGCCCCCTTCTATTTAGCAGTACGGACATAGACAACGTTAGTCATAGATCATCTCTGATGGAGCAATTTCACATTGTCCTTCCTGTCAATCATGAACTATGAAAGAAATTTTACAATTATACAGTTATACAATCTGATTGGCTCCCATAGCAGTTACAGTTATTAAGAAGGAAATCAAGGACCTCTCAGGGGCACAGAACCTTAGAGTTCAGAGAAGTCTACTTTCCCAGGACAGATTTGCTGCTGCGTTACTTATCCCTCCTGAACTGCTATGAGACAACTGATAAAGTTCTGAAATGGCTCTGTAATGTCCAAACACAAGGGGGATGTCAGATTTAGGAGGGATGAGACAGGCTTTCACACCCATGTGAAAAAGGCAAACTAATGTCGGAAACTGGTTTATCTTGGCCCCAAAGGAAAGCTTGCTTTATTTGATCAATCGGTTGCTAAGGACTCCAACAGATTGTGATATTTTAACTTAATGGAATTGTACAGGCAATTTTCCTGCCTTCATTACGGAACAGGAGAAAAAGATGCCAACACAATCATGGAAGTCAAGATCATCTGGTCTGCATGTTAACAAGTGGTGCAAGAGTTTTGGGGAAATGGCCAAAGAAAATGCCAAAGATGAGCCTGACTTTGGGATGGTTCACTTTGTCACACTATAAGGTCTGGCTCCAGTCACAACCTATACAATGGTTTTCACCCGTGATCATCTTGGAACATCCATCTGCTGGACTGAGCACAGGGCTACAAGCAAGAACTTATGGTTTCTCTTCCCAGTTTTTGACCAAATCAATACAGAGCTCTCTATCGACTATTTTACTTCTCCCTTAAATGAGTACACAGAATCACAGAATCGTTTAGGTTGGAAGGGACTTCTGGAGATCATCTAGTCCAACCTCCCTGCTCAAGCAGGGTCCTCCAGAGTGTATTTCCCAGGGTCGCGTCCAGACGGGTTTTGAATATCTCCAGGGAAGGAGACTCCACCGCCTCTCTGGGCAACCTGTTCCAGTGCTCTGTCACCCTCACAGTGAAGAAGTTTTTTCTCAAGTTTACGTGGAGCTTCCTGTGGTTCAGTTTCTGCCCATTGCCTCTTGTCCTGTCGCTGGGCACCACGGAGAAGAGGCTGGCCTCATCCTCTTGACACTCCCCCTTCAGATACTTATACACGTTTATGAGATCGCCTCTCAGTCTTCTCTTCTCCAGGCTGAAGAGACCCAGCTCTTGCAGTCTTTCTTCAGAGGAGAGGTGCTCCAGTACACTTATGTTTAACGCTCACCTCACTGGCATTACGATCAAACAATTAATGTTTGAAAAAGCTTTTGAGATCAGCGAAGCAGAAAAGTATGATAAATGCTATGTTGGTAATAGTCAGAAATGTTGATGCGTAGTCACGCCTTTCTATTTCACTGAAAAAACCCATAAGAAGTCAAAAGAGTTTGTCTGTTTGTTTTTTAAAGAAAAAATAGTTGCCAATGGATCACAAGGAGCCATTAGTTTAAAACAGGGAGTAGTATTTCATCCATTTACACAATCAGCTTAAAAAAACAAAACAAAACAAAACAAACCCACACCCTTCTGTCATCCAAATACCCTTAGTAGGCTGCCTAAATTTTGCAACCCTTACTGCATAATTGCCCAGTTTCAAAGGAAGGATGGAAAGTGCCTCCCCCAGCCTATGCACACACAATAGCCTGGGTCATCATTTTGGCTATGCAGAATCACACATGTCCTGTTGAATTAAAAGCACATTCTTCTAGTAATATTTAGAAAACTTTTACCTTATTTAAAAAAAAAACATACAGAACATAGCACAGGAATCAATAATAGAATGGATCTTATATTTCCATAAATTATATCTATACTTCATTTGACCTATTACTTTGAAGTTCAACTAGTTCTTTGAAACAACAAGAGAAGCACTTACTTGTCAGTCATCACAGTGGGCTGGTCATCAGCAAATTCTTCTGGTGCAGGTACAAACATACTGACTATACTGGGTGCTGAGAGCAAGCTGGATTTTGTGGCACCTTAAGGCAATTGATTTAAAAAAAACAAAAACACACACACACACACACAATGTTAAAGAGAAGTCCAAACTCAATTGCCCTGAAGAGCAGATGCCGAAATAAGAGGCACAATGGCTCTACACAGCACAGAAATAAGAAATATATTTGTCTGCAAAAAGCTGTGGCACGTTCCTTGCTTCTGTCAGACCATTCCAACTATCTAGAACCACCCATAAAAAAAATCTTAAAAAATTTTCTGAAAAAGATAAGGACAAAAATTCCAGGAAGGCAGATGCAATTGTATCTGCTCATTTTTAGGGAGAGAACATATTTCTACAGCTAGTATGAGACTGGACACCAGGAAATTCGCAATCTTCCCTAGCCTCCAGGAAATTTCCTTCCCACAATTCTCAGTGACATGAAGGAGAAAGTCAGTTCACACGTCTCACCACGAGGTCACCAGCTTATTCATACCATTCCTAACAAAAGCATGGGAGAGAAATAACGAAAGGGTTGTTGGAAAAAATAATTCCAACAATTAGGACTTGAAAAATATTTCAAGAGCATTGGAAGGCTGATGATTAGAAATGCTTTCCATTGCAAGCCTTCACAAGCAACTTGCTTCTACAAAGCTGTGTTTTTTCACTTGCTGGCTTAGCCATTGAGAGCATACTGACAGCTGGTGTCCCTTTGCCCTCGGCACCTTCTGTGTGCCTAACTTCCAATAGATGGAAGTAGATTCTTGTTTTAATAAGAAAAGTTGTGTAAAACAGAAGTTTCAAACCCGTGGCTTATCTAACCTCTGCTTTCCAGGATTATGCCAATATAGCACAGTCTGCGAGTCCAACATATCTCTCTAGTACAATATTTTTCCCTCTTAATCCCTTTGCTTTCATTAAACAAACAACAAAAATAGCAGAAAAGAACAATATAGAGGAGGTATCTCTCCAGCTCCTCTGGTTGCAAATAAAATCTCAAAAACACGAATAAGATGTAATAGACTCATTGACAAGCCTTCAGAAGGTTGTACATCTCAGTAGCTTTGATCCAAGGCATGCAATTCATCTAACGTGCCTTGTGATGACTATTTAAATTAAAACCATCTGAACATTGTTAGCAGATTCATCCTCAAGATCACTAAGACAGAAAAAGAGATTCAGCTCTTAAGACGGAGTAAAGTCTCATTTTGTTGCCATGTGTAGCTGAAATGACAGAAGCAGCACCACTCCTCTTCCCATACAAATCAGCTCCACTAATGAATTTAGGGAGCTCAGTTAGGAGAGATCATCATTATGTGTATAAACTGCCTCAAGGGGCATCTCATTTTGAAGACCCACCTATGAAAAGCTCATTTTATAAAGCAAGATTTAGAAGAGTTCACTGCCCTTTTAATCTCAATTCATCCTCAGCTGACATCACCGGTTATCGACCTCTTTCCAGTTCCTTCAATCCGCAGATTCACATTTAATGTTAACATTAGCCTGTATTGACAACATTTAATTACGGAAACAGGAGGTAGCTTCTCCACCTAGGCTAGGTTCAAATAAGATTTCTGATGAGATAGTTCCAGTTACTGCAGGAAAAGCAAATTTAATATCATCTCTCAAGCGAAGTGATCTGTGAAGCTCTCACAATATATTCAAAACATGTGGAGTGCTGAGGGCTGATTTCATGAAAGGATGACAGTTTTAAATGATCATTTTACTAAGTATGGAAATATGTATAGGGTTCAGTACTTCCTGTCTCCTCAGATTCTGATGGATAGGAATAGACACTCCAGGAAGTCTGTAATGTAGGACCCCTTCCAGAACACAAGGAATAAGAGTAGATTTGCACGTATTTCTAGCCAGTCTTTTCCTCACAACTGGTTCCTCTGTCACGAATTTGGAAGTTTTACTGCTGTCTTCTCTAGATGCAAAAGCCATTGCAGCATGCAAATACTAAAAGCTGCCATAATGCAAGCTGCAGTGTTGGAATAAGACTTAAGTACCTACAACAAAAGCGGCCTTCTCTCATGCACTCAACAGGAGGAGAAACATGACTCAGGTGAGAAAGGTAGATTGCTGCTCCATTGCAAGGATGTAAGAAAGGCTGTATATTTTTGGCTCTAAAGCAGCTCATAGAACTAAGAAATGAGATTCAACCACTGTCCGTGTATCACCTCTTACTTCCAGGCTGCCAGTTCAAGTCCAGCCAAAACAGGTGTTAGTAGAAAGTCAGTACCTCTTATCAGTTGCTTCTGTCTTGAATGAAATGTCTTATCTGATAATATGCAATAATATGTTCTGCAAGACAGCTGAGGTATAACTAAATGGAGCACAATAATCACCTCCATTTAATACTAACCAAAGAAACTTTCTTCGCAGTCTTAGCATAGAGATTAGGTCAAAAGAACACTGGACTAACCTCTGATTCTTAGTGGCGGTCCCTCCAAGTCAGGGTTTAGGCAAACAGGGACGTTGCAGAGCCTCTTCCCATGCTGTATCTGCTCTGTGAATAAATACAGAACTTCAGCCTCCAGCAGTATATATCCAGCATCTGCTACCTGCACCACAAGTCTTAAACAACTAAAACAACAGAAAACACACACAACAGCTAGGAAGAAAAAAAAAGTTAAGTTTTTACGCATAGAAAGGGAAAAGAAAGTGAGAGGAAGAGAAAGATGGAGGATGTCCATGAAGGAAAAAGGAAGCAGATCAAGCAAAACCAAAAAAAGCATTTTAGAAAAGTGTCATTAAATAAGAAAGGAAGTGCTAACTGTAAAGTATGAGCAAGAAAGGGAATATATAAAGAGTCACAAAAAGACTTGAGATAGTGTTTACAAATACCAAGGCACTAGAAGTTCACGGAAAGTTTGTGCTGACAGAAACTTGACATGCAATGATTTTAATTTACAGAGAACGAGCTTGGGAAAGAGTGCTTTGAAATAAGAAATGAAAAAGAGAGAAATGGTACCTAGCGTCACCTACTACAGTTAAAAACATAAAGCATACATAAAATGACATATTCCCATATGCTTGCGTAGCATAAAACTATTTCGTAGCTGAGAAGCATCCATCTGAAAATTAGTCCCATATTGCGGTGACATTGAGATGACAAGTAGTCACACAGTGTTTGTTCTGAAAAACTGTTTTATCTGTCCAAATAATAATTTTGCTTTAAAGCTAATAGCTGAAAGAGAGACTGAGGTAAGTAAAGTTTTCTGGAAAAGGACATTTCACTATAGTATCTCTATGCTTGGAGGATTGTAGATGGAATGAATGCTGGAGGGAAAAGTCATAGATGTTGTGAAGAAAGCTGTTGGGCATGGAACAAGATTATTAAGAGTTCCTAAATGGTTTGAGTGCTGACTTGTCCCTCTGGAAGTATTAAGTTATTCGTCTCTAAAACCCGGGCTGAGAAACTAGATGATGCCAGCTACGTTCTCCCTATAAATAAGTTTACCTGCTGATAAAACCAAAAAAAAAAAAAAAATTAGTTGCTATCATTGACAAATTCTGACCTCGATGAATTAAAGATCTTATACTGAGCATGCTACTCAGTAAACTAGGGTAAAAAAAGGATAATCTTAAACTATATACCATAATTTAGGTCACGCTTCAGCTACAAGATTGAGTCTGATGGCACTTCAGACTGAAGACTCAATTAAGCAAAATTTTTTAGCCAACTGTCCACAACTGGTAGTGAGACATTCATCCAATAGCATGCTAAGTTCCACTCATTGTTTTAAATGTTCCTTTCTCTGGGTGCATCTGGACCTGCTCATGACTTCCTAAGAAGCACAGTGCTGTAACATCACTAATATCAAGATGAACAAGGAAATATCTAGTGTCTATGTCAAAGCAGCATAAATTAATTGTTTAGTGACATCTGCCATGAAGAAAATCTTATATGGAAGAAAAAAATTTAAAAACAAAACACTCCTCAGGGTTGATAGAGAAATTATGTGCCTAATTCAGTTTTCATTGCCTGCTTTGCAATATTCTTAAAGGGGGAAAAAAAACAGGTCAGTTACTGGATAGAAAGTTCAGGCTTTCAGCATGAGCTGGAAGAAACTTCTCTAAAGGGAAATGAAACTGGCTGCTATAAGATGCAAATGTTTAGTGTGCCAGCACCATTGTAAATGTATATAGAAATAAATGATTCCATGTACCAGCAATGAAATCCTATACCTAAAGTCAATGATGACACTTCTATTTCATTCAATGAGGCCAGGAATTCATCCTAATAATGTACAAAATAGTGGGAACCACTGTACCAAGGGGGCTATGCCCCAGTTACTGAATTATTCCAATTTAACCAGTTGAGAATCTGGCACCCACTACACAATTTCACTTTAGACTTGAGCTTGATTACTTCTCTCCAATGGCAGAACAGAAATATTCACTTTTTAAATACTGATTGATATGGAGGGTAATTGTTTTAAGGGAAAAGAAATAAAGAACAGAGAAATGCAGCTCACCAGTATCCCAAGTGCTGATATTGTGGGGAGCACTAGACTGGTGTTCCAGCTGTCTCTTCATTAGCTGGTTCATTGTCAGAGCTCCCAAAGAGCCTCTTTTCATTTGTCTGAACTGAGCTGCAAGTCAGAAATGCAAGAGTTCAGGGGCTCACACAACATGTAAAACTACTCTTATTTCCTGATCTTACCAATCAGGAAGAGATAAATACTGACAGGACATGAACTGCTTGCCCTAAGGATCTTGCTCAAGGCAGTATGTACTTTTCACACAACTATATGGGGTAAAATTCTGGCCCCAATTATATAAGTCATAAATGACTTGGATCCAGGATCTCACCCACTGTGCCAACTGTCAGTGACTTCTTGTCACCATGTCACAAAAGCTCTTCAAAACACTAGATATCTATGAAGCGTAAGACAACACCACAAAGCTCCCATGCTGAGAGGTGATAAAAATATACTGGAATCTCACTTGCACACAGCATACTGAGTAATGCTGCGTGAAGCTCAGTCTCCACCCAGCAAAGCATGGAGGAGTACTCTATCCACGATCACTGGAGAAAAAGCGTTCACCGACTGTATACCATCAGCACCTTTCATGGGTGAGGCAACCTGAAGAGGCCTCCTGAATATCCACCACTCAGGCATAACACTGCACATTCTTCTGAAGCATGAGGCCAGCACGCCTTTGCAGATGGGTCCCCCTATCTTTCTCTCTTCCCTTGTTCTACCCTTTCTTCTCACCATTCCCCTTATATGACTATACTTACCAAGGAACTAGCATTTGCTGTTTTCTCTTTTGGTATTTACAGTACTTTTTAAATGGGCGTTACTCCGTGTTCTAACGGATATGTCTCACTGAGCAATGCTCCCAGAGAAAAAACCCTGTGGACTTATATTTTAGGACTGCTACTGTCATGTATTTTCTCAGTGCTTGAACGGAGGAAGAAACAGATCATAGAACACTCCTAACTTTCTTTCTTTTCTCTCCTTTCATGGGACAGGTCATATTGAACAAGCATAACACAATCACTTTGCCAGTGGAGTCTGAACAATGTATTTCTGCCACTGAAACCAAAATCCTGTGTGAAGACAGTCTTAGACCTTGGCTGAACATCGCATGTGAGACTGTGCTTACATGCATCTCCGTGCAGCAAAGCTTTTGGATATGTTACCTTAAGCATACGTTTAAGTGCTTTCCTGAATGCTTTGAGTGCTTCCTTAAAGCAAGGGTAACAAAACAAAATCTTAATCTTATGATTGTTTTCATCTACAGCTACATCTAACATCATTTAAAAACAGTATAATGTAACATCAGGTAATTTACTTCTAAAATTCCTAGTGGTAACCAACTAAGCTTTGAAAATAAACCTAGTCTTTCACATTAACTGCAATGAAAAACCACACACAAGGGATAAACCACAACTTTCCAAAAGCTTTGAGGGGTTCAGCGTCTTGGTCCTGAACTGGCTCTATTCATTTTCTAACTTCAAGTTTCAAATTCAGAAAAAGCAGAGAATTTCCTAACAAAACAAATATAGACATAGAGCAATAATAAGCACAATGACAACTTCAGTGGGAATCCGCACGCTGAAACAATTTTATTAGGATAAGTATTTTAAGTTTTCCCTCATTATATCCTTCCAACGTATCAGAGTACATTTTAACTCTATTTTTGGTCCAAGTAAAACAAACTCCTCCAATCTCACTGCAAAGCAGTCCTTGTATAACTGAACCAGACTAAGAGACCGTTCAATGTTCGACTTTTGAATTATTTTGCAGCTGCCTTTCACAGAAAATTAGGAGAATAATATAATTTCCATCGTTTCCAGGGCAAAGATTTTAAATAGATGCTTTATCACCTTATCAAGCATAGAATTTTCTGATGAAAGAATAGCAATTAACATTAGAACTGACAAGACTGCTTGGAGTGCAGATGACTGTCAAAATCTAGAAAATTATCTCTTTGAATTTTCTTAACAGCTTTTATGATTGTAACTAAAGTTTTTTCATGCATATTTCACATTATCAGGCTATTATTGAACAGGTTTGGACTCCAGAGTTATTTACCTGATTTTGCAAGGACAGTTGCGATTTCAAATATTGAAGGAGAAAAAACAAAAACAAAACTCAATAACAAAACAAAAACAAAACAGAAACCTGCCAGCCTTTGAGACATATTGGAGGCAGGCTGGTTGCTGCAGAACAGCATATGAATTTTCATGCCTATGACTGACCAGACAAAGGTGGAAGAAAGTTTTCCTTGAATAGATTTTTTGACATGTAACCTAACAACCATGAGAGGATAGTTAATTTTCATATATTAGTTGGTGATCCTTTCATGTGTTAGCTAGTGATCTGGTCGTTCATTCTTCTATTTCTGTGGAATTCTCTATGCAAAAAGGGAAGTCGAAAGCTAGTATCTTCCTATCACAACTGTTTGATGACATACGCTTTCTGTGGTCATGCACTGGCTGTACAAGCTATTTGTGTTACCAAAGTGCCGTGTGCTCACAATCCTGACCATGGCTTATTATGCTAAGCACTACAAAGGTACATAGTAAAAGGCCCAAAATATTCCAGTCTAAATAGACAAGAGACACAGAGGAAGTATTAAGGCCCACTCTTTACAATTGGAAATTGAGGCACACAGAAAGAGGAAAGGCATACTTACAAAAGAATTTAGGCCGTATATGATGTTGCTACTACTCCAGAGTCCATATACTGGAATTTACAGAAAAACCTAGCATTCAGTGAAATTACACAGAGATAGATCCTAACTAGCACTCCTTTAGCTGCCTCAGTAAATCCCGTCTGGGTTATTAGGTAGCCAGAAAACGTTCAACTCCCTGTGAGATGCACATCACACAAGATGCTTGTGGCAAAACTGGGGAGGAAACATCTATTCTGAATCCTTATCTGGCATTTTTACAGTAAATCATCCCCTAATCGGTCAGACACCCCTTCCAATCAAATTAGCAGATGTTGAATTTCAGAAATTAACATTTAACTTTTCTATGTCAATCTGAAAGTCCCATTCAATGAGACTGTTTAGCTGATCTAGCAGCTCACTGGTGTCAAAGCATATCACCATTTCCCCTCCCTTTTCTACCAGCCACAGAGTCTTGCCCCATCAACCCTCAGAGGCATTACTTAAAACTATCTAGATGGACATGGTGCTCTGGATTCTGTGAAGGTGTTCTATGACATCTCTCCTTTTAGCTGCCACCTTCTCTAAGTCAGGATAACCACATTTGTCAAGTCTGCCATTTCACAGTAGAAGATTTTGCAGCCACTAAGTGCTGACATCCTGCTGACAATCAGAGATAACAGACCTAACGATACCCAACACAGCTGTATTTCCAAGTATCAATGACATTTAGAAGGAGGCATTTGCCATCTATTACATGCATCTGATGTATTAATGCAGCGACCGAGATCTAGTCCTCAAAACAGTGGTAAACTTACTTGATATGGAAGAGTGACTACTTGTCTCTGGCACACCTGCTTCAAGGGTCGGTGCAGAAGATGATTCTCTTGGCATTTCCAGAGTTGAAAGTCCTTTCACAGCAGGATCTGCATGTGGAATCGGTGCTTAAATTCTCAGTATTTAGAATCAATATTTTCCATCGGCTTTCTCCCTGGTAGCCTTTTTCATATCTTTTCCGTCTTCATTTCACTATCTGGCGCTCCCCAGAGTTTTAAAATGATTCAGTGTGTGGTTATTATTAACGAGGCACAGGGGTCTATTACTTAAATCACTGTTCAAAGGAGATTCGTACATATGGCTCTTAGAGCTCAGAATTAGTAAATGAATATAGAATTTGATTCTGATCCCACTCACAGAGTGATCATCAGGACCACCAACACGGAAATAAGAGATGCATCACTGACATAAAGCTAATTTAAGTGATAGATTAGCATCTTTTAAAACCTTTATCTCCAACACGTCATCAGTTTTCACTCAAAAGGTTGCTGACATAGCAGCTGATTGTAAAGATTCAAAGCACAGAAGAAGGACTCATTAAAAAAAAGAACCTATTACAGCTAATGTTTCATTTTATGAAAACAGGTATTGTCAACATGGAAAGAATGAAGCAAAAAAATCTTCAAGTACTGCTGGCTGACTTCAACATATCCAATATATATATATATCGGATTTATATAAATAGCCTCTCTCTCTCTCTCTGTACATATATATATATGTATATATATATATGTAGGAGGATATATATAAATAGCCTCATGCACAAAACTCTGCACCCCAGAATTGCTCACTTCAGGAAATAACTGATCTATGAATCAAATATCCTAATGGGTTATGTCAGAAGCCTTTTTAAAATACATGCAAATATAATAGGCTATCAAAGCTTGCAGAAGACTTCAAAGTTATAATCAGCAAATTATAATGATGATATTAAGGCTACATAAATGAATTCCAAAAAATACATTCTCAAATAAACTAATTAATAAGGATAAACAAAAGTAAAACAGAACTTACAAAGAGATAAACTAAACTGCCCAAATCACTGAATTGCCTAGTTATCTGAATTGCCTGTATCAACCTATAACATCTATGAATAGTTAATAAGTCACTGGGAATATTTTATGTTCTTCTTGGATGACAGATGCATGTAACCAAACGATTATCATATGAGTAAATGTTAGGTTCCACGTAGCATTTCAGGACTGGGGCAGCCTTTCCAAGCACAGTTCCAAGGACATTAGTGAACTTATATATGAAAACTAGTCCTTTCTGATGTACAGGTCAAAAAAGCATTTGAGTCTAAATATGCTGTTCTGTTATGGCCATTCTTCTCTAAGGACCTATGTGAAAAGTTCAAAAGCACTTGGTTTTTATTTGTTTTACAAAGCTGCAGAGGTTCTTTAGCTTACTGGAACCAGAATGGGACGTGAGGCCTCAAACGTAAAGGGAACAGCATAACTATGGTCATACTGAATAATTTGTCCATGCAAAATTGGAATATCATAATTTCTTACTATGATTCATGAAACTATAGTATGGTTCCCTCTAAAGGGATTAAGAGGGAAGTGAGGTCAGGAATACATAAATATTACCCAGAACTCACAGCTAAAATACACTGTCTCTCCACCTGAAAAACTAAGTAACAAAACCCTATACTGAAATGACCTGCATTAGCTAGGGATACACAGAAATATTGTATGTTTTTCCCCATAAACTATGCCTGAACTTTAAACCTTTGACAAACAAGCCTTGCAAACTTTGTAAATATCCATGAACAAAGAAGGTTGAAAAATTTGCTAATGTATAAAAACAAAATAGGAGAAAATCTCTGATCCTAAATGCAAACAGCAGTTAATTCCAGGTCTCTCAGTTCTGAAGAAGTCCTCAGCCTGCCCAGGTTTACCCTTCACAATTTGGTTTGCTGTCTAATGCCTTGTGTCTGCAGAAGAAAAAGTGCAGTCCAAAAACACTACATACAAAAGATAATTAGTGTAGCATGGAGAAGACTAACAAGTTTTAAGGATAAAAGGCACATGTATGACAATTTTTCTGATACCCTTAATATAGAGGCCATGGAATTTCACTCCCTAACTTTGATGTCTGAGTCAGTATTTTTGTGATTGAGCTCGAACTTTCTTTTTAAAGGGACCCTTGCTCATGCACAGTAACTGTCTAGCTAGTACATTCCCCTGGCAGTTTGCCCCAGCAGTGAGGAACAGAAAGTTCCTGAAAAGCATTCAGCTAGCTCAGATCACACCAGATGCTCTATATACACCTGTCGCTACACTGATCTGTTACTAAAAGCTTCACACCGTATTAAGCCTTTTGATGGTGTCAGTGGTTGAGCTCACCTGCCTCCTTCTGCTCTCCCAGCTTGTCTAGGATGTTAAAGGAAATGTCCAAGTATTCTCTCTGAATAGCGCTCACAGCAATCTTTCGCTGCTTCCTCTGGCGGGGAACAATCTGAATCTTAAATTCTGACTCCTCAGCCTCCTCGTCTTGTTTCTGATCTGTATTTTGTTCAGCGTCAGACTCTGTGTTGGTGTCAAGTTTATCACTTTCTGTTTGGTTTTCAGAATCCTCAGGAACTTTAATAAGGACTGTTTTGACATTGGGGCTTGGAATTGCTCCACTAGGTCTAATTTCCTCCACACTGAACTCAGAATTATCATCAAGGGACATTTCTGGAAGGGCAAATGACTTCTGCAGCAGATCCCTTTTCTGCTTCAGTGTTAGTGAGTTCCCACAGGACATGTCCTGAAGTTCCTCTGGCTTAGCTAAATCTGAAGAGTCCTTTCGATCTTTGGGAGTAGTGAAAGGGATCTCCTCTCCTCCTGCTGAAGCAGCACTGTTGCTTGCATCCTTGGAACTAAAGTCTTTGGAGCAATCTTCAATGCTGAACTGGACCAGAGGAGTTGTGCTGAGGCTGAGTGCAGAGGCATTCATAGGAGTTGAGGGAGATGACACAGCAGTTTTGCCAGCGACCTCATCATTTAGCTGGTTTGTTGTTTCTTCTTCTTCATCACTCTCCACTATTCTAAGGGGAGGAAGCGGTTCAAAGACTAAAGAGTCACTGTCTGAAGTAGAGAGTACAGAATGCTTTTCAGGACCCGATGTTGAGTCAGAGGACAAATCTATCAGATCTAAATCCTCCTTGGGAACAGAAGGTTTAACCGGAGAGTCCACTTTCACTTCGTAGGTTTCCATGCAGTTTAACCTGACTTCTGGTATGACAGGTCTTCTTGTTTCCTGAAAATTCTCTGTAGGAGGGGGATTTTCTTGCGTTTCTATATTTTCAGTTTTGGTAGAAGAATTCTGCCGAGGTCGTCCATAATCATTCTGTCTGTGCATGGTGTAAGCAGCAGGGACAGGTGGCTTTTCTAAGTCACATCGGTCTATGCAGGACTTCCTACGATGTTCATCTAATGTAAACAACAGGGAGTCTGCATTCCCTATATCAAGAGATTTTTGTTTTAGAGAGCGCAGTTTTTTTTTCTGAATGCTTTCTTCTCTCACACAGCGTAGAATACTGTCTTGTAAGGCCCCCGTCTCTCTATATTCAGCCAGCTCTATTTCACCTGATTAAAACAGAAAGAGCTGATACTATCTCCGTTGGAGACTTTTGGCAGATATTTTTGTCAACTCACAATTCAGCACATAACCGGCATTTCTGATAGAAACCCAGTATTAGTTACACATCAGTCAAAACCACTGAAGATTTGTTTTAATCTCAGAGCCACATTACATAGATTTTTACAACAAACAACAAAAGAGCTACTATCCGAATAATTCTACTCATCCGGGACAGATGTACCCTGAAGATAGTCCACTTGACCTTATGCGTCAAATAGAAGATGGCACAAAACAATAATTTCTGCAGCCACTTGGGATGGCTGCATTGCGTGAGAGGTGAAACAAGAAACGAGTTACAGAGACAACCTCAGAGTTTTCACTGTAATCTTTGATTACAGCATTATGCACAGTGACTGCAGTGTTGTGCACAATGTATATACTAGAGCACATCTGTGTGTTATTTACAGCAGCATAGGTAGACTTAACCAGGATGCTTCTAATTCAAGAAGTAAGGGCAGCAACAGCAGTGAGGATGTGCCAGCACAAGCTTCAGCAGAGACAACTGTTCAGAAAATTATTCCTCCAGAAATCTTAGTTGCTAGTCTCTGCTGGGGTCTATCTCATCACATAGTCATAGTTCCTCATCCTATTAGGAGTAAAATGAGTGCAGGTATGCTCGCTGGTGCTACCACTGTGCTTCTATTTTGCCATGTGAACATTCAATGACATGTATTCGAGTAACACATAATATTCATGATCATTACTAGCCCTGTATTTCAAAACACACCACATACAAATCACCATGCGAAAAAGTAGCAAGGAAAGTTAAAGCAAATGTTTACTCTAGTCAGAATGTTACTCTCCTCATGCAAATACAAGAAAAAAAAGGGGGGGGGGGTCTTTGATGCTTTACCTTTCAAGATGTTCATTTAAGAATCCTGAACTTGAAAACAGAAAGATAGAACCCCTTTCTATTTTTGGAAACCAGCAATCGACCCATTTTGCTAATGAAATGAAAAACTAGTGTATTTGTAGCAACAAAAATTGCTTGTCCTAGAGTTCCACATAATCAAAAAGCCAATTTATGTGCAACAAATTAATTTGAATAAAATTTTTCCGCCAAATGGTAGAAAAAGATTACAGTAAGTCTTCTTAAGACACTTTCTGATCTTCAAAAGAGCTTAAGTTTTCAGAAAATGACTGCTGATTTCACATGTTTTCATGAAACGTTTATATGTTTCATTTTGGAGTGCTTATTTTGAGATTCCTTTAAGAGAATTCATTTCAGAGAAACGGACAGCACCTGCTCTCAAAAATCAAAGGGAGTCTTTGTATTTAAATTAGGCAGTGCAAAAAACTCTTCAAAAAAAGGTGATAGCTTGAATCTAACAGTAGGAAATTGTATTTCTGCATGAGTTTATACCGATAAAAATTCATACTTCTCTGAGCGTTCATCTCAACTGGTTGATATTTCACCATTTTGCTGCCACCAATTCTTTTCAGTCTTGCAAAGAAAGTTTGAGACTCTTTATTGCAAGGTCCAGTTGGTGTATCATGAATATCAGATTCATCAAAAACACTGTCTTCCTCTGCTGGAGAAAGAAAAAACAGTAATACTCTTAAGAGAGTACAATTCCTTGAATGAAAAACAGTCTATGTAACAAATCCTCAGCTAGTTTAAAGTAGCTTTGAATTGGAAAATGAAGGATCATATGAAACTTGTAAAGAAATGCATATCCCAAGTATATCCTTTGTCATTCTTGTTACATCTTGAATTTTTAAGATCCGAAAGGACAGAAATAAACGGAAAAAATGGGATACAATGCAACAAAAGAATGCCAAAGCTTTTACCATTCTAACCTGATTCTTTTTACTAATAAGACAGACAAGGGATTCTTTAGATCAAAGAAAAATGGTAGATCTGGACACTGTACTTATATATAAAAATATATATATATAAAAAACTGACCATAGTGCTCAGTGAGAACTAGCACATTGAAAGAGATAGGAATTAGTACAAGAACTGCAAAGTGAGTAATGAACTAGCAAAATAGGAAAGTGAAAAAAAATGGAAGGAGTTCACTTGTGGAATTCTACAAGAATAGTCTTAGGACGAGTTTCAAATAGTTCAATGAGCTACTTGGAGAGAAAATATAGGAGTGTGTTATTAAACCTATAATACAAAAGTACAAACATGACCAATATGAGGAGGATCAAAATAATAACCAGGAAGAAATGGATAATCTTGGGAAGCTGGTAATAGTAATACAATCAGACCTAACAGTATGAATAGTGAGATTATTAATGTAGGATGTAATAGCAAAATATTATGCTTCAATTTGAGACCTGGCAGTTAGAAATGGCGGGGAGGAAGAAAGATCCAAGTCTATTCATCCATCAAACAATTACCATATGTCACTTGTATGAAATGACTATAAAAAAAGGAAAAATTCAAGTCTGTGTGTGCGCACTGAGGCACCTCCAAGGAAACAAGAAACACTACTAGGACATTAAAGAAAATAAAGCACTCATCTTAACAGAAGAAGCAAAAAGAGTTTGCCTTGTTTATTCCAGTAAGCAAACACTGAGATGGAACGTGTTCGGTGTCTAAGAACAAAGAGACAAATAAGCCAAAGAGTAACAACGGCCTAAAACTGAAGATATAAACTAGATGTTAATATATTTAACTTTGAAATTGGTAGAAAGTTTCTATTAGATGTGAAATTATGGAACAGCCACCTAAAAGCATCAAGGGTAAGAAACCCAACTGATAAGACGAAACCAGAAAATTAACAAAATTAGTTGATACTATGGATTTCTACAGACACTGGGCTGAATAAGCTGGGAGATCACTTTTAGCTCTATGTCCTAGGCATCAGATTTGTTTTCCCTCTTCTCACAGGATTCATCATCAGCTCTACAACAACCTGTACACTTGTTAGGACCTCAATTACAAAGTGTAGCAAAAAAATTAGAATAGAGGTTCAATACTGGGAAATTCATCCTCGGCATAGGGATTCTTGCTGCCTAACAATAAAATTCTCATGACCATCTAAACATCACCTTTGATGATGATAGCAGCTCACATACTACCTGGCTAGAGACTAAACCAGACTCCTTAGGAAAGGTGAAGGAGGGAAGGAGGCTTCAGCCTTCCACACGCCTATGGAATGATCTTGGCTGCTTCTTGCAGGTGGAGGAAAACTTCCTTACATCTTCTTTTTGCCCTCCTGTACAACGTCAGCAAAGGAGGAGATTCACCCCTTTGATTAAGTCAGCATTTACAAAGTAAAAGTTTGCCCTTTTATAGTCCTTTACCTCTGAGCAGCCCCACACCCTTCATAACAGCTTTAGGAAGCAAGTAAATATTATTCTCCCTACGTTAAACAAGGGGAAACAGTGATGAAGTGAGACCCAAGGGCACCCATGAAATCAGATACAGGACTGGCACACCGGATTTTCTAAACCTAAATTGATACTCACAGAACAGCAAGCTGAATATTAAGGCACTTCACTTAGATTCTGAAAAGTTTCCAAGACAACCCAGACACCGACTCAACTTTATAAATGTGTTACTACTACCCTTAACATTCTGAAGTCACCCTAACTCACTTCTACAGCTCAAAGTAAAGATAAGTTCATGGTAAGTTCACAGTAATCTGAAGCCTCTTAGCCTTCCTCTGGCAATATAAAATGTTTAAGTGAGATAGAGTATGTAATGCATCATTTACATCCACTTTACGGTTCCTTTAATTTGCTAGAGCTGATTGATAGGGTCTTCAAGTAAACAAAATCTCAGGTCTTTGTTCTGTTGGACATCTTTTCATTGAGCAACAAGCAGCAAAAGAGAAAAGGTACTGACATGCATAAAAGGACAGAGTGCTCCTTGTATTCTTCTTCTTCAGGAAGAATAGTTTGCTGCACACTAGGAAGAGTGTTTGAAAAGGAGGATGTAAATAACAAATGACTAAAAGGTAGCTGTAGATTAACATAAAAAGAACCTTTTAAACTTTGATCAGATATACTTATCACATAATAAACTTTGCAATTGTAGGGAATCGCATTCAGTGACACGTACTACTTCTCAGGACCTAAACTCACTCCAGCTCACAACATCATAGTACCTGGGTTACATAGCTAGATCATACAGAATGCAGTCAAGCACATACAGGAAAGTTAACAATCAGACACAGATTCTGGGGGTGGAAGCATCCTCCTCTTCCCTGAGATATCTACGTCATACCCGTCTGTATTTAAGCTAGGTCAACTGCAGCTCCTTTCACAGTCAGAGAAAAAACAAACCATAGACCGAATTCATCACTTTCGTATTTCAACATCTACTATTTGCTCCTATACATGTTACTATGAACTAGGTACTATATGGCATTCACTGTTTTGACCATCTGCTTTGGGATGAAATGATATGCACTCCAAAAGCACCTGTTTTTCCTCTTAACTCTGACTGGATTCTAGATAGCTAGCACGTGTACAGATGTCTACACTTTGTCAAACGAATCCTAGCCCCAATATCTGAAAATAGCCACAACTTGGTAACAGGTTGATTGTCTCTCTTGTGTGTGGGCATGATTCTACATCAAATTTGCAAGCAGTTAATATCTTCATAAAAAAGACCAAGGACTAGCCAGACATGGCGACTGAACTACTAAGCCTTAAGTACATTCCCTCCAAGACAAGGCTATGCTATGCTCAGTCGCCAGACATACAGTGCTTTTCTTTTCCTATAGATGGCTATAGTTGGTCAAATGAATCACAACTTGGTCTTCAATCTGAGACCTATATTCTAGATCTCAGACCTCACTTACCCTTTATCTACAACAGCGATGAGACTTAATGAACTAAATCAAAGACTATCATAAAAATGAGTGTTTAAAATACCTTTTTCCTTTTCACTGTATCGGCTTATGTTACTGTTGTCACTATACAAAGGACCAGCAGTTGCATGGGGCTTGCAGCTGTGATATTGAGCATTGAGGGTATTGACTGTGATGTGGATTAGATGAAGTACAATCTTGCTGATTTCACAGTCTCTGTAGGGGTACTGTTCAGTGAAAGAGAAAAACTTCAGCTTAAAAACTAACTTTGGATAAACGTTTAGGCAGTAAAATAGAAAAATGACAAGAATATCGTAAGCAGGCTATCCTTTGCCTTACTTTGATCATACACTTCTAAATACAGCATGAGAAGCAGGACTGTTTTCAGCTTTGTATAGACATTTTTTTTTAAAACATTCACTATTAGTAAGATTTATTATATTGTTTCCTTGACTTTCTAATTACAAAACCCATTTTTAATAATACTGCAGAGCTGTTCTTCAAATACTCTGTTTCAATCTGCACATCATCATTCATTGCTAGTGTCTCTACTTCCTTGCACGCCCTATATGCCAGCTAGAACTTTGCTCAACATACCAAAAGCATTCATGTCTCCATTTCTGCATGTAAACACATTGTATTTTAATAACACTTCCTGAAAGCATCACTTGATTAAAGAATACAAGTTGTTAAGCTGACCCACCCCATTTAAAAGTTACTCCATTTTTTAAAATGAATTCTACGTTACACAGAATACTATCCATGACCTTTCCCGTCTATCAGCTTTTGGAACTTTATATAGAATGTTTCTATTTTCCTATTTTCAAATACGTATTTTTCTTTCTCAGGTAACTGTAGGAGAGACAATTCAGACAAGAGTAACAGGTCACCAGCACAGATGAAAGTGTAAACTACTTCAGACAAATTAACATTAAATGCATAGAATAAGCAAAACAAAGAAAAGAAATTCTTCTTTATAATTCCTTTCATTTGTAGTACAGTTATGTGCTCTATCTAATAAATTTCACTTTGAAGTGTGAATTTTAAGGTGGATGGCATCTTTTTAAGATCACTCACCTTATAAAGAATGACAAGCAAAGCCTTTAACCACATCTGCCGAATGTGAGGCTTGAGGGACCAGAGGGAGCAGCGAGGAGGCTGCTGAAAGTAATGCCTTAGCTGAGGACAAGTGCAGTATTTCAGCACCTGCACCACCAAGGGAAGGAGGTGTTTTCCAAGGTTGATGTTATAGTCCATCACCTGAAAAGAATATAAGCACAGAAGTTAGTTCACCAAAATCAACACCATTGAGGTTGAAAGGCAAAATATCTAATGCAGTTCAGATATTAGTTAAGTACATTTTTAAGCCAGTCTCACTGTTAAGTAGAAACTTGCTCACTTGCCAGTTTGTAACAACTTTGTGTTGCATGTATTCCTTTGTAGTGAAACTGTTGTTTTGTTACCTACCCTTGCAAAAAGACACACTTGACAATATCTGCAAGCTCCGCCCAGCAAGAACTACAGACAAAAGTATGCATCAATACTCATTCCAAAGCCTGTTAAAGTATCCTTCTGGGGGACAGTGAATCCAGCCAGATATGATTGTGTAAAATGCATACAATTGCCAATCTGCAAGCATGTGCAAGCTAGGTGCGTAATGCGGCTCAGCTGACCATACTCTGCTGCTTTTAATGACATCCTTCAGCAATACAGCTGTCCAAAAGCTAATGAAAGTGAAAAGCAGGCTCTTACAGTAATGACTTCTTTTAACCACGCAAACATTAATTGTTGAACTGTAAATAGAAGATAGGTATATTTCTCACTTAAATACTTTCCTTGTACTGAAAGATTTCAGCACATTTTATTCCATGACAGAACTACAATTCAAATCTTTTTATATCACTTCCACCTTTAAAAGCTAGTGGACTTCTCATGCCCAGCACCATATTTAGGAAAAGGGAAAATAGGTTTCTATGTTAATTCTGTGACTTAAAAAAAAAAAAACACTTTTCTCCAGGACCTAATCACTGCTATAAAACACATCCCAAAACTGTTTGGTGCTATGAAATTAAGTAACACTTTTTATTTTACTGTAGGAAAGTCTTTTTTTTTTTTTACCTGAAAACTTTTTAGCTGAAACAAAAGAAGATGTGTTCTAAAAAGCATTTTTATCTGGCACAGCCTATAATTGCAATGTTCACTAGAACATCCATAAAATAAATTATGCTGGGATAGCATAGTATTATAGCATAGTTTGACCATGCCTCAACAGACACAACCATGTTATGGTATATCCCACTTTTAACAGACATGAAAAATTGTGAGGGTTTTTTAAATTAATTATCACTGCCAGTTTTCATTAACTTCTCATCAGTCTTGCAACATTAGCTGTTTTTTCTTAAGCCTCATATTCTGGAATCATGTAATCAGTCACAAATCCCACTTTTCCCTATAGCAAAGGTATGTATGTAGCTGAGAAGTTGTGAAGGAAGTCTAAATATTTAAATCCTAAAGGATCCATGAATAAAGCTAATAAGAAATATCCAGCTACAGAAAACGTTCATCATTTTTAAGTAGTAGTGTTGCTGTAGCCAAGTTGCTATCGTTACTGCTAGCCATAATCCTTGCCTCCTTCCTGAACTTTGAAGAGCATCATGCCGCTTGGTGCCTATCTTGTAGGTTTGAATCCAGACAGTTATCTACAGCGTGGGCATAAATTCTCACTGACATGACATAACTGTTTTCTGTTGATACTACATTGCTAAGTTTCACTATTTTTCATCAATCTTGCAACATTAGCTGTTTTTCTTTAAAGTCTTATGTCCTAGAATCAGCGGCTGAACTAGATCACACCCAGGATGGACAAAGCCCTTGCCTTTGATACTGCCTGACAGTTGATGCCTAGAGAACTTTAATAGCAGCACAAGCAAACACCTGTGCATCCCCTAAAATCTATTACCCCTCACGACCTACAGTTCAAATGGACTTAGCACTTTATCAGGAGCCTTGGACGTTTAAAAAGACAAACATCAATTACCCCCCACATCATCCATTTCCTTCAGATCTGCTTATCATGTTTTTGGCTTTGTTTTTAATTAGAACACGGAGATAAGTCTAATTTGCAAACATAAAATTTATCTCCCAGGTTCCCTCCTGAATAGGCTGATTAGATTTTTTTCCCAATATAATCCTCCTGTTCAATGTGCAACTGTCTCAGATTTTCCTGCTGCATGCACTAAGGTAAAGAGACGTCTATCCACGTAGGGTTGCACTGTCGAACAAATGGCATATATCATCAGATATGGTCCTGAGTTGAGCTATGGTTATATAGCATAGTTTGGACAAAGTCACCCACATGAGGAAGATGGAGCCCTGCCTTAACACAGTATATTCTGTAACGCAGACAGGCCTTCAGTCAAGCAGACACATTTTTTTAAAGATGTAACAGGCAGATTTAGAAGACATGATGCTATAAATCCTGAGCAGAACTCAGTCTGGGATCTGGAGCAAAGCACTGTACTGCTAAGTTCCCACACATGCTGTACTTTCCCCACCTCAGACAGGATTGTACAACATTGCCACCATGCGGTGCAATACCGAACTGACTTCAAGCAGCAAATTATTTCTGCATTTCCTGCTAGGAAGGGATTAAAAAAAAGAGATTTTATCCTTTCAAAAACTCCAAATACTCAAATTTTATGATGCAAAACATTAACAGAAGTCTTTGATAATGTTTTCTTGAACGCATCATTCCAACCAAGGTTGTAATTAAAACCAAGAAACCAGCAAGGTAGTCCAGTGTGAATGTTTACAGAGTTGAGAGTGGAAAGCTAGTAGATTTGACATGGGAGAGGGGCAGGGGGATGTAATCGGAACAGGTTTTTTTATTTTTTATTTTTTAAATAAAAAGTTCCATACAGACTTTTCACTCTGCAAATGTATACTGCGATTGCATCAGATAGCATTTCTTCTGCAACAAAGGAGATTCCCAACAGAACATCGCCTTACAGCTAAGAAGAAAAATCGCCAAAAAATACAAACTAAAGTTTTGCCACCCACAACATGGAGAAAAAATTCTGGCCCACTGAGGTCCTCAGACAGACTCCATTTGACTTTAGTGGAGCAAGGATTCATCTATGAAGCTTTTCAAACAGAAATGGTGAATTTGGCCATCCTGAGACATTTTAAAAACAGAAGAGGAAAGGCAGGGCTGATATTTAGAGGGACAGTAAGCAGTACCTCTGAAAATCAAGTCATTTAAGATCTTTGCCTGAAGTTTGGCCATCCGGACTTGGAAAATACGTATAAAAGTGTGGAAGATGCTGCCCTGTGATCTAAACCACCACTTCTAGACCCTCAATGCTACCCAATAGGCCTGAGCATCCTTTCACATGCTTCATCTTAAAACTGTACCAGTGAAAGATGAGCCAGGAACATCATACAGCAATGATGCCCCACGACACTGGATGAGAATGCACTTGCAGCTATTCAGTTTGCACTAGCACCTTCTCTTTTGCCTGCTGAAACACAGATACCTGACTTCTCCATAACTAGGAAAGTTTATGAAAGTTATCTTTGTTCCAATGAAGATTCAAGATATTAAAAAATATCATTCCTTCCAGTGTATGGAACCAGAAAACCCTAGTAGGAAGTGAGGTTACAGGAAAGATAAGGATAACTTTGAGCAAGGTTTGAAGTTTACAACAGGCATTTTAAGAGTCTGGTATCTAAAATGAGAATACTCTCTTCTCTCCTAAGGTAACCCTTATGGGATACTGTGATGAGGATAAAGCCTTGTGGAATTGTGGAGCTGATGAAGCTTCTTCATCACAAATAGGAAGAACATCCTGCAAACGTGCAGTGCTTCTCAGCACCACAAAAAATGTTTTCACTAAGAATCAAGCCTTAGAAGAGCCTTGTGACATAAGGAATAACTGTCATCCTTACTTTAAAGGTAGAGAAAGGAGGTAAAAGGCAAGCGCTCAAAGTCATTTATCATAGCAGTAGAGATTTTATAAAAGGGGCATCACTCTCTAAGAAAGGGAGAAAAGAAAGTTCTGGCATACTCTAAGGAAGGAGGACAGCGCGTCTCCTGCAAAGTGAGGAATGTTAGAAAGCTTACAGATTATTCACACAAGGGGACAGGCAAGGACTCAGGGCTCCGAGGTTTTCCTCAGTGGGAAAGCAGGAAATGATATGCGAGGAAAGTGAGGCTCTAAAAGGCTACGAGGAAGAGGGCAAGGGGTGTTCTGGAGCAGTCTCTAGTTTTTCAAATATATAAGTATTTGTACACCTGTGCACACACACACGCACACACACACACACAACCACTATGCCACAATGCGGCTAGTTTAGAGTACTAGCATGAAGGCATTTAGCATCCTTCTCTGTAACCATTTACTGTTTTACTCCCAAGCAAAACCCTCTAGAAAGCACTTAGGTAAACTAGACAGAGCCTTTGGAAAGGTAAAGAAAGACACAAGTAGCCATCCTCACTCCCAAATTCACCTCCGCAGTTGAGGAGGTGTCAAGAAGAGTAAAATAGGATTACCGCACTCAGCCATTATTTTGGTACAAAGACTGTGCTACCACCATTTCAACCACTGGCATAGAGAAATTGCTGCAAAGGGGAGTAAGTGCCTTCACCTACTTGTGCTATTCCAGCGATAAAGGCATTAAAGCAGGTTGAAACGCGCATTTTTTGTGGTGCAATCATGAAGCATCCTTCCTGCTGATCATAGCCAAGCAAGACATACAGATGGCGCTTGACTGTGTTGAAAGCTTTAGCACTGCTGATGTCCGACTCAGCGCTGCTCTCATCCTTTGCCATGAACTTCATGAGCACAGTAATCAGCTGGTGGACAGTCTGGTGATCAATTCCTGCATCCTCTGGCAGTAAATCTTTTATTGTATTATCATTCTCTGGGGAGGGTTGTCCTATCAGTACAAGAGAGACATTGGTGACATTCAGCTTTCTCACATTTAATAAAGCTGCTAATCTTCCTACTCCAGTGCATCTCTTTCAAACGGAGTGTAACGATTTCTTTACATCAATCTGAATTAAATAGCCACCAAATTCTCACCTAGTATAGTTTTCAGTCTTTCTCAGCCAATATTGGTGGACATTGGTCTCTGCCAGTAGCCATGGCAAAGGTAGGAAACAAGGAAACTCTACCCAATAAAGATCAAAGATGAATGAAGACTTTTAACACAGCATTCATATTTCTCTCAAATAACACAGAACAAAATGTAGGCACTACAATATATTAGGTTCTGGGAGGCTATGTACTATGTCAAAACTTTGACGATTGCTTTTCCCAGAAAAATTTTCAGATTTTATTATTTCCACTCAGTGTCTATAAACCAAACAGTAATACTTTCTGTGGGAAAACGATCACATGCAAGAGGAGAGGCTACTTACAAAGCAGGAGGAAGATGGTAGCTGGCTCTCACCGTCCAAGCAGAACGGACACATTGCAAATAACAGTCACTAATTGGGTGAGCATTTTTCTTTTCATACTCCAGATTTTTATTTATTTTTAACAATATTTCCATACACTTTTAGAACTGCTTATTATTACCAGGCTCCTCTAGTAATTGCCTTTGGAGGTGTCCTCTTCCATCTCACCCTATGTGTTAGGCCTTTTATATTACTAAAGATCTTTAGTGGTTAGTAGTTCTTAAAGTTCTATGCTATACCAACAATAGCAACTGAATTCACGAAAAGCAGCAGGTATTTCACATATCAGTGTATCAGATTCTTTTTTATTAATTATGAAGATGTGCATGGCTACAGCACAGTGAAGAATATACTGACAAACATGGTCTGTTAAACAGTAGTTTAGACAAAATGCTGTGTTTAAATAAAATGCACACCTTATTTTTACTAAAATAATTAACAAAGAGAAGAGAAAATACTCTTTGGGACAGCATCAAAAGGGGGAGATACTTGAAATTTAAGTTTTAATTACACCATAAATTTTAATTTGTTCATTAAATGCCATTACTGTTAACTGGTAACAATTTTAATTGTTACTAAAATGTATTCCGACGAATTTTTCTGATAGGTGGTTAAAAATTTGTTTAATGACAAATAATTGGGAGATTTTAAAAAAGTAATAAGTGCTGAGCAGGAAGAGAAGGAAAACCATTTGTCTTCTGTTTTCCAGAGCATCCATGATAAGTCTGAATCACACTATCAAGTATACATAGGGGAAAACTGCAACTTATAGTACTTACTTGCATTCAAAAGCATTCTATCTACTGCCTTTTTAAAACCTGAAGATGAAAGATCAACCTGAACATAGGTGACCCACTGGGTCGGCACACTTAGGATTTGCTAGTTCCTGTGGGCAACGAAACACAGGAGGGTGAGACACTAGCAGCACAGCTGACTGCTCTGAATAATCTCCCTCAGTCCTGAAGTACTGGTCACAACTGGGGGCAGTTTTCAGTACAGATCTAGAGCAAAATTTGAATTTATACCTTTTGGAACCACACTGAGACACCTGAATCACTCAGCCTTCTAGACAGCTGGCACGTTGCCTAAGTTTATCTTATGAGTCATCAGGAAAGCCAGCAATAGTGCCTTCTTTTCCTGTTCCAATGAAACGTCTCCCTTTTCTAACCCACCTGGTGTTTGCTCTGGTGTTCCACCAAGTGCTGGAGCAGACTGCTCATGTCTGGTCAAGCTCACAGCTTTAAAAACAAAAACAAAACAAAAAAAGAATAGCTCCATTTAAATAAGCGGTACTGGCATCTTAACCTGCAGCATATACTCAGTGCTACCCTATATACATTCATCTACTCGTGTCAGGCAGCGAGTGTAGCAGTTTGAAACATGTCACTTTTGTGCTGTACAGATTTTGCGCACTGTTTTCTGTGATTCTAGTTTTCTTCATCATTCGGTTTTGCTGGTACAAGAGTCATCACACAGGAGCACCTGTGCAGGATCAGAAGTTGATCAAGAAGGATTACCCAAGAGCCCCAAAATATGGTGTGTCTGGTTTGGAGAAAAGGAATTACCTTGATAACTTCAGCAGTTCACCAGTACCCACAACTGAATGTTTTATCAGCTGCTATTGTAAGGGTAGGAGCAATGTGAGGGGTTCAATTTGAATGTAAGACTAGTTAGCGTTTGTAAAATTCTCTAAATGAGACTGGGTAAGCTTTAGTTTTGCTTGAGAAATATCTGTATAGCGCTCCATACGGGCCTATAATTTTCCAGCTTATAATTTCTAAGTTGTCCTCCTATGCAAGATGGCAGGAAGGATTTGTTGCATGTACATTCCTTTCCTGACAAAGGAGTTCTGAAGATATGCAAAAGCTTATCCAAGACATTAACAGTGGTTTCTAAGGTGTCTAGCAAACACTGTATAACCTGATCAACAATTACAATTAATAAATAAATTAGTGGTAGAGTAATGGTTCTGTGTACACTGTGTCTATTTTATACAAAATTACTGTGTATTAGCCACAATAAAAAAATTAAGATCTATCTACCAACTAGTCATAGAACATTTTGTTCTGGCATTTTAAATAAAGAGAGCATAGACTTAGTGTTTGTCTATGCTCTTTGTCAAACTCACTGACTTGTCATTATCTGAACAACATCCAAATCAGTCAGAAATCTAAATTTGCTATCCCATTTGGATAAATATTGACAATTCCAATGAGTTCTCAGCAATAGGACACAATCCTAAGGGAGAAGATACAGGCGTGTCACAAAAACATAAATAGATACTCAACGAATTTTGGTGGTTAAGGTTTCTGGAAGGGAGAGCGCTCTCTTTGACTCCACTGGTCCCTTCACACTGTCCCTCAGGGAACGCACACTCTTCTGACGATTACGTGCGAAACGAGCCCTCTTGATCTTCCACATTGCTGCATCACTGAGGTTGGCGACATTTGTCCGGACAGCAGTGATAGCTTTGCAAATGCAATTGACCAAGTTAGGATTCATTCCACAGCATGGTGAGGCCCTAATGTTGCCAAGTGCCAAGTGCAACTGGGCCCCAGGTCCCATTGAAGTCAAGAATGCCTCATACAGGTTCAAGGGGTCCATCTGCAAGGAACTCGTTTGCATGTGCTCAGTCTGAAATCTCTAAAACCCCAAACCGCTTAAGTGCATTTAAAAAAACAATGCTGCTCCTTCTTTGTTTATTTAGAGATCGGACAAAAACAGACTCTTGAACCCAAAACCTGAATTTCAGGGTAAGGGAGTATAAGGTGCCCTCTGTTTAAAATGGCAGAAATTTCTTGAATATGGATCACATTTAGTGTACTCATATCGAAATGGGGCCTCTAGTTCTGCCTCAAACTGAAATTCTGTCCTGCCTATGCCTATCATCCTGGATTTGAACAGTGTCTCCAAAACGCTGTGAGTGCGGTTATGCTTTTGCAGTACTGTTACCAGCAACGTCAGTGCATCTATCTCAATGGAGTCACTAATGTTTTTCTATACTCATATCTGTGGCACATTCGAACCCTTTGAGTTTTATTATCCGAGTCACCAAAGCTGGTGACCCTATCCTTTGAACCATTTACAGATGTCTTTGAAAAGGCCGAGAGAAAGGTTCAAAAGAATCTTGAAAAAATATATTTTGCCTATTTTCAGTTAAATGCTCTCAAATATTTTTAAAGATGTGACCCTACATCTGCAGCCAGAGGTGCTCGCAACCACTGCTGAGATTCCCTTCTCAAGCCACAGCAGCAGGTCCCAACTTTGGGCCAAGCTACCCATATACGAAGGAGAAAATGTGTTTGCAGCTCCACCTGCAGCAGCATCACTGGGCTTTTTTAGGCATTGGGCTTCTTGCAAGTGTAAGAGGAGGTATTAGGCTGTTGAGGGAGCAGATGCTGTCCAGGCAGCTGTTCCCCACCTCCCCCAAGCAAGAGAGATGAAAAAAGATCTGGCTCATGGCTACCACTTCAGTAAGGAAGCTGAATTTTTCAGCACGTTAAACAATCATGCACAGGTTATTATTTTATCCTTACCCTGGATATTATTTTATCCTTCTCCCCCATCCCAGTGAATGGGAAGAGAGTTGTATAATCTCATCAAGAAACAAAACGTGGACAGGACAAACACTTACAGAAGGTTGTTACAGTCCCTGCAGGAACAGTTAACCGAGCCCCTGCTCTAAGATTCAAAGTACCTCTTGTGCTGTGCCCCATGCATTTGTTTGTGTTTTGGGGATCATGCAGTTCCTAGGGCTGCGATCATACCTTCAGCTGTCTTTGTGCAGACCCTTACAGAACTGGATCAGGTATGATCTAGCCCTTTGGGAATAGTAATGTTAAGAACTTTGCGTAAGAACTACAAAAGAACAAATAGGTTAATGCAGGTTGCAGCCAATTCATCACAGAACCAGATCACGTTTCAGCCAGGGCTGGGAATCACAGTCTAGTGAGAGTAAAACACAATGCCCAAACTTACAATGGAATATATCGTAATCTGCATTTGGGCAGTCAAAAATGTTTACTTTGAGTTATTCTCTTCTGGCCTGAAATTAGTTAGTTTCAGTAAGTATATGCAGGTGAGGCCTACATCTCTCTCATACCCTTGCAGGCAGCTGAAATTCCAGCAGCTGATAAAAGGTGATCAGATTGATTTGATTTCTGCTTACTTGTCGGGAAGGGGAATTCTTTGTTGCAGTCCAGATGAAGCTGTGCTTCCAGAGACAGGGTCTCAAAGCGATTCACAAAGAACTCCCAGCTCAAAGCTGGAATATCTGCTTTTAGAAAATGAAGTAGCAATAGCTTACTAAGAATTGTGGGCCTGTCCTTAACAACCGTGTCAAACTGGAAATCAAGGCAGAGGCAGAGACCCTGTGTAGAGAAAAAACACAGAACTGAGATGAGAAGACTATTGTAAGTGTTTTCAAAGCAATGGGAGGTCAAAGCTCACATCTTCCATCAATTAATACAGGACAAAGGTGTAGCTCCTGTTTCCTAGTGCTTTAAATCGGGAGGAATGCTACTGATACCAACAGAAAAGTAAAGTAAGTAAGGAGATAAACAAACACCATATTTGGAATGGGGAATTTTCTACACTGATTTTGAAGAATTCAAAGGGACAGGCAAGATTCTGCCTACTGAGCATTTGGTACACACTATCACATTTTAATATTACAAAAACATGTACAACTTTTTCCAGTAACAGTTTAAATACCATAGTAATCCTTGGGAGCTATCAAAGTTGGGACTAGGGTAGTATCACTTCCCACAGCAGCTTTGTGCTTTTCTCAATTATCCAGATCCATAAGGCTTGTCTTATGAGCTACTAGCAGTGATGGTGATACTGCACATCTGAATCCCCTCGAACTTTGCATCAAAATTCAGCCTCCTGTTCAAACGCATATTTTTGTCTCATATAATGAGCCTACCTGTAAAGCTGGCCTCTTTATGGTGTCAAGTAATAGCCCAGCTCTTGTAGCTACTGCTGGGTTGACATCTTCCACAGCAGTCAGGAAACAGCAGAATGCATGAGCCAAAGAGTACTTCAGTAGGTGGTTTTTTGTCACAGAGTGAATATCCAAAAACCTGCACAACACAGCCACCTTCTCCACTGTAGCAGCCATGCCCCCAGACAAAGAAAATATTAATATTAATTTAGGCAATGGCTTCTTTATGTCTTGATTAAGATAAAAATATTTGTAGGAGAGGCATATTGGAAAGCAAAAACAAAAAATAGGTGGCAAATGTTATTGTGAATTTGATCGTATTTTGACTATCCAGAATGTCTCTCATTCTCGTCTCAGCTGCTGCCTTTTTGTGCTATGGTATTGCAGCAAACTATCTCCAAAACTCCCCAAATCAGCAAACAGATAATCACCCTTTACAAGTCTCCTCACTTACAGTAGAGGAAGCTCTACCTCTTCAGCAAAGCAATGAGCACACAAACAGCATACAATTCGCAAGCCTACCTGCTTCAAATCTCATCTTCCAGTCTTTGCTGTTGAAATTGCTGTTTATGATTGTCCAGAAAATGTCAGCTCCATGAGGGAGTGAAAGCGCATGGAGAAGAAGTGGGACTGCCAGGGAAGAAAGCTGAGAGAACTCAGACTTCACAACTCCCCATAAGCTGCAAAGACCAAAAATAGTAACTCTGCTTATAAAAGCAATCCCTTGGCATCCTTTCTTCTAAATGTCCACACTGTACTGCTAGTGGGAACAAGCTTTTCACGACAACCTCTATGAGCCATTCTAGGCACTCACTACCGTTGCTGGTAGGAGAACAGAGCTACTTGAAAATCTTCAAATATAGCAGAGTTTATTTAAAACTGAGTTTTCAAGATCCCTTACACTGAAACACTTCAGATTTGACAAGATATTACTGAATTCAAGGCACAGTTGCCATGGAACATAACCTACACCACAGTTTAGCATTTCCAACATGACCAAGTTGTGCACATGGACTGCCTTGGAGCCATGAATCGTGTGCATCATGTGTCCTGAGGTCAAGGACTCAGGATTTACTAGTTCTTAGATTCAGAACAGATTCTCAAGTCTGCTAAAACCCTAAAATGTCAGGAGATTTTCAGTGAAATTAACACCAAACAGCTGCAAGCCCTGAAGAACATACTCCATTCAGAACAGCATGCTGATGTTTCTTTAGTGAGCTTTCTCCAATGTCCCTTTAAAAGGGATCTTAAAACATCATACTTCATTTTATTTTGGAGAGTCAGGGAAGAGACCTCAATTTCAGGCAAAGCTATTATTCAGAACGAGAAATACTTAATAACTGCAAAACAACTGGAGCAGAATATCAAGTTGTGCCATTATATCTTGTCTCTAGTAGTGATCCTTTTGCATCTGCTTATAGTTGGTTGATCCCCTACGGTTCCATACCATTTCCTAGGAGAAGTATGAGTGGTTGTAGAATATGCTACAAAGTGTATTAGAGTATTAGTATTAGAGCCCAAAGCTGGCTCTAAATTCAGAGTCTTCAAACTTCAGACTACCTCCTGAAGCTCTTTCCAACTTAATTTCGTCTATAATTCTATGGTTCTAGAGTCTTTTTTCTAACAAAAATGCTTTCCCCAAAATTTATATTTTTGTGACAAAATTCTGCTTTAAGTGAATTAAACATTCAATTTCAGGTCACTTCAACCTCTGACAAGCCACTGACACTCTGCAGTGGGACCTGTAATATTTACACCTCATGCCCTCTTTTCAACAGTGGGCTTGGCAGTTTCCCCTTCGACCCCTGTGAGGCATCTCGTTTTCTCCTTGTCTGTTTCAGCGCTGCTTTGAAAGCGCAGCTCTGGCCTGAAGGAGGAGCTCAGTGGGTTTGAATCTCCTCTCCCTTGTAGTACAACACCTCAGATAGACACAGTATAATGAACTGAGCAAAATCAAGACTTATTTCCAGGCAGATTTAGGGCAAAATGAAATACTAAATCTTTCATTAGACCCGAAATATTTTCCCCATTTCTCTGAAAAAAAATACCGGTTGGAATTAATGCAAAATGATCATTTTTTCCTCATTTTTTCATCTCTGCTACTGGATTTCCACACCCCCTCCACCAAAAAAAAAGAAAAAAAGAACACACACATTATCCTTCACCTCTGTTAGAGATGTTCACATAAATACAGCACTGGAGGACATAAGGTACCTTGGCTTCATTTGCAGCCTCATAATTGGCCTATGCAATGTGGCTTTATACTACTACTTTCCCTTTCCACACTTCTCTCCCACCCTTCATTAATTTTCCTTATTAAATCTGCAAACTCTCGGAGGTCACAATGAACGCATTGTTGGGAGAATCAACAAAGCATGAAGAGAAAACGTGTGATTAAAGCCTACCTTGCAATCAGCATATGATTTTGAATATAGGCTAGAAATTGTGGATGGTCCTTTCTTGCTATATACAGGCATTCTCCATGAAGACAAAGAATCTTCAAACAGTTCAGCATATTAAATAGAATGTCTGGCTCTTCAAATCTTGACATTTCCTGTGCAAGCAGACGTACTACTCTCAACACAGTGAAACCACTTAATCAAAAAATTCAAACTAAACAAATAATCAATATTACCTGCAGTATAGTATATATGAGCTTCAAGGTAACTGGAAGTTGCTGATAACAAAATTTTCTTTCTGTGTCATTTTGTATAGCTGTTAAAAATGTAAGTTACATAAATTGTTGTTAGAGCATCTCATTTGTGGATTCAAAGTGAAATTAAAGGATGTGAATGTTATAAGAGGTAAATTAATTCTACCCACAGTAACACTGCAGTAAGCAAATATGCAACAGCAAGGAATTTAGCATCTAATATTTCTGTTATATGTTCAAAGAGTAATATTTTTTAAAACTTTTTGAGAGTCACTTAGGTATGCTACCAACGTAATACAGCCTTCCCATAAAATTAATATGTAGAAAGTACTAAACGCACAAGACAGTATTAATTGTGCATTGTTGGATTTGAAAGACTGCTTGAAAACCTTGTATTCCCCTTAAGGGTAGGGGTGTTCCATTTAAAGCCTTACTGAAACATCCATCCCTTCTCACCCTCAACCTACCAGTGTTTTCTGTAGACTCTGTGTGATTTCCTGGGTTTTCTCCATGTTTTGGTGCTGATTTATCTTCCTCTTCTCCTTCAGTTCCTATAATAAACTCAGGCCTAGTATACAGAAGACTATCCTCAAGGTTATCTGTGGGCTCCTTTAAGAACATAAGTTAAATTCATTTCTTGATGTTATCTAAATACATTAGGTCAAATCCCGCTGTTTAAGTTATACTGCATGTGGAAAAACTGAGCCCAAATGAGGCAGACACTGTCTATTTCTGTGTGCACTTGTGCATTCAAATCACCTGCGTATTTAAAATTCTGCATCAGCAAATGCATACTGACAAAGAAATTACGTTTCAAACATGGATTTCAGTCACCTCACTTAACAGAATTGTGTATCCATACTGGAGCTGAGAAGGATACTGCCACAGGGCCAAGGTTTCACCAAGCTTAGCATGCTTGCTCAGAAGAGTCATTCCATTGCACAGAGAGGATCAGGACATACTTCCTACCGCACTATGCAGTTACAGGCTTAGAAGCAGGAGCTACTTCAATCACTCTGACACTGAAAAAAGGTGTGGTGTAGGCTTCAGCTACTTCTGCTATATGTCCAGAAACTCAGAAATACAAGTTGCCATTGCTACCATTATGTTATAAAACTCAAGGTGGCTGCTAGAAATGGAACCAAGTCCCAGCCACTGAAAAGACTTCACCATTTGCCACTTTTCGCTTAAGGCCAGAATCTGAATGGGAAAGGGCATGAGTTAATTTTTCTGGTAAAAGTTACTGAATATTGTGTCCACAATGCCTACTACTAGTATGTGCATAAAAATGGAATTCCAAATTTTTCACACATCAAGAGGATCACGGTGCCCACCACCAAAAAGAAATGACTAATACAGATCCTGTCACCACCATGCCACAGCAAATGAGCACTCAGGATAGGAGGAATTATGCTGTCTTCTCAACTGTCAGATTGAAGAGTACGTATAATAGATATTCGAATAGAAACAAATTCATCATACTACAGGGAACGCTTAAAGATATCTGTGGCTTTGCAGAACAAATAAATGATGACTAGCAGAATTTGGCTGAGATTTCCATGTCCGACAAATATGGATACTCAACCTGAAATATTTCAGTGAAATCTGTTTTTCAAAGGTGTTCAGCATTTTCAACAATCAAGTACCCAACAAGGTTTTTCAAGTTGCCCACCTGAGAAGTGATTCACTCAAAAATCACTATTCGTTTGACAATAAACGCTCTTAGTACTTTTCATCTTATGTGAAAAGCCAAGTATTATCATTTCACGTTTCATTTAAGACAATATCGCAGCAGTGCCCTTCCAAAGTGAAGTAGCGCTTCAGCGTTGACGGGGAGAGTGTCCCATACCAGATCAATATTGTAACTTCCCCTCTATCCTTAGAATCTGTCCAATTCAGACCTATAAGATTTTGCAGTTCAATAGTATTTTTGCTTTAACCTCTCAAATCCTCCATGGCACAGGTCAATGCAACTCTATTCCCTCATGCAAAATGTAATGAGCAAAATGAAGACAAAGAGTTACCAGCACACCACTAACATAGGCCCTTTCTTGCACTACTTACCACAAGTCTGATTTCTTCTTTTGGAGCAAGCTGTTCCAGCAGCTCAAAACCCAGCTGGTAACACAGAATGCTAGACTGACACAGACCACATTCAACTGCTTTTTCATCTTTCTGACAGGTGTGAGAACCACCCCAGGGTGCCTGTAACACATTGTTTATGATGGAAATTATATCTTTTGAAATGCTGTTCTCTAAGCCCAAAGTGACACCATCATCCTGGAGTTCCATCTGAAAGAGAGTAAAAAGAGTAAGGATTGATCGTTTATTTAAAGGCTAGAGCTCTGACTAGTCTACTTATTCCTACATTTCCACCAGTGTTAAAATACAGTACTAGGAAGAGCTTGAGATAAACTCGAACTCACAGTTTCAAATATAGCCACTGATGTTGGGGCCCAAATTTGAACAGCTAAAGTAAGATTTTTCAAAGCCTAATAGAGGATTTCAATTAGAGGATCCATAAATTTTACCTGGAGACAATTATCCAAACCACTTGGGCTTGCATTCACAATGCATAAACTTAGCTATCCAAAAATTATGCATCTAATGTAAGCCTATCAACAAGCCTCTGCTTGCAGTCTGTAGAAAGATGCATCTCCAAAGGGCAGTTCATTTCACTCATATGAGACATCTAACACTCTGTGGCATCTACCTTCTCTTCACAGACTATGAACACATAACTCTCGCAAGGGTAATGGTCCGCGAGAGCTGTAGGGAGCTCTGAATATCTTACACTTCTTGCCAGTCTTCAGCAGAAAGGGATTCAATACAGGATTAAAGGAGAGACAACTGACTTTAAATAAACTCTAGTGTCCTTTAACATGTCTATTTTCCTTCTGTAAGTACCTGCTTCAAGATGAGATCAAACATCAGTATGAAGCAATTAAGATTCATTTCATCATCCTCACAGTCAAAGTCAATAGTCTTTCCACTTTGGTGTCCAAAGTTTTTGAATGGGCTCTGAAAAGGACTACGTATTGGACTGCGAAATGGACTCTGGAAAGGACTTGGGAAAGGACTCAACGTGTTGTGCTGAACTCTTCGCCCAGGGTCAGAAGCAACGCTTACCTGAATACATTGAAACAAACAAAACAAAAAAAACCACACACACAGACATACAAACCAACGTTAAGTATTTAAGCAATCTCATTCTATACGAAACTATGGCAAACGGCAAGAACTTCGAAAATGTTATTATTCCCTTTTGTAAAACTTACAAGCATCCCTTAATGCCATTAAATGCTAAAACACAATAAAAGTACAGGAGGCATAGTCTGCATGGATGCACATATTCTTTTAAGTTGAATGGCTGATATTCATTAACTTAGCTCCACCAAGGAGGAAATTTATCGGCATAAACCAAATAGAAAAATCAGTAAACGTGGTAAAGTGGCCTTCAAGGTTACAATAATCTGTTCCACGATCAAGGGATACCAACTTCAATAGTAGGAGTCCAATAAATAAATAAAGAGGTTATCTCAAGACAGTAGTGTAACCAAGGCTATACCAAGGACACAGGCAGCTGGAAAGCAACTGAACACAGAGGTAATAAGATATGCCCGTCAGCATTGGTTTATGTCCACACCACAGTAGGCCACTTAAAACACCCTCAGAACCTCTAAGTGTTTCAGAGAGGTATACTGTTATCAGATCTTCAGTGTCATCTCTTTCAAGCACTGTATTCCTACTGTACATTAAATATTTTGCACAAGACTGCTGGGAAGTTAGTCACACTTTGCCAAGTATGTGTAGTGCCTTACACATTTGTACACACTTTCTTCTGGACCATAAGCCTGTGACAAACAAACATCTTTATTTTACATCAATTTCTGCATCTCTTGGATGGGGTGGGCGAAACACAAGTCAAAATGCAGGGACACAAAAGTAAGTTCTGTTCTGTTACCCTCACAGAACATACCTGGTCTCCACCAAACACGTACTACAAGCATACGAGAGCTCACTCTGGATGACCAGTTCTCCATAAAAACTTCTTGATGGTAGTGAATAGAAGATACAGAGAATGAAAATGATACCAAGGCAAACACTCCAAATATATTCCAAGCAAAAGAGCTCACTGAGAAAGACAGTGCAGTTAACTCCTATCTGCATTATCTTTACACTGACGAAGTGATAAGAGAGGTATTAATTCAAGAAGTCGTGCCAATTTTTTCACTCTAAAAATTTGTATTGTGTTTCCAATCAAATATTGCCACATTGAAAAATTACCTTTTAATTCCTCACATGCATTCAATTATGAAAACTGTTCTAAGAGGAAAAAAAAAAAAGAAAAAAAAAGTAACAATTACCCTCCGAGCAGCAAGATTTCCTGCCAATTCACTGACTCTTGATTTCCTTTGATTTGCTAACTCTTTTACAGAATTAACTCCGTCAGAAAACATGCTGATTAGTAACTGAAGAGGAACAACAATGTCTAGTTCAGATAACACCTGAGGAAAGACAAAAATTTAAAAAAAAAAAGTATCAGCTTTCAAATTTTAATCAAAAATATCAGCTACTTTTATAAACACATTCATCACAATCCCTAGTTCAGCAGGTTTCATGCATTTAATTTCAGGAGCAAGTAATACGTTTGGGAGTCAATGGGGTGAGCTGTGAGTGTACGTTTCAGCTACAATTAGGGCAAAAGAACTGGCAAAACATGGTATTTTCAAATTATTTGTTGATATCTCCTTTGTGCTGCTTGAGATAGCTTTATGCGCAAACACAGAGGTGTGTGAGGTTGTTCAACAAAAGGTTTCTGTGAAGCAAAAAATATTTAAAACATTTGGGAAACTATTTACTGTCTTTGTTATTTCCTAACACTGAATTCCTGTAATTATCCTGAGAATCCAGTCAGGGCGGTTGCCTACAGACTTCAATATACTGAGAAGCCTGGTTATCCGCAAATCACTGAGTGAATATTCATCATCTATCTATAAGCTCATTTGTACTTGTCCAACTGTTATCAGGAGCAAGCAAAATCTACAGGAAATCATACTTTACTTGAAAATTTTGCATACAGGCAAATTGCTACAATCATCAGGTAAACTGCTCTTTGCAGAGACTACACCAAAATAACCCTCAGCAGACTAGACAAGGTAATGGAGTTATTATATTATATATTATAGTTGTTATTCTGAGGGGCTGGTGCTATGGAAAACTTCATGCTCTTTTGAATGCACTACCCCCAGAAGACACTGTTTTCCCTGTAGCTTTTGAATATGAACATTGGCTAAATGCCAGCTTCGTGGAAGAGTATAGCACAGGAGGCCCAGAACAGTAGAAAACCTGAAGGGTCCAGACCCAGTCCAACACAATTCTCCATATGTGGGAAAGGCTCCAACTGCTTCTGGAGCCTAGATGAATTTTGGAAGCTACAAGCCACATTCTGTGGAGACTAAAAGAGTACAACTGGCAATCAGCCAGAGATACCTGAACGGCCTGAAGGACACAACTGACATTCAAAGGGAAAAGGGATTTCCAGGCTTCAAGTATATTGTCCATGATGGGTTAGTAACACAAAACTTCCCAGGATCTATCTACCAATTGCCTTATGCTGGGGCTAAGCAAAGAGCAGGAAGGTTCTCTGACACTTGAAAAAGTGGTTTTTTTCTTCCCCTCCAAAATCATAAACTGCTATAGCATGACTTGTGAAGAAAGAACACTTACATGCAGCCAAAGCAATGCTTGCTCTTGCACAGAGGATGGATAACCTGTGAATCGACAACTAATGAAGCCAAACATCTCCTCCATAGAGAAAGGGAGAGGGCAAAGTTCAATATCAAACATTTTGCTGAAAAGCAGAACAAAAATATAAGAACACTGAGTCACACCATACATTGCACTGATAGAAAGTCAATCTCACTACTAGCAGTAGTGATGCTTCCGGCATCTTAATTGTATATTCCTTGCACCCTCACTTTCCAGTCAGACAAAGAATTGAGCTGGGTTGCTGATACCACCTGTCCTGACTGCACAAGATCATTTCTGGAGTTTGGTGGTGCACCTTACAAGTGTACATTACTTCTCAAATCAGGCCCAGTCAGGCTACGCAGATAACTTTGGGGAGACCAGTTAGCAGAATTATTTTCATCTGATAGCACAATCTCTTTGTTTATCCAATATATAGGAATATTTCTCATCTCACCACTCCTCCACTAGTCATTATTCATACTAGAAATGTTCACATCAGCCCCTACAAGTATAAGTCTACAGTCAGTTTCAGAACCTTTGAATCAGTTAAAAGGCAATGTGAAGTTGCATTGTGAAAGGAGAATACCAGGCAGGGAATCATGACTCAGCCAGCCATCATTCTTATTCTGGTGTTTCCTTTGCTCAGCACGAGAAAGTGTTACCTTAATCAACGTAGATCACCACTCCTTCTGTGCCAGCTCTGCAGAGCTGGTTAGTAAGAGTCAGCCTTTTACTAATCCCCACCCTTTCATATCAACAGCTAGCCAGAAAGTTCCTTCCTCCACCATTGCAGCACAAAGCCACTGAAAATACACCTCGCTCAGAGCAAAGAAGTACCCATGTATTTGACTCTTGATACAGATTCAAGGATATCAAGAGCAAGAAAAGGAAACTTTCCCAAAGCTTAAGTGCTCTAGTCTAAATACAGTTCATGAATGATTCCGCAACATTCACTTGCTATTGTCTACTGGACTTGAGAAAGCAATCTGAATGGCATTTTTATTCATTATCATTATTTTATTGTGCTGAAACCCTCGATAATCGACACATACACACAAAGAATAGCTCCTACACGTCTCTACATACCTTAACACTTCCCGGAACTCTTTCAGGTGATTATCAGGCACTTCTGTCCTTATAGCTTCCAACCACTCTGGCATGATACATTCCCATACCGGCTGGTTTATCACATTGTATGGTATCAAGCAAAGGATTCGATTCAGACCTTCTTTTAACTGGGTCACAGCACTACAGGATTTGTCCCAGTATCCACCAACCTGTGGGCATTTCCAGGAATCATACTGATGAGTGATCTTTCTAGTCCTCATTATTTGTCCAGCACCATAAATTTGCTTAGTGTGCTGCAGCCAAGAAATTGTGGGGGATGACCACCAGAGCCTTCCAGGCTGAATTTAGAGTTCAGCCATGGGGATTGCACTGATTTTTTTCCTCTTTCATTTGAGCCACAGATCAAAAGATTACTCTCAAAGATTTTAACGAAGCTTGTTCATTTCTATGCCATGACACAGAGTAACTTCCCACTGTCTACGCCTCTCAATGCAGGACAAACTTACAGCTTGGCCAAACTTACAGTTTCAATTCTTTGCTCTGGTCTGCTAGTTGGTGTTGGGTCTTTATACTGAAAAACTTGGCTCATATCACATGGCTGTTTTCAAACTGTTTCTTTCTTTGAGGGAAGGTTCTGAGTGATGAAAGCAAAAAAATATACTTTTCTAAGTAAATAAAAAACTGGTCTACAGAGAGGATGACCTCAGCTCACATCCACTGTTCCTTACTAATGGCTCTAGAGATGCCTGCTACTTTGGCAGCAACTACTAGTAACGTCAGCAAACAAACGATCTTTTCTCCATTCATCATAGTTAATTTCATGGCCGTTCACCTTCATATTCTATTTGACCCTTGTAATCTGGCAAGCTGTCAGTCTTAGTCTTAAGTACTGCAATGGGGGGTAATTCAAATTAAAAAGGGGGCTGGATCCAAGATAAGTGAAAGGTCCACAACAGACTATACAGCATGCGGGTCAGTCATTTCTCTCTAGCTTTAAAGCCCAGATCTCTTTTCTTCACTTCTAACACCCACTGCATCCATCCATCTCAAATTCCTTCAGCTGCCCTCCAATAGCCTCCCACAAAACAGGTCTATCTTCAGAGTGATGGTCCAGGGTAACACATATGCACATGCTGGTCTACACATGCACAGCAAATCCAACATATTAGGTCATGTAAAAACCCGTGGAGACACGCTTCAACCCTGATCAGGTAATACAGCACAGCAAGGCTTTATGTCCCTTCCTAGTCTAGTAACTTGATTCTAGGAAAGAAAAAGAATATGTCCATTAGACATTTCATGTAAGGAGGTTGTGAAATGAAAGTCTTCTCCCAGTTTTACAAAAGCGTATGTGAAATAGTTGGCAGTGATAAGTGAGGAAAAAGTCTTAAACCCCTCACAAATGTAAAGCTCCTATTTGCATGCTGATATTTAGTTTTCTATAGAGGAATATCGACAAGCCAAACTTTGAGGGGCATCTTTGCTATCCAGGCTAAGAGGGTAGTTCTGTTTCAGAGTTGAGGAAAAGAAAGACTCCTAAGCGCAAATCCAGCACAGGACTTCTCAGGTACCCTGACTGACCTTCCAGATAAGCCTCTCTCTCTCCATCACCAATAAGGCAAACCAAGGCACATTGGTCTCCTGAGCTGCTTAAATTAGGTACCTGAAGTTATAGGGCATCAGTATGCCCACAGGTTTCACTGAGTTACAGCTGTGTGATTTCATGAACTTCAATGTACAGTTGCAGAGATATAGTATGTAAAGAGCAGAGAAACACAGATTAGTAGAAGGGACTGGTAAAGGACAGGCTCATATCGGGAAGCAGAGAAACCGTGCCTATTTCTTAAGACAAGTTTGGATGTTTTATCAGATTTTAATCTTTGGGGCAAAATGAGGAATCTTCACATAAATTATTCTTACCCTGGCAAACTCCATTGGTTTGGGAAGGAGGCACATAACCATGACATCAAACCGAACATCACAAACTGTCTTCAGCCACTTGGTAACAAACTGGGGCTTAAGCTTTTCAACCAGGCTACCAACTTCGTCATCCATCATATAAGCTGTAGAATGAAACCATTGGAATACCATACTAACCAGCCTTGCTAAACTCTCTGTGGGTGTATTCTCACTGGGAGTACAAAGGCTCACCTGGAGGACAGAAATACAAATCAAATTTAATTTCTAGATTTAAAGGTGGGAAAGTGTTTTTGTCTACTATATTTTGCATTCTGAGATACCTGGATGAAGATTACACAGAAAGTAGTTGAGCTGATCGGTTTTAAGTAGATTGACAGAATATTTTCATATTCAGAAAATAAAAATTTGGAAAGAGTAAGTATCAAATTTCTTTGTTTCTTAATTCTAACACTGAAAACATCAATAAAGAATTTTACTTTTTACTTTGACAAACTGAAACTTTCTAGTTTAGGCTTCAAAATGACTTTGAAATGAAAAGTGTAATGTAATGCCCAGGGAAAAAAGAGGGGGAAAAAAAAAAAGAACCATACAGATAACTTAAAAGTTAAGGACAGGTCAACTGAAGTTTTTCAAAATGTCTGAAAGAGAACAGTTACTTGGCGGAATAAAAGTGAACTTTGTTTTGCAGAAACGATTCTGATTTTGACTTTTTGTGCTCATTTGGGGCAAGAATATGAGTTTCGAGTTCTCAAAAAAAATCTCAAGAGTGATTAACACTATTCTTCTTCCCTTCTCTAAACTCACTCCTTCTAGAAAAATGTATGCGCTGCAGAACCAGCCCACATCTGAGCCCAAGCTTGTATTCCAACTCACAGACCAGGCACACTGCCAAGTCCTTACCACCTGCTTATTTGAGTTCTTGGTATCTTCTGGGGCCAGCAGACAAACTTTCAAGTCAGGTTGCTGCACTGAATCTAAAGCGAACATCAACAGAATGGCAAGTAACAGATAACAGGAGATTTATGAAGTTCCTTCTAACCACTTATCAGCTGTTACTTGCTATTTCCTAGTGAACGCAATATCCCCAGCATCTGGCAAGCTGAAATCAGTGACTGATGCATTGCAGCAAATGAAGAGAGAAGAAACATTCGTATCATTTCATGGAAAACACCTTACAGTGCTGCCTCCCAGAGAAGACCAGAACCCTTTTCACAAGTGCTTTTCCTCCCTGTTGTTCTGGGGATGCAGCAGCTAACATCCCTGCCAATTCAAAATACCATCTTCATTTTTCTACTTCACTGTAGGTTTAAGTTGAGCTCTTTGACTACTTCCTGGTGCCTGTCTCAGTTGAGTGGTAACTCAAATGTCAGCGTTTTGACAGGAACTCTTCAGCTCTGTCCAATTCCTAGATGAAAAGCATTCATTTAATGGAAAAAAACCAACTACCCACTGTTTCTCACTATCAGTGCTGTCATCTCTGCCAGAACTCCCTATGGAGAGATCCAAGGATTTCATCAGAAAAGAATGAAATTAGTGAGCTAACCTTCTTGCCATAGAAAGATATACTCCTAGTGTCAAAGATGAGATATGTTACCAATACAGTGTAACAAAACCTGTTCTGTTGTCAGTTAGATTCTATTTCTTCTAGGGAGAGAGGCTTTCAGTCTTTACAAAACATCATTTGAAGCAGAAAAGATGAATATGGCAAACCAAAAAACACCCCAAAAAACACCCCCCAAAAAACCAAAAATGTTAGAACCCAACAGATTTAAGTGAGGGCTAAAATAACGTGAAACAACAAAAACCACAACATATAAGCAGAATGCAGTTTGCTCACATAGTCATTTGAAAGTCTTCTTTTCTGCAGCTTTGTTGGCACTGTGGGGTTCTAGATCTGCCACTATGCAGTCCCCATCTCTGTTTAGATGACTGGCCAGGGATCCCATTATTGCCCACTTGTCACTGAGACACTGAGGAGAAAGTCTGAGAGCTCAAGGAGAATCACAGAATCCCAGGATCCCACAGGACCTATCAGGCCACAGCCTGGCCTGCTCATGAACTAGCTGGTGACAGCCCTGCTATTTAGGAATAATCTCTGCCAGCTATGAGGAGGCAGGGCTTCATTCTGTAAACCCATTCCGAGTGGATCAGCTGGAGCAAAGTGACTGCGACTAATCTAGCTAGACCACTCTGAAGGCAGGAAAGAAAGCACCCTATTAAGACCCCTTGCAGCCTATTCAGAAGTAAAAGGGAAAGCTGAGTTTCCAGAAATTGATGTTTAAAGATGAATGATAAAAGATCTACCTTTAAGGGATTGCCTTTTGGGATTAAAATAATGGCATGAAGCAGAGGTCACCAGTGAGCAGAAGCTGGAAAGCCTACAGAAAGTAATAATAAACTGAGAGGGTGAACAGCCCCGTTGCACATTCACTACAGGAGTCGGAGTAGGCAGCAAACAGTTCCACCCACGCTATAGCTCTGAAATCTCCAAGTCAGAGAGCTTCATAGAACTCCTTCCTTCTTTTTACAAAACAGGGAAGTGTCCAACTGAATCCAAGTGCTACAAAGAAAAGAGAAACTGAGGCCTCAGAGAGACAAAAAAGAAAATAGCAATAATTTCTTACTAAGAACCAGATTCCAAACTGGCTCAGGAGGCGCTGATCATGCTTGTCATCATCTTTATTATCAAAGTCTGTGTTGTCCAAGGAGTGATGGGAAGAGGAAAGGCCCATCTGCCTCCTGCGGTTGAGTTCATACTCCCTCTGCTCAGCATGGAACTCCGCTTCCTTCAGCAAGCTATAAAACAACCTTGTGGTCAGTGAATATAGTTTTCCTGCACGGGATGCAGGTAGATGACTAAGGATAATTAGAAGTTAAAACACTTGATGTCCTCATTTTCCTGAGCACATTAATGAAATAAAATCAAGTCCTAGGATTCAAGGCTGAATTACTCCATGAGGACAACTCTCACAGTTGATCTGCTATAGTAGCAAAAATTCAGTGCTCCTGCTTTGAGCTTATCCTAGTGAAACTAAGATCAACTTGCACAAGATTTGCAGGCAATATTTACATGAAGGCCTGATCCTACCTTACATATGGATGCTTTATAAACTGCCATATTACCTGATCACAGCTTCTACAGTACACACCAGTTCCTCTGCCCCACATTCCCGAGTATTGATAGGGGGTGGGGAGGTCTGATAAAGATGGGTTTCTGCTGCTGCCCCAACTTCACTGCTGTGATGGTTCGAATGGCATCTTTTGCAATAGCGTACTGGCCTGTTGCCATGGCGGCCACAGCAGCCTGCTGAGAAGCATGTGACAACAGCCCTTCTGACATGTGAGCTACAGTTCTAGAAAACAAACAAAAAAGTATTAGACCACAGGTATCAGGAAGAAGAACCAAAAACAGTGATGAGAATCAGCACAGGTGAAAGGGCTCAACTCAGGTGTTGCCTGTTTCCAAATTCACTACAGCTATGTACAAACACCTGATGCCACATGTCTCCGAACTTCAAGGAAGATGAGCTCAGGCCTATCACTGGGCCTGGACTTAAATGTCACGGCTGCTCTTCTTTTAGAATGGACCAAACCAACACTCAGTCAAACTCCACTTTTTGGCTTGAGCCCTGAAAAAAAAAAAAAAAATCTTCCTTCTCCCCACCCCCGCAACAAATGCAGTCATGGATACAATGTGAAAAATTGGAATGGTACTGGGGGGGGCGGGGGAAGTACCACACAGTAACGGAATGACATTACACACAACATCAAATCATGCCTCATCACACAAATGACTACTTAATCTTACCTTCTTCTGACATATAGCAGAAATTTCAGCTGTAAGGGGAAGGCATACAAAACATCAACACAGAACGATGATCCTCCTGTTTTACTATGGTAACCATAGGGAAAAGGAATTCTTACAAGGAAATGTCCAGAGCTAAACTTGTATTTCCAGATATTAATAAGATATCTAAGCTTCTTTGACTGCATGAGGTATACTTTGGTTGCACAGTATACTCAGGCCTACTGGCTCTTTCTATGCTGAAATGAAAGAACAGCCTTGGGGTAGTAATAAGTACACTGTGCTCCACATACTATCCACCTTCTGCTTATGCTTCTACCTTACAGACAGGCTTGTAACAGTAAGCCTCTTGGCATGCTAATATGATTGGCATGCTGGAGGAGCCATTGCTCAGATGAGTTCACACTGCCAGTGAAAGTTTGCAGGACGGAAGACTGGTGAGTTTGGATTAGCAAAGTAGATAGGGGCTACAGACATAGCGGCTATAACTCCTTACAGAAATGTTTGCATATTTAATCTGTAGGCAATATCTGTTCAGTCTGTTGCCCCTGCAGTTTCTAATTCAGTAAACATGGATGGCTGAGTTAAGAGAAGTACTTCTTTAACTAAAGGAAATATTCCAAAATCTACATTAGAATTTAATCAAAAGGAGACAGCAAGAAAAAAAAGCTCCAGTACTCAAGAAATTTCAGTTTGAAGAAAAGAAGACAGGGAGTATCTTTGTTCGGTCTTTGCCAGGGTATTTTAGAGACTATGCAACTGTCCTTGTAAAGGTAAGGAATTCCGATTAGTCTACCGACGAGCTTTGCCTGTATTTTAGTGGTTAACAGCAATATCTCCGACTAGCCAACAGACCATGACCGGACCAATGACTGTATAATTCAAAAATATTTTATACTCCTTTTTTGATACCCTTTGTGGCCTTGTTAGAGCAGATTTTCAGAAGCTTTAACAGCTTCAGAATCAGGGCCAGGTTTCCCCTTTTGGACACCTGTGCTGCGTACAAATACTTCAAAAAAATATATATATATATACATACATACACATACATATATATCAGGCACCAGTTGTGGATGTCTGAAGATTAGAAAATCTGTCCAATTGTCTCTCTTTCCTCACATATGAAAAGTTGCAGAGTATTACTTAATTCAGGTAGAGGACTAGCTAGCTAATTCATTTTTTTTAATTGAACTTTAAAGACATTAGTGAGTCTTAAGTACAAGCTACTTTGAAATCCTACAATATTCCTTCAAAAAATAGTGCAGCATTTCAAATGATACAGTATGCAAAAATATCAGTAAGCATCAGGCTGTACAATTAAGACTAGACTGTACCTATCCTTAAAATATCTCTTACCTTGTGGCAGAAGAACATCAATCAACCATTCACTATGATCCCTAAAGGGGGGGGGGGGGGAAGATAGATACAAATTGTGAATCTAATTAGCTTGCCATTACTTTATTTATGTATGCATTTATTTTGGCACAGAGGGAAGTTATCTAACTTAATGCTGTAGGACTGACATTATTCTGAAACACCTCTTCTGCAAACATAATTTTATAAACTGTACACTGCTTTACATTACCTGTCTTTGTTGTGTGTTGCTTATTGCAAATTACCACTGTGTTGGTCCATCATGTTTCAGGCTTTCAAAAAATTACTTCTAAGGCTTTAATTTAGCACATGAAAATACTGTGTGCTCTGGGAGTCTGACAGCTAAAAAATGATAGTGAAGAATGACAGACAAACATGGAAAAAAAAATTGTACCAGTACCATTTTGTACCAGACCACTCCAGTACCAGGAGTGTCTCCTTAGAAGCTATGCTTCTATCAAATTTAATTCCTTTTTCTGAAGCTTTAAATCAACAATGACTTAAAAACTAAGGTGACTTCTACAAGATATAATTGCTTTTCCTACAGCTGGTGTGATGCAAAGGTGTCTGTTAAATCAGGGCCAAAAAAAAAAAGTCATCTGTAACTTCTGAACTAACTGCAACCTTGTCCATTTGAACTAATGATTGGAAGCTCCTTTGAGAATTAGTAGATCTTGTAAATTTATGCATACCAAATAAGCAATTTAAAAAATGAGAATAACTCATCTCAGGATGTATTTCTTTCACATATCAGACAAGTTTGGACCAGTTTCGATTGTTCACTCTGCTGCTTCACAGTATACACTAGAGAACATTTAGAAGTACAGAAAAGTAACAAAGCCTCTGTAAAAGAGCTTTCACTGTAATGTCGTGCTTTTAATGACTACTGAGGGATGACGAGAGAAAACATTTTATGAGCAAAAGGTTGTATGTTAATGAGGTTCCCCTAACGTAGTTGGTGCATCCCACAATATTAATTCATTCAGAAATTTCATATCATTCATTTAGCCTTTAACACTCACTACTGTCCAAACTAGGCGCAAATGCTGATCTTGCGGGGTTAGTTTCCACAACCCTTATTCATATGGGATGACAGTTTGCGCCATATATTTCAATAGAATTATCTATATAAATTATATGCCAAGTCATACTGAAAAAAGCAGTCTTCTGCAGCAGACTGTTCCAGAACAAACAGTGGAGTTTAACAGATCATACCTGGCCATTTTCCAGCTCTTAGTTTACCTACCCTGCAATTCTCTGGCTGCATTCTTCACAAAGATACAGGGGCGGTGGTTTATCACCCAAGGCCACAGACAAGGAAGGGTCAATGCACATCTGAAACACAGAGGAAGAAAAGAATTAACACATCCGTCTGCGGAATTTCACTGAGACAGTGTTCAACACATTAATGCTATAACATACAATACTACACAGCTTTGGTAACTGTTGAGAATATTTACTGTTCCAGAAGATGGCACTCAGGACCTGGCAGCACAGAATCTCATAATTATTTCTACCAAAGAGAGGTATATAGCTAAGATGAGCACCTATGGGAAGAGGAGAGGGCATGTTCCAACAGGCTTATAATTCAGAGAGTGAAAACACTGATATTTTATGTTACACATTCACATTTACTCACATTTCGCAGTCACTATAGGTTTGGTGGGCTTTTGCCCCTCCAAAAAGACAATCACTTAGAGGATCCATTGCTTAGATCCAGATAAGGTAAAAGTCTAGATTTCTCTACCTCAGTCTAGCAAACCTAGTCTACACCTCTTCTAGCAAAATCTAATTTTTGTCATTATGGTTAGTAGCTAAACAGCACAATTTTGGTGACAAAATGAGAATTATGGACCCTCAGCAGCATAGGCTGCTATTTTCCAAACTTGAAAAGAATGCTCGTTGTCTTGCATCAGCTTTTATCGTTCTGTATGTTAGCCAATTACATGACAACATGAACATACGCATTCAGTTAAGTGCTTTGTATTGTTTAAGGGAAAGCTGAACAGTAGTCTGCGTACACAACATCTTCACTTCTGTCTATTAATCACTTAAATAAAATTTTTCCTTAGTCCATCCAAGTGCAAGGTCTTACTTGTAAAGATAAACAGCTCACTGGAAGCTTCTCGTCTACATTAACCAGATTTACATTAATCTATCCAAGAGACAACAGGCTGTATTTGATCTACTACCACACAGACAGCACTGGTTCTGTCACACAAAGTTGAGCTAAGAGATCACTCAAAATATTCAAATATTTCATCTATAAAGCTGTAAGATTCATTGGCATTTCACTCTCCTTAGTGATTATCCTGAATCTAGTGATCTTCAGGACATGAAGCAATACCTTCCAGCTTTTTTTCCCAAGGAGTGGAAAAGGGATCATGGAGAATGGTTGGACTGGAGGGAGCTGGCCCCTTGTGGGATCTGTGAGATCTAGTGCCACCGTTATCCCCCATCAGGATAACAGGCTGCAGAAAAAGCTCGCTGAAGAACTTTGACTAACGTAATTATGTTAGCATTTGAATGAGGCCAGGAACACTTGTTAGGTCTACATAGCTAACTAAATACAGATCTAATAAAACTAAGTAAGTACTCCTAACAGTAATATGCTCTGGACTTGGGATGCTATTCCTGCCTCTGCCACTAGACCACTCTATGATCCCGGGCAAACCATTTTACTTTTTGTTATATCGTGTGAAAACAGGGAACATACCATTTACTTCCTTTAAAGGGAGCTATAGTAGAGGCAAGTAAAGCTTTGTTGCTTTGCTACAGGACCCACTCCAAGCAAAGGATCAGTCAGAGTTAATGAGCTTTCGTTCAACTTAAAGAACCACATGACCTCAATCAGATACCAGTATGTACATTTACCTCTGTAGCTTACATAAAATTGTGTGTATATAGGTGTGTGTGTGTGTGTGCAGATGATATTAGATACACATACACACACACATAAATATGTTCAGGAAAATAATTATAATGATTAGATAGAATCAAGCTTGGAATATTGCAAAGCGCTCTGCAACCAGCCTCACAATTAATATCAAGACTCAGCCTACCGAAGATGGAAGAAATATTCTGTCTTGCTTTAGGCAGCCAAAGAACATATTCAAAGTTCTGGTGCCTTTAGTCTCCACGGGCCATGCTATTCCCTTAGCATCTGCCCTTAGTCACCTGCACATAAACAGGGCATACAGCTGAGCTCAGTGCACAACACCAAACTCCCACCTCCCTGCTTCCAGCAGGTCGCATTTGAGCCCTGAAGAAACAGCAGTACCTTCACAGCTGGTTTGTTAATTGCATTATGGCATTCAATGTGCTGGCAATGAATAGGATTCCAGGCTGCAAAACCAAAACACAGCTGATTAATAAACAGATATTTATATTCTTTGTGACTAGTAGTACCAAATAAGATCAATATCCTCTTGCACTAAGTGCTATACAGGTAGGAGAGATGCAACCCTATACCTCACAAAGCATAATAATTATAATAAACAATCTAGATTATACGTGTCTCCTGACCTGTTAGAGACTTACTTATAAGGTGAACCATGAGTCTAAAGAAAAGGAAAAATTAAGACACAAATACACCCTTTTTAATTAATTCAGGATCTGCTGGGAGCAGGAAGGAGTTAATTACCTTTCTCCTCCAGGAGCAGGATGGTAGAATTAGCTCAACACATTTCATAACATTGCTAGGCAATACGCAAACACAGCCGTGAGAAAGGAAAGACGGTGCAGAAATCTTAGGAGTGAACCAAACATATCCCATACAACAAAGAATATTTGAAGTACAGATACAGGCTGAGACAGGCAAGCTGCAAAAGCAACTTGCAAATTGCTGCGGTATAGCACCTCCTCCCCTCCACTAACAGAAGCACAAGCCCATCAGTATCAGCAAGGAGTTTGGTGGGCAAAGGACCTTGTACCACCTGCCTACTCAGCTCCAGCTGTCTCGCTAAACTTCTCTCTCATTCTCACCCTATACTCAGCCTTGAGAACGTATCCATTAGACTGGCTGCATCTGACCCTTTTGACAGTAACCAGAGCGATAACTGAAAGGAACATAAGCTGGAATCCTTGTGGAGCCAAAAAAGAAGTTTTATGGACCATTTGGAATGCTGTATTTATTTCTTCCCCTTTTTTCGTTTTTTTTATTAGCATTGGGAGTAACACAACATATTTACTGGCCATCATCACAGTTGTTATTTTCTGTAACATCATCTTTTGAAAACACAGAGAAATGGATATTGTTTATACTTAAGAAAATATCAACTTACAGCACAAAAGACTTCAAAACACATCTTTCAGCTGTAAGCATCTGATTTTAATACACTCTTTATCATTTCCTTTATAATATTTATCTTGGCTTATACAAACATAGCTACACTTACCTGTGTACTGCAGTCCTCTGTACTCACTAATTGCCCCAGGAGGTTTTAAATTGGGCCAGTAGTGAAATAACATTTGTACTGCTGGAGGTTTGACTTGAGATGGGCCATAGGCTATTACATACAGCAAATCCTAAGTGAAGACAGATGCAAAGTATTTATTTTGCAAGGTACGAAAACACAATTCAATACATACTATGTATGTTCACAAAGATACCTGAACACACAAAATATATACATTTTATATCCACCAATAATCCTTTGTAAGCTTTTACAAGAAGATTAGATGACAAATTTCAATGTGCTCATAAAGAATGTAGTACAACAGGCTTCCGAGTTTGACTGGGGGATCCAACAGCTACCACCACCACCCACATATTTTAGCCTGATATATACCAAAATAAGCCTCTGTCTAGCCATGGAGCAAAAAGGTGTGATGTGGATAAATAACTGGATCCAGATCAGATTCAGACTAAGATAATACTCACAAAGAGTTCTCGTAAAAGTTCAGCTCCACATGAACTTAGAAGATTGGTTGTTATTAAATTTCTGCCAATTGGAGCCTCACCCAACTAGTATTCATAAAACAGAGCTCTGCTGTATAAAGGGTGGAGCGGCTTCTGTAAACTAAAAATTGGAGGGACCTTCCTCTCTGTAACTCAGAAGGAAGATGGATAAAAAGATCACTTAAGACTTCTTGGCGTACATTTAGTTCAAGTTTCAAGCCACGTGGCTTTCATTATAGTCCAAATACAATCATTTCTGCAAAGCACATATGATCACAAACTTACTTTCCACACTTCTTGCTTATATTTCATGAGGCATTCCAATAACTGGCAGTGATACACTGAGAGAGAAAAGACAGTTTAGACATAATACTGAAATGGAAACTCAAGTTACAGAAGTGATGGGATTAGCTGATTGGTTTTCCTTTGTCAGTCCAAAGCTCTACACTCCATTTAATTACCTTTTATTTTAAAGGGTTTGCTAATTAAAAAAAGCAGTAAGTGGATATCTTGTCATTCATCCTGAGGCAGCAACGGAAACTGTATGTAACACTACACCATTCCCTTGTATGCCACAGGCTATGGGAGCCGCCCTACATTAAACATGCTAGCGAAATGAGCCACTGAACACCTTTTTGACTTCCCAAAACCACAGGACCAAATTTTCCTGTGATAGCTGGGAGCCAAAAATAGAACATTTCATGAAAAAACTATCCTGTGTAAATAGCTTTTTAAAAGTTTGTTGCTTTTATTTACCGTTGTGATTTAAATTAGCATGACATGGTACACCTCATGCACACACTGCAGTGTGGAGGTTTTTCCCCCACCATCTACCTGGCTAAGTTAATACCTAAAATGGGAGATAAGGTTGTCTATTGTGAAATGTGATAGATAAATTTTGGTTTGATTTCATTGTGCAACTGCACTGATTTAACTGGGGCTGCACCACAGTAAGAGAACAGCATTTGCCCTCAGAGATTTCTAACTACAGCTGAGTTAATTAATTATAGTTCTGTTCTGAGTCTGCAGCCAGCATTATCTGTCTCCTTTAAAAAAACAGGGCCAGTTGTGAACTGGGGAGGATTTGAATTGGAATATAAGACAATCAAACAGTTTCTGTGAGTTTCTATAGTCAAAGCGAGCGCTGTTTCATCTCGAACACTGATGCTATAAATCAACACAATTTTCTGATGTCAAGCAAGAGTAGTTCAGAGTCTCTAACCCTGGGCCCAATACTATCTCTTCATCACAATGAGTTCTCTTATCACTATAATAATTACTTCAAACAGCATGCTTGGAAATGCCAGTTTTGACTGAAATAACTTAATTTTCATCCTGTGTTGGATGGTGAAACAAATTATTCCATCATTCTGACTTTTCAGGTGGTGGCATTTAACATACTATTTCAAGACTCATAGCTTTAGAAAGAATGATACCAGGTTGCCTATTTCTACATACCTGGGTTTGATGTGTACTGCATTGCAATCATCAGCATTGACGATGCAGATAGATTGACATGAGCTGGAACACCTTCCCTTTTTGAGGATCCCACTTAAAAGAAAGGGGGAAAAAAACAGCAAGTTTTTTTCCTAGTGTACAGCAAGGAAAATTAGGCAAGAATATCACATAATTCCAATTCCAACTTATGCAAATAAAATCCCCAAGGTGTCACATCATTAACAAAAGAACAACCGTTCTATATTGTAGGAAGTGAAAGCTCTTTTCTGACGAAAGAGGAAAGAGATGACTGAATTTAATATTGCCTCACAGAGTGCACACTTGATTTCCCAGACCTGTAAGATTTCTTTCTCAGAGCTCCACTAACAAAAGACAGTGATCTTCTCAGGCACTCTCACTTCAGAAGCCAGAGTGGTCAGAACAATCTCACTTGTACAGTCATAAGATCTGGATCCTACCAAAAGCAAGAGGAAGCAGAGGATAAGGAAACAAGAGAAATGGAAAGCCTGCTTTTGAGATATATTGGTGAAGCGTTAGGGCTGGTGGCAGCTGCTGGCTCTTGCTGTAGGGTACAGCCTACTTCTCAGGGACACATGGCATGAGTTCAAGCTATAGCTACATACAAGAAAATCTAATTCCCCTTGTTATGTGAACTGTGCTAAGATACTGATGAACAATAATAATAAAGCATAGCTAAGCTGCTGTGACTTTGACCTCACACAGGAAGTGCCTAGCGTTCCTGCTTGTCTCCTGTTCATTGGTAACTGTCAAGCAGTATACTTGGAAGAAAAACTGCAGCACATAGGTGTTTATTTCCAGAACAATAATATGGCAACGTGGCTTTGAAGACAACCTCCTACACAGAGATGTGACATGTCCTTTCCCACCCTAATTCTTCAGCACTTTCCCAAGCCTGGCTGCCAGGGCTCAGATACCAGGAATTTGGGATGGAGATACAGAAGAAGAGCTACCAGTTCAGAGAGACGCTTTCATCCCTCCCATTTGACTCCTTATACCATGTCTTGCATCCTCTCTTTCAGCTTGATTGCGAGCTCAACACCAGGGAAGGAAAGGTTCTACGCTCACCTTGTAAAAGGAGAGACCCATACCCAGTGAGAGAAGACTAGGATTCTAGTTAAGAGTACTTGATTGAAGAAGAAGAAGGGAAGGGAAAAGGTGACTTCTGTCTCTCCCATCTGGTACTTCCCCACACGCCCCAACATTGCTATGACTCTCTCCATTGGACTGCAATCATTCTTTTTTGAATCTCAACCACAAAAAAGGCAAAGAAAATACCCGAGGACACCTTTTTCTGCAGGTACAAGCTGCCTGAATTAATGGCAGTTGAAAACAAAAAAAAAGTAGGTGCAAAGCAGTCCAACATTTTGGTACACAGGTCCAGGTCCACAAACCAGAGTAGTGATATAATATTCCTAAGATGCCTGAGTATACATGTCATATTACCTCTGATTTAACTACTGCTCCACTGGAGCCATTCTCTGCCTAGTCAATGCCTCATCACTATAAACCACTCAAAATAATCCCCAAATTATTATGGCAAGTTCTGTTTGCATGGATTTATATTGCGAAATACACATGCACCAGCAGCTCTAGCCTGGCATTCAAAATGCAGCTCTCCGGGTAGGAGAAGGACTAGAAGCCAAATTTAAAGAAAAGCAGACTGGCTTCTTATAAAAATCTAACCACAACTGTTTGAGGAAAAGGAAGCTTAACAAAGGTTGCCCTCGGTTACCTGGATGCTATCTCTGCCAAGGGTAACTAAGGAATAGGCTCTATTTAATTAAACAAGCGATTTGGCTCAACCGGTTGATTTGGAGAACAGTTTTAGAGACCTGAAGATATACAGGGCTGGATAAATCACCTACATCAGCTGTTCATTGACAGACGACAGTACTGGGGGAAAAAGTTTAGTGCAACATTCTGTTCTTTAACCCGAAGAGGAACTACTGCACATATATATGAAAAATATCATAGTGTTATCCACTGCATACTGTTATTAGACCTTTCATCAAAGGTAACAAAGAAAATCTCACTGAAATGTCTTACAAGGGATTATTTTACATGGGTAAATAGAAGCACAGAACAGTTAAGGGACTTCTCCAAGTCCACCAAGTGGCAGAGGCAAACAACGCACGTGACAAATTTCTACAAAATCTTAAACTTAAAACTCTGGACCATGTTTCTTTCCATGTTCTAACAGCATCTTCTATGCTCTTCATTGACATCACTGTAGACCACAGTACAAAAGAAGCTCAAGTTTTTCCATAAAGGTCTGGCATGCAAATAAGGAGAAGACATTCTCACAGAATCACAGAATAGTGAGGTTGGACAGGACCTCTGGAGATCATTTAGTCCAACCTCTCTTGCTCAAAGCAGGGTCAGCTAGAGTAGGTTGCTCAGGACTGCATCCAGAGCAAAGAAGAGTCATTCTTGTACATCCAAATCTAATTCAGACATAAAAGCTATATGTCGTAACCAATTATTTTAGAAGCATTCTGTCCATTAATTCTGTATTCAGGACTTCCACTGCTGTCATTGGAAGTTCTGCGAGACTGAAAACAATGTATTTCTTAAATAAGTTTAACATCACCCTTTAAACGAAGGAAGAAGTCACACATAAAGCATAGTAAATAAATAAGTCTAGAGAATTAATCCCTCAGAAGAATAGTCACATGGAATTATTTTTTGTATATACATAAGGCAGATCAATGTCCCATTACAACTCTATGACAAATCAAACATTGATTCCTGCAGTCAAATATTATTATAGCAGTGTACCATTTTCTGAGACAGAACAATACCAGAATGAGTTCTACTTACATATCGCCATAGGCAGAAAAGATGTGCTGAGATACTCTATAATATCCTTGTGTAGAAATGGAGGAAAGGTAGCTAATGTTGAAATCATTGTATAAGGTAAAGTACTCAAAATATCATCACTGAGAAAAGGAAGTAAGCATGTAGTAGTGTAAAAAATTGATTGCCCAAGATCTGTTGAATAAAATGAAATAAATATAGAATTATTACAATGAAAAATAAATGTGACTGGGTACTTTTGGTTTTAAAAAACTGTCATAAAAATTTACTTTCAAATTCAAGTTTTCTCCTCAGGTTATTTCAGAAACTTAACCACTACAGACAAAACAGACAAGTGACTTGGTCCACCGTTTTTAAGCCTCGTCTAAGGCAGAGGGAAATAGCTGTTCAACAGTACTCAGAACAGTTTGGAGGGAATGTGAACAGGACAGCCAATAGTATCAACTCCTCTACATAGACAGGCCTGGATGCAAGTAGAGGTATTATTAGAAGTAAGTAATAGAATAGGAATTTGATAAGTATTTTGGTATTGACAGGCCCACTTTTGCAAAAAGCGCCCCAGCCATAGGATAATAGATTTTGATCTGAACTATCCTTAAGAGAGCTGCAAAATGACCCCACATAAGAGACTCCAGCCTAAAGGACTGATGCAGAAGGAAGCATCACTGAATTTTGCAGACACGTGACTGAACTGTGGACTAGTAACAGTTTTCACAGTAGGCCATTGAGGCCAAACGTGGCCAAGGCTTAAACGGAACTGGATATTTATCAAGAATTTCCAGACTTATCGTAACTAATTATAATATAAGCTTTGGAAGGGATACTTACGAAAGGTGCAGCTTTGATAACTACATGGAAGGGGCAGATTATTGCATATATATATTTATATATATATATATATATATATATATATATATGCAATCTCTTTCAAATGATAAATAGACCTGGGGCCAATAACCCTCAGGGAAAGGCTACAGCACCTAATGAACACCAGGGTTAAAGCTGTGTGATGATTCCATTACATCATAAAACCTTCTCCATCATATATCCTTCTCCCTGCATGAGAGCAATTTCTTTTGTTACTGACTCTCTCTGCAACGTTAAGTATATTGCACAGGTCTTTAGCCTATCCATATAACTAGGATGATTTATATTTGCCTTTGTCAAGTGCTTAGAGATCTATCTATAGGTTTAAGACCATATGAGTTATAATAAGTGTTTCTTGCAAGTGTTCTGAGTAACAGACAGATCCTTAGTGCTAAAGCGTCACTCTCTTACTATAGATATTTACCATATTGACAACTTTGTAGAATCTGATTATACCAAAGTTCGGGACCGCCTGGTGCGCCAGTTGTACTTACCCAAACAATATTGATTGTTCTGATAAAAAAAACATTTCTTTTAATCAAACGCTATGCTGAGGGAGGAATAAATAACAAGTTGTGTCACAAATTGCAGTTCACTGTACACAGAAGCACAGGAAATAGGAAGTGACCTCCCCTTGCCCCAAGTATGAGCCAACCAAATTATTCCTGGCAGGTGTTTATCTAATGTGTTCTTAAAAATTTGCAAGACTGAAAGCTTCACTCCTTCTCCAGGCAATTCATCCTACTGCTGAACCATCTGTATCATGGAAAGATCTTTCTTTTTTTGAAATTTCCTTTGCTGCAACTTAAACCCATTAGCTCTTATCCTGAGTGACTAAGTGACCCCAAAGAATAGTTTGTTACAGTTTATTTCTCCTTGCAGCAATCTTCATGTATTTGTATGTGATTATCATGTCTCCCTTGAATCCTCTCTAACCTAAACAAACCAAGTCCTTTTAGTCTTTTCTCACTGTTCAGGTTTTCTAGACCTCAAATCATTCTTGCTTCTTTTTCTCGGACTCCTCCCAAATGATCCATGTCTTTCTTGAGACCAGATGGACAACTCTGAAGGTTTTATTCCAGCTGAGGCCTTGCGAAGGCTATTAGAATGAAAAAAAACACCTCGGATGTCTCATACACAAAACTCCTATTTATAGATTGCTAGTATGACATTAACACATTAGTGACTACAGTCAGCCTCTGATCCACAATAATACACAGATCTTTCTGCAGCATTGCTTTTAAGCTTCCATCCCTCCACTTCATTTCCGTATATGATCTCTTGCTTGAACATAGTATTTTACATTTGTCCTAAATGAATTGAAGAAATTCTTAAGACTGAATGCAATTTGCCAAGATCATTTTGAATTAGATTTCTTTTACCCAGAGGACATGCTATTACCCCATCTTGATACCACCTGCAAATATAAGTGTTCTTTCATTTCCATCAGCCAAGTAAAAAAAATAAAAATATTTAATAACACTAAACCCAGCATAGACTCCTGTAAGATATCCACTTCGTATATCCTTCCAGCTGACATGACCACTGGTAATTACTCTTAGAGTGTTTTCCTCACTCAAGTGGGGACCCTATGTCCCCAGATTCCTTATTAGATTGTCAAGTAACACAGCAACAAGAGCCTGACTGAAGACAAGAAAATCCCGCCAGGAGGACCACTGTGCTGCCATAAAAGGAAACTGAGTTTCTTCAGCGTTGTTTGTTCTTTACAAGTCTCCATTTGATGTTAATTATCACCATGTTACCTAGTTTTAAACAGTTGTTTTGATAATTAACTCCACCATTTTTCCAGAAATTAAAGTTAAGTCAACAAATCTGTAATTCCCTCTTTTCCAAGATCATACCATCATTACCAGACAGCAGTCTTCTATTCAAAACATGATGCTCCCAGTTCAAAAGGAATTTAGAATTCAGCAGAAGCAGCTTTCCTGCTGAAGAGTTTCAGCAATTTATCAGATTGGGGCACAGTACTACCTGTACTGAACCATGTAAGTACACCCCCCGATACCATGGTGACAATTAGTATTTAGCAAATTAGTATTTGGCTTATATACCCTAGTGAAAGTGCTGGGCTCCTCATTCCCAGTATGGACAATCACAGACTAACAAGCTGCACATATGCAGAACTTGAGAAAAACAATACAAATGCAGCACTGTCACAGAAACCTTGTTATATAGAAAACCCCTGTTTTCTATAAGTCAGATAGAGCTTTTTACCCAGGAATACTTTAATGCCATCTCTATTACCATGGTTAGAAAGTTTTTTTCTTCAATCAAACACACATTATGTTCTGTTCAGAGATGGACCTTCACCAAAACACTCAATCTGCATATTCCTGATAGGCCAGATAATATACTTGCAAGTAATTCATGCCTCTTTAAGGGAGCCACCCCAGAAGACCAATCCAAAAACACACCAGCAGATTCAAATTAAAAGTCCAGATGGTTTAGACCCATTTGTATTATTTTAGTTACATTCCACTGTATTTTAGTTACATACCACCAATATATCACTGAAAATTAGTCAACCTCAGAATTCAAACCCAAATCCACAGTTAGCAAAAAAACACGTTTTATTTAAGCAAGTCAAACCAAACACTTGGATATAAATACATCTCAGGAGATTCGAATTCCAGATCCAGGTCAGTTTAGGCCCATCTCTTCTACTGTATTTACGCATCATTCATGGATTCACAGCACTGAAGTTAAGCGTACTGGAAGGGTTCAAGGGCCTGCTTACCATGTTGACCATGTTGTAGCAAGGGAACTAGATCCAGCAGTGTCACCAGTGTCACGTAAAGTCCTTGATAGTCCAAAGATGGGTAGTCTGATAACTGAGCATCACGACTTTGCTGGCCACGTTCAGATGGAGCATCTCGCAGAACGCTGTAAAGGAGGGAGCGAGTAACAGTAGGGTTGATGGAACTGACCTGTGGTCTTAGAGATGGGGTGAGTGGGAATGGCACAGGAAAAAGACACATGGTCATGGGCACTGTCAAATTGGAGGCATCTTGATTCTCCTTCTTCCCTGTGCGGGACAAAATGCTGTTGGGGGGACAAAGAAAAAAAAGAGACAACAAAGACACAAAGAACAGCACATTACATTGAAATGACACTATAAAACAAATAATAAAACACCCAGATACATCCCACATAAGATGCAATCTCTACCAAAACCAGTGTGTCTACAAATCTAGCAACCATTCATTTTCATGCTTCAAAATAGGAGAATTAAAATTTGACATTTATGAAAGTTTTCATTGCATCTCATGTGTTATCTGGTTCATAAGGAGCAAAAATATAAAAATGCATGTTTCAGTGCCCTACCCATGTTTCACAGTTAGGCAAAATTCTAAGAATTAAAACCGTTTGCTATGAAAAAATAGCAGTGCCAAAATAGCTTGGTATTTTCCTGTGATAATATTTTGAGAGTTTTTTTTTTTTCCTGTGAAATCTTTCGAACTGACTGAAAACATGTAAAATATAGGTGTGGCACTTGCAGAAACATGTTTTAGCAAAGAATAAACATGTGTGTTTGTTAAGATATTCTTAAAAATCACATGTTTATTGCATCAAAATAATGTCTGTATGTATTTTATGATACTGTTTCATGACCACTCAGTCAGTATCATTTGAGATAATGAAGTTTAAACAGGCACATGGATTTAGAAATAATATAATATTTCTAAAATGTTAACTAAACTACATTTGGAAAAGCTATAAAATAATATATAGTAGATGGTCTTTAGCGTACGTTTGTGAGCTAATGATAATGGTTGTTTATGTGTGTTTTTAATTTTGTCCATGTTTAGGGAGGAAACATTTTACTTCATGGATACAAACACTCTTTGGGTAAATAGTTACCTTCAAAATCTAAGGGCTAAGCAAGCAAGACCAGTTATGTAACTACAGATCAGACAGTGTGTTATCATACATTCCTGCTGCTACTTACGTTATTATTCAACAAAACTCACTACAAACTAAAGAAGAGATAATTTAAAAAAATAAAAAGGATTTAGTGGGAATCAAAATAGAGGCTATATGTCAATCAGCTTGCTATGTCATTCTAAGAATGTTGTAAACATGTTATTCCAGTTTTCTAAAAAGAAAAAACCCACCACACTACTTTAAAAATAGCAATAAATTGCTGCTTAAGCAGCGTTATAGTTTAGCAATTACAGGGTTACCTCATAATCTTCATATGTGCCTATGAAAGTATAATACACCTTTTAAATATATTAAACCACACACAATACTTTTTTTTTTTTTAAAAACACATTTTATACCTTTCAGGGATTGAGATTTCCAAAAGCAATTGCTGTTGGTTTAACTCTGTTCCTGAGTCAACGTTAAAGCTTATAAGAAAAAAACGAGTAGCATTAAAATTTCCATTGACTTCTGAATATCAGAGTTATGTCAAGAGGGAGCACTCCTGGAAATCTCAGTCCTCTTTAATGGTACAGAGATTCCTATCTTAAAACTATCTTGGCACAATTATAACTTACCTCACAAGTCAATGCAACTCACATGAGTAAGTTAAACTCACGCTAAGGTGCTTATAAGAGGAGGTGCCATTCATTTGCCATATATACAACACTTCTACAATTAGTTTTGTGCCAAATCGCTACCATCAAGCAGGCCTGACATGTCACACTTACAATAAGAGACAGACATATTGTCTATTTTAAGAAACCGTACGGTTTTTTGCTTTTTCATTGTGCTTTAAAATATTTGCCAGACTATTTTGTTTTCTGTTACCCAATGTCCAGTGCAAGAAAAGGGATAAGACTGTCATGAAAGTGTTTATGAAATCATATCAGAAAAGCATCTAAAATCTAGTATGACTTTAAAAAGAAATGATGAGAGTGCCGATTCCTCTTTTTCAAATTAACTTTTAATTCGCTTGACTTTCATTTGCCATATTTTGCACCTCCTATTTAGAGATGTGAAGGTAGTAAACTGTATTCTATCCCTGCCTACTAACAGATATCAATTACCTATCCCTTCACTAGGCAACACACCACTTCAAGGGCAATTATTTCCAGCAAAGATATTATGATACTAATTAACTCTTGCTTTGGAACGTGTAACACAGGGATGGAGAGCTTGCACTAATAAAGTCTTCCCTTCCTGTTAACATGGAGCTATGGCCCGTCAGATCACAGATCCAAGCATAGAGTCTTGCATCTTGATTAGAACACACTTCTGATCTCCTCAGAAACAGCAATTAGACCGTATCTAAATTCTAGTTCCAATCATGCAAATTTAGAAAACTTTCAGACCTGAGTTTGTGCCTGTACCAGAAGTTATAGTGGGAATAAAGGGAACAATCAAAACTCAAAAGCTACTAAGTCGCCTAAAAATCAAGATATAATCTTTGCAGTTTGGTCCTGTAACTGTGCAAACCAAGTACTGAGAACCTGGAGTGTCTGCAGATCATAACTCCAGGCTGAGCTTGCTTCATGACATGCAAGAGAGCTACCAGGGCTTGTTTCAAAACTTGTACACCTTTGCTGCGAATCTATCTCAAAATTACTGTCTTCCAGGAAAGGTTTCCTGAAATGCCTGCAAGAAAACTGCATTTCTCCAAGGCAGCAAAACAAACGTGACTGTTGATTAGCCACTGAGCATTTATAACTATTCCTTATGTAAAACATTTCACCTAGAGCCAAGAAATATAGAGAGTTTTCTCTAAGAAAACAGGAAAGTATGAGCTCCTCTAGAAGATGCTTATTAAGTCTTAGGTCATTCCTCAAGTGAAAATACTGAAAATGAGCAGGCATGAAACTTAAATTCATGCTGTAACGTAAAGAAATGCTTTTGCCCAAAGAGAAAATTAAGGAAGAACTAAATGAATTAACGTGCTATGCATTGTGTATGGTGAATTTATGTGATGTTTGTTCATAGCAATAAAGAACTGAATTGTTTCAACCATTGCATAACTGCCCCCGCCACCCCTAAGCTTGTGATAGGCTGAGACTATGTACAGAGCAAAGGAGCAAATTAAATTCCTTATGCAGTCCAACTATAGCTAGCAGAATTACATGAGATATGACTGTGATCCAAAACAGTGGGTATGCCCACTGAAAAGAACACAGTCAACATGTCCGTAACATGGAAAGGTAAAAAGTATAATAAACAGTAAAAGCTACACCTGTAAAACCCCATCACCACATGGGATTTCTCAGACTACCTATTATTCTCCCATTACTCTCCTTTGACTGCATACGTTCACCAAGAAACGTTTGCCCTAGAAATTCAGCTGCAAAGAGAGTACAAACCGAATTGGAAAATATTTTATAAAAGTTATTTTTAAATAGCAAGGTGAACACAGGCAATCTATTCTGAAGACCAGGTCCAAAGTTCCTGGAAGTCAATGGGCACTTTTGCCATTGTTTGATCAGTATTCTCTTAGTAGCCTGAATCCATTGTACTTGCTCTGCTTGTAGCTGGAAAGATTGTTCTCCATCATCCCTAATGTTAAACCTTGTGTAACGGAGTCTCAGTGTAGGAGGCAGAAAGAAGATTCAGCATGCAGCACATTCAAAGAAATTTCTGAACATGCTCTTCAGAAAGGAAGGCTCTTGACAAATCTGTTTAGTTTTAGCGTAAATCTAGCAGAGATCTGCACAAAGTGGGTGGGAGTTTCCTTCTTTCCATCTGCCACACTAACTACACAGTATGTTTTGTTTTGCTTTTTTATACAGTTTCTTTCTTAGTATCAGCTAGTGTATAAACTCACAATGCTTCAATCATAGCACTCAGGCTTTGGCCCACAGTTCAAATTCTCCCAACTACAAGGTTTTGGGACACGGATTTGACTTTGCTGAGTATCAGAATGCAGTCCACTTAATAAATTTAGACCCAAGTCCTGGCTCGAATTTCTGGTGCTCTTCAGCTCTGAGGCTGTTCAGATTCAAGATTACAAAGGACAAAGCTGTTTGTGAACCATGTGGATATGAGTATCGGACATAAATATCATTTCTGCGCCAAGAGGTTCAGGGTTATCAGCATCAGGGTTCTGGTTCAGTTTCATTCTTAGCTTGAAATAGAGAAATTCAGTTGCTCAACTATGCAACTGCTACCCTTATTTCTGATCTGCTTTTGTAGCCATTAAGTATAAAGCTTTTCCAGTAATCCCAGAAACATCACTGCTCATAGGGCGTGAAGAATTTGTCACACAGGACATGTCAGCTGTCCTGCTTTGAAAGAGGAAGGCAACGGAATGATAAAACAGGGCGCTTTCTCTAAGTAGAGGAGTTGAAATCCAAACAGTCCTCATGGACTTCTGCCCAAAAAGAAACGTATCTTGTTATAGCACTGAGTGGCTACAGCTAAGAAGCAAGGGAGTAAAATGTTCAGAATCAAATCTAACTTTCTAAGGCCCACAGCATTTAAGCAGAAGCTGTTTTGTTACATAGAGCCTTAAATGTCATTTAAGTGTGTATATTGTACAAATAATCCATTTAAAAATCCTGATGTGGGAAGAGAGCTACGTTTCAGAGGTATTTTCAACAACCCTTTGAACATTTTTTTCCACTGCTGCAATGTCATGAGACAAAATTTCATTTATCAGTCTTGAAAAACTCCTACAGTTGCCTAAGTTTCTTCATCACTCTAAAATGACTACTAAGTGCAATAAGTTTCACAATGGTTAAATGACTCTATTCTTGAAGTTTTCAGGTGTAAATGGCAGTTCTTAAAGTTTGCAGCAAAAAGAAGTTCCATTGATAATGAGTATTTCTGTGCACGCATCTTTTATAAATGTATATTTTTATTTTAAAAATGTAAAGATATATTAAAATATTATCCACTAAAAATAAATGTATTAAAATTTATTTGTAATTTATAAACAGGTTCAAGAATCTTGTTACATTTAATGGGCTTTAAATAAATGTTAGAAGGAACTACTGTCATTCTTCCAACTTTAAATTCTTTCTTCTTAACTTATTTGTATTACAGGAGTATGTGCACAAATATATAGGTTAGTTGTATTTTGCCTTGTTTGATGAGGAAACATTAGCAGATGGCTGTATTTTCAACTTATCTTCTGACATCGGGGGCACAATCTTCTCAGGTACATATTAAGAACTACACACAGAAGTGCTGCTTTAATTGCATTTTTCTGGATATGAAAACTAGTGGTAGCCAAAATCTAGGCACCCAAAAAAATAAAAAATTCAGTTTCAAAAGCCATTTTAAAACTAGTTTGAAAATATGAATCCAATAGGTAGCACTGTGGAGGAAAATGGAACCTGCGTGTCATTCTTAATGACCTTTATAGCAAGATGAGAGGTAGTATCTTCCACATTAAAGGTATTTTGTAATCACAGCATATTTAGTACTACTTAGTATATACTGTAGTACTATATATAATCACTAAACACCGGACTAAATCAAATCCCCAGATCAGAACAATCCTGATCTGTTGTTGCCATCCAGATCCAGACGTGGATCCAAACCTGGCACCTACTCATTGCTATCCACAGCTGAACCAGAACCCGAATGTGACAGCCAGCTGAATCAGGGGACAGTCAGAACCTAGTTCTGCTTGTCTGGCTCATCACTCTAGGATCCTGAAGCACCAGGACTGTCAAGAAGGTCATAGGTATACAATTCTAAAACACTACAGATCATAATCGCCTGTCTTCCCAAGTTCAGCATATTTGTGCACTCAGCTAAGTCTTAGGAGGGCCAAGCAAATGTGTAATCAACCAAGTTTATTTTAGAAGCAGCCACTCAATAAGCAGCTCAACTGGGCATATTGGGCAACAGCCACTGAAGATATTCATATTATTATTTTCTTAAATTATGTTCTGACTCTTTGTTTGAGCACTGACCCGTTAAATTTTGTAACCAAGCAAAAAGTCAATGAATCCCCCCACATTCTTTAACTTTTTTTTCCCCCCCCTTCAGGAGCATTAGTTAAAACTTACCTCAATAATGTCTGAGAAAAGTATTTCAGAGTATTTGCAATGTCAGTTCCAGAGGGCACTGGGTAAATGTTGTGGAGAACCCGGTTGTGGTATTCCTGGAGGTAGCGTATTTTGGAAGCAACTACAGAGAAGACAAAAACCAGAAATATAGAAACTTTCAATTAATTTATTGCAGACTTTCAGGGAATTGCATCTGTTCCTAGCATTTCTGAATTTGTTTTAAATTGATACCAAAGAGACAAGTCTCTCCATTCTTTCTATTTAGGCTGAATAAATTGAATACTCCAGTGCAAGAGCGCCAAGGGGAAGGCAAGAAAGGCAGTGAACGTCTGTTTCTTACTTTTAGACTGACTTTGTGTTAGCAAGTCAAAAAAAAAATACTGCACTTTTTCAGTGTCTCCAGGATCTCCAGATTCATTTATAACGAATGAGTCATTGGATCACATACAGTTCATATGAGGTAGATAGCTTATGTCTCTGCTTTGGCTATAGAAATATTTAGGATAGAGAGAGCTTATGTGATTTATTTTAGGCCATGAATTTACTTTGTGCAATGAAACACTGATATGAGATGATCTGTGCTGTTTATTTAAATGTCTTGAGAAGTCAGGGGGAAGTAGAAGTCAGAAACAGGGGGAATGTAGTCAAGAAGCTATACACCTTTACTGAAGCTTTTTTTTAAAAAAAATATTGTTTATCTTTTCTAATAAAGATCCTTGTTCAGCGTTGGAAGAAAGTGATTATTCAACACAACTTCAGTGCTTAACATCGCCTATATGGCACAAGAAAATTTCATGGAGAGAGAGCTGAGTACACTCTGAATTTATTTTTGCTCTACTCAGACTAATTAATTGTGCTGAGAAAGAGAGTATATTGGCTCAGGCAGAGTGCTGTACCAGCTCAACTACAATACTAGCTAGAACGCTCAGCACTTGTTCACAGCATTGGTCTGTGCAGACACAGCCTCAAAGAAAGCAAACTCTTCATCATGTTAAAAGTGTACCAAGACCGTGTAACAGACAGTTAAAAGGTGAGATGCTTCTGAATGACTTTATCCCATTGAACATATTGATTATGACACAGTCTTTAAGTACACCAAAATACACCCTTTCTCCCCCCCTACAGGGTTCCTTCAATATGGGACATAAACAATGCTTCCTAAACAAGCAAGCAGTCAATGCTTTGTTTTATTCCTTTGTTCAATGCCATGTATTAAAGAATGAATAATTCTCTAAGTCCTGCTCTGAAAAGTGGTGTATTAACTTCCAGAGGGACTTTCCAATGCCTCTGCTGCTATATCTGAACATTTCACGAGCACTCTGGGTTTTTTTCCTACATCACTGATGGGTTGAAAGAGAACAGTTGGCGCAGTCTTCATAACAAAGAAAAAGACTGAAGCACAGACATCAGGAGCAAAGTGTTTACTACTGCTGTTAGAGGCTCCAACTTGAGATATTGAGAGCCATTTTTTCCAGAATAGATAAAAATGCTATATATATATTTATACATACAGCTACGTCCAAAGTACATAAAGGCATCTGCAAGTGCTCAGTAGTACAGCAAACTAGGCTTGCTGAATTCAAGTCAATTATTTACAAAATGAGGAACGCTCAATTAATAAGCAAGTGAAGAATACTGTTTGACTTACGTGACAAGAGATCCAGTCCTCCAACAGTCAACTGCCCTTATCAAGACCATCTTTTCTCTCTTACTCCCTGCTATACTCACTGTACCCTTCCAACCTGTGCATTAAGTGAAGCTTCTGCATACAAAAGCCTCCTTCACGGTGTTACCCTGCTTCATCACTGGGAGAAGGCTCACTGTGTGACTGACTAGGGCTGGGGGAAATGGCAAGTGAAAAAAGCAATTCGCAACGGTGTCATAACGCATATGCAAAAGTAGTAAACTAAGGATAAATAAGCCACCTTAATTATGATATTTCCTCACTTCTAAGTGTTTTACTTTACAAACTTGGTATTACTTTAAGGTGACTGTAATGGATAAATAAAACAGATCACTATTTTTTTTTTTAAAGCAACTGAAAACAGAAGTTTTGTCATGTGAAAAACACTGTCTCGCTACAGCTATGAGTTAAATTAAAGCATTTCAGGCCAATACATAGGCCTGTGTCACATGAGCTGTGCTTGTTAGGAGGTTACCCCTGTCTCTTCCCATACAATTGCTTAGACGCTGTGATAGTAACATTCGGTCATTATGGGTTTCACTCCAGGTTACAAGGAGACGTTTATTTTAGCAAAGACCTGTTTTCCCCTCCTCCTCCCACACCTCATCCATTCTGTTTGTTATATCTGTTCCCCTCCTGCATCCGCAGATCAGTTTACCAGATTTAAAGACAGACACATATCTTTTTCTGTGGTGATGAAAGTCCCTATAAAAACCAATCAAGAGTATATTAGATTAAGAAGAAAAAAAAATTACTTCATAAATGTATTTTGTGATGCTGCTTTCTCTTGCTGGGGGAAAGAGTATAAACCAGGCATCTTTGCAAAGAAAACAGATGACATATCAGAGCACCCAGCAGAGAACAACTCATAGCAGGATATACAGTTTACTGTGGCTGCTATGGTTCACTGTCAGATATTCAAAAGTTAATTGGATTAACAAATTCCAGCAATAATGGCAGAATTCAGGTCTAGATGTATTTCTAAGAGCTGTCTGCCTCTCTAGAGCTTCTTCTATTCAATAAAGCGTATAGGATGTCTATAATTGCTGTTTTATATAAAGAGGGAAATCCATCCATTTCTATTAATCAGCATTTTCATCCATTTATTCTGTTATTGAAATAACAGAATAGACAACTTATTTATAATCCCTAGATATTATCACTTTTTTTGTAAAATATATCATTTGTTACTGCTTCAGCTTTATGCTAAAGGTTTCAGCCTCACCGTTTTACAGTGTGCCAGAACCCTGAGAACCTTCTGAAAGAAAGCCCTAGAGCAAAATTTTGCAAGCCTTGAAGATACAGAAGTGCATAAATGACCTAATTTTCCAAGTTACTGAACACCTAGAGAGTCATACTGCAGAAAGTGATGTCACTCTGTGGAAGTGCTTAGCCATTTGTCATAAGGTCAACATTAAAAAAGAAATGGTGAGGTTATCCCATGGTACTTTGCTAGGTATCTCTCTAGTATCTACACAGACCTAACTAAGCCCCCTAACCCCTCTGCAAGCCTTGACTGAATCAAATGGAAAACTCTTAAAGAGTCTTTAAAGATGGTCTTAGTTGTTCCACTGCCCTAGGGAAGAACTGGGTGAGTCCATTCCCACGTTACTTACCACAACTAAATATCAGTTATCATTATTTGAGCTGAAAAAGAACTAATTCTCTTTGGATATAACAGAACATCTCAAGCATGCTGTGGTGATGAGCCAAATGATAAAAGTCACTGTCAATACTTCCTGGTATCAGATGCATGTAGTCACAAAAAAGGGAGGCTTCTCAAGGCCATTTTCTAGACTATCACCATTTAATCTGTTGTTCATACAAGCTGACAAAACTCAGAGCTGTGGGGTAGGAACAGTTCCCGTGTGGCCACAGATCCATGTTTAAACTAGTGCCTTTTTTTTTTTCCTGAACTGATCAGTCTGTTTCCTCATTCACAGTATTTTGCTGCTGTTTCTTGGTAAGTTTAGACTCACTACAACTTGTGACTCCTACCTGAGACTGCCTGTCAGTCAAGCAGGGCAGAAGGAGCAACAGTCAGGGTTTGAAAGTTTGCCTGGTAGTGACGTACTCATCAGTATAATCCTTGGTGGAGACCATCACCATTTGTCAGAAATTGCAAGTGAGAGAATCTTGAAATTATGCAAAGAGCAAAATGTCACAAGAGCTAGTCAGGGGAGCAGCCTCAGTAAACAAAATACATTCAGTGGGTTAGAAAGCACAGGGTATGCCCTTAACTGAATATTCTACCCGGGCCTCATGAAAAAGAGTGTTAGGAGAAGGAAAGATCTCCAGTCTGGACCCTGAGTAAATCTGCTTAAAAACAAAGAACAACAGGGACCTGGCAGAGCCAAGATGCAGTCTCCTGAACAAAACAAGGAGATGAAAAGGAAAAACAGCCAGGTAAAAACATGAAAGAGAAGCTCAAACTGAGCAGACAAAAAAACATTAGGAATGGAGACAGCAGAGTAGAAGAGAAGGAAATGCCAAAGACACTGCTGGGACAAGGGACAACAGAAATTCTTCAGTGTGGACGAAGCATAACTAAGGTGTGAGCAGCACAAGAAAGAGGAAACAAGTTCAGAGCACCAGGGGAGGGGGAAAGGAAGAAGATACAAAGAACAGGACTGTACAGAGCTGAACACCGCACATTCAGAGACGCTACATGATCAGAGCATCGCCTCTCTATTTACTTGGCCACAAATGCATCCCCACACCAATAAATTAGTACCCAGATAATAGTCTAATAGCAACATCACCTGTCACCGTAAATAAGTGGTTAACTCTAAAGGAAAAATACAAGTATTATTTTCACTAGCCCAATCCAGCACAGCCTTATATAAGCACAAGGGCTCTTCTCAACAACCTGAAAAATCAACAGATCATAACCAAGAGGACAGCATCGGAGGTGTCAGATCCCATCAAAAAAAAATCAATCCAAACTACTGGTCACAGGCTCCCTGCCTCACTCCTGAGACAGCACATCAGGAGAGACCGTAGGTTTGATACGGGTGACGACAAGCCTGAGGGCCCTGGTGTTTTTCTGCAAGCCTCCCACCAGGGCTCTTGCAGACGCACCGTCTGGCATCACTAGAAACAACAGTGGGAAGGCCAGCGCGGACCGGCTGCTGACGCCCCAGCCACCATGTCATCTGGTCGGGCTCCGATCGGCTCTCGACAACATGGTGGTGGAAACGCCGGCGGGAAGGCACGGCAGGCGGCGGGGCCGCCCACAGCCACCGCGAGGCAGCCAGGCCCGTGCTAGTCACCCAAAACGTGCACGGCGCGAGCCAGAATGACATCACCGCTCCCCGCTCCCTGCCTCTCTCGGTGAAACCGCCTTCAAGACCCTCTCCTGCCTCTGCAGGAAGATCTCCAGGCTCCTCCTCGGCCGGGCGCCGCGGCGGGCTCGGCCCCGCTCACCCTGCGGACACCGACGTCCCCCCTCTCTCCGCCGCCGGCACCCACCGGCTCCCTCCTTTCCTCCCCCTGCGTCCCCCGCGCTCAGGCTGCGCAACCATGTTGCTCCCACCGCAGCGCGGCGCAGAAACGCCACCCCGCCGGCAAAGCGCGCGGCGGGCGGCCAGGGGCTTTCGGGGCCGCGAGCGGCACAGCGGCGGGGAGGGGAGAGAGGAAGAGGCCAGGAGGAAGGCAGCCCCTCACATCAGCTCCTCCACGGACGCCCGATCCCGCGGCAGGAGCCCGGCCAGCGCTACCCGCCGGGGCCGCCCGCAGAACGCAGCGGGCTCGGCCCCGCGGGGCCCGCGGCGGCGAGGCGCCCCCTCCCTCCGCCCCCCGGCGCAGCGGGCGCCCCCGGCCGCCCCCGCCACTCACACTGCTCCGCCTTGGTGGACATGCTGCCGCCCGCGCGGCCGCCGAGCAGCGGCTCGCCCCGGCCGCAGAGGAGGCGCTGCCCGCCCCGCCTCAGCGCCGCGCTGGGGGGCCGCTGCCGCAGGGCTGCGGGCCGGGGAGTGGCGGGCGGGCGCGGGGCGCGGCCGAGGCAGGGCCGGAGGCGGGGACGGGCTCTTAAAGGGAAAGCGCCTCGCGGGGCCGCGGGGAGGTGGGCGCTGAGAGGCGGCGCAGCGCGGCCGTTGCCGCAACGGCTGCGTGAGGGGGCGCGTGCGGCTCCCTCCGCCCCCCCCACTCCGCCGGGCGCCGCTGCCGCCGGGCGGAGAGCGGGGGCGGGGCGGGGCCGGGGGGCCGCAGCGGCGGCCGCGCTCCCTGCCAGAAGGGTCGGGGGGATATTGCCCCGCCTTGCCGAGGTGGCGGGGTTACCTCGCGGTAAAAGCGGCTCCCGTTGTCCCCGCAGCACGGTTAGAAGCGGCGGTGCCCGTTCCGAAGGGGCCGCGGTCTCGCTCGAAAGCCGTGGCGCGCCCCTCAGGAAGGGGGCAGCGCCCCCGCGGGCTGGCAGCGCCTCGGGGGGCTGCTCGCCGGGTGGCGGCGGTCTCCTCAAATGCGGTTTGCGCCCTCGCCGCCAAAGCAGGTCCTTGCCCCCGAGCTCCCACTGCCCTGCTGCGACCTGATGCACCAAGTTAGAGCTTCAGAGAGGCAAGAGGGAGGGTGCTGAGGAGGCCGTGGCTGACAGAAATATTGTCAGGGAATTATTCGTGAGGGTGTCTGCTTAAAACAGGAATTTCGTTTCCTTGGCTATTTCTCCTCACCTTGACGCCCCCGGGCTTCCGTGTCTGTCTCGGTAGAGCATGCAGTGATGTGCATCTGCTTATTTTCCCCATTTGTTTCCTCAGGGCCCCAAGCATCTGAGGGATGGTCGTGCCATTAACTTCCCTTCCCCAAAGAGGCGAGGACTGAGCCTGAATCTCTCATCTCTCCATCGCTAGTTCCCAGCTACAGTTACGGCCCCAGACTCTGTCAGCACAGGATGAAGGTGGGGTGGAAAGACCAGTCGTGGTGGGAGTACTGGGCTCTTCGTGAGGAGCCCATGTCGAGACAACATCCAGGTCTGTGAGTGAGCCAGGGCCTGTGGAGGCCCCAGGAATTACTTGTGCTACAAAGAGGGAGGCAGATCTCCTTCCTTCTCCCAAAAGTGGAGCTAGTGGTACAACAAGAGGAGGGGGAAAGGATAAGAGGTACCCTGAAGCAGATCCCTTCAACACTGTTCAACCCACTAGTCTGAAGGAGCATGAGAAAGCTCAGAATATGTGGTCTGCACTAGAGACATACCTGTGCTTTCTAACCTAAGGTACTGAAAGAACCAATAGCCAAGGTCTGTCACATGGCCCTTCCAGATTCACATGGAGATAAATATTTCTTTGTTCCTAAATACTCAGGAGGACCCTAGTAACGGCTATGGACTCCTGTCATGTGAAAGCATCATAAGAAAGCTTAAAGATATAACATTTTCAGAAATATTGAAAGCATGAAAAAAATCCTTTTTTTCTCTTTTCCAAAGACAAAGTGAAGGAAATTGAAATAATACACATTTTTTAAAAGTGATAAATATATATACTTTACTGAGCACATGAACCCGTGTTCATCCCACTTCAGTTTAGATGCATCAGTGTGGTGCTCAAACTGAGAACCCGATGATCCATGAGTATATCCAGTGGTGTAGGTCCAGAAGGTCATTCAGCCCACTGAAGGTCTGAGTCACCTTCCAAAGGTGCCTATTCTTTCCATCCATTGCAGAGGGATTCCACATTTGACAGTACCAAGGCAGGTAGAAGGAAGCTGGACCTTGACAAGTAATACAAGACACATAAGTAGGCGTTCTTTTCTGTTGAATAGAAACATATATGTATATGCAAGCATCCATACAGTACATCACCACATGAGGTTTACAGAGGGAGAGGCGTGCATGCTAAGATATTTATTTATTGACATGTGTCTATAATGGAAGAGACAATTAAATGTTGAAAACGGAGCAGAATACTCTTGACCTGAAAACAGAAAGGGAAGTTGAACTCATTGTGCACAGACAGAATATATAAATAGAGCCTTAATGCTTTTCAGTTATAGAAGAAATTCACATTACTAAATAAAGAATTAAAAAAACAAAACAAATAGGCCACCTCTATATTGGTATTAATTTAGTCATTACTACTTTAGTGAAAACCAGTGTAAATATTTTCTACGGCATATAGGAACTGCGTATTTCCTAATATTAGAAATCTTGAAATAAAATAGCTTTATCTGAAGTACTGAAGTTGTTATTGACTGAAAGCATTCATAACGAAGTGCAATAATAATATAATTTAAGTCGTTATTCTTCTGTTCATTCCAAGAGAAATTATTTCACCACTGTATGTCTTGTCCGTTTCCCAGGTTTCTCATTTTTCTGTGTCAGGTCTCAGAAATGAACGGCTAGCTATGGCCTTTCTTTTCTGAAACTCTCCAAATTTCTTTCATCTTTTTCAGATCCTCACACTTCTGAGAAAGATATGTGGAGGCAGTAGGATTCCATCAGCCAGGGCATGGGAGAGTTGATAGATACAAAGCCAAATGGAATATAGTCCCTCTCCTCGAGGGGCTGAGCTGCCCAAGATGAGTAGGCCTGCAGCAGCCAAAGAAGACAGTGCTACGGAAGTGGAGGGAAGTAGGCGCTTTTTCTCATTCGTCATGCAAGGCAGCGTATCCAAATTACTGCTGCCCAGGTTGGAGGATGCTGCACATTCTATGACAAGAACTGCAGTGAAGGGGCAGACGCTGTTCACTGGCATTTAACTGATTGGCTTTTTTCTCAGAGCAATCTTCTAAAAATACTGAATGTGCAATGTTTTTCCAACACCACTTAATTAGTTCCAAAACAGAGCTCTTAATGTATTTCCCTTGAGGCCATCACAGCCTTTGTACAGTTCTTTCCACACTCCCCTCTATTTGCAAACCCCAAAGAGGGAGAGGAGCCAGTATAAACTACTACCGCTGTCTAGTATTAACAAGCTGCAGTGACTATAATGGGACTGGTTAGCAACTGAAAGACATCACTTAACTGGGAGAAGAATTGCCTCAATTTTCTTGAGTAGTACTTCACAAAAGCAAAGAGCACTGGGCTGGGCCTGTCCCATATGTGGCTTGCTCCTTCCTGTTGAGCGCTCCGCAAGATCCTGCACATTGCTACCTGAACAAGGTGAGGCAGAGACTGCTTACACTTATAGTCACTCTCTTACTGATCACTGATTTTTGTTATCTCATCCAACCCCTACCGAAGTCAATGAAAGCCTTTCTATTTATTTATTTCGATCAAGTGTTCAGGGAGGCCACATGGTGCTACAAGCCATTCCAACCCTAGGCCTCACAACATAGCACTTAAGTGATGAAAATAGAGACAGGCTTACAGGCCTCATTGAAACAGGCCACTGTAGACAGTTTTCATCTTTGTCATGAGTTTCTGTCTGTTGATGCAGCAAATCATGCTGAACTGTTTTGTTCCTCATTAGAGAATGGTAGGGAACTAGCAGCTCTGAGAGAAACTGAAGTGTATCTTTTAATCTATACCAAGCATTCACATACTGTAGTGGTGAGACTGTTAAAAATACTCAAGTTGATGAAGCAGTACACTGAGAAAATACGAATTCCATTTCTCATGTAAAATTTCATCTTTGGTTTAAATGCCTGAAAATTGCAGCTCTGCCTACATTTACTGAACAAGGTTCTATACAGTTCAGAGTGTAATTCAGGTATATGGAAGGCAAATTATTGCTTATGAATCTTTGTACGTGCCTAAACAATGCTTAAGGCCTACATAAATCCTCATCCAACTTGGCTGTTATTTGGTCAAACTCTTTGATAGATCTACCTAGTTTATTAATATAAGTATAGACACTCATGTTTTAACTTGTGAACAAATGCCAAGAAGCAGCAAATGCAGGAACACGGTACTCTGGGAATTCATTTCTCAAGCCTCTGTGCTGAATAGAAGTCACCATTTCTCAGCAAGATCCTCATAAATTTGTCTAATAAAATATGTACAGTGCTCCAATGGAAACATTTTTAAGTAGCTGAGATTTATGTCTATGTGCTTTTTACCTCTCTGTGCACTCAGTTAAGAGCACACATAAAAGCTGCGGGCTCTGAAAGTCCACAAGTCATTAGTGCAAGAACATATTTTCAACAATAAATGAACAGGGAATGGAAAACATATATGAACTGATGGAAAACAAAAAGAACAAGTTGTACTTTTCTGAGTTGATGAGTGGAAATTTCACAGAACTACAGAATCACTGAGGTTGCAAGGGATCTCTGGAAATTGTATAATCCAACTCCCCTGCTCAGAGCAGGAACAACTAGAGTAGGTTGCTCAGGGCTGTGTCCAGTGGAGTTTTGAATATCTCCAATGATGGAAACTCTACAGCTTCTTTGCCAGCCTGTTCCACTGCTTGACTGCCCTCACACTAAAAAAAAAAATTCTTATGTTTAAATGGAATTTTCTGCATCTCAGTTTGTGCCCATTGCCTATCATCCTGTCACTGGGCACCGCTGAGAAGAGTTTGGCTCTGTCTTATTACTGCCTCCCACCAGGTATTTATGCACATTGATAAGATCCCCTCCCCCCCCAATCCTTCTCTGCTCCAGGCTAAACAGTACCAGCTCTCAGCCTCTCCTCAAATGTCAGATACTACGAGCTCTTAATCATCTTTGTGGCCCTTTGCTGGTCTCGCTGCAGTATGTCCATATCTTTCTTCTGCTGGGGGGCCAGCACAGGACACTGCTCCAAATGTGGTCTTGACAGTGCAGAGCTGCTGGCAATGCTCTTCCCAGTGCAGAGCAGGATGCTCTTGGCCTTATTTGCCCCGAGGGGACATTGGTTGGTGATGTCCAACTCCCCAGGTCCTGCTCTGCAAAGCTGCTTTCCAGCTGATCAGGCACCAGTCTGTAGTGGTGCATGGAATTATTCTTCCTGAGTTGCAGGACTTTACATTTCCCTTTGTTGACCTCCAGGAGGTTCCTCTCTGCCCATTTTTCCAGCCTGTCAAATTCCTACTGAATGGCAGCACAAGCATCTGGTATATGAACCACTCCTCCCGGTTTCATATTGTTTGCAAACTTGCTGAGGGTGCACTCTGTTCTATCATCCAGGTCATAAATGAAGATGTTAAACGGTGTTGGCCCCCATATCAATCTCTGGAGTGCACTGCTAGCAATTGGCCTGCAGCTGGACTTCATGCCACTGATCACAACCCTTTGAGCTCAGCAGTTCCACCACTTTTTAATCCACTTCAACTGCCCATTTATCTAGTTCGTACTTCAGCAGTTTGTTTATGAGAATATTATGGAAGATGATGTTCAAAGGCTTGCTAAATTAAGATAAACAACACCTGCTGCTCTCCTTGCTTCCACCAAACCAATCATCTCATTGTAGAAGGCTATGAGGTTGCTGAGGCACGATTTCCTCTTTAGTAATCCATGACTACTCCCAGTCACCTTCTTGTCCTTAATATGTTTGAAAATGGTTTCCAGGATTATTTGCTCCCTCACGCATCCAGGGATCCACGTGAGAGTGACTGGCCTGTAGGTCCTGCTTGGCCTTCTTGAAGATAGTAGTGACATTCGCAGTGGCATCAGCCAGCTCCCTCAGCACCCATGGATGCATCCTGTAAGGTCCCATGGACTTGTGTATGTCCAGGTTGTTTAAATGTTCCCGAAGCTGATCGTTTTCCACCAAGGGTAAGTCTTCCTTGATCTAGACTTTCCCACTGGCCTCAGGGGCCTGGGATTCCTGAAGGCAAGTCTTACCAGTAAAGACCAAAGCTTTGAGTACCTTGGCATTTTCCATGTCCTTTGTCATCAGGCCCCTGCTCCATTCAGCAGTGGGTCCATATGTTCTCTAGTCTTAATTTTTTCTGCTAATGTGCCTTTAGAAGCCTTTCTTATTGCCCTTCACATCCCTTACCACATTCAACTCCGGGTGGGCTTTGCCTTTCCAAATGCTGTCTCTTTACACTTGGACAGTGCCTCTATTTTTTTTCCTGGGTCACCTGCCTCTGCTTCCACCTCTTGTACACTCCCTTTTTATGCCTGTGTTTTGTCAGGAGCTCCTTGTTGATCCGTGCAGGCCCCCTGTCACCTTTGCTTGACTTCTTACATGACATGTCTGGAGCTTGGAGACAGTTGAAAATCAACCAGCTAGATTTCTGGATATTAAGATGACAAAACATATTCGAGAGAGCTACAAAACATATCCACCTCTCATAGAAGAGTTAGTTATGAACCACATTCTCTGATCCACTGACCCAAGAGACTTTATTCTTCTATTTCCTTCCACTGTAGCTTTTGCAGGATAAGGTAGATAAGGTTTGGAAGGAACGCGTAGCACACTGTTTGTGTGTTTTATGTTGTGTTTTAACTTAACATTGTCTGCCAGAATAACAGTGAGAATTGCAGTGAGAACTGCAATTACAATATATTTCAAGAATGCAATAATGAAATATACTGTAAAAAGAAAAGAAGTCTTCCAGAGATGAATTCATTGCTTATGTGACTGTTGTCAGTTTGAATTAAATTTTCGAGTATTAAGCTCTGAACAAAAAGACAAAATGCAGTATTGTTCATTTGTTTTTAATCTCCGAGCATTAACAAATCTATTTTTAGAAAGGTAATCCTTTATGAAAAATATGAAATTTTAATCTCTCCTACCTTGAGCTGTATGCAGAAAATTCCTTAAATTGTGCATAGATTAAATGAAGTGTGTGTGTGTATGTGTGTGTGTGTGTGTCCATGTGTATAAACACATCTGTCTATATATCAATATATAGGTATATATTTATGTGTTTTTATACAGAGATATTCACTGTTACCAATTCCTAATACATTCACATGGTGTTTTCCTTAAAGGTCTAGCTTCCAGAGTCAGGTAATTACATGAATGTCTACTTGAATTTTAAATAAAAGTGGGTTCTTGTCTGACATATTCAGAGACTCAAATGCAGTCATGAGTCCTCCTCAAGTGAGAGGAAAGGACCTAAATGCTTTTTAAGTTTTCTTAAAAAACAGAAAACAAATAAAGACAGCCTATTTTTAATTTAATTTATTTTAAGCCAATATTTTGCTTTTCTGAAACTTGCCCATGATTTCTGGCATGACGTTGTCATTAACTGTGTTTTGATAGAGACCCTAAACCCCACATTAGAGGTCAGAAAACTCTTGCAATGTCTCAAACTTTAGTTTTAGTCAGTAAAGATGTATCTGAATGAATACTCTATCATGACATGAAGGAGGCAAGGGAGAGGGAAGTCTGACTGATGAGCCAGCAGTAATTCCAGTCAGAAAAAAGTCAAACAGAACAAGTCAAATGGAGTAGAAACAGGAGAAGGCGAGTTTCTCTGGCACCCAGAGCTTTTCAATCCACATGGTGTTCTGTGGGGATCTAACACTACCCAACCTAACCTAACCCAGGTGCAAGGTGCTTGGTAAGGATCTGGAGCTCCTGAGCAGGTCCTGCTCAGGGACTGACCTTCTATCTCTCAGATTCAAACAGCAGATGAAGCCCCTCGGGCTCAGACATGTGCATTTAACAGCAATAGTTAGACCCCATTAAATGTAATTTATCTCTAAATCTTTGTTCTCTATATGCATTAATCCTCATGAATGACTGTAAAATAGATGGTCATTTGAGAAAAGAGTCTACCTAGGATTAAAATCACAGAATCACAGAATCACAGAATCATTTAGGTTGGAAGGGACCTCTGGAGATCATCTAGTCCAACCTCCCTGCTCAAGCAGGGTCACCTAGAGCATATTTCCCAGGAATCATTAGGCTCAACTCAGATAAACTGCAGCTTGTATCCCAGTTGATGCAAGATGATTTCTAGCACTGTTCCTCAGAGCTTCTGGGTTAACTAGCATCAGCCAAGACATACTGAACAGGAGAGGCACCTCTTGTGCCCTCCTACTCTTGTGCCTACACCTACTCTTGTGCCGCAAGAGTAACATAATGTTTGTGCGTCACTTTAGCACTCAACAGATAGCTTGTGTAAGTGCTGAGGTCTTTTGCTGACACTCTGCAGGGGAAGAATTTCACCCTAGGAGAAGAGTATCAAAACTTGGCCTCTGTGCTGAGACTTACAAATGCAATGAAAACTTCCTGTCTTGCCTTTGGTGTTACCAATGCTCAGCAATATGTACAGGAAAATCAGCCAAGCCACATTAAAATACTCTCTTTGCACGCAATTATCGCCCTTGGGATAGGATGAAAGAAGAAAGTACATAAACTGGTGATAACCATGTCATTCCCTGTCCTGTGGGAGGGTGCCTGGCTATTCTGAGGAGGAAGATGTAGAGTAGGGTAGGATAGAATTAAAATAGGACAAGACCAGGCACAAGGGCAGGGCAGGGCAGGGCAGGGCAGGGCAGGGCAGGGCAGAATAGAATGTTAGCAGTTATGGTAGAAGTGATCATGATGTGATCAGAAGCTTGGCTGAAGCCACCAGCACATATCAGTTATGCCATCTGGCATGTAACAAATGCATTTCAGTCATCACTGACTTGGGTTGATTTAAAATGAGAGACTGAGTGGTAAAGAGCTCTGGGCTTCGTTACTAGTGCTGTGATCCCATCAGGGTAACCAGCTTCTGATGTTAATATTTGTTTTTTCCCCTCCTCAAAATAGAATAATTAATATTTTGGGAAAAAATCGTCACTAGGAGATGCAGTTAGTTTTACAAATCCGTAATTTTCTTCTTGTTCTGAGAATTACTTCAATTAGCTCCTTGGATGTTAGCTTTATTATTACATTTGTCAGTATCTGTCAGCGTAAAAAAAAAATCTCTGATAAATGCCCTCAATTACTATTCTAGAGTAATCTCATTAGCCTCTAAAAGAACAAATTACTTAATTTGTTGCCATAGCAGTGGAGTTTACAGGAATGAGTGGTGACCTGCATAAAGAATTAGCACAAACCTGATGAGCGTATACCAGGACTATTATAAAATTAGAGTTTTGTTTTACCAGCCCTAAGAAACACAGCGTTAGTGACAACTACCATGCCATATTTATGAAAATTAGTGTTACTCTGGTTGAATTAGACCCCCTTCCAATAACTTGAGTTTGTTATTGCCTGTAATCTCAGCCTTGTGCAAAACTGTCCATGCCAACCACCTGTATAGCTCAAGTAAAAGCATATTGTACTGTTAGTAATGCTTGAAGAGTTATAAGGAAAGATGTCAAAAAATTGCCCTCTTAAATTTATGAAGGCATCACGGCCCAAAGGATATGATGCAGGGATGGATGACAGGAAACCCTGAGCAAAAATTTTATTTTACTTTACTCTTTCTGCACATAGATAAAAATGCCAGAGCAGTTCAAAGAGCACTGAAAGCCCGTTTTCTGTTTGAGAAAGGATTCTGCTGGGCAGTTAGTGGCAGAGAGCAAGAGAAGGCATAAAATTTTCTGGGGAGGAGGTGAGGAAAAGCTATGCGACATTCAACACTGCTAAAATCCCAGGCATTTTATTGCGTGTAGACCCCCTCTGTACTGTGCTTGTGACCCACACAGGGAGTAAGCCTTGGCTTAGGAACAAAAAGTGTTGACTGACCTTGCTCGTGTCCTTCAAGACTAGTATGCTGGTATCCTATTATCCTAGTACTATCCTAGTACTTACTACTAAATAGTACTACTACTAAATAATATCCTAGCACTTAGTAATAAATTGTGTAAATTGTATCCTAGGTATTATCCTCGTATCCAATTTAAAGTCAGCTAGCTAGTCAGTCCCCCAGACCAAGACGCTAAATTGGCTTGCTCCAAATGGGAGTCCGGGAGCTACAGAGATGAACTGAAGTGGTCTATCACAGACTAGAGCTTTGGGGCGAAACGAGGAGTGAACTAAATTGACAGAATAGGTGCACCTTCAGAGCAACCTGTAGGAGAGCTGCTGTGACTTAGACAGGAGGGTCCAGATTTTTCTCACTGCAGACCCTTACAAATTGTCAAGTGGAGGTGTTGACCAATCAATAGCAAATTTAAGCCTAACTGACGATTAGTTTTTTTCCCTAGTTACTTTTTGTAGACCCAGTGAGTCTATGCACCGTAAGCTGAATACTACTGGATCTCTTAAGTAACAGTGGCACCTCACCTGAAGTATCCGTGCTTGGGAAGAGGCAATATAGTGGATGAAAGGTACCATTACCACTTCTCCTTCTATTACTCAGAGCTGTAATGAACATTTTAGCGTAAATCTGTACTGTAGAACCTAACTATAACCACAGGCCATGTATATATTCCAAAGTTAAACTCAACTCAGGACCTCTTGTCTCAGCTAGAATGGCTGTCATTATGTTTCTCTGGAAGCACAGGCTTTGGCAATTTACCATTAGGCACATATGGCCCACTACTGGTAGCCAGTTCCAGGCCAGCTCTGGTACATCTGTAAGAAATGCAAACCATTGATGTAGATGATACACCATGAAAAATGCAGCAGGGATCTTCCTCCAAAGGTCTACTTCTACCTGCTGCTAACATGCTGCCTGAGCCTGGGCAGGCACTTTGTTTGGTGCTCCCCATCTGTTTAATTACAGGATGATGGTTTTTGCCCATCTTTGCAAAGTGCTCCACTGATGTCCTCCCACAAAGCACAGCATTGTTCAGAGCAGCCTGACCTAGCAGCGAGCCCTGGCACTGTGGTACCCAGTGTGCTGCAAGTAAAGTCGTTGCCACTGAAATGCGATCACCAGATGTTAAATACTAGCTGGGTTTTTTTACTGAATTTCACCAAGTAAAAATTCTCACGGCTCCACTTTCATACTCCGAGTACTCATTATAACCAGGCAACCTTCTTATTTATTATCATAATTTAAAAGGACAAGTACAACAACTGAAAGATGTCGCATTTTATTGATTTATTTAGCTACTACCAGGTGAGATATGGATGACGAAATCAGGTGCTTTACCCAGCACAAGTAGGTGTACTGAAATGTTCAAAATAGCCCTTTACAAAAGATTTTGCAAAATAGGCTAATTGTTTTCAGTGCATACGCTTATGGTTTGCAAGAGCAGTGTTTCACAGACTACTTGCCCAGCTATACTGCAGTTCCTGGCATGGTTTTTTCTCTGAATACCATGAATGTAGGTCCCCATCCAAAACTTATTAAAATCTGCAGGAAACCTTCCATACACATAACAGGGCCTCAGATCAGGCTGTTAGATTCAAACGACAAAGCGATAGCGTTCCATAAAAAAATAAAGCACCACCACTTTCTTTAAACTACCAAGGTGCCTCCATTCTCACTCTGAAAACGCTAGTTGTGGTTTAAGGCCTGAAGGGAACTCAAACGTTTTATATGAAATACCATACTTCAGAAGTACAGCAAGAATGTACACTCTTACTTAACTGAAAAAAACTTCATTCAAAACCCTGCTTTCATAATCTGTTTAGATATTACTGTGAATTGTCTTACAGAAGACTTTAATGGAATTATAAATCATATTCTACTAAGATTTAGCCATCACAGAAGATTAGTACTCCATATTTTTCAAGGCAGACATGAGATCATTAGAAGACATTCCTTCATAACATGAATAAAACCATAATAAGACATAATGAATATTATTTATTATACTCATTTCAAATATAGTCTAGACTTTAAAGTATTTATCATAGCATTCATTAGAAACAGCAAACATAGCAAAAATCTTTCAAATATCACAAATTTAAATCTAAAAATTGAAAATAAAGCACCTGACAAAAAATGTTTTTTTGCAAAAAACATTTATTCTAGTAGAAAGGTAGACTTTGGGAAAGATGAACTTTTAAGAAAATCATTTCAAACTCAGAGTTTTCGTCTGAGATGAATATCAATGAAAGTTACTATAAAAATAATTTATCTATATTTTCTCCCATTTCTTTAGTTTAAACTTTTGATGGTACCTGGTGAGAAATTCAAACTTTCTATGCAGGAGAAACCCCAGCAGAAGTCAGGAGAGTAGAACTGTCACTATTTTGTATCATTATACTATTTTGTATGAGGGTCCCGTTCTACAATATCTGCAAATGTGTATAGCTTTCTGACTTGTGACCTGTCCCACAGGACTAATCATAGCGTGCAAACACTGGGTTCTGCAGAAGTGTGACTTTAGCCATATTCCCTTTTTGGATTTTTTTTCATGCAGAAACAAGGTGGCATATATTTTTATTTTTCAATCATTTTATTTTAAACTGACCCCAAAGCCCCTGTGTTCTCCCTTTAAAGAGATTCCAAGTTAGGAGTATTTACAGCATATCTGAGCCTCCAAATCTTAATTTGGAAAGGGTGTCTTCTATTTCTTTTTATAGCTTGGAAGGTGGCACAGGAACCATCCAGCCGGTCCAAGAGTTGCCAGTGAAAATGCTGAGAATCCAATGATAGTCTCCTAAATTAAAGGAAATAAGGTGAAATAAAGCTAAACAAACCAGAATGCTTCCAGGGTAAGCAGTCTATTGCCAAACAAATTATGTGATATTATTGAACTTCTGCAGCTATAATCCTAGAAATGTGACAGATTCTAAAGGAAAAATAATCCACAGAGTATTATATTAAATGTTTGGATTAGAAGCACTAGCAATCCATTTCAGTAGGAAAATATTATCTTAGTCCATGATATGCACAAACACAGACCTATATAAGAGACATTTAGAAACATTCAGAAGAGAGAGCAAATTTATTATTTTCCTACAGATGAAGTATATTTTATGCCTAGGTGTTGAGCCTTTTATGAATAAAATCTCCACAGAAGCAGTATTATTTGCTTGATAGTTGCAGTAGTGCAGCTCACCACTAATCACATACAACTCTACCAACGCTGGGAGATGATATAATGGGGGAGGGAGTTGCTGCTAACAACGAGGGCTTTATAAGGGCTGTGTTTTATAGAAGACGTACTCTAATATGTGATATTAGAGTAGTTCTAGCAGGGGAGAAGTGCGAAGAAAACCTATATTTTATATATGGCACAGATCAGTGAGAGGAACCTCTTCTGAGAAGACTGGACCTTACACCCAAGCTATGAGTGAGGAAAGAAGATATGAGGACAGAAGCAGAGTACTCACCACCAGTCCCACGTTTTCCTTGGGTGGATAGCTGTGGATGCAGCAGCTGCTCCAACTGACAGACCCAAAGTGGAAGAGTCGGGATCCTCGGTGCATTATAGGGCCCATCGTTTTATCCAGGTGAAAGGAGAGCCCAGCTGGGAAATGCTGTCCAGACAGTAACTACTCCTGTAAGAGTCTTCACAGTTCTTTGCTTTTTTCTACTGCTCAAAGTCTGCGGGATGCTGAATACTTTTCAGCAAAAGTAAGGAGTCCTTCTACTTGTCAATCAAGTCCCTTTATTTTTAAATTGCATTCATGAAGTATCAACATAAACCAAAATCTGCTGGGTAGCTGCTGTCCTGCAACAGCAGGAATGTGCATATGGGAAAGAAACACCTTTGGATCACTGCAGCCACCTCACACAAGCTCACTTAGTGATGCTGCTGAGTCCAGCAGATGGGAGGAGTCTGTCTCTGCTGATGATGCTGAGAGACAAAATGGAAAAACTGTCTGTTCCCATAACTACTAGAGCCTTAAAATTCCTCCTTTCCTTTCCTTATGTTCACATTGTATGCGCCCCTTCAAGTAAATTATTTGCACATGAAATTGTATACTCTCTAAAATTCCCATTTGCCCACACTTGTAGTTCACCTACCACCTTCCACAAACAGATCTGACCAATAAAGGACTGGTGCCTCAAATAAAACTGTTACCTGCACCTCACGGCAGAGAATATTCCTCCACCTCCTATCTAAAACATTGCTAATTCAGGCATACAAAGAAGATGTGAAGAGGCCAGCTGGGATACCAGGCTTCCACAGCAGGGAAAGATGGCCAGGTAACATCAAGCCACCCACTTGGGTCCAGGATCAAAGCAGAATGTGTGACAGGGTAGCAAAGGAAGGAAACTGTTATGAGCGTTACTGGTAGGAGACTGTATAAGAACAAAAGTAGCTGGACAAGTACAGAGAGGGATGTATCCATGCCTCCACACTCAGAGCCGGATGAACGGTGTAGAGTTAGTCGTGTGGCTCTAAGCCCAAGTTTAGGGTCTCTTAGCCCAGCATGAGCACCATGTTAACTTGGCAACTCGACTTGCAAACTGGAGCTGGCTTATAACTAGTCAGCTACAATCAGATGTTTGACCATCTGAGCACATCCGTGTAAGGTGTGTTACTTGTGCACTTGGAAGTTGAAAGATGGCAAAGTAAATAATCCTCCCCTAAGCTACAGACTGTGCCACTTTCATTACAAGTATTATTATTAGATGTTTTTGTGCTTGTTACGTGCAGACATGAAGAATTACACTTGGTTTCAATAAAAGTACCACTTCCTAGATTCCCTATTAATTTCTGTCTAAATATATTTTATTAATTTCTTCTGTGTTTTATACTGCCTTTAATTAGCAAAGCCTGAAGCGGACAACTATGAGATCCTTCTCTAGGCTTTTCATGAAAAAATATCCACCAAGCTCATTTCCAAGACAGCCTACAATGCGGTGGTGGTGGTGAGAGCATCAGTTTAAGTTTTTTGACAATGTGTAGAATATGTTATCAAGGTGTGAAACGCAAAGAGTTACAATCTACACAAACAAACAGTAGTGGATCAGTGATTAAACAGACACGTCTGGCATGTATTTTACCAGTTCTGTGGGAGTTTTTTCTCAGCAAATTTACTTAATTCATTTTAGGGAGGAAGAGGGAACAAGCTTTTTACAGTGAATCCTCCCTGTTCACTCAATATCTTAAGTGGGTGTAACAAGGACAGAATTTGTCCAGCAAAAATATGTCTGAGAGGCATATGGCATACATAGTTCTGAGGAGTACACTGAATAATGAAAAAGACTCACAGATATTTACTTACCAGACTTTTTATTCCCATCTTATTTGATTCCTTGTTCATTTTTTAAAGTATATTTTCTTAATTATTTCTGTATTTTCTATTTCCTAGAGGTTTTTCATGCTCTATTATTCAGAGTGTTTGTGTACAGGAGAGAACACGGATAAACACTGTCTGGATTACTGAAGTCCCAGAGAAGTTCTGGACACAGTTTCCTAGACAAAGTTCTGGGGGAGATGCTGGGAAGTGATGAATTCTCTTGAGTGCTATTACTTGGGAAAATCATTACAAGGATTGACCGTTCTTCCCTTGTGACCTAATATTCATTCTTTACATTACAGCACTGCCTAAGCCATCAGTGACCTGCTCTCTGTTAGCAAATAAATACACCTATAAAAATACTTAATTGAATAACTTACCATTTGCATTTAGCTAGGAGTTAAATTCTGTCCCACATCACTTCAGTTAATCATTTAAACATATTCAAAGTGAGTGTACAGTACTACTATTATTTGATCTCTTTTTCCATTCACATAGTTATGCAGATAAATACATATAATCTGGGGTGGAGAAAATTCACTTATTTAGTGTCTTTTCAAACAATATACATAAGGAGAAACAGATCTCTCTTTGGCCATGATTAAGCAGGGCTTCCTCCAGCCAGAACACAGAGAAGCAAATATTTCATTTTTCGCATGCTCCTCTTTCGCATGCTCCTCTTTCACACTTTTCCTCCTTTCCTCCTTTTCCCTCCACTGAAGGGCTGAAAATAGAAAGGAATGTTTTGAAATGACAAAATTGGGTAACATCGAAAGTTGATAAAAGTTATAAAACTTTTCTCCCTTTCAAAAAAGAAGTTTTAAATCATTGATAAAAAGTTTTTTAAAAAGCATTTAACCCTGTTTGTTTTCAGAGAGGCTCGTTTTCACAGGGAGAAACCCTCTTTTTGATGAAGTATAGTGACATTTTCTTATATCTGTTCAATCAGTAATGAAAGGCCATTTTTACATGAACTGTGGAAAATGCTTGTCTTTATACATCCCATATCGCTTACCACACTATGCTGTAAAAGGCCTTCCTACTGACCTGAGTTAATTCCTTTAGTATGAACCCTGTTGAGTGAGGGTTTCCCCCAAAATACCAAATAGGATAGGCTGACATGATCCAGACAGATTGTCATTTGTTACTTAGATCAACTAAATCTATTTACTTCAGTTTTATATAAATCTGCTTAAAGTAATTAGAGAGCAAAGACTGATTTGCATTCAGCAGCTGTAGCAATATCAACTAAATAGGCAATAAATAACCCTAAGCAACCCAAAATTCTGAGGCAGACTCTCCAGCATCAAAAGATTGTTCCAGATGTACAGTCCTGAGATATTTTAAAATAACAGTATTCAGATTCTTCTGTTTGCTTTCAGGTATTCCACTATTCTTGCTTTCACAGAATCACAGAATCGTTTAGGTTGGAAGGGACCTCTGGAGATCATCTAGTCCAACCTCCCTGCTCAAGCAGGGTCACCTAGAGCATATTGCCCAGGATCACATCCAGACGGCTTTTGAATATCTCCAGCGAAGGAGACTCCACCACCTCTCTGGGCAACCTGTTCCAATGCTCTGTCACCCTCACAGTGAAGAAGTTTTTTCTCAGGTTCAGTTCTTTCTATATGAACTTAACTTTTCTCTACAGCTGTGAGCATTAGAAACTTTCTGAAGTGAAACTGAGATTCTCTTGTTATCTTCCAACTATCTTTTTGCACAGACCTCACTAGCATTACTCCTGCTTTAAAAACAAATCAAACACTACAGTAGCAACAGCTACTCTCACTAATCTTATAAGGCTTAGCAAAGTTTTCTGTGGGTTTGCTGGAAAATGAGATATAATTTATTTTTCCAGCAAACCTTCCACTACTCAGCTGTAAAGCCAAACGCATCTTATGCGTTATCATAGCCCTCTGCTCTCAGCAGTGCTGCACCCTGGCATTTAGGGCCAGTCTGTATATTTTTACATAGCAGTGAACTGTATTTGTCAAACTACCCAAAAAAGCTCAGCTCAACGCTTTCCAGACCCTCTCTCCTCCTTTGGCCTGTAAGTGTCATATGACAATGACATCATTTGAATCTGAAATCACTGTATGCTACAGCCAGATTGCCACCTTGCCTATTTTACAATGGATGACATACTTTATCAGATCACATAACTACAATACATGTTGCAACTTCTTTGACAAGTAGTCTTCAGGACTCATTATCACTAACCTACAGATCTGTAGTTTTTTCAGTCCTGATAAAATATAATGAGCAACGATATTGTCAGGGAGAAAAACATTAACCACTCTTTTTTTCTGGTCTCCTACAAATACTCCCACAAATAAATACTCCCACAAATAAAATTATTGATGTTATCTTTGAAAGTCTATTTCTGATGGTCTTTGCATTTTCACAAATGAAAACATTTACATGGAGTTAGACTGAACTACTTTCTGAACTATCACTACCTTAAATGATTAAAGATGCATCAAGATACAGAGGGATTCAAATGGAGAGTCTTAGAGCACTGTAAATTTAGGACAATTTTACTGATGTTGATTGTAGTTAACCGGTACAAACATAGTGAATTTATACATCCAATTTTAAAAAGAAGTAACAGTAATTACCCTGCTATTTTTTGCAATTTTTTTTAAATGAGAAAAATTAGAGTAGGGTCAACTTCAAATATTGTAACTTTTCTGCCACAAGTTTTATATTTTGGAAGAAAATCAAGGTTGTATTTCTACTTCTTGGATATATCATAAAATCTGCCTTCAATAAGTTAAATACACTTGATATTTATGAATATGTCTGATATCAGGAATAATCTATTTTTCCCTAACTTGCAGATCAATAATGAATATTGTAGAATACTGATGGTTTGGTGATGATGCTACTCTTAGCCACCTCGTCAAATACATAACAACACACATTCCAATTTGCGAATAGATAACTATTCTAAAGTTTATTTCTAGGTAAGTCACAATTTAGATTCATTTTAACATAAATTCATGAGCTTTTTATTCTGAAACTCTTTAGCACATTTGTTTAAACTTAGAAAGATTTTTCAGAAAAAAATGCTGAAAGTGTTGTTTTAAGAATGTAGCAAAGGCCATGGCTAAACTGACTCCCAGCATAACTGTAAACACTGCATAGTACCTCCAAACATAGGATAACCTCGGTCTCATCCAGCTCTGACTTGGGGCTTTCAGTGTTTTTTGTAGTGCAAACACTGCCACCTGGGGACTGCAGAGCTGATCCTCGCTCCAATTTTAAGCAAAAGAGCTCAGTAAACTCAGTGAAGTTGCTCCTGAATTACAAGAGTATATGAGAGAAAGGAACTAGATGCCAGAATCAGATGCTGCATGTTTATAATCCAGAATACATGTTGCTCAAGAGCATTACCAAAGCAGACTTAATAACACTCAAGTCACCATTACATTTTGAATAAACAACCCATTTACGAGTTAATTATAGATTTCCTTTTGCCTTGAGCGTTTTGCCAGTATTTGATACTCTATAGGTTGCTTCTATCTGGAAGAAGAAATGGCATTGAAGGCACGTACTGCTTTAATACAATCCTTTGGTTTTTAAGAAAAGCAGCTGAATAATTCTTGTGTCCTTGAACACAGCCATAACAAATTTCTTGTTTATAATTCTACAGCTGTTTTTACTCCAGAAAGAAAGAAAGTCTCCTTTCTCTCAGCTCCAGTCTCCAGTGGGTTCATCCCCCAGATCTTACTGAGGCATCTAAGTCAGGAGCATGGTCTCCATAGATTCCTTCTACTGTTGTTTTTGATTTCTTCAGTGTACAGACCTTCCCTTATTACCAGTGTGCACCTAAGATCTGAATCTACCATGCAGCTGCCTTTCTTCCTCCACTGCGTTTAAGAAGAGTCCAGAGTGCCTGTGCTCCTGAGACACCTTGCTTAAGTATTGACATTTGACGGGATGAATCTATCTCTTACTGCTGCCAAGCTCAGAAAATCAACCAGGCTTTCCTGATTGGTGTGAGGCCTCTGCATGGACCTAACAATATGCCTGCTAATACATGAGAACTGCTTCAATATTTAACAAACCTGTTCCACATAGCGTGTATACATGCAGAGATAGTACGTTCTTCATTTTGTCCTTGTATTATACTAAGAACAATACAAGTAATATTACTCAAATAAGAAAACAATGGATCTAGCTGCATAGACTTTATAGACTTAAAAATATTGAGGAAGAATACAAGAAAAGAAGAACACAGGAGAAAGAGGAGAGTAGTGAGGCTCTGCAGATGGGGGAGGGGATTTCAGAGCCTGCTGCTTCAGGTCCTAATCGCAAATCCATTTAATTTTAGAAATATTATTAAGGGCAAACGGAGAAGTCATTATCTAACAGTGCCTCCCGGAGATCACTGCTATAGGTTCCACCTGGGCACTGGGATACTGCAGAAATTGGGAAGCTGCCCTTGCAATGACTCAGAGGCTGACCTCCAGTTTGTAAAAGCTTAGGAGGAGTTCACTTCCAGTTGTCAGAAACCCACTCTACACCCCAAATTGTTCTTATGACATACAAAATCTGAAGAGCAACCAGGCTCAACCCTCTCGCTGCAAGAGCGTACAAGGGGAGAAAGTGAATGTTCCAGCTTACCATTATGTGGAAAAAATCCCCTTTTGATTCACTGCCTGGACAAAGCATAAGAGAAAAGATGATGGAGAAGAAGTCAGGCAGGAGAACTTCCTTGCTAGATGAGTTAACGGCAATAAAATGCTCATGTGCTTTGGTCATGAGTGCAGCACTTTAAAAAGGGTGACACACTTCTAGGATCGGACTGAATGCACTCACAAGGGAAGCTCCGCAAAATGGAATTCACCTGACAGGGGCCTGATTCTGCCCTCCTGAAGTCTATGTAAATATTATCAATGACACCAGAGGACCCAGTGAAGGTTTGGTATGCTGTTGCCTAAACCTCAGTACGAAGGGCACCAGGTTACTTTTTAATTTGTCATTTACTTCAAATTCAGTTTGTTCAAGGACACCAAAAATAAATGGCTTGAGAAAAAAATTCCTGTAATACATGAATACACTGTTCTATCTTGAAATGAAGCATATTTAAAAGCATAAAGCTTATTAAGCTACATAAAATCTTCTGTTGTTAGTTGAATATATACCAAGCTTCTGATTAAATTTCTCTGGCTTTTTATCAAGTCTTTCTTTGTTTTAAAATCATAAGATAGCTTTTTTTGAGTACTGTTTTCTTTTCCTTATAATTTAAACTTCTGATATTTTTTGGTCTTCAAGACCCCTTTCACACTGTAGATGGCACTAAATCATTATGCAACACAAAGCATAAAAACAACCAACAATTTGCTTGCAACTAGGGATACTAGTACATTTTTGACTGTGTATACACTGTACAACTTTTTTTTTTTTTTCTGAGAGACCAAACTGTACAGTCAACTGGAATGGAAGAGCTGGACTACAAAGATTACCTGACTGACTCTAGGCTGGGATCCCTCCCGCTGTCCTGACCCAGCTCAACACCAGCAAAGTCCCAGTTCAAAGTCTGACCTTCTCAACGGTACAGTGCTGTGTCGTTCCACAAAGCCAGGGCTGTGCTTCAGCCTCCCTAAGGACTGTCCACACGGAAGCCCATAAAGTGCTTCTTAGTTGTTTTTCCTTGATTTGATAAGACAAACAATAGGCAGCACTGCCAGTTAAGACTGCTCTGGGATGTGCTGGGAACTTGGCGGGCAGTCTAAGAGATGGGGCAGCAAACGTGGCTCCCCACGACCGGCAGTCGTGGGGAGAACTGCTTTCTGCTACGGGCCATAGTTGTTTCAGTAAGAAGAAGCTGCTTTTACGAAAGGCTGAGCATTTTGCAAGTTCTTTCAGCTGATCTTTCTGTACAGAGTACCGTAAGGACCCAAACTGGCTGTAGCTTTTATTTACTGTCAGAAAAATAATCAATACAATGGTAAAACTGGTAGAAGCAATGAGATGCTGAATTCCTCTGAAAACCAGTGTACTTTTATAAAGGGCCTCTGTTTCAATTTGAGGTTCATCCTACATCCACCAAAGTCAGTGATAATGTTCCTATCAATTTTAGTGGGACAAGATCAGCTTTGAGTTACCTCTTTGAGATACCAACATGCAAAGACTTTGGCCTTAATATACGTGACTTTTCTCCTCTGTTTAAATGAAGATGAGACTCTCTTATTTGTTCTGTAGGGAGCCCTAAGAGAGCTAAGTACTATTTATATTTTTCCCTTGGAATCTGATGAATAAGCAAATGATAGTCTAGAGTCCCAGCTGGTATGAGCTGGCATTGTACAACTGAAGACAATGGCCCGGGGCCAACCCAGACAGAAGGAGGAGACGGCCTGTGGTTTAATTGTTCAACAAATTGTATTTTGGACAAGACACAAAAAACCGATCTAATGGCTGGTAGTCATTAGTCTGAGGCATTCTTGCAAAAGCAAGCAAAATCTTAGTGCCCAGATCAGTCTCGTTTGGAAAAATGTATTGTGCCTACTTTTAACATCACTGCAGTTATTTTTGTTTTTTCCACTGGATCCTCAAAACGCATAATCTTGTTAGCTTTATCCTTTCTGCTGCGGATAGGCATTGTAAAGTAATTGCTATGTTCAACTCTGGGAAATGACGTAATTGCAGCCCGGTCCAGACCTAGTTCATTAGTTTTTGTGGGTGATCTTTGTATGACATTTTTATCTTCTGCCTTCAACGCTTATTTTTATGTCCAAAGTTTGCTCAGAGAGAATTACAGACCGCAGGTGAATTCTGCCAGTGGGAATCTAAGGGCATGTCTCCAGTGAGCAGAGAAATGCAGAGATTCCTGAGCTGGTAGACATTATATTAGCTCTGGAAATGCTCAACATCTTGCTAAACATCTGCACTGCTCTCAGAGTCAAGCTAATATTCCCAAGCAGTCATGTGTGGCAGTAACAGCTTGGCTGCGCTAGCTCCATTGCTCTGAGAAAAGATTGTTGTTCACAGTAACCTGCATTGGTCTCTCCAGGGCAAAGGTTTAATTCAGCAGAGCATGGACTGTCAATAGATGTCATGCCACAATACCATATGCTATCCATACAAACTATCGCATGACACTAGTCTAAATGGGCCAAATTAAACTCTTCAGAAAAAGAAGCACAAAGAGAACCAGACACTAAATGGGAAAATTATCAAGAACCAACATCAATTCCTTTTTCTTCTGCAACATCATAAAAGGAACTGGCGGAGTCACTGTCCCCAAAGAACCTGAAAGGCCATTTCTATGCTGAAACACTGCTTTCTGCTTCTGCTTTCACATCCCCAGGCAGCTACCATGGTCTATAGAAGCAAAGTCAGTCTTACCGAGGTAACGCCTTTTGGCACATCAGGATTCTTTAGCGTTAAAAGTCAGAGCTTAAGCCAAGAATGAACATGTGGTGGGAAAAACGAGAAGTAACAAGGCAACTGCCGTACGCAGCACAGCAAGCAGTAGCAGCATACCACTGCTCATAAGCATCATAGCATAAACGCATTTTAAGGAGGGATTTGAAAAGTCTTTTGCACAGATCTCCTCCCATGTAAATGGGATGGCCTGAGGCAGAGGATGAAAGTGCTTGAGAGAAAACAAAAATCAGTATGTAGTAAATGCTGACTTCAAAGGCGGAAGGAGCAAGTGGAGACAAATGCTGGCAAACATTAGCAAAACCAGACTTTCAACAAACTATTAATTTAAAGCAGTGTGATATTCTGTCCATTTCAGTTTACTGGGCGCAGGTTTGACTTTATTTGTTATGCCTGTATTTATACTCTGGATTCAAAGACCCTTCAATCATCGGTCAACACAGAACATCTAATCTCTACAACTTGAACGTACTTCTATTTAAAAGTGGCTTCCAAGGCATCTACCTCATTCAGGTAATTGCTGTAACTCCTTCTGTTAACTTGCATGTTAAGTATATATATGTAGATATACATACATACAGAATGTATATAGACATTCTACATATACAGTGTGCCAGTGCAGCAAATTCTAATCCATAGTTGTTACTACTTGGAGATAGAGTATAGTCCCCCATTCCCAGGAGTTATCCCATGAAGACAATAGGACCCCCAGAGTGAATAAGGGTTCAAACATGACCTTCTCAGCTTCTACCTTCATATTTAAAAGGCTCACCAGAATCTAAGTGACAATATTTGCGTGGTTTTTTACACACTTTTCTCCTTTTTCTTTCCTAAGATGAAACTTTGTTAACACTCTCAATTTTATCTCAGATCTCACAGAAAGAATCATAGGTTTTCATTAACTGTTAATTAATAACTAAACCCCATTAATAACATTTCGTTGATCCCTGAAGTGCCTTGTGGCACCATGTGGAATTGCAGATCTCCCTGGCAACCTCAGCCTGCTATTATCAGGAAGCAAAACATCTGTCTCTACAAGCCATGGTACAGCCAACTCTGGTGTCTCAAGGTCTTGTCAGTCAGAGGCCTTCTAAGGGAAAAAAAAAGATCAGGTAATGCTTCATAGCCTCCTGCTTTCTAGGATTTGGGTCTTCATGCATAGTGTGAGAGTACCTCAGGACAGGAGCTTCTAACTAATTTATTTTGCTTCTCAAACTCTTTATTAAGGTCAGTGGGCAGGGAAGGAAAGCTGGCTGGCTTGTGTAGTCTGCAGCAGCACCAGCAGCAGAAGGTGAATTAGGTACTCTTCTAAAAAGCCAGGGGCCTTTGAAGTCAAAGAGTCTAGGCAGCAAGAGAGGATCCAGCACTGAAAGCGAAGGAGGAAAAGCCACGTTCCACAAAAGCCTGGAAGAGACACAACCACCATTCCAGAGAAGAAATGAAAAGTGGCAGTGGCTTCTCCTGAAGCAGACAGACCCATAAGCTGCTCTGTCGTGCTGTTCCCAGAGAAGTGCATTCAAGCTTCTGGAAAAAAATGAGGAAACCCAGACACTTGACTGATTATTTCTTCATGCTGTTTATCTATGCAAGGATACTGCTAGGAGAGAGTCCAAAGGGATCAGAAGCAACTGCAAGATGCAAGAAGCAAGGGCAAGGCACTAGGGGATTCAGCTTGTACTCTTTGTTGTTCTTTCAGTTATGAATTAAGGCCAAGGAAGTGAGAGAGACATCCTGGAAATGAATATTTGGCTGCATAACTGGCAGCAGAGGGACATAGGTTCTCTGAGCACTGAAAACAGTGCTCTACAAATTACTGAGTGGGTGTTGAGTCCACCTTGTGAAGAAGGGAGGGCAGTATCGTTGCTCTCCGTTCATAACAGTGATAGGAAGACATGAAGGACGGTGAGTCAATTCTCTGGACATCTCTGATATCAGTATATTAATGCAGGAAACATGGGAAATAAAACTGGAAAAAATAGGAATCTTAAATACAAGACCCTAGTAATAACTCACCACAGCTGAAAGTGGGATAATCTGTGTGACCAGAGTATTAATATACAGGTAATGATAAAGAAGGAAATGCACCAGGGTGGTGTCACAGACTACTACTAAACAGGCCTTGATCATGCGAACAAGGCCGTTTGGGAGTAACTAGTAGAATCAGCCAAAACTCCAGACTTGGAAATAATGGAGACTTTGCCATCTGCACATATATTAGGCAAGAAAGATACATAACAGATTGTCCAGCAAGCTCTTGAATGTGTTGGTGATGTGTTTATTCAGAATACAACTAGAAGGGAGGTTGTTTTCCATTTGATTCCAAGCAGTGGGAAGAATTGACTAGGAATGTGGAGGGGAAAGCTAACCAGGACTATGAAATAATATTGTTCCCCTTTTTATGAAGTGATTGAGAAGGAACAGTAAAATAAAGAGAATGAACTCAGTGTGAGGGCCCAGAGCACATCCCCTTTCTAGGAGTGTAGCTGGCTAAGCTAAAGAGTTTAGCTGGCAAAGTCCAATGTCAGTTCCTTCAGTGCTGTTAAGTGCTGAAGGCTGTTAAGAGCTGTTGTTTAGAAAGCTAGGAGCCAGTGCTGACCCTTCTTTGCCTTGGGAGCTGCTTTTAAGCTGAGGCTTCACTTCTGGCCCCTGCCAGCTACGTCTGCTCCCAGTCTCCTACCTCCACGATTCTGGCCCTGACCCGAACCCACTGGCTCAGCTTCCCAGCTTGACCTCGGGCTTGCCTCATCACTAAACACTTGCTGGTTGGTCGCTGGACTGTTTCTGACCCTGATCACTGTCTCTGGACACAATCCTGACCTGGACTTGCGCTCTGCATCCTGGCTCCTTTTTTGGTGAGGTCACTGCTTGTGCCTGCCCTGTTTGGGTATTTGGCTCCTGGCTCACCTTCCCTTGCAGAGCAGCCTCGCTGCTTCTTGACACTCTGCCTTCCTGAAGTTCAGTAAACTCAGAGATCCCATGGAAAATATGCCTGAGGGGAAAAGGAGTCTCAGAAAATTGGTAATTCCTTAGAGCAACAATGTGAATGGCACAGTTGCAAGGTAACCCAAGGGAGAAAGAACAGAGGTGGACATAACAAGAAGCCAGCTTGTCTCAGGCACAGGCAGTTCAGGACATTTAGTCCAATAATCAAGGACAGAATTTTTTGCAGTCCAGGATAATCAATAGCATAAAACACAAGATGGTAAAAAACTGGCTTTCCTGATGGTTCTGTAGAAGACAATGTCAGAAATGCATTAGATGACAAATTAAACATCGGTCAGCATTACACTGTTGCCCAAAAAAGGTGATTGTACTGGAATATATACACAAGACCATCATCTGTAAAATACATGAAGGATTTCTTTATAGCACACAGTGCTGATAAAACTTGTCCTGCAGTTTTGGCTTTCCGTTTTGGGAACTGCACTTCAAGAAACATGTGAACTAATCAAGAAAACCACAAAGCAGTGCAAGGGGAATGATCAAGAACTACACAGCACACTCACTGGGAAAGACTGAAGAAACTAAAATTGTTTAGTCTCAAAGGAGAAGTGGTGGAGGAGGTGACTGTCTTCAAGATTCATCCCAGAAAAATAGCCGCAAAGACCAAGAGAATAACCTATTCCCTATGTCCGCTGTTGACAGGACAAGGAGTAGTGAACTTAAATTGCAGCAAGGGAGATCTAGGCTTGACGCTAGGAAAATTTTGCTCATTGTGAGCAATCCTTTACAGTGATTGGCTGTCTTTAGGGAGGGTATGAGATCTTCATCATGCTGGCTGGCTCTTTCCAGGTTGCCTCTCCCTCTGAGCACTAGCTATTCTGCTCTCATTTGGCACTCCAAAGACTTCCAGCATCTGAAGGTGCAGTTAGCATTGCTCATCCACTAACCATGACTGATTGCCTCAATTTGTTTCTAATGCTACCTGTTCCAGAGACCAGACTCATTCAGTCTTGTCCAGACACAACTCAGTTTGACACCAGGTTCATTATCCAGGTTTCTCTGTCCAGGCAGTGGAGTAAGTAGCGATAACAACACTGCAACACTGGTCCATCATTGATCAAACAACCCTCACAGAAAGGTTACCAGTCCAGCAACTTGAACTCAGAGAAACAGCTTTACATACAGGTCATACAGTTCTTGTACGCTGTATGATGCATTCTCCCACTGATCATCTACTATCATCTATCTAGCATGAATTTCCTAATTAGTTAGTTAGTTTTGCCAATATGTTAAGTACATAGACAAATTCCAATCAGTGCTTCAAATTCAGTTCATGCTATATAACGTCAAAAGATGTATCTGTGTTCCAATGGTTTAACATCAGTGACCGCACTTCACAACATCCAGATCCAGCTCAGTCATACCAGGGTCTAACCAGATAGATAACTTACAGGATAGGCCTGTTCTGGGCATAAATCAGGGCTGCACATTAAAAAGAATATGTTATCTGTATGTTGACCTTTGCTCAGTGTGTTGCACAACTTGAAAGGTGTGGATGGCATGAGGCAAGAAATTCCAGGAAGAGAAAGGCCTGTCCCATAGCTAAGCGCTGTCCTGGGAATCTAAACTTGCCTCTGCCAAAGAATTATAATGTAATAATAAGCTGATCACTCAAACTTTTTATAAACTGCGGTTAGCTGTTTGCTCTTCATGTTCTGGGTGCTTGACTTGATAACTTGGTGCCACAATTGAAAAGGGGCTAACTCGCAGCTGGAACCGAACTGAATGGGAACACGCTCTGAATGTAACAAGTGCCGCATACTGGTAAGTACTTGGAGGTGCCTGTGTACCTTAATTGAGCCCCCACAATTAGCAGATTCTTCACCTGAATGATTCTGTGCCTCATATTCTGAGGTACAGGGTGGAGATAACAACTGCGTTTTGAAAATTCATTCGTGTTTGCAAGGCATTTAGATGGCACAGAAAGGGCACTGGGAAGTTAGTAACTCTGCAGTTAGAGCAGGGGTTGAAGAGTGTGCAGTAAATTAGGCATAGTGCCATACACTGAATGGTAAGGAGAGATCAATATATTGAGTAACTGCTCAGTAGGTGACTATTTTCCATTCTGCGCGCTGCTCACAGAAAGAGGTCCTGAGGAAAAAAATTGAGATCATTTGATAAAGTACTGAATGACAGGAAAAGACCAGCAGTGCAAATATCTGCAGCCAAAGCAAGCAATTGCCTTCATCAGCAGCGGTCTGGTTTTGGCATCTTTTTGGACACTGACAAATTACAAAGAACATTCAGCAAGGAATGCAGCCATAGGGCGGCGGATTATACCCTCACTAAAAGCATCAGTGACACAATACCATCACTAATGACAAATATAAACCAAACGCATAATAAAGGCATTTTAAGAACCTCGTTAGAGGCTAATCAAAATGACATTTGATTTACAAGGAGACAATGTTCCTTTCAGGAAGCGTTTTTCTGATCAGGGAGTTAGAGATTTTTCCTGTGTGTAGGCACAAGGTAGCTGCATAAAGGTCACACAGGCCAAACGCTTAATTTTGTGTGCTTAAATTTCAGATCTTATCTCCCAACAAAGTTTTTCTTCACCCAGAGATAATGGCCACGGGCTGCCCAGCATTGTCAGGCCACTAACTCTACAACAGTTAGCTTCTTTTAAAGTTTAATCTCCTGGCACAGTTCACCATCAACCTTGTCTTCATTTCTTGAGGTGCAGGGATGTACCACAAGCAGAGTCCTGTCCCCAGGCCTCTCCGCCTTAACCTGTGAGTCTAGTCAGCTCTTTTCCTCACGCCTCTTCAAAGGCCCACGCTGTACCCACATTTTCTTCCACCTGCCCACGGGAGGGCCTATTAAACACCTCCTTTAAAGTAACAGTTAGCACTTTGTTCCAGCTGGACATAACTATTTCACCTCATGAGACTCAATAGGCTTCCCAGGAGCCTCAGGTGACTCTGTGCCCCTTGGCTTTCCCTTGCCAGCAGTGGAAGGGAACCTGCTCCCTCTCAGAGCGGGCTGGCTGCCCACTGTCCCCATCACGGCTGCCCAGGGCAGCCTCCTTCTCTCCTGCCAGCAGCAAACAAAACTCTCCACCCTCACCCTCTCCTGTGCCCTCCTCTCCTGCCAGAGCACAAGGCCTTCCTCATCTCTGCGTGAAGAGCTGGGTAGAGTTCCCACGCTGACTCAAGGGAAAGCAAAATTAGGGCAGAAAGGGCATATCGCTGTCATGGCTGTGCTTCCACATCCCACCTTCTGTGCAAGGAAATACATCTGTTCCTCTGCCCTTGCTGACTCTAGAAATCCAACTGTTGCTGCTGCATCTGTTTCAAACTATTCTTTGAGGGGCTGCAGGATGGTATATCACAAGCAATGTGTGTATGAATTCAGGGAATGCCACTCTTTCACTCTTCTGGGAAATTTTAAAATAGGTTTAGGTAGCAAGAAAAGCTCAGACATTAAGAAAAACAACAGGCAAAGAGTAAAATTAAAGAGCTTGTAATAGTTCAGGCCTATATATTTGCAGAATCTCATCATTACCATGACAAAAAGGAAGCCTGTTTTGCATAATAAACATCAATCTTCAGTCTATTTTTCCACCTGTGAGGATTCAGTTACTGTGTGATTAGTTGCCAATCAACAGACAGTACTTTAAAGTGTTTTAAGCTTTAAGTTTTTCTTTAGCTGTGATTTACTACCCTGAGTGTCATTTCCATTGAATGGAAATAGACACACTAAAAAAAGATATGATAAATTTGATTTTAATCATTTGATCTGCAGTGCTAGAAAGTCTCACTTCAGATGGTCATGAATAAAAAGGTGTTGCTAACAGCAGAGGAGAGTTGCATTCTCTTCAGTGGATGACAGACTCTTTCTGTGAGCATCAGGCATTCAGAGCTAACTCCTGCAAGGTGTGGTGTGACCCCAGCTCTCACCAAAAATACAGCATATCCAGTTTACCCGTTGCTTTGCAGGACGCTTTCGGTAACTTGCATGATCACATCTTCAAGTTAATTTGTACGTTCTCTGGAGCGAGTACTTTATTCTGATTTTGCCCAGCATCCAGCACAATGGGACCCCAGTTTTGATTAGGCAACACAAACACATCATTCATAATAACATAGAATAGATATACACATTTGGAATGAAAAGAGAATTATATATTCAAAAGACTAAGAAATGAATCAATGAAAATGAACCGTTCTTTTTTCCAAATGTATTTTGGCTTCAACTGATAAGTATCCAGGAGGTATTTTGAAGCTTCACAGTGTAAACAAAGGGTAAATGAACTACCATAGGGCTCTGAGTTGATTTTTAATAAGTTGTTATTTTAGGGTGACACATAATCAATCTTTTCTGCTAAAGCTCTAGGTTTTGGAGAAAAATGCAATATGTATATTCAGTGATTATCATCAGTAAATATTTCACAGAAGTCCTTGTTAAAAAAAAAAAAAAGAAGAATAAAGCATTGCATCATTCTGTATGAGCAGAGGTATTGAGAAACATTGTGTGGCTCATACAGTATCTAATTCTGTGCTTTGTTTATTTTAAATAGGTGATGTCATATTTTACAGTATTTAGAGAATAGGTAAGATTTTGCTCATGATGGCTCCAAGAGATTATTTTAAATTGATCAATCTGAACATATCTCAATCATGCTAAAAATGAAGGCTCAATTTATTTCCGAGAGCACTGTGTGAGGATTTTAATTAGGCGATCAGAGAAGTGATGTGTGTGCACATATGCACTTGCTCTGGAGGTGTTTGTCAGATGGTATGAAACTCTTATCCTTTCGTCTCAGGAAACATATTTACCTGCATGCAAACCCGATTAGCTTCCTCTTTCCACTCCTCCGCAGCAAGCTTTGTATTTCAGTGGTTCATAGCCTGTCTTCTGCACCAGGATCCCATGTGGCAGAGGGAGCTGGCTGGCTTACTTTTGGTCCACTGCAGCGCTGTCCAGCACATGAGACCACTGCTGGGAGACTATGACACCGCACCACAGTCAAGGGGGGACATCTGCTGAACTCTGCGCTTAAAGAGCCTGAAGAGAGACTACAGCATGGCCTTCTTCGCTTCCAACCTGCCAGATGTCTCCCCAAGTTGTTAACCAATGTACCGTTTGTCTCAGAGACATAAGAGAGAGATAGGTTTATTTTAGCTGCTAGAAGGATGGTTATTGCAGAGCAAGATCTTGGCACTTCTATCTATCTATCCATTTTGACTGCACCCAGGTTTATGGTATTAGAATATAAAAAAATGCTAACAAAGCAAATATTCAGCCTGCAAGACTTCTTATCCTTCCCTTCTCATTCTTACTACCTGTGGGATTATGAGCCAGGCTTGCTAGAGCGAAGAATGGATGCATTTCACCTGTCTACAGAAGTCTGGCATATTTTTATTTCGGAACAAATTCATAACAGGTTTCTATCCCCTGAAAACCAAACACAGCATATTATTACCCTTTAGTCTGAAGGCTCTGTGACCTGTACCTTACTCATTTAACTTCAGCTAGTTCTTATTTATATGCTGATCTCAGAAAGGTACTGCAAGAACTGCAACAAAGAAATCATTATAAATCATGAATGATATGTAGAGGCATGTGATATCGCTGATATTCAGATTGCAGATATTTATCTACCTCAGCTGCAACCATTTCTAACAGCTATGTTTAAATTAACAGTTCCTTGCGGACTGAAACTACTGAAGTTCAGTTTCTTGCAGATTTGTGTCTCTCGGTTGCTTGACCTTTCTGGCTAAGACAAATGAAGCTTTTTCTGTAGCTGCAGCATTTGCAAGGGCTCAAATTAAAAACTGACTAATGAGTTCACAAATTCTTAGTGAAGAAGCCATAGATCAAAAACCATAAATGCACAGAGAAGCAATATGATCATATATTCCACATTTCTACAGAAAGCCAGCCCAAAATAGGACTAGGCTGAGCAGTGAATTACGTGGTACTCCATGAATGTGGCACCTATTCGCAGAAAACGCGTATGTGAACTTGACCTATTAAATTTGTTATGATAAAAACTCCCTAATCTCATTCTCGTACTGTGAGGGTATGGATGTCAAATACTACAATATTGGTGACCGTACAGATAACTGAGGTCATCAAATATCCGTGGAGAACAAGGTATTGACCATCAGCCCATCTAATTGTGTTTCTTTTCCGTTTTTAGGTCGAAGCCAGTTTTGAGAATAGACTACAGCATGGACAGAAGTATTTGAAGCTGTTTTTTTCTTAGCTGCTTGGTAAGTTTGCTCAGCATTATGGAATGTTGTGCCAAGTGGTAGTGAGCTGGGACTGCTGCACTCAGGAAAGTTCACTGCAGGGATGGCTGGACTACAGCATGACCCGAGGGGAGGAAGGCTTCCTCCCAGCAACAGAGCGCAAGCTCGCTCCGTCAGGAGAGGAGACTACCGGCCGCAGCTCTCCTCGATCAATCAAGGATGATCACAGACGCGTCTTTCAGCTTTCTGAGCATTTTCTGCCATGTGAATTTAATCAGAGTTTCGGCCTGTGCAAGAAACTGTTCTCTCACACCTTCTCGGATCTAAATATATGGTGCTTAGCTCTTTTAGAGAGCACACGTAGTTCGGCTTCCTTAAGCGGTTCACCGCTCTAATGAAACTTTGAGGTTTATTCTTCTGGTAAAATGTTGAGGTGTTTTTTTATCACCTTCTCTGATTCAGAAAAGTGATCAATAGCGATTGGTAAGGCTTGATCCTGATTGTCTCTATATGTCTTTTTCTCAAAAAAACCCATCTCCACTGCAGCAGGAGCAGCGCCGGCAGCGGTGGGAAAGGCTGCATGCATTTTTAATACGGACACCAAGTTTCACCTGTGTGAAACACTAACTTATGAAGCGGAGAGGTGGAAGACACGAGGAGAGCGATGCCAGTTTATTTTTAACTGAAGAGGCTATATTCATAGCAACCACAGAACTGGAACCTGATTGTGGCTGCACCCTGCCACAAGCTCACAGCAGGTGAGAAAAACTAGGAGCTGAACAGATCCCTGCTGCAAGCAGCTCGGCCAGGCTCAAGGGCGGGGACCGTGTGGTAATACCCCACCGCCACGACGCAGCCCCGCCGCCCCGGCCCTGCCGCCCGCCGAGGCAGTCACGCACGGCCCCACGGCCCGCAGGGCGCGGGAAAGGGCGGGCGGCCCCATGGCCTGACCCCGGCTCGCCCTCAGCACCTCGGCGCGGCCCTGCAAACCCCGCCGGCCCGGCCCGGCCCGGCTCCGGCTCCCGCCCCGCCGCCGCCATCACGGGCTGCCCCGGCGGCACCGCCCGCGCCCCGCCCGCGCCCCGCCCCGCCCCGCCGACCACGTGGCCCAGGCGCCGCAGCACGGCTGCGCAGGCGCTGTGCCCGCTCCCCCCTGCCCGGCCGAGGCTGGGGCTCGGGATCAAAATGGCGGCGGCCGGAGCGGGGCCGGGAGGGAGCGGGTGGTGCTGAGCGGGCAGCATGGCGGCGGCGAGCGGCTGCCGGAGGTGAGGAGCCGCGGTGAGCCGAGCGGTGAGCGCGGGCTGGGAGGAGGGGAGGTGAGCGCGGTGTCACGGCGGGAGAGGGGAGGGGAGGGGGTGAGGCCGCCGCCGCCCCCACAGCGGCGTTCCCCCCGGGGCAGCGGTGCCCCGCGGCGGCTGCGGCAGGGCCCCGCGCCGAGCTCCGCCGCAGGCGGGCGGGGCTGAGTGTGGGCCCCCACCTCCCCCAAGGCCCCCCGCCGGGGCAGCCGAGCCGCTCCCGGCCGTGCCGGCGGTGCGCGGGCCCAGCCCGCAGGTGCCCCGGCCTGGGGCGAGGGGAGCGGTCGCCCCGTGGCCGCCGTCGCGGTCCGGCCCCAGCGCCCCTCCGCGGGGCGCGCCTCCCGCCTGCCCCGCGGCGCTGCGCCGCCTGGCCGGGCCCCCGGGCCGCGGGGGTCGCCGCGTACCCCGCCGCAGCGCTGCCCTTGCCCGGCCGGTGCCAGAGTTGGCCCCCCCTGCCCCCTCGCTGGCCCTGGGCTGCGGGCTCCCCACGGAGTCTGCCCCCCGCGGCTCCGCGATCCCTTGGCCGCGGTTGTGGCCTTCAGAGCCGTGTCGTGCTTCCCTGCCTCCCCGAGGGCGGCACCTCGTCTTCCTTTTTTTAGTGTGGGTATTCCTGTATGGCCCCTAAAGAAACTTGGAGAGCTTTGCGGATAACGTGTGTGCCGGAGCCTCTGGAATATTCCTGCTGCTAGTGGGATAGTGTTTTACTCTTCATTCATGTTTCTGCTCACTCTTCTTTGCCACCTCATTTGAGACCATTGAGAGAAAGAGAATGCACATGTGAAGCGCTAACATAAAACATAGCAGTAAAGTGCTTGTTGACACTGTGATACGTGTACCCGTTTAAAATTATGTCATAATTTAGCTTGGAGCGCTCAGTATCGCTTGAGGTTTTGTTCCAAACCAGTAGAGAGAGAGGGAGGGAGAATTCTTCTGTAGGTTCAGTGAGTTGAGATCCTTTTCAATTTGAAGCTTTTGCATAAGGAAGTGTCAATGCTTGTTTCTCCTTCCTCCCGTCCTCCCCCTCTTACCTAAGAGTCTATTGCCAACATAACAAAAGTAATATCCATGCAGGTTATTTTTTGAGGGTATGGAATAAGTATGTTTCATTTAGCAATGTACAGGCACTGTGGACTTTGTTTTTTAAAATACAAGGTCAGAGTTCTTATCTGTAGGCTGTCTGGGTGAAGTTAATGTATTGTAAAGGTATGGCTTCTGATGTTTTCTCCCTTCACGGAATAATCTAATTCTAATGAGTCTTAGTTGATGGACTACAATGCATCGAACCATTTAAGAACTTGCTGCTCTGATGCATCAAGTAATGTTTATATAAACATTGCTACCTGTTCTTGCTTATATGCAAACCTTCTTTGACTGTCCTAGCAAATAAAACTTGTAGTATCTGAAGTTATGACGTTAAGCTGCCAAGCACTGTCTTTTGTTTAAATTTAGACTGGTAGAGAGACTGCATGCAGGTAAACGAGAGTACTGGAAATAGATTTCAGTATTTTATATTGAATGTACAACCAGAGTTTGTCCCTGTTCACTTGAGGTGAAAAATAATTTATATAAAATCTTTGTATTTTTGGCTCAGCTGCACCAGGCATTGTTTTACTTGCTTTCAAACTTTAATCAACATAGATGGGTTTGACATTCTGATCTAATTTCATATGTTTAGACATATGAGAGACACAGACGCGAGTCAGCTTGAATCATTGTTTTGTGGTGGTGTTGTAATTGCTATTTTTTTAATCAGTCTCTTGCTAATGTAAGTTTCTTCATATGTCCAGATTACTGTATCTATGACTCAGCAAGGGAGTGTTGTAATGCTTATAGCTGGCATTGACTGATTCGCAAGGAATCATACATGAAAGAATAGAATTATTTTTATAAGCTCTCCTAGAAGACTTGCACAGACTTGTCATTGCAATGTCTTTTCCTTTTTTTTCTTTTTGAGCTTGTCTGAGAAGCTCAGAACTCTGTATTGTGAGGGTACATTGCTCATTCTTAACTTATAGCTGCAATGACAGCATATGCTACTAACTGTTTGAATGTAACTCAGCAGGGCTGTTAGACCTTGAAGAACAGACTAACAAAATAAGTTCTCATCTTGAAAAAGAGGCCTTTCAAGTTGCTGCGTACATGATGTCCAGTTTACACTTGTCAGTGGCAATTCTCCTAGGCTTACAGGAGATGAATTCTAAGTTTGGACACCCCCTTCCTCCGTTGGGCTTGTGGGTTGCATCAGCGCTGTAGCAGCTCCTGTAGGTCACCGCAGAAGGATGTGTGCCACTAGCTCTACCCCTGCTGCCATGCAAATACTAGTTTGATCTTGATATATGGGGCTGCATGCAAGTAAAAGAGAATGTATTCAGTTGTCTGGGCTGCACAGGGATGAACAAGGTAGTTCTGACTGTCTTTCGCAAACGAAAAGAAAGATGCATCGCAACATCCTATGCTATGGGCTGCGTGTGGCTTGCATATTAATTAAACAAAAGTTACATCAAATTAGCGTTGCATCAAATGTGAGATTGCTGTTAAAAAGAAATAACTACGTTCTTAAAGCTGTTAGTAAGAACCTGCTGCTCTTAAGGCAAATCCTGATTTAAAATGTTTCTTCGTTGTTAACTCTATTTTTCTTTACACTGTTCTGAATATATTTACATGAATTTCATCTTTTGCAAAAACAATGGCATATACCACCTTTCCAAACAGGAGGTTCAGAAAACTGATGAACAAGCTTTATTAGCACATGCAGTGTTAATTAGGAATCCTAGTTCAGATCTGAGTGTTAGACCAGCTTCCAGTGAATCATTTAATTACTGTATCTCAATTTCACTACTTAAGTCCCTTCAAGAATGAGGCTTGTCAATGTGTCTTTAAATCTTTGAACAGAAGCTACTGTGGATTTTTAGAACACTCTTTTCTAAGTTACCTTACCAATATGCCTGAACTATAACATGAGGGGAGTGCAGATACCAACTTTGATATTAGTCTTGCTTTTTATGCCCTATCCAGCCTGTCCTGTATGCTTCCCAAGAAGGATGTCAGTTGTAAAGATGCTGTGCATTAATGAATGGATGTTATGAGGAGATCTGAAATCTTCATTTGTTTAGTACAGAAATGGTCAAAATCATGTGTTTAGGGGGGAAAAGAAGCAGGAGAGACAGCAAAAATGTACAGGAAGGGGTCGAATACCAATGATGGCTTATGCAACGCTTATTTCATACCTTGATGCCTGAAGTTCCACACAGCTTTTGCATCTGGTTTGCATGATATTATTCTCTGGCTGTGTCTTTATTTTCAGCGTACAAGGAAAGAGATCAGATTGTGTCAGAGGCTCACCTGGAACTCAAGGATCTCAAGTCTCTCATTTCCCTGTCCTTGGGACTAGGGCAGAATGCTTTTTTTGCCTTATCGGGATGCTTGTGAGGTTCTGATTAGATGTTCAGTGGCAGAACTGGCTTGAGCACTTGTCCACAGCAGCTCATTCCTGCTTCCCACACAGTCCGCTATGCTGCTAGAACTGTTTACATGGCGGCATCCTGAACCGTTGCAGGGAAATTCGTCTGTCTGAAAAATAAGCCATTAAAACACAAAGTGACTTTAGATCAGGTGCCTGATCTGGGTCATCCCGTTGCTATGGGAAGCTTGTTTGCTGCCCCAGTGGTAGAGGCAAGGTCAAGTGGCGAAATGGGATCTGGAGGTGGGAGTGTGTTACGTAAAGCAGTGAATTACATATGTAACTACGTCCTTAATTAAATTTGAATCTGACTTGAATTGTTCCATTGAGTGCAAGTTTTGTACATGATTCCATCAGGCAGTGCTGAATGTGTGCTTTAACAGCTGATATAACTGGTAGGCTTGCAGGAAGATTTTCAGCCTCTTGGAGTTTTTCTGACATCTGTGCATTTAAATCATTTTCTTTAAATGTAAAATAGGAATTGTCATGTTATATCCGAGTAGTAGAACATCTAAAACACTGTTTTCCCCTCCCCCTTCCCCCAAACAGTCAAAGCTGATTAGGAAGAAGAAACTTTCAGTAGGCTAATTTGAGGTTAGCATCTTTCTAGATCAATTTCTAACTTTTGGAAGTAATGCTCTGATACTTGAGAGTTTGCATATCTTCTAAAAATAAAGCAAATTTTTCAGAACTTATCTGGATAACTGCTGCTGTTAGAACATAGAGATCTAATTATCCTATAATGATCAAATCCTATTTGGCTTTTGTCTTCAAATCTTGTCTGCGTTCAGTGGTCTCTCTGTGTTCTGTATGAAGGTCAAAATTCATTGTATATCCAGTTGTTCCTGCATTTAGAAGATTTTTTTTCTGTTGCTTTTTGCCTTTTTTGGTTCATTATCATAATTGTTTTCAGTGTGTTATAGCATATCATAAAGGATAGAAGGGAATTTTTTAAAAATCACTTTTCAAGGAATTTTTTACTGGTGCTGGTCTTTGTTTCCATTTCCCATCTTAGCTTTTCTATTTCTATGCTATCCTCTCTGTTAAGGGATTATATCAGTATACAAGCTTACAGCTTTTAAGACAAACCTCTTGATATTTTTAACGCTGAAGACTTGAAGTGATAATGTAGTTGGAAGTGCTTTAGACATAAATCAAGCTAGTTAACGGTTATGCAAGATTCCTCCTTTATTTTGTAGCCTTGTCGAAGATCTGTTAAAACTGTTTTTCAGGATAATTGACAATTCATTTTATACTTCTATTGATAGTAACAATTGCTAAACTCAAAGGAGTTTGATAAAATAGCAATTTAATAAATGACCACCACTTGATCTTTTAGTTAGGCATGTTATTTTGTGACCTATACTTGCAGAAGCTCTGTGTAATTGGTGGAGCTACAAAGTTGATGCCAAAGAGATTTCTAGGATCCCCCCCCCCGCTAGAATTTTGTTCGAGTCAGAAGACACTGCTTCCTAATGGTCCAATGCCTGGGTTTGAATCGAGGTTTGGAATACAAAAAGCAATAATACTGGAGCCTTTTGAAAGCATCAAACATTAGTAAAATTATACCTATTCATATGCAAATTGAAGTATTTTTGAGTGACTAGGTAGACAGCATTAGTGAGAAACTGGAATGGCGTTTTGCATATCATAATCTGCTAGCTAAAGTGTGTGTTCTGTAGCAAAGTACGTAATATACTTCCGTGATCATTTAGATTATTCTAATTGCTTTAAAAATAATTAGTGAGTGACAAAGTTCCTTTACATACTCTTCCTCCTGGCCCCCAAATTGGAATTTCTGCTTGAGAACTGAAGAAAAAGTCCTCTAAAACAAATCCAATGAGAATGCTATGAAACTATATTTCCTAGGCTTGTGTAGCCTTATTCTTTCTACTTTTTCATCTCCTGCTGCAGCTTTTTTCGTGATGGTTCTTGTTATGTGTGTGGTATTTTCGATTTTTTTGTTTGTTTGTTTAAGGTGATTCCTTGACTGCTGGAACTGAGGAGTGGGGTTTGCTACAGATTTGGTGGTCTTTGACTTCATCTAGGAAGATGAAAGCCCTGTTTGAAGCATTTCTGCTACTATGATAATGCTCATCCATAGAAGCTTTAGTGTTTAATGTGAGGTTGTACTTAAGCGCTTCCTACAGTTGGAGGCGTTTAGAGGATTACTCTCATCTACCCAGGTGTCTATTTTCTTAAAATATGTAGAAGCTTAATTGCCTCTGAAGACTGCTTGTGATGTTTAACTGAATGACTGAAGGATTCCCTTTAGGAGAAGGGAGGAGTGTAGACATATACATGCTGAAATTCTTTGTCTTTCTTTCATGTAAAAAGAAAGACCAATAAAGTATGGAACTTCGTTAAAGCCTGGTGCCTTGTCTCATCCTATAATGGGCATCTTGATTTCAGGTGTCTGAGGAGATGAAATAATACAAAATCTCTAGAATGTGGGCAGAGATGATGAAGTTAATGGAGTCATACTTTAGTGACTTTAAGGAAATTCGCCAATGACTACAGCTAAGCAAAATACAGTCAGATTGCTTATGTTGATGTTCTAAGACAAATACCTTTGTGCCCCTCTGTAATGAGGGACTTTTAGGAAATTTTTGAGGTGGGTTTATGCACTTCAAACAGTAGTGTCATGGAAAAATGCTAAGCTGGCAAAATGCACACTTGAGACAGGAAGTTCTGCATCATTTGGTGTAGTGATGGCTCTGATACCAAGCAAGGAAGAGTCTTAAGTCCTGTCAGTGCTTTTCAGCTGTGAGGGGTAACAGTTGTTACTGGTGAGCTGGATGTAGGTGCTGTAACTTCTACAAAGCAATGCATGTAAGAGCCTGAGGAATTCCTGCCCAGTGTCTCTTTAAGTTCCCCCAACCTAATGTGCTCAGTATCTGTATCACCTATATAACTTATTTTCATGAGTGATTTGGGGATTTAGCTTATCTAAATTTTGCATGAAACTGCTACTGCCTCAGAGCTCAAATTCCAGTTTGGCCATCTATTTTTAGTTTTATACCTATTCAAAGAGAATATTTAAGAGAATCTTATGCTGTTCTTTTGTTTTAAGAACTTACCTGATTAGATTGGGAAGTACCTCCTACTTCTGATGCCATCATTAAAAATAGGTATTAGTCCTTTATTCAACACCTCTAGAAGCGTGGATTTAGATTTGAAATGTCAAAATATCATTTTAGCATAGTAAAGGCTGTCTTACAGCGTAAGATTATCCTATCTGTAATAGTACTTTGTAGTTCTAAATACAAGTCTGAAGACTTGGTAACTCTTGGTAAAGTGACCCTTGTATATATCTCTGAACTTAATCACAGCTGTTCTTCCACTGAATTTAACTGAATTCTTTGCTGTAACCTGAGCATTTACTATTTCAAGATGCTTTTCAGGCATAAAAAAACAAGGCTTCTGAAAATAAAAATACTCGGAAGTATAATCCTAAAACAAACTTTCCAAAAGATCTGTCAAAACTATTTGGGACTTTTCCATTTCAAGGAAAATATTTCAGATATTTTCAGTTGAGAAACTAAAATGTCTTGACAAACATGTATCTCATTTTATTTTACTGTAATTTAGTTTCTGTGCAAGTAGTCGATTCGCTATTTGATCGAAACTTGCCAGTTTGGGCTAACAGATTTGTGCTGGTCTAGATTTCCTTTTCTTTCTTCCTTCTACCCCCCCATTCATTTGCTTATCTTCTCTGTCTCTCTCTCTCTTCCCCCCCCCCCCCCCCCCAATTCTATTTTTAGCTACCAACTTAGTTTTCTGGAGAATTAGTTTAGAAAATGGCACACTTTGCTGCTGGGTTTTGCCTGCATCACAGCTGAGCTGTGTTAAGCCCTGATGATCCCTGACAATAATGAGAATGCTTATTTAAGCATCTTGTAAACTTGAGTTTCAACCTTGTTTTTAATTTGGAAGAAACTGGAACCTGTATTTTTTTTCTAAATGTGTAAGACTTGCTTTATTCAAAAAAAAAACCTTGTAGATTTTTTTGTTGATTAGTTTAAACCTCGATCAGTTTCTAATCTTGTTCATTGAATATGAATGTTAGGGAATGGAGAGAGTGTGTGGAAATGATCAGCTGGGAATAGAGGGAGAGAGACTGCTTCTTTTTGGTCTCCGTTTTTGGCTTTTTTTTTTTTTTTTGCTTTTTGTTCTTAATTATCATAAGAATCAAGAGAAGGTTTGGTGGGGATAGCATGCACTGGCAAAGGTTTCTCCTTCTGCATTTCTTTGAATGGAAAAGAGTAGTAGTATCAAGGAAAGTTGTGGATAAGAGGGTAAGATGAGTAAAATTCTGTCTAAAATAAGAATAAGGGTAACGAATTGCTTTAATGGAATATCTCCTTCTATACAATTCAATAGACTGTCATTTTATTAAACTAGACTTCTGCCTTCCTTCCCAAACTTCTTTGACTTTGAAATTTTAACTTTTTTTTTAAATGTCTAGGGCAGCTGAAAAGATTTAATCTTGTGTGTGGTGTGAATAGGGAGGGAAAAGTTAAGGAATATCATCAGTCTGCTCAAAGAGCAGACTTGCTTTAGCGTAGAGTTGAACAAAAAGGCACCCTGGGGGTTCTCATTAATGTGTGGTCTTAAAATGTCTATATACATGAGATATGTGTGGGTATTGCTAAACTCATGAAATAAAATGTGCAAACATGACTCAAATTGATGTGTGTATTTTTAGGGTTTTTAAGGAACTTACCTGAACATGTGTGACACTCCTTTGACTGTGTGTCCGTGTTACAGGACAAGAAATGAATGCTCTAGAAATCCAGAGAGAACTTGTAGGAAATCTGGAATACATAACCCCCTCTTCTTGCTGAGGGGAAAACATAAACAAAGGTCTGACTTAGTTGTAGGGTAACTACTAAACTGGTTTTCTGACTAAGCCTTTCCTAGCTTAATGGATTGCTCTTATCAGTTCAGTTTTGTATTGCTGCCTGCTCCAATGAGTAGAAAGAAAACTGGAGGAGGCTGTAAAGGCTTGTTAAAAGACAAAAGGGGGAAGATAGTGCACCAGTGCAGAAACCTGAGCTTCAGAACAGTGGCTGCAAATGAAGATCCTGCCTGCGTGGCTCAGGCCAAGCTAGAATGGCTTGTTCGCGCCTGAGCCTGAAGTCAAATAAGAGTTAAAATCATGAGTAAAAGAGGTATATTTTTGTGTAATTGTGACAGCAGTCTAATAGCAATAGCTGTCAAAAGGCAGTTCTGCTCCCTTTTTATCAACAGCTATGGGCTTCTGTTCATCTAGTTGTCATAATGTAGCTGACTGTCAGACCGGCCTGCAGACCTCCCTTCTTTGTTATCCGTAACCCCTCCAGTAGCGGTGTAACGGATTGGCCATCTGAATGGACTTGTTCGGCCAGCTCCCTGTTTCACTGCAACTGAAATGATGCTGTCTTTGAAGAGCTGACAGGGAGGGAGTCCTGCGTACACAGCTAGGTCCTCCCCATCAGAAGAGGAATTTAGTGGTTTCAGGGGAACAGAAAAATGCATGTAGGCTTGGCTTTTCCCCCCACCTAACATGACAAATATGTGGATACTTATCTCTGTCACTGCAAACTTTAATTTTTTCCAATCCTTCAGTAAACCGCTTCCCCTCCCCCCACCATTGACCTCTTCTAGTAGTAACAGTGGATATCTGAAGGGTTATTAACCAAGGTCTGGTTGAAGGAAAGGAGGGGCAAACAGTATAACTACAGAGCAAAAGAAATAAAGGCCGAATAATTCACTTTCACAGTGAATATTAACAGTAGTTACCACAATGTAAATTGCCTGCTTCCTCTAGAACTACCCTTGCCTTGCAGATGACTTGAGGGTAACTTTTTTTTTATTTTTTTTTCCTCTCTTCACTCTTAAGTCTTTAAGAGCTCTCTAGGAGAAATACTATATCATAAGAGGGTTCTTACAGCTACTCGGTTATATTAAGATGTTTAAATTTAGAGTGGTAGTTGACTGAATGGGGACAGAGGCTGTGCTGTCCTTTTGAGGGCAGAGCTGTTTGCAGCCACACCAGATAACCACCTAAATACATGATTATTTTTTCAGTCTGTTCAGGTCCCTAATATGGTTTATTATGTGGCTTCACAGATGTCCCCTAGAATGAAAGGGGGCAGCTCTGCTGTACAAATGAGTGCATGGGAGTAGGAATGTTTATTTCTGAAGACAATGCCAACTGAGCATTAGTCAGACTACACTTCGCATTTGATGGCTGTGAGGAGCAAGCAGCCCTTTGGCTACTTCTCGCTGCTCTTCCCTCCTGTGACATAGGTGATCATTTAGTCATTTAGTAAAGTAGTGCAGGGAACTAATTAGACTGGAGAGAGAAATCCTGCAGAAGAGAATGCCCTGGTTTGATTACTGACACCATGGAGGAGCTGCAGGAAGACAGTAATAGCAGCTGTGGTGAGCGCTGCTGCTGAAGAAATGTGCATGGAACCGCAGCATCAAGGAACTTTTTTTTTGGCATGAACGAATGGTACATTTTGAATCAAGATTGGAACAATATTTTGGTTGGATCTAAGACTTGTTGTTGTGGCTTGTGACTATTATTGTTGAGACTCTAACAAACTATTTTGTCAGTTTTATGACTGTGATTTAATGCTTTCCAAAACAAGGACAAAAATTAATGTTTCCTTTTTTAAAAAAAAAAAGTCTCAGGAGAGGGACTGGATTACCTTTTTAGGCCTTTCCATGCTCCGCCTCTCATTTTTTGAGTTGTAAATCGGAGAATCCATTAGTCTTAAAAGTATAAGAGATGCTAGCAATTGCTACCTCAAATTTGTGGTATATCAAAGGTAAAAGGCCCCATGGATGAAGTGTGCTGTTGTATGATTACGAAAGGATCCGCCTTGTAGGGGGATGGTGTATAGAATAAAAAGTATGGTGCTATCTTAAGGAGGAGGAGAAATGCATTTGAATAAATGGCAGGACTGGTAAGACCTTTTTTGGCCGCATGAAGAAGTTCTCAGTAGAAGTACTTGAGATGCATGTTACTCTGTCACCAAGCATCTACTAGAAGCTTATGCAGAAAGGGCAGAAAGGAGGATGATTATGCAGAAATGCCAAAGTTAACGAAGAATCGTGCTGGTAATGATTCTAAGCAACAGAGGTATTGCAGAATAGAACTGTTACTCATGGAAAGGATGACTGGCAGGGTGATGAGTTGATTGCAGCCAAAATAAGACCGTAGACATAACCAGTAAACTGATTAGGAACAGAGTCCCTTCATAACAGAAGGCCATTCACTATGTATTAGCAATCAGTTTGGACATTGCGAGACCAGAGTTACTGTTTGGAAAACTCCAAGCAGCAGCATCACCAAAGGCTGCTACTGTTCCTAAGGCTGTGAAAGTTAATAGGGGAACTAACACTGTGTGATCAGAAGGGCACTTTTTGAAGGCAAATTGAAAATGGGGAATTGTAAGAGAGGATGGGTGCTGTGTACTTGCTCTTAGTGTAGGCACAAAGTGTAGTGTCTGGGATTGCCCTACTAGCAGCTTCAATCAGAGGAAGCACACTCTTTGAGGATGTTTGCATGACTGTGAACTGTACACTGAATGTGAAAGTCTTGTTGTGTACAGGAGTTCCCAGACCCTCATTCACAATAAATGGCTTTCTGTGAAATAATTGGGCCTGGAGAAGAAGGCAAGCGTCTCCAACACAAGGAGATTGTAGTGTATACTCCACTGAGCTGGTACTTGATGTAAAAGTCAGCAGTGGTAAAAGCCTGAGACAGATCTTCCATATGGTTGGGGTTTGAGCCAAGATTTGCCTGTGTTGGTAGACTTGCTAATTGGAAGCGGCATCTTGTGTTGCAGTTGGGTCACAACTCAAACAAGAAGAGGAATTCCCTTTCTGAATGGAATGAGGATGTTGGAGGGGAGAGACTTCAAATGAAAATAGGCAAAAATGCATGAATTGTGGAAAATTGCAAGGAGGAAAGATTCCCCCTGTTCTCTGCCCCTCCCCAAAGCACCCGTTGACAGAAGTACTTGAATAGGAGTGCAATGAAGTATGCAGTTTAAAGGTGGAACAGCTTCACATGGATGATTCTTTTGCACCGCTGCTGCCTTTACTGAGGGTACCTTTCATGTGTACTACTGCAATAAAGGGCAGGCAGTGTCTAAAGAGAAGGAGGGACTGCAGTCTTCCCACACTGGTACTTACTCTCAATATCTGAAGTTTGACGTGGCTGAAAGTTGGTGGAGTTAATTAAACTGCTACCTGGCAAAAGAATTGCATGCTGTCCAGAAATTTAAAAATGCGTTTCGTTTTTTGTCCAATAAAAACCTGAGGTCTGATAATTTGAGGTACTTTCCATGTAACATGGAGTTTATTATTACTTTATTACTTTTGTTATGCCAAAGAGAATTTGCTTTTAAAAAAAAAAAAGTTTTTGTTGGCTTTAGAATAGGCTTTTTAAAAAAAAAAAAAACCTTTAAAGTCTTTGAAAATTATTTTGAAACAACACATTTTTAATTATTCAACGTTGGCTAAAATGAATTCTTCTCCCTTCCCTTGTTAATGGATATAGTCATACCTAATTACTTTATTCAGTGTTATTGATAAGATTTGGTCAAAGTTTCTCAGTTTCCTTGCATAGTAGATTTAATGATCCTTCTGGACACAAAATATATTTTGTGAAGTGAATAATTTTTGCTTCAAGTGAAATCCTAAAAATGGAAAGTCATGGAAGAATATCAGCAGTTAGATACTTAATTTGGAAAGTCCTAGAGGGCAAAAGGTGAATTCTTGCTGATTCCACTAAAAGAATGTGTTTTGAATTCATCAACTTCTAGAACATTAGTTAAGTCTTTCATGTGACTCTTATCTGTCAGAATGGGCTTTTGATCAATTAGTGAGTGCATGCAGGAAGGGTGCAACTGGAAGGATAAGTGATTTACAGAGATCAAGGTTCATTTGTCAGTATATGAAAACACTTCAGCTGTTTGAGAGGAACTTCTTATTCTGTATGGACTTGTAGTGCTATAATTTGGTTAATCTGAAGATGGTGTGATTTTAATAAATAAATGCTGGAGATAACAGAAATATGTTGGTATTCCATGCCTCTTGAGGTCCCTTAGTGTTTCATCTTGTTGCTACCTGCTGATGACGTTGCTTGGGTGTGACACACTCGCATCATATTCTGAATTACTTTGCAGAACATCAAAAATCCTACTTTGAACACTATTTGCAAAGGGAGTATTGAGAAAATTCTGTACTTCCTGTGTCTTTTCAACTGCCAGAATGCTTTTCAGTGTTGTCGTTTTCTGAAGTGTGCATACCTTCAAGGCTACAGCTGTCTATATGCTGCTCGAATATATTCTTTGAACGTTCACTCTGCTTCCTCAGAGGACATGTTAAAAAGCAGTTGAAGGTGGTTTCTTTTTTTTTTTTTCTTTTTTTTTTTTCTCTCTCCCCCAAAAGCTCAGCCCTATGACTATCAACAGGTCTAGAAGTAAAGGCCCGGGACTACTATGGGGATTTTGCCCCCTCCATTTTAAAATAACTTTCTTTAATGGGAAAGTATGAAAAAGAACATGCTTTAAGATTCATGCTTAACTTTATTTAAGTAAGGGTTCTTTGTGAAAGCTGGAACGTGATTCTGAACAGAACTAACTAGTACAGCCATTTTCATACTCCAGTTGTATCTACTTTTTCTTACCCTTTTGTGCTTACGTGTGCAACTCCTAATGTGGCTTAAGTTCTGATAGCTTGCTTATTGTTTTTATGATGCAGTAAATAATGAAAAAACAGATTCATAGACCCAAATTATGGAGACTCTTACCTACTTCTGATTTTGTATAGTATTAATCCAAACTAGAATCCTTCTGTCACATCAGCTACATCTTACTGTCCTATGACCCTAATGTTTCTGAATAATGACAAAGCTTAATTGCTTGACTAGACTTTTTTAATTTCGATATCTGCTTCTGCATAGATTTGGATATATGTCAGGTTATAATCAGCTAGTCCTTCAAAATTTCTGTTTCCTTTGAACAGAGTATTACTCACCAATTACACAATTTCTTCAAATGTGCTGTCCATATGCATTCAGTCGTTGGGTGTGCATGCTCTTGAGATAGGAGACTTCTAAGCCTTGGCAAAACCTGGAGGTATGACAGAACCTCTTGGGTGCCTCCTGAATGGAACAAGATGAACATCTAGACTGGTTATATTCAGTTCCCTTCAGCTCCCCTTCCTTGAAAAATACCCCCAGTAGGATAGTAGGAAAGTGATATGGTTAGTAAATGTTCACCTGAATAAACAGCTTAAATTCCAGTTACAAATGAGAAACTTCATGTTCAAGGTCTTGTCCCCTATGGATGCTTGCTTCTTAGTAATTCCAGTAGTGTTACTGTGTAATAACTAGTGTGGGCAGGGCTGCATCTGGAATTTCCCCAGGTGGATAGGAATTGCAGAACTACTTGGCTGAATATGGGATTGTTACTAAACTCCCTTTGTGCTGATGGCCTGGTACGTAACAGATGGGATTTAACTTGAGGACAGTGGCAGTGGTCCATCCTCACAGGTTCTGTTTCTTTGAGTTATTCATCTGCCTAACCGCTATGAAAAGGCTTATCCTTGCTAAAATTTGGTTGAAAATCCCAGCGAGGAAATATTTCCCTTTTTAGTTGTTGAATGTTATCATCCATTACTCTTGTTGTTTTGCCCCAACGGTTCCTTTCAAACTAACTTATCGTTCTTAGTCTAGATAAAAATGTAAGCAAATATGAATAAGGTATGCTTGTGATACTTGTTTTGTGTTGTCATTTTTCTGGCAGTAAATTTAAAATGTGTTAAGTAAAACATAAAACCTATAAAATCGTGTTGGTACATGTGTATACTTCATATATCTTCCTGTCTTAGTTTTAGGTTTATATTATTTCATAATATCATAGCAATGACTTCAGAAGAAATATAAAAAGCTCTCAAAATTTTAGAGGGAGAGGAAAAAATGTCAAATCTTATTTGAAGCTGTAAAGCATGTTTTAACACTCCCAACCTTGTTCTTTATCTTATTAGTTCCCAGCAGACTACAGAAAACTTCAGGAAAGCTTTGTATTGAGTGATGACTATAAACAAAGTGTAACTGTTACCCAAAGTCTAGTCTGTATACAGACTTATTCTTAAACCAAAATTCCCAGTCCAGGGATTCTTGGCTGTCAGCCCAGATACATCAAATGCAAGTTGTGTTAGGTTCTTAGGCTTTTGGGTTCATGAAGTTTGACAAGTACTCAGAAGACTGAAAAGCTTATTTCAGGTACTGAAACTTTTAACTACGTTTGTGTTTATTTCTAAATTTTATTCTCCTATTCAAAGTATCAGTTTAATCTGAAAGTCAGTTCTGTGCTTCCTGTAGTATTTTAAATAACTGACTTCTAAAGCTTTTTTGGTTTCATATACTACTTCCTGCATTGCAGGCTTTTTTAAGCAAGAGCTTTGACATTGTTTAACTTTGTGTGTGTGTATGTATGTATACATGCACAACACACATCAGTGTGTGCATCGCTGTCCTCAACAAGACCTCCTGTTTCAGAAGGTCATCAGATCCTGACTTCCTGACTTGAGCTTCCTTTTAATAATGCTTACATGGCTGCATATGAAAACTAAGAAGTAGTTCACTTGCCATTTAAAAAAAAGAAAAACCACCAACAACAAAAAACCTAAGCCTGTATTTTGAGGCTATAGTTAGCCTCAAAATTTTTAAAGAAGAATTTTTAAAGTCTAAAGTAGGGAAGCTTTTGGTGTTCAGGATAACTTCTGCAAGGAAAAATGAAATCTATCTTTCCTTTTGCAGCTAAGGATCTAATTGTTTGTGGTTTGGGGTTTCTTTTTTTTTTTTTTTTTTTCCTGTTCATCTCATACTGCAGCTGTTTTTCTACCATGGGGAAACAGCTTTCTTGATTTGGCATTTTGTTTAGTAGTTGAGATGTTCTTATATTCATACTAGGCTCAGCAGGTATTTGCAAACTGGCTATGTTTAGTAAGAGCATAAAAGCTAAGAGTAGACACTGAAAACCACCCTAAATCTACAAGTGGTTCAAGTATGCCTCACTGTCAAAAGATGCAGTCCTGGTTCTGGGAGCTTGTTTCCATGTCTTCCCCCTCCCCTCTTTTTTTATTACCTGTGCTAGCACAAGTGTCCATGTGATGCCATTAAAAACAAACAAACAAATCATATAAGTAATATTTTCTTAAAATAAAAAATTGTGTTGGTTTTTAACATGAGTGGATTTATCTGGCTCGCTGGACTTGAGCCAGAATAAACAAGGCAGAGAAAGTGGCTTTTGAGAATAAATGGTGGAAGGCAGGGCTTCCTCCAGGGCAAAGTCATCACTGCTGCTAGCTTAAATTGTTTAGGAAAATATGGGTTATATAATATTGTCTTATAAGAAAGGGAAAAGAGTAGAAAGCTGGATTTCTGTTACATCACTCTAAAAACTGTATTTTTGGTTGATTCATAAGGTTAAGGACAGTAGTGTGATTAAAATTTTTGTGATCAGTTTTGAGCCATGGGGCACATTACAGTTTATAATCAAGCAGAATGTGTTTGAATTCAAGATACAAAATACTGAACAAAATAACCATACCTTGCTTGGTCATGTGTAAATTTGAAAGGAGGCACAAGAAGTTTTTTGTATGTGTGAAAGAGGCAAACGGCAGGCCATGGTACCTACTCTACTAAATTGTATTGAGCTCTTCCTTCACTGAAGCGTGGCATGTTTAAGAACTACGTATAGTAGTGTTAGTGTGACACTGTTTGAGCATTGCCCTATGTTTTGTAGAATTACTTCCTTAACTTTCATACTTGAAACGTAGCGAGTGAGTTCACTCTTGATGCCATTCAGTTGGGCTTAAAATGTGTAAAACAGCTCTTGAGGTTAGCCTCTGAATGAAATGAGTTTATCTATCGTATACTTTAGGAATTGTTTTAGTGTTTGTTTTCAGTGAATTTAAATCCTGTTACTTTGCAGATTTAAATACTGCATGTCTAATGGTGTTGAACTGTTAATACCTATTCCTTGATCTTGTTCTTCTCTCTTTGTGGCATGCTTCTTACCTCCCATCTCCTTCTTCCTTTTGGTATCTTTAACTTTCTGAGCCCTGTGTATTTCGTGTATGTTAGCAAAAGATCACTTCAGCATACTTCCCTGTATTTCTTAAGCAGTTCTGTAGTTTGAGACTCATGTTGCTTAGCTCTTAGCTCTTACCCTTGCAAGGAAGAACTGAAAAATATTGTTAGGCATCTAATGGACAAATTAGCAGACCACAGCAGAATATGAGAGAGCAAAGTGGAGTAACAAATGGCACTATTCCAGGACTCTGTCCAAATGGCCTAAGTCCAACTTTAGCTCCTTTGGCAAAAGAAAACAGAAGAAAAAGGAAGCTATTGGGATAGCTACCCAGGATGCTGGTCCGTGTGAGAGAGTTGGAATTCACACTGAAAAGTGACTGCTGTCTCCACATAGCTTGTACTAAATGTAATTAATTTCGTCTAGAAATGGATGGCAAATCAATGTAATGTATTCTGTGTAGGTATACAAATTAGTTTGGATGTCACTATTTTAAATAAGTTATTCCTAAACACTTTTTCTTAAATCAGTGGAGCTTTTTGTGTGGAATTAAGCTATTCTAGGGTAGCTAGAACATACCCTTATTTCTGTATGAGAAAGAAAATGAGTAAATATATGTGATAAGACTGAACTGATCTAAGAGTTTGTATTTGAGAAGGGGTATGGTGGTGTCTTTCTGTGTGTGTGTGTGTGTGTGTGTGCGCGCGCGCGTGTGCTCTGGTTCTTTAACTTCATACTGAGCATGCTCAACTTTCTATTTGAGCGGAAAGGTATTTTATCTTTCTATTTTCTGATGATCTGGCAACCTGAATCTGCCTAGCAACAAGGTCGAGAAAAGCACCAGATTGTGCAAGTGAGGAGACATTACCACCTGGTTAGAGAGGGAGGGAATGAGAGCTCCCCCTCTTTACATATGCAAGCTGCAGGTTGGCTCAAATTTGTCTTGTATAATTGCTATAAAGCTGCTGTGTTATTACAGTTGTCTGCTGTTAGGAGGACTCGGCTAGTGCTCACACTGCAATTTTTTCAGATAGGCCTGGTCTATAAGCGTAAGCAGAATCCCTACTCTAAAGTTCATAATGTCTAGCAGAAAAAGTTCTGGTTCTTTTTTGAAAGTCTGTGTTATACAACAAAAATGCCTGACTTCTGGGTCCTAGGAACCATGGTTTAAGGTATCCAGATGGTTGGAAATTATGCACCCTCCCACTCTTCCATAATACTTCAGTCACATGTCTGTGTCTTACCATTTCACTTCATACCCACATCTCCAGGGCAGGTTTTGAAACTCTTATTTGCTATCTTCTTCCATATGTAAGCTGACCCCTAATCATCTGGCAGTTGTGTTTCTATCCCCTCCCCCTTCCCTGTTCCCATGCCTGTAAGCAATCTGTAGCGGTCTCCCTCCTAGCTTGTCTCACACCCTTCTGCTCCCCAGGATCTGTTTAGCATGCTGCATTTCTGACTAAGAAGCCAGGCATGTCTCTTTGCTTATCTCAGTCTTACCTCTCCAGTGTTGTGAGAACTTCTATTTTTGAACTTGGAAATAAATGGATTATTAAAGCAGAGGAAGGAAACTGGCACAGTGCTGCGACTTTCCTGAAACATGCTATCGCATCGCTCATAGTTGTCTGATCTAGCGTAACAGCACTGTGTTGGGAAAGAGGATGAGGTTGGGAGCACATAGAAATTATAGTTAAGTTGGTACCAACACACTGGAATTTAGCTACATGTTCACAGTATTGAACAGAGACTACAAAATTCTTAGTATGGGCTTTACTGTTATACCGGTCTTTCCAATCTGTCCACTTGTGTCTGTGTTCTGGATAGGAATGAACATTTCAGCTGATATCACAATGAGAGGCTGCTAACTTTCATTTTGCAGCAGTAATGCTTTAACACAGCTCTTCATGTAAGAGGGAATCAGAACGTGCTTGCGTGCGTATGTCCAGCATGAATCCTTGTTCGAATTTATTCTGTATTGGCTTCCTAAAAACTTGTTTGAACGACTAATAAGACAGATTTTGGGGGTTTGTTATAAGTGTTCACCTAGATAATGGATAAATACCTCAATTTTGCTATTGCAAACTTGCTTCTAGGCACTAGTTTGCACGTGACAGGTATGACTGAGCAGTACACAACTGGTACAAAACCAAAGTGTAGCTGAAAGCAGTGATGATGGTATAATCTTTGTAATAGGATTGGCTTATTCTGCCTTCTCAGTCAGTGTAGTTGAATCTAGCTAGCCTTTTTATAACAACGTATAAATGCATAAGCATGTATGAAAAATCTCTTTTGGTATAGTTAAAGGAGCAGATCTCTTCTAGTCTAGACCAACCCATGCTTGAAGGCTTCTTAGCTAAAAGCTTGAGATTGATTGCCATCCTGTTCCGTGTTGTCATTTATTATGTTGGATTATGAATGGCTTGGAAAGGATTCCAGAAGAAAAAGTATGTTGACCTTGGTTTAGCCCCCCCCAAATAAAAAGCTATCTTGAAAATGTTTGAAGTTTTTAATTGTATAAAAATACTTTGTGCTGGAGACTGAGTTTGTTTAAACTGAAGCGCATAATACCTACTGAAAACAACTAGTAAAATAACTTACTGGTATTTTTGTTCTTCAGAAATGGAGGAACAGAGTGCTGGATCTGAGATTGAAGATCTGTAAAGGATTATGGGATTATACACTGAAGAGCCAGCAGGCGGAATGCCTGAATGACTGAAGAAAATGGGTGCTAATGCATCTAACTACCCTCATTCGTGTTCCCCAAGGGTAGGGGGGAATTCACAGGCACAACAGACGTTCATAGGTAACTTTTTTCAATTATCTTGTTGCTTATATAAACAGCTTCCTGGGTTGTACGTGCACTGGATTTGAATTGCTTGCAGTAGTATTATGCAGAGCTCTTATTTTCTAGGTCACCAGTTTGAATCCATTCAAGCTCAGAAGTGCATGAAATTCGGTACTGTCTGATATCTGTTTGTCTATGTGTGCAATACGTTGATCTGCCAATTGCTAGTAAACATGCCAGCCAATTAAAAAAGTGGGTTTTTTTGGTAACAAGACATGCCATTTGTGCCTATTTGAAGAGTAGTTGCTGTCTTAATAGTATCTGTCACTTTTCACTCTTAGATCTTTTTTATGAAGTGTATTTTAATGTTGTTAAAGCATATAACATTTTGGTCATCAGTGTTCATTGCAGTACTGGTGCTATGTCTAGTAGGAGGGAGAATTTCTTATTGCTGGAAGGGATATCTCTGATAATAAGCCTGTTAAGGTAACAAGCAGTCTTGAAGGCAACTTTTTTCTGCCTCCGCCTATGTTGCGTTTTTGTAAATGGAGGAGTGCTTGTTGTCCTAGCAGTATTATTTACAAGCAAGGGCGTTGCTTAGCTAGAAACATGGATTAATGTGCTGTTAAGAAGTCACTTTCTCATCCCAGTCATAACTGGGGCAGGTAACAACTTTGAGTGCTTTTCAGTCTAGCACAAAAGGACCTCAGTGTAGATCTGTCACAATATAAATAATAATTATGCAGTAAATCTAAAAGAAGGCAATTTGTTGGTTTTTTTTTAAGCAAGATTATGTTCTTACATTCTGAAGAATTATCTTAGCAGTAAATAACAAATACTTTATAAACATCCTTTTTTTCCTTTATGCCTTGGCTTGCGACATTGACTAAACAGTTAAAGCAGTTATTGATGTGAAGTGTTACTTCTGTTCTTAGTCGCCGCTGAAAGTGTGGCAATGTCCTTGGCAGAGGAAAAAACTACTTAAATTTTTTTTTTCCCTTGGCTTTTATGACATATGTAATGTTTTGGAGACCTGAGTAGAAGACAGTACACAAACTATTACATATGGAGACCTCTGCTCTGGACTCAGTCTTGTGTTCTTGTAGTAGCATGTTAAAGAAAATCTTGGTATCTTGAATACCCATGCTGTAAAGCCTTCCTTAAGGTGTTGTGTATTTTCAGTGTATCTTAACTAGGAGTAGTAAAATATTTGTCCCAATTTTTGTAGGAAGTCAAAACACTTGCATTATACCTTTAGATGTATGTGTCTGCTTGTATATGCAACCGTTGAAACCCTTATTAACCAGAAAGCAGGCAGATTTGCACGCCGAAATACTTCTCTTTTAAGCAGAGTTCTGAAAAGGGGGAAGCTCCAAAGGCCTCCTTAAGCTGCCTGGGAACTTTGTCCTTGGTGCGTGGAAGACTTTGGTGATGCTCCTCAGCATTAAGCCTAAAATAGAAACCCATATTTAGTATGTCACTGTAAATTTACTGATCCCTATTGCTTAATGAAAATTGAAGATGAGACTTTTTTTCAGGAAAGCCTAAATGCATATGTCTGTCTAATCTTAGGTAAGGCAAATGAGTGTTCTGATAATTCTTGACTGAAACCTTTGGTACGATGGTGACACTTGCATGAGTGGGCTAGCAGAGTAATTGTGCTATTTACAGCACTGAGATACATCTCTTCTTCCTGCTTTGTGCTGTTTGGCTTTTTTTCTTATCTTGACTCTTGTTTTGTTTGTTTTTGTGGCTGTCTTTTTAGAAAATAGATGTATACTCCAAATTGGTAGTTCAGTGTTTCATCACTTGTCAGAATAATCATGTTGTGATGTTATACATCAACTTCTACAGACGTTCTTTTCTATAGAGGCATTAGATCTGCTTAATCTAAAAATAGAACTGGAAATATGAAGACTAGAGTTGTAATGGCTGTATAATATGTGCTAGTTGCCTTTTTCCTGAAATTGGATTCAGGCCTGTGGGTTTGTTCTGGACACTGCTGCTTTGCTATTAAAGCATAGTATTGTGCTACGGTGTAAATGTAGGCATGGAAGATGAATGGTAAAAGCAGAGAACTCAGTGTTTTCATAATGCAAGCTCTCATGTTAATTTACATGAAAGAATGCTAAATGTGCTTGCAGTCTATAAAGAAGTAAATAAGTAGAAATAATTAACAGCTTTTGCCGTTTAAGAAAAAACGTTCTAGCAAAGGTTTAACTAGTCATCTCTTGCTAATTTGTCTACAGCATTCAGAAGGAGGCTCTCCCACCATTTTCTAAGGTGGGACATCTGTTCAAGATATTTATTTTTAAATACAGCTCTATAATTAGATTTTAAAATGTGTAGGCATGCAGAGGACTAGAAAATTCCATTATTCATTGTCAAGTGCCCAAGTAGTTTCTCTTGGCACTCATCTGTTTCTTGTAAATATTTATCTGTTCAAATACACGATATGGTGTAGGGACATGAAGCTGCTGTTGCTTTTGAACAGTATTTAATAGATCGGTGCATTTGGTGTGGAAGTGAGGAATAAGTTTTTATTTCTTCCTTCTAATGCTGCTGCCTTATCAAGAAGTACAGGTAGATGAGAAAGAGACACTCAAATTCAGTTGTTGGGGGATCCGGAACTGCTAGCTGTTGTGAACCCAGACAGGCTGTGCTGATGCGTCTCTGCTTTAAGGCTTTCTTCTCTTGTTCTTGTCTCTGGCAAAAAGCAGTTGTGTATCAGCCCTATTAATAGCCCTCTTTGTTTATAATAATTAATAGCGCTGTTCATAGTATATCTGAAGGTACATCCTGTATGTAGCTCTGGGTACACATAGATTTGAATAGCATTTTGGTATCTTGGAGTGATTCACTTGTAAGTAATACCTCGTGGCAGCCTTCAGGGAAGGAAGAAGTTAAGACTTCTGGTGCCCTAGTTTCTCTTTAGCGTAAGAGAATATTCCACATGCTCAAATTGGTCATTAGAATCCAACATACTTCAAATAACACTGACGTGGCGTGTTTCCTCTCAGCAGAATGACTATAGAATGTCCAAAGAGCAGTTTTCCTTTTATTATGAAATGCCATCTGTGCTGTGTTGTTGTTTAGGGGTGGGTTTTTTTTGTTTTTTTAGTTTTGTTTTTAATGGAGCAGGAATTCTAGAATTGTCCCTGTCAGCAGGAGACTAGATATAACAATAGGAAAATAGGGATTTGGTAGATCATGTGGAAAGAATTTATATGGTGGATTTTGCAACATGATCTCTTTGAAGTTGTTTTGAGTTACTGCCATCTTTTCATTTAAATTATTTTTTTGAATGTCTTGAAATTTCAGTATGATTAGTAACATATTGCCTGATCTAACAGAACTTTAAGTAACATGGATAAAATGATTGAAGAGGTCTTTCCTGCATCCCGAAGCTTTCACTAATAAATGAGTTGTAAAACTCATCACTGCATGATTTGGGAGAGTTTTAATTGGCTTGACATAAAAGCCATTTTATAAGGTTACTTAGCGATTGTTGCTGAGGCTTAAATAATAAAACAGTTTACAGAAATCTTAGATTGCTACAGTTGCCATGCTCTCAAATAAGTTTGAATTGCTCCCGTCTTTCACAGTTCAAGAAATACCTGTCTGAAATAGCATAGTAAGTATAAGCACTGGATTTTGAGGCTGGCCCGAAGTAGCACAGCAAAATAGCATCACATCAAATCCACCTGAAACAAGTGGACCTGTGAGAGAAAAAAATAATAAAGAAGTTATAAAAGGCCACAAAACCTATGTGGTGGTTGGATGTGTTGTCAACTTCAAAATGCAAAAGGGCATAATAAGTAGTGAAGTTATACAAGTGTAATAACAAACTTTAATTAATTTCCACTAAAAACACTTTGGCAAATACAATTTCAGATGAATCTTTTTTTTTCCTTATTTCTCATTTGTTATGACATATAGTCTACCTGCTGGTGTAAAAGAAGGGACACGTTACCTTTTTCCACGATCAGCAAGTTTATCATTACAGGGGTGATATTCACACTATTTGCAAACTGTTGTCTTCCAGCATACTGTCTGGAAGAAAAACTTGGTTTTGTGTATGTTTTCTGCCATGTCTAACTGTTCAACATCTGGCTTAGAGTGAAAATTCTGTTTTTTAAAAAAAAGGACACAAATTTCAGCCAAAAAGCTTGCTGAATTAAATTAGAAAATAGTCCTTTAGCATTGGAGTCATACAGTTTAACAGCAGTAGTTTGTAACTACTTTTTAATTAAAACATTACTTCAGTTTTCTGTTACTGCTAGAAACACAGCTCCTAATTCCCCTTTTCATATTAACTTACCAGCTATATTGCTGGTGTGTGTGTATATATAGCTAACATCAAATTGTTTGACATTCAGAAAAGATTCATTTAGCGGAATGGGTCAGGTATGCAGCCTAGCGTTGAAAGGAATCTGTTCCTTTCATTTCATGACAAGTTTGGTTCATGACATAATACCATATAAATGGTCTTTGAAGAAAAATAATTGTGTATTATTTAATTGTATATTGCTCCGTTCAAAGAATAGCTCTAAAACTTACATGCTCTGTATTATTTTAAATGGAATGTATGCACAAGCTAACATCTCTGTCTCTGTGGGGAAGGAGCCCGTTTTGCATTTGACTCCTCAGCATTTCTTGATTGTCATGTGATGGTTTTAGTTTCTTGCTAAACCTGCATTGAAAATTGATTCATTGTTCTCAGTTTTCTTGACAGTTTTGGGTACTGTGTTCTCTCTTCCTTCCCCCTTCTGTTCCACATCTTTGACTATGGTGTGCATACATGCATAATACCAGGTATCGTTTTCCTATTGAAATGACAGTTAATGCTAGAAGACCAGAACTGAAAATAGGCATGAAAGATGAAGGGGGCTGCTATTTCACTACAATTTCATACAAGTCTCGACAAAGTTTATATTTTTCCAGTTACTATACTAGAATTTGCAACACTGACCACAGTTCCTGTTTCCTGCTTAGATAAGCATACTGTGTGCTACAAAGCTACATTAAGTGGCATTGCTTGGTTCCTAGAACTAGGGGTAAATTGTACGAAAAAGAATAGGCATAAACTTTAGACATGAAAAAGAATTTTGCCCTTGAAAACCTGACCGGAGTCTTACCCGGGTATTTATTAAGTTGTTAAATTATCTGATCTGAGGAGAGGGAAAAACTGAAATTGTAGAGACATTAGTGGTTGTCTAACTGGCTTGGTGTTATGATCTTTCCTTTTAAATTTAAAGAATAAATGCGTTAAATCTTCCTTTTTGCCTTCAGGGACATCATCCTACTCTCATCAAGGTTACGGCTGTGAATCAAAGCTGTATAGCCTTGACCATGGCCATGAGAAACCTCAAGACAAGAAAAAGAAAACCTCTGGCCTTGCCACCCTCAAAAAGAAGTTCATTAAGCGTCGGAAATCTAGCCGATCTGCTGATCATGCCAAGCAGATGCGAGAACTTCTCTCAGGCTGGGATGTCAGAGATGTTAATGCGTTAGTGGAAGAATATGAAGGGACGTCAGCCTTAAAGGAACTTTATCTGCAAGCTAATCTGGCAAGACCGGAAGCCAGGACGCTACAAAAAGACATGGCTGATCTTTATCAATACAAATATTGCACTGATGTAGACTTAATATTTCAAGAAACTTGTTTTCCTGTGCATCGTGCAATCTTGGCAGCAAGATGTCCATTTTTTAAGACTCTGCTTTCTTCCTCACCAGAGTATGGGGCAGAAATAGTAATGGATATTAACACAGCTGGCATAGATATGCCTATGTTTTCTGCTTTGTTACACTACCTTTATACAGGAGAGTTTGGAATGGAGGATTCAAGGTTTCAAAATGTTGATATCCTTGTGCAGCTTAGTGAAGAATTTGGAACGCCGAATTCCTTAGATGTTGACATGCGTGCCCTGTTTGATTACATGTGCTACTATGATGTGGTTCTTAGCTTTTCATCCAACTCTGATTTAGTTGAAACCTTTGGAAGTCAGAACTGCCTAGATGAAGAGCTCAGAGCTCACAAAGCTATTATTTCATCGCGATCTCCGTTTTTTCGTCACTTGCTGCAAAGGAGGATACGAACCGGTGAAGAAATCACGGACCGAACTCTGCGGACTCCGACTAGAATTATATTGGATGAGTCTATCATACCAAAAAAATATGCTAAGGTCATTTTGAACTGTATGTATACGGATGTGGTAGACCTCTCTGTTTTGCACTCCAGCCCTTCAGTGGGTAGTTTAAGTGAAGTTCAGGCTCTTGTAGCAGGAAAACTCAACATGACGAGGGCTGAAGAAGCTATGGAGCTTTACCACATAGCATTATTTCTGGAGTTTAACATGCTTGCACAAGGTATGTAGTACTTTGCTTTCTATAGAATAAACAACTTTGTTAGAACAACTTTTTTAGCTTGTGGTTGATTGTGATACTTTAAACGGTTTAATATTAAAGCTGTTAATGTTAAAAGATAGTATTAAAATAAGTTAGTGGCTTTTGGGCAATAATCCAAAAAGTAGTTTAAAAAGAAAGGAGGGGAAGAAAGTGTTTTTTTCCCCCCCAGCTTTGAGCAGGTCAGCTTTCTCCACTGATATCTCACCGATATGGCAGCCAGTAAAGCATCAGTGGGTAATGAAGCTCTGTTTCTCCCATCTGGCCCTGTATTTTCTCTTCACAGTACCTTTCAGTAATTCTGTTTATCCTCCTGGAGTAGGAGCAGGGTATACAGTGGGTAATACACCTTCATGTGTTCTGGCTTGGGGGAGAAGCAAGAAACATCTGCTTGTATTTCTGCTCTCTGCCCGTAGATAAATCAAATGGCTTTTTGCAGGTGGAGTTATTCATATTTCAAGTGCATCTTACCTTTAAAATGCAGATGCACAATAATTGCTGTGGTATGCTTCCATAGTTAAATGTTAATTGAAGAAGAAATAGAAACTCTGTCTCTGTGGGAGGAGGGGTATCTTAAATAAGTGTAAATGCACCACTGATGTGTCATTTCACTGTAGGAATTCTATATGGCTGTTACATTATTGTAGGACTGGGAGAAAAAGGGGTGTGTTGCTGGGGGGGGGGGGGGGGGAGGAAGCTGAGTTTGAGCTGTTGAATTACCGGAACGAACAATATTTGCTCTCATGAAACAGTTTAAATGCTACTCTTCAAGCAGCTTACCCTGTAGCCTAGTCAGCAGAAGCTACGAGTTGGGACTTTTGTCTTCATAAGTCCCATGAGTCTCATGAGTTGAGAAAGCTGTACTCTAGGCTTGAACATAGTAGCTAAGTGTCTGTGTATGTGTGGTGTGTGTGTGTTTTTCTTTTAAGTGCTAACAACTTCATTTGTCTGTGGTTCTTACTTTTTTTTTTTTTTTTTTTTAAAGAGAGTCTTTACTCCTTCCTGAAAACTGGATCCTTCACTCTGGTGATAGTACAGTACCTAGCATTACTGGTTTTCTTTTGAAAAATGTTAGCTTAAGTCTTGTGTTCTTCCTATTTTGCAGTATAAGTATGCATACTGAGTCTTGCTGTCAGTTGCTGGCAAGGTACTTCAAGAAAAAGGAAGTTATTTTCCATCTTTGAACCGGAGATAACGCATCCGTGTTACCTAGGGATAGAAAAAGTGCTGTATGAGTTTTAACTGTGAGTGTCATTATGGAAGCATGCTATTCATTTCTGATAGGTATAACTGGTCTTAATATTTCTGATGTTTATCTACTTTCATCTATAAGTCATTTTTTGGGTATAAGTGGTGTGGAAGGGATACGAGAGAGCCTTCATGAGAGTAGCAAATGTTTAGAATTGCTATGAAGTATTATCTGTTAGCGAACAGACTTGAATGATTATTTGTGTAGTTTATGTCAAAGGGAGTACGCAGAGTCTAATATTACTGGTTAATGGAAGGTAAACTTTAAAAAAGTTTAATTGCGCTAGTGTTGCAGGACATAAAGATTTATTTCTTGATGCGCAGAACTGGAAGCAGTCAGTGTTTTCAGACTTAAAGTTTAGAAGATTTCACATCTGGCCATTATTTTTGAAGATGATTCAAAAGTTGATGCAGTCTTTCTGCACATGGAGGGTGGCCAAGGCAATTGCAACCTCTGGTGGGGTTTCTGAGCGGCGGACTAATTCCTCTTGTGGTGGCAGGAGCTTTACTTGTCATTTCATCTGCTGGTATTTGATTGAACTGTTCAGTGGCTGTGTTAAACTAAGTGGTGTGTTGCAGTTGTTGCAACTGCTTCAGGCCTTGCTCATGGGGAATAAGTTTACTTCTGAGCTCACTAATTGGGAATGGAATTCACTGAGATATCAGCAATACAATTCCCTTAAGCTAGTGTAACTCTATTAAGAAAAAAACTTCTTACAGTAGGCCTGTACATCAGTAGCTTCTAGCGGTCAAAAACTTGACAAGGTTATGAAGTTTTTAGTTTAGTGTTAATCTAACAGAATTCAGTAAAATAGAAAACTTCTTAAGGAGGGGACAGATAGTAAAGAGCAGATAAAATCATTGCAGAAGAGATCATGCTTATAATAGGTTCTCCTAATGGTTATATTGAACTGTGAAAGATAAAGATATGGGAAACTAAGCAGTTAAACTACTGTATCTTCCCTAGAGGATGATACTAGGAAGCTACTTTTCCGATGACTTTTCAGAAAGGCACCAGCTGCAGAGCAGCTGGGCTTGCAGAGCCTCAGCAGCACGCCCTGGTGACTGGGACTGGCTAGTGCAACCGTGCGGGCTCTGTCAGCACTGCTCACGGATGGACCCGAGCTGCGAGCGTGTTAGGGATGGCGATTGAGAGCGGATGAAGGGATGCTACGGCCTTCAGAGATCTCTTTCCTCCTTTCCATAATAAATCCAAAGTGGTGAGCTGTGTGATGAGGAGGCCAAGTGAGGGGATGAGAAGTTGTGGATGTATGCATAGAGGAGAAATGCCATAAAAATGCAGGAAAGGATTGAAATTATGCATACTACTAAATGTAAATTCACAGATATTTCCTCCCCACCCGCCCCCGGCTATGGTAAGTGTTAACTTGAACTAATAACGAGTTTTAAAAAAACGCTGTTACCTAGTTACAGGAGAAGAGCAGCAAGCTCTTTGTAGAAAATCTATATATGCCATAGAAGACGGTATTTAGTAGCTTCACGTTTAGTTTGCAAAGTTTGTTTTTTAGCTTATTGGTACTATGTGCTCACACTGAAGAATTGTCCAGGTCTAAGCTACCCAAAATTAAAAGGAAGCTTATGTGATTTCAGGGGAGAGATATATGCCTGCATTTGGCTAACAGATCATTTAGCAAAGTATGCAGACCTCCGTAATGGCTAATTTTCTTATTCTAGCCCTTCTAGTAAGGGAGGACAAGGTGTTAAGGTAATACTTGACATAAGGTAGGTGATGGGGCTCTTCATTTCAGCAGTGTCTTGGCTCCAGTTTCACATCTAGCATACTTCTGTACTTGAAGTTGTCACTCAGACATCAGAGTTCAAGATGTTATGCAGCGAGATGCTAGATGAGACAGCATTGCCACGGTATCAGAGACAGCTGAGTGGGCAAGTTTCTTGAAATCTCTCAGCCTAGTCCTCTAATAATGCTTCCTAGCCTGTCATGCTGTAGGTATCCTGTTTTGCCTGTGTTTTCTGACCTGAATCCATCCGTTGGCTTCCCCGGTAGTTAACCTCCATAGATTCTCTCCCCCTCCCACCCCCACCCCATCCCCAGTACAAGTCATTGATTCAGTTCATTCGTATTAGCCAATTCCAAACTTGCTAAAGCTTATCTCCCTGGTTTCCTGAAAAATATTTTGGACTCATTATGTGTAAGTCTGGTTACTCTTTCCAACTCATTTTGCTTACTTTTACCCGGTTTTGGCTGGGTATTGGTAGCTGAGTGTCAAGTGAAGTTTGTATTTTTAATAGCTTCTGATCATCAGGGGTTTTTATTTTCAATTGTTTTGTTTGATTTGTCTTCAAGGTCCTTTCTAAGAAGTGTCCAGATGTTGTCATTTTTTTCTTCAATTTCAGCAGAAGATTCAGCTTTGACTCTTTCCATGGGAATATTCCTGCTTCTGCATGGTGATACTCCTTTTTCTGACCCTGTCCTATTTTAATAGATGGTTTCCCAGTGATGGTTTGTGCTAAGAACCTCTACTGTCCAAGTAAAGCAAAACTACTTTGGAAAGCTTACTCAGGCTTCCATTTGATTTGATGCTTCATCTGATCATTATGTATTCCAAGAGAAGCTGAAATCGGCCTTTAGATATCAATGAAGAAATTGGCAAGCAAATCTCATCTAATCATGCTAAAACCTATTGCACTCAAATAGCACAGAGACTAGAGTGCCACAGTACTTGCTCACTATCAAAATAAGTACTTTAGTGCTTCCACAGTGGCTATGAGGGGTAGAGCACTCCCCAGGAGGTTCAAGCGCATCTCAGTGGAAGAGATGTACTCTGCCTGCTTGCTTCTGCATTCTGTCGCTGCTTTTATGTCGTCTTGCTACCTTGCTGCTCTCCCTTAATTATACTGGTGTGATCGATTTTTACCACATTGACTCACAAAGAGATCAGCTGTAAAATCACTTCTCCCTTCTTCTGTAGCACAGATCTTAAAACCAAATCAGATCTAATCCTGTTTATTATGCAGTTAAACAACCCTTTCTTCCTTCCAGTTTTACAGCACAGCAGTGGATGTGGCAGTGCAGTGAGTTAGGCTAGTTGTTGCTGAGAAGTTTTGACTTCAGGTATCTTAAATCTGTTAGATGCCTATATTAAATGTGATTCCTCCTTTGCATCTTGGCCCTGGTTCTGACTCTCTCATACAGTCCCATTGAGGTGGTGGAGCAACGTGTGTTTGTGTTACAGATTCTTGGATAATGGGACCAAATGCAGTAGTTCTGCCTGGGAGTTTTTTCTACCTGCTGATTCAAAAAAGTTGCTCTAAATTCAAACAAAGGGAAATAAGTTAATTTTAGACTTGCTGCTATGTATCTCTTTTAGGTGTTGACTGACTTCTTACTCTTGTCAAGAAGAAAGAAACTTTTAAAATAAAGTCATATTCTGTAGTGCAGCCTTTGATCTAGAGGCAGATATCATCTAACATCAAAAGTACCCTTGATCTCTGCAGGACTGAAACACAAACACCAGGAAGCCAGCAGTAGCAGTATTAAATGCACGCAAATGCATTGTGGGAAGATTAGAGCAAGTATGCCAGCTATGTATCAGTGCAGTATGAATGCTCCAAGGAACTTGTCTGGCACTCGTAACTATAAAATAAATTGATGTGATTAAGTAAATATTAACATAAATCTGATCTATTATCTCCTTACTATGACTCACTTGTACTCAAGCCTTAAGTTTCTACTTAGGTTTTATGTTAAGAAAATGAAGAGGGGAGAAAGCTGGAAGTGGAAACTGCTTCCTTAGAGCATTGTTACATTCCAGGGTTGAGTACAAAGGCAGTGAATTGGACTTGAGTTGTGCAGCTGGGCACATAATTATGTTGTTGCAAAGGAATCAAACTGTTGCAGTGAAACAACTTGGTCATTGCTTTCAGATTTTTATTTCAGCAACCTGTGTTGCAGTAATTATGTGGCTTTAAACACATACCTAACAGTGGTGGCTAGCAGTAGTACCTCTGAACATCAGCTCTTCTTCCCTCAGCCCTTCATTGTTCCCATGCTAAGGTCTTCCTTAAGTTTCATCATGGTTGAGTTGGCAGCTTTTTGTCTGCTCTACAGTTGCTTTCTACTTAAAACTGGATCAGCTGTATTGCTGAATGTGCTGCTTAAGGAATGCTGAAGCCCAGTCAAGGGCTGTTATCAACTGGTAATCACAAGAAGCGGAAGGTGTAAATGCTAATTTCAGGCTTCTTGAATTCAGGTATTGCGCGTGTGGCAGAAGCAGGAGTGTGAATTTGTTTTCATTGGCTGGGAGAGAGAAATGTTAAAGTTTTTGCCACAAGTTTTGAAGGCTTTGAACACTTAACTGTTATCTTTCACTTCTGGCTACATTTACTATTTCAAAAATCCGTCTATTAAAAAGCTGTTTAACCTAAGATTTTTAGCTGTGTCATATTATCATAGGTGAAGATATTTTCAAGTTACACAAGTTTGTTTTATATCTGCTCCCTAATTTAATATATTTCAAAAGGCTGGATAATACTCTATTAGAACTGATGCAATTTACCAAGCTTTCGCGGTGGAAGGATGCAGTTAGGTCAGACCCTATTTTGTGTCGTACTGATTTTCAGATCATATTTTAATTTTGCTTTAACGATCTTAAGTGCTATAAAGTCAGCTCTGTGCTTAAATTAAGCACAAAACAATACTGTACACCTCAACAGTTCCATAATAGGTATACTTTGAATGCATCCTCCTAAGGATAGGAAAACATGCATATTTGTCTTTTGTGCTTAGGAAAAAATGATAACTTAGGAGGATTTTTAAAAAGCTCAAAAGAAGTACCAGACTTTACAGTGGCCTTCAAAAGTGGGTGACTGCTAATGCCCATTGAGACCATCTTGATCTCCAGCACTGATTAGGTAGTTTTCCCTGCTGTAAAACACTCCTGCAGGTTTCGGGAACTAAAATTTGCGTGCTTCATAGTTCTGTGATGGGGAATGTACTGGGCTACCTAAGTAGCCATTCACTTTACAACAAAAAACTTCAAAGTGAGATAATGTTTGAGGAGGAGATGGAAAAGAGCACTAAAACTTGAAGAAGCCGGAAACTTGTAGTGTTCCTGTAACACAGAGAATGTGGTGCTGCAGAAAAGAATGTTAATCAACCGGGAGGAGTTAGGCTGCTAAAACTACCTTGTTTTGTAACTACAAGGCTAATCAAAATACGATAAAGATGGATGCTGAACAAGATGCCATGTGCGTAATGCAACTATAGGGAAGTACAGGTGGCTGTGGTAGCTGCTTATATGATAACCACTAAAAAGCTGTAATTTCCTGTTTGTACTGTCTGCTTCCTGGCTTACTCTTACTATTTTTGTAGCTAATGTTTCCCTACTTCTGTGGAGAACCTAAATTCCTATTGCCACGTCCCTGAAGTTACAGGCGGTCACTTGAATCTGACGCAGATCACTGACTGTCAAAAGTGGTGCTATTGCCCTGCTTTCCACGTTTGCCTACTTGTTTGTTCTCTGCGCTGGCAGTAGGGTTTGTCTGATTAAGGACCTACTCTAGCTGGAGGCAGACTCGGCAGAAATGAGTTGACCAGCTTATTGCTTCCGAGTTCTGACTGTAGCACAAAGGACAGGAAATGTGGGCTGTAAGAGGAGGATGATCTTGTTTGATAGCACTCTACAAGTTGGTTAGCTTTTGTGATTGCTTAGTCACAGCCTACAAGCATGGACCCTCTCCTAAAGAATTAACAAGTACAGGACACGTATTGCACGTTTGGGTCTGTAAGACATGAGAAGAAAGCTGGTCAAATGTCTTCCCCTTCCTGCCAGAAGATTGGCTGGAACAGTAGGGGTGCTCATTGATGGAGAAACAATTCTCAAGCTTCCAAATATGTCGTAGTCCAGACCAGGTATGAGTCATACTGCTGAACTGTTCTTGAAGTACCTGCAAGTTTAAAAGTGTGGGTCATGGCTGCCAGCATGATTTGTTCTAATGTGACAAATTTAAGAAAACATTCAGGAGCTTCTGGACCCCAGTTCATCATCTAGATGAATTCTTAATACTTTTTTTTCATGTCACCAGTAGTTTGCCTGAGTTTAGGGGAAAGGTCCCCTCCACAAAATTGAGTTAGATCCAGCTAATGTTGTAGTAAGAACTTTGTTTAATGCCATTTTTGCTAGTTGTTGAGGACACTTAATTTGTTTTAATAGGTCTGCCAATTGTCGTGATAGAATTCCAGTCTACTAGTTAGTATCTTAACCATGGACTCAAGCTATTTGTTTGGAAGGGCTGTGGGATCACATTTGAGAGAGAACTGGGGAAGTAGAAAGGACTTGTTCATAGATGGGATTCCGCAGAAGGAGTGCATGAGATCTCCGTTTGTCCCAGGTGTGATAGAGAATGTCATCTTTCTTTTTTTTTTTTTTTTAAGCTGAATTTCTGAGAGATGCTAATGCCCACAGAAGCTTACATTTTTGGGGCATTGTAAATGAATCTTGGAAAGGCTGTCCCTGCCTGAGTATTATAAAAATAATACTCATAGGAGAAGAATGCTCCTTTCAACTGTGAAGAACAATTTTGTGGCTGCTAGTTGACTGCCTTTTTGCCAAATGGCTGAGTGTTAAAGCAAGGAAAACTTCTATCAAAAAAGAATTTGGATTTCTTCTATAGCTGGAATTGAGATGCTCCAACTTACTAGGAGTTCAGAAAACGCTTTCATTATCACCTAATGCTTATTTAGGAGGAAATACTTTTAATATGCATTCTGTTCTGACACACTGATGAAATTATTTAAGAAAACCATTGTTTCATTTGCTAGGCATCCTAAGCAAGCTTTTCACCTGGTGTGTTAATGATAGTTGCGGTATAATGAGACTTGATGGAAGAATTAAGATCAAACTGATGCTCTTTGTTTTTTATAAATTGGTAGTACTCAGCTCTTCGGAACTGCATTTCTCATGGCAGTAGTTTTCTCTCTTTGCAGGGAGCAGCTATCCTCATTTTTTTCAAAAATAAACATCAGATGTAGAAATGCTGTGACTGGCATTCACCTTGAGATAAGTCTCTCTTGCTCTTACAGTTTGTTTCCTTGTGAGTGATTTCAGTGGATGTTTGGGTCTACATGCTGCCTTTGAAATGAGAGTCTTTAGGTGTAATCATTAGACTTCAGGGGAATATAATAGCCTTCTGAAATCAGCTTGCATGCAAATACAGTAATTAGAATGCACAAAAGCTTATGTTGGAATTTAGCAGGGAAAGACTTACTGTAGCAGACTACCCTGAAAAATTTTTCAAAAAGCTGTGGATTTTTTATTTAGAGACGCTAACTCTGCTTAAGCATGCTGTAACTAGGCTTTTTCCAGTGTCTGATGAGCTTTCATTGGCCTTGTCAGGTTTGCTGCTAACTTTCTTCTTATGAGCCCCAAAAGGCAAGGAAATTGGGGGTGGGGGGAAGGGAGCAGTTAAAAAGCCTGCTGTTAAATATGCATTGTAAGTAAAAATGGATTCTGAAGTGGAAAGCTTCCAGATTTCATTCACTTTTACTTCTGAGATACGCTGAAGCGTTCTGAGCTTCTGTAAATAGCTTTTTCCTGAACACTAGTTTCCAGGGATTTGACTGGAATTTTTGAAGACTCTGCACTGAGATTTTTCCCTTAGGCTTCTTAGAGATTCCCATATCTAGAGAGAGCGGCTCCTCTAACTTGTTCCGAAAAACAAGTAGTGTATTTTGGAGAGCAGTTGTTGCCTTCTGCTTTCATCTGTACCAGCCACAGTCAGGCGCATGTTCCAAGTCCCTCAACCAGCCTTTGCTGCATGTTCACTGCTCACTACAGTTCGATCCTTGCCGTACAGCTTGGCTGTTAATATCTACAATAAGACATTGACCTTGCTTGTACTGTGGCTCAGCTATTCTAAATGGATTTTTCTCAGAAACAGCAAACTAGCGTTGTTTGCTAAATGAAAATAGGTCTCTCTGAGAACTTCCACGTTAGTCATGGTAAAGAACAAAACAGCTGTTCAGACATCACTTGAAGCTCATCCCTTTGTCAAAAGCAAATGTAGAATCTAGCATGGGATGAAGAATATAATGTTACCTTTAACGCATCTTCCAGAAGTGTGTGTGCTTTTGTTAGCTCTTATATCAGTGGCTACTCCAATATAAGGCCTGCTAGGAAAGATTCTGTTTTAATTATGAACTTGGGAAAATATATTACTGTTGGGGATGCAGATGTTGTTCTCAAATTCCCTTTGAAAATTAATAAATAAGATAAGTTGTTTCCAAAACTAAGTCTACATTCAGACATATTCCTGGAATCTACTGTAAACATTCTCACTGAACAAGGACTCTGTTATCTTACCTATTATGATCTTTTAATTTTTCTAAACTTAGTAGGTATAAAAGGTAGAATATCGTTCTTGCAATCAGCGTATCTGGACTTTGTTTTCATAGTATAAAGCAAAAATCTGTATGCTTAAACATGAGGGAGGTTATAAATTTACCTGTCACATTAAATTATTGCTTCCTAATACCTTCTCCCCCCTCCTGCTCAAGCGTTCCCTTTTCAGTGGCTTCGCTCCTAAATAGTAGTTTCCTTGATGGACGTCTCTCTGCTTGCCTGAAGTATAGTGTTCACTTTTTACTCCTTAGTGATTTATCCTTCACAGTATTAGTTGCGATAGAAATGGAGTCAATGCTTCCATTCCACATGCTAACCTATGCGGAAAAGTAAGAGCTCTTCTTAATCCTGTTAATCCTTTTGCTGTAAGTGCTTTTTGCATATGTGCAGGTGGTTCAAAATATCAGGTGTAGCACCAAGAGAGCCTATTTGTTTCTTTTCTTGACAAGCATTAGGATTACTCTACTAAACACTTAGTAACTCAACTTAATCTAAGAACTCAGTAATAAGATACAGTTCTCTAAACAAGTGTTACAGCTCAGTTTTCTCTGTTTCAAGAATGCTTAAAAAATGGTCAAGTTTAAAAAAATAAAAAATAAAAATAAAACTGCAGTGTAAGCATCCTGCTCTTAACATTCCATGGCTTTCATGGCCTGTATCTGTATCCAAAACTATCTCATTATTGAGCTCTTGAACTGAGTTGAGTTGTAATTTTGTGCCTGTAGCTGATAGTGGGTTGGCTTTGTGAAGAAAAATTCCTGTTTTAGAATTCTGTAACTGGCATCTTTATTTTCCAGATGGAAAGTATTCTATGTGTATGTGAATTGGATGTAAAATTGAAATGAGCAAAGTGCTAATGTCAAGTTACTGACACTGTGGTACCTCTGTCTTAGCGCAGTAACCCCAACCGCCTGTCCAAGCGCTCATTTTTTTCAGTCCTCTGGCAGTACGTTTCCTCCAACTCTGCCCATCTCAGTCTCTTAATATACAACATCCCTAAACATCTCGTCTCTTTCAAAAGCCCCGCGTTCTGTGAAAGCGTAAGTCCTGATGCTGCAAAGGGTTCAGAGGAGCTGTACCAGATCCGACATGAGTGTATCTGCTTCTCAGATATTCCACTTTCTGGTTCCATATCTGCAGAGGTGCTTTTGATCCTGGCATCCCTCTGTGCCTTGCTCAGTATGGAAGCCAAGGCGGTAGCCTAGAACTACCATTGGTTCCTACCTTCTCTACCAGTCAGAAAACTATGCTTTGCTGACTTTATTCTGTGCTGAGTAGCTGAAAATCAGCAACACCTCTCAGCTTTTGGTCCTATCTCAGGAGAGGCAGCAGGTGTAGTGATACGGACAAAAGAAATGTTACACTCGGCTGCTGTGGCAGACATGCATTTATGGATCTGTTTTAGGTAGGGATGACTCGGATTCAAATGTGCAACTTTTAGGTTAAACACTTGGATAATGTGTGTTAATCAAAGGTGTTGTAGTATTACTGGACTAGTTTTTTAATCATTCAACCAGGCATATCAGCAGAAACGACACTTCATGTGGCTTTAAAAGGTGAATGATTATATAATCTGAGTCCTAAGTCACAACTAAAATATATTTAAACTTTTAGAGTTCAACTCTGTTTGCAAATTTTGATCTGTCGGGCATTTCTGATTTTAATCTCACAGTTGTTATGATGGAGTCATATACTCCTTTGTATTACTTATTTAGCTGTGTGTTAGTTCTTCAGGATCAAACTGCCTCTGTAACAACACTATTGATTCTTGCTTTTATTCCATAGGCTGTGAAGATATTATTGCTGAGAGCATCTCATTAGACACCTTAACTGCCATTCTCAAGTGGAGTTCTCAACCGTATGGGTCCAAGTGGGTACATCGTCAGGCATTACATTTCCTCTGTGAGGAGTTTACCCAGGTCATGACTTCAGATGTCTTCTATGAACTAAGCAAGGACCACCTGCTTACAGCTATTCAGTCTGACTATTTACAGGTAACTTTACAGTTCGGAGTACAACTGGTCCTGCTCAGAACAGGATATGTTATATCGTTACTGGAAGTGTTTCAGAGTAGATCACTATAAACTGTAGTCAAGAGTTTGTTTGCACACTGAGTTTTCTATTGGGATATATTAAAAAAGGAGAGAAAAAAAAAAAGAAAAAAAAATTGAAGTAGCAATTAAGAAAACTACTCTGTTCTTGGCTTGTAACACAGCCCAAACTGGTTATATATGCTATTGCTTGGAAGCCTAATAATAGTACAGAAACAGCTGCAAACTGTTTTAGATGAAGCGTTTCTAGATTTAACACTTGCCTGGCATGTGTGCGTGTCTTTTGTTTATAGATATGTATATACAAAAAGATTACATGGTAGTAGTTGTTATGCTATGACAATGTGTATCCTAGGTTGGGGCAGACGAAGAGCAAATAAACTAGTAATCATTCAAAAGACTTCACTTATTTGTTCTGGGAAACAAAAAATTCTCTTCTGTGAAGTATTGCAGTATTTCATTTTTGTCATGACTTTTATACAGTGATGGTGTAGTTTTAAGGGGAGGAAACTATACTGACTAATAGAAAGCTTGTGGATTTTTGCTGCCTCTCCTCTGTAGAGTTGATGTGTTTGTAATGATGACCAACCATATAGGTTACCTCCTTTTTTCTCTTGCTGTTGTTAAACTTGTTCCTCATCCTACATCTAGAGAGTATTGTATATAATAGCACAGATCTGCGAATCTGTGCTCAGTTGATATCACTGCATAAGGAACCCCCTCCAGAGCTCAAAACAGAGCACAAACCTAAATAAATCTATCTTGCTCTGTGTTTATGCCTGTCTTTTTTTTAAGACTGACATCTCACCTGGATCTGTTTTGCACCACACACTGAAAGTGGAATCAATGAAGACTTTGAACAGGCTTCAGTTGTTGCAATTGCTTCCTTGCTGAACCAGCCTTCTGTTTCTTATTTGTTTTCTTGATAGGGCAACTCAGTTTAGAATTGGAGCTAAAATTTGGTCTGTTGTATATTCCCATGAAGAATGCCTCATCATTTGAGAAATGACAGGGATAGTACCAGCAGTAAAGCCATATTCAAATCCATTTCCCCTTTTTAAGCTTTAATCTTTAAGGCTTTAAACTTTAAGAAGTCTTACTCATATTCAGATTTGTTGTTAGAAACTTCAGGACATGCTGAAAACCCAGTTTTTTAAATGCAGCATGCAGGATTGCAGAAAACAACTAGCTAGCGTATACAGCATGAGCTTATTCCAGAATTTGTATTGGAAATGATGACTTTAGAAATGATAAACAGTTAAGCTGAAAAGCTGTTTAACAGTAACAAGTTAGGAGTGTGGGTTAGGAAGGACTGCTTAAAAACGTGCGAGGGAGAAGAGAAGCAGCAGACTGCACGACTTATTTTTAAAATGAGATATGTCTTTAGAAGTGGGCAAATGTTCCAGGTTCTGTGAAAATTGCTTTGTTTGGGAAAATTTTTTTTGGTAGGAGGGTACAGTTAGTTCTACTGCATTTTTCCAGAGTTTATGTATCGGCAATACTAACTAAAATATTTAGAGCAAATGTTATAGCAGATCAGAAAGTACAAATGTTTATTTTGTTCCTGGTACAGTTGTATTTCTTTTTAACTGTGAAACATGCGAGATTTTTTTTTTTGGTACCATAAAACTAAGCATATAGAATTTCTCTTTCTACCAGGCAAGTGAGCAAGATATTCTCAAATATCTTATTAAATGGGGAGAACACCAATTGATGAAGAGAATAGCAGACCGAGGTAAGGATCCTTTTAAACAAACACACAGTACCAAACCAAATAAACCAAAAAGTGTGTCAGCCCTTTTTGTGGGTTATCTGTAATTTAAGGAAACTTAATCTCTTCTGCTCATAGTATAGTCAAAACTAAACAAAAGCATTAAAATGAGAATTTCTCTTCTTTTAAAAAAAAAAAAAAAAAGGCAAGCTTTTCTCTAGAAAAATAAAACCACAGGCATTGAGAGAGCTGGAATTGCTTAGCCTCAAGAAGAAAAGGATTGGGTGGAAGGGGGCCTTTATCAATGTCTGTAAGTATCTAATGGGAGGGAGTAAGGAAAACAGACTTCAGTGGCCCCCAGTGACAGGATGAGCGTACTAATTGAAACAGAGGAAACAATATTTAAACACAACAAAAAATTCTTTTGTGTTGTAAGGGTGGTCAAACACTGAAACACGTTGCCCGGAGAAGTTGTAGTCTCTGTCTATGGAGATGTTCAAAACCTGCCTGGACAGAGTCTTGGGCAACCTGCCCTACACTCCTTTGCGGGTGGGCTGGGGGAGCTTATACTAAGGTTCTGCAAAGGTCATCTATGATTCTCTGCTTTTTAATAATCTGTTTGATTTCCTGTTACCTCGGAGTAATTTTTGCTGCAACTAATTCATTAAATAGAAAAACTCTAGTATCCTTTAATTTGTGCTGATACAGGTTCTTCATGCTTGTTTGTTCTTATTTTCAGTTTACTGTGTCAACCTTTTGCTTCAGTTTCGGTACATTTCTCCCACAGAAGTCTGTGGTAGTGAGAAACAAGCCGTTAAGTGGTATTAATATTTTTTTCTAAAGTAGAAATGTACCTTTTGTTAGCTGAGATGCACACTATTTGCTGCAGTCATCATTTAAATGGTGATCTTGCGTGTGTTGGATGTGGGAAGCAAGTTAAATATATATTTCCCAGAGTACAAATGCAAGTAACTTGTAGTTCATCCATGCCTACAAAATGTCAGTCATATAATATAAGGAGAGGAATAAAAAAGACAGGATCAGCCTGTGTAAGAGCAGAGCCATGATGGTGCGGTTACTGTGTTTGGAGGGCTTACCACGTTATTGAAATCCACTATTACTGCTTGTGACGCAACTGTATTGTCGTGGCCGTTTTATACAGCAAAAGGTCTGTTAAAAGATGTGGTATTAATGATTTCGATAAGTACTTGCCTCCTACCTTCCAAATGAGATTTTACGTGTTTGTCTTGGGACATGTTGGAATATAATGGAGCCAATTAGACCATAACAGATCTGGATTGGTAGAGAAGCTAGTTGGAGCAGTTGTGCTTCTTGTTCTATGGTGTTCATTAAGTAAATAACTCTGTTTCCATTTCCTAGGTTAATCAGATAATGTGATATGCAAAAGGAGAAGTAAGTTCTGCCAAGTTTTGTCAAGTTAAGGCCATATTTAGTCTAGTAACTTGGTCTGAGTATAAGATGCTTCTTCAATGACGCTCCTGGTTTTGCAGCTCTAAATAGTGTTGTCAGTCAAATATCTGAAAGTGTTAGAAACCGCTGTAATACACGGTGGCCAAAACTTGAGCAGCACGTACTGAAGGGAAGATGCGTATGTCAGACAGGTTTCACCAAAGACCGAAGTTAGTCAAGTTTGGGTTAGGCACAGTACCTAAAATATAGATGAGGGTAGCTAACTCGGGAGGGAGAATGTGAGAATGTCATCTTGTCCCCTTGCACTCTTTCAGAAGATATCCCTTCTTGGCTTAAATAGATATCCCACAAACATAATGAGAACAATTTGATTTGACTGTGACACGGCTGTTATTAGGTGGGTTACACCTCTGAGGCTAGGTTAATTTATATCAGCGGTATCTCCTAGCTTTAATTTGCAGAAAGTAAGTTTCTGAAAACTACTGGGGAAGAGGAGAGGAGCTGCAGGAGAGAGTCCTTGGGGAACTGCAAGTAGCTAGGGATAAACGTTTTCATAGCATAGCTCTAGGTAGAGCCTTATAAACCTCTGCCTAACACACTGTTTGTGTTTTCTGCCTACTTGACGTTTTGAAACTGACAGCTGAACAAATGACCCATTTCAAATAAGCTGAACCTAACTATGCTGATGCTTTGTATCAGATCCTGGTGCATGAACTGGTTTTGTGGAACAGTGTTCATAAGCGTTGTGGGGTTTTGTCTGTTTTTTCAAATGAGATTTTTCTTTCCTTTCTTATAACTTCTTGTAAGTCCTATAACTTCTGCTTTTTCTTTTTAAACTCTTATTTTGGTGTAGACGTTTTACTTTTTGCTCCTTCTCACAGAGCCTAATTTACTGAGTGGTACTGCTCACAGTGTGAACAAAAGAGGTGTAAAGAGGCGAGATCTTGACATTGAGGAGCTCAGAGAAATCCTGTCTCCGCTTTTACCTTTTGTCCGCATTGAGCACATCTTACCCATGAGCAGCGAAGTACTGAGTGATGCAGTAAGTCAATCTTCTCATACAAATGTTATTTCCAGGATCTTTATACTTGAAATTCTACGAAAGTTCAGGATGGCGGGTTCTTTGAGAACTAGTTCCTAAGATGTCATCACTCAGAGTAATAGATAACATGACTCTTTCTGCTTAAATTTTCTGTACTTTGACTCTTTCAGAAGAATTCATATAAAAAAAAAAAAAGTCTAGAGATTCCATGTAAGAGACACAATTGTTGCAAATTTTTCCTATACACAGTGGTTTTGTTTATTCAATCAAGCATTAAACCTTTTTTTTTTTTTCCTGATTCTTCAAGATGAAGAGAGGCCTGATTAGTACACCTCCTTCAGACATGCTACCAACATCGGAAGGTGGAAAGTCTAATGCCTGGCTGCGGCAAAAAAATGCTGGAATATATGTGAGGCCAAGACTGTTCTCACCGTATGTAGAGGAGGCTAAGGTAATAATCATTAATAACATTTGGCCGTTGCTAAACTGGAATCATCAGGGGGTTCTGTAAACAGGGAAAATTTTTGGTGTGTTTTGTCTCTCTTTGCATGTACTGGCCTAAAATACTAACATTTTCAATTTAACAAGACTCACAAGATTGATCATCAGGCTCAAGTCTCTAGAACTGGTCAGAAAAATTTCAACAAAATTTTTTTTGTCGAAATTGAAATGTTTGCGAGACAGATCTTGATGAAATTCCACCGGAAACAAAGCAGCGTTCTGAGGGAAACCTCCCTGGTTTCCAGCCAGTTTGCCGGCCCAGCTCCTCGGCAGCCCACCTGGCAGGCGGATGGCAAGGTGAGAGCCTGAGAGTCCCAGTTTGCAGCTAGTCAGCAACCTTGGTGCCAGGTCTTTCAGGCTCCGCAGCTCTCACTAGAGCTGGGTGGAGAACTACCATTCCACTGGGCAGAGGACTTTGATTCAGACAAAACCAAGTACCAGAATATAATCAAAATTCTTTTGATCCTCTGCAAAATGGAATAAATATCTTGTGTCCCCTTTTAGAAAAGTCCCTTCTGTCCCACTCCAGCCGTAGTCGTCCTTCCCTATTTAAGGTCTTGCATGAGGACAGTAAAACTGAAGATCCTATAGAACCTCTGATATTGAGGAAGATCAGTGACAGGGTGGAGATGGTTCCTGTGCGGGGCAGGAACACGCCAAGTTCTACCTGACAGAATGGGCCCCTCATAGACCACTAGCTAATGTCACAACTTAAGGCAGCTATGATTTAGGGCAAGAGCTGATCAATCCCAGCAGCATAGTTGACTGCAGAACAGAAGGCTTAGGTTGAGGGTGTGTTCATCCATTTCACCTACGAACTCTAAACACTGTTCTGGTGAATACAGCGTTTTTGGCCCTATGCTTAAGAAAATACTTAGGGGTGTGAGTTGTCATTGATTATTCTCTTTGAGGGGAGTGGAGAACAAACTTTTTTGAATTTTGAGCACAAAGAGTAGAAAGGCAGGTGGCACTAAAGAAACAAAGGAAGACTAGCTGATTAAACTGTATTTTTGTACCTTGGATTGTTAAACTAACAAAAATGTGTTAAAGAATACATAATGAAAGCTATGACTCTTTTAGTACTCACTGTACAGTATAGAAGTGCTTTAGCAGTACTCTTAAGGCAAAAAGTGAATTCTTAAAATTGATTTTTCTGTCAGAAATCCTAGTTGGTTTTAGTTATGTTTTGCTGTTATTGTTTTTAAAGAGATCATTAACTGTTTAACTTTAGTAAATATGAGAATCATCCCTCTTCTATTTGGTGAATACTACTATTCATAGTTTGATTGTGAAGTGCAGGAATTGCTTATGAGTGAGTGATTTCAGTTAACTTTTACTCCTTTGTTAGCTTCCCATTTCTTCAAACAACTCAGTTTAGCATTAAATGAGACCTTTAACCAGGAGTATGCATAACCCCTTTCTATCAGTTAGGACATGTGAGGGAAGCACGTTTCACTTGCAAGCTATTATGTTTAACTCGATTTGCCAGAGTTTGAAATATAGGTAACAGTTTGAAGCAGAATCCAGAGGGTCTGGCTTTGGGATGGTTGCTTCCAATCTGGCAGTTACAGAATAAATAAGCAGTCTTCCCAACCCTTTTTCATCCGAATGCTATTTGCCCTGAAATTTGGTATGACTGGAAAATGGAATAGAAAATGCTGTGCAAAAGCCAAATACTGTTTGGGAGCTGAAGGACTTACGGATTAGGTACTGTTAGACTTGTGGCCTTGGGACTGCATTTGCAGCAGCTCCTGGTGAGTGTGCCTGTGCAATGCCTTCACGAGGGCTCTGATGGCTGTCGTTGCAGTCAGTGTTGGATGAGATGATGGTGGAACAAACCGATCTCGTTCGTTTGCGGATGGTCCGAATGTCCAATGTGCCAGACACCCTTTACATGGTAAACAACGCGGTGCCACAGTGCTGTCATATGATTACCCACCAGCAAGTTAGCACTAACCAGTCCAGTCCTCCATCAGTTATAGCCAATGAAATCCCAGGTAAGGCTGCTAGAGCATCGGTAACACTGTTTGCTGTTATGTGAGCCTTTTGGGGTTTTGGGGCGGAGAGGGAGTGAGTTATTGAACGCTGATATCTTCAGAGAAGAATGTTTCCCATTTTGGGCTTCTTGCGCTCACCCACTTGAATTATCTTTTGGTTTGGTCTACCTTGAAGAGAGAAACTATATTCAGATGGCATAGTAAAAAGTTAGAGAGTAAGCTGGAGCAGGAGGAGGTGTTGAATTTTAACCTGCTTTAGTTAAGCAATTTGAAAGACCTGGAACTGATAACGCTTACCCTAGAATATCTGCTGGAGCTTGGATCTCTGCTCTCGGCGACTTTTTCAGGTATCCACCACAAGTTCTCTATGATGGGTAAAATCCAAAAGGTTGTAAAAAGGGGAAAATATTGATTTATTTAAAAACAAAACAAAATCTGGAGGAGGAGCAATAACTTTAGGGCAGTCGGCTTAACTCAGTTTTCTGGAAAAACATCGAAGTAGGCAGTTAAAACGCATTTGTTGTCAGTTTGACAAATCTGTGTTAGCATTAATGTCAAACCGTCTTAATGCCTTATTTGGCAGAGTAATTATTTGTCAGTGACCTGAAGGAGACATGGCCTCTCTTGACTTCAGGACAGTTGGTATTTGACATTCTCCATAAGCAAGCTAGGGAAATATGGTCATGAAACTCCTGTAATACTTTGCTGCATTTATGCATTCAATCTTTCTGTGTCAAATGGAAGGATTATCAGACGGGATTGCTGGAGTATCTACCTCTTATTTGTTCATGAATGCCTTGTGTGGTAGCATACTGAATACAGTGGCAAAATTTGCAGCTGGTAAGTTGGGAGCGTCGGTGGATGTTTTGGTGGATAGGATGAGATGTCTAAGTGACCAATGGAAACTGGAATCCAATAAACTGGGAAAAACTTAGTCTGCTATCGTATTTGCAAGGTCACCAGAAGTGAACACACAAAGTGTAGTAGAACAAGCACATAAAAGAATCCCTGTAAAATTCTGAGTTCTTTCAACCATTAATAGCTCGGTGATAGCTCGGTGTAAAGAAGATTTGAAACACTGTTTAGAAAATGTAGCCTAGTGTTTATCCAGAAAGGTTTTGATCTACTTGATCAGTTTCTGTTGTTGAAGAGACTTGATGAAACCTAAAAGGAGTTTCTGAAGACTCTTCTGTAACTTGATAAAAGTATTTGTTTAGAAACTTGCACTGCTGAGACAGCACAGCTGCATTACAGCATTCAGATATTTTCTCCTTTATAGAAAAGCATAAATACACTCACGACCACTTGAATTTAAATATTTCATCAAAAGATGTGACTTTACACTTGTAATGCTTTGCTAGACTCTAGTTTCCAGAGATTGGCAAAGGAGCAGGTTCCAAAGGTCTCCAGTGTTTTGCAAAAGTTCTCACCTTCTGTGAATTTGGCTCGAGTGGAAATCAGTGAGGCATCTTGACCCATTTGAAAATCTCCTGCAAATTGATTCTGTTTAATGCATAGGAATTATTGCCAGCCCTTTTGATTTCAGCGTGGGAATGAGCTGTGAGCTCAGCCAGTAGTTGGTCCATAGGCATTTTGTGCTGATAGTGGCTTGTTTTGCTTAATTAATTTGATTATGCCAAAGAATTGATTTCCCCCCCCCCCCCCCCCCCACTTCCCAAAGCTAAGAAGGTTAGATGGGACCAAATCAGTTTGTGGAGAATTGGGCATATACCAAACCCTTAATAATGCGGGAATCCATCTGTGAAACAAAGACAGCAGACAGGAACTGTTGGAGGGGAAGCTAGTTAACATCTTCTCAGCGCCCCTCAGGCTGGACTCTCAGAGCAGGAGGTTCTTTGCAGCATTCGTTCTCTCTCTGTGCCTTGTGTTTTTTCTCACTCGTTCTCCATAGACTGCGTTTACATGAATGTTATTGCCAACATGTCTTGGTGTTCTTCTTGCAACAGTAATGCAAAATGACATGAAGCTCCACTGAAATGTTTTCTGCTTTGATGTTAGATTCTGCAGGTAATTAGGCTTCCTTAGGTGTTTTCAAGTTGCAGTTTGAGCTGGAAATCCTGCAACTGATTGGAGAGAATTGTACTTTTCATGCACATAGTGCCACTACTATTTGTTTCACTTGAATAATACTTTAAAAAGGGATTGAACAGATTACACTCTTGCATAATAAATTTCTGATTTTTATGCCCAGTAATTTGGAGAGCTGATTTGAATTTCTCTAAAATCCTCTTTTTTCAGTGTTAGTAAAATGTTGAGTGTATCTAAATACGATTGCTAAACCAGAACTTTTCAGAACATTTGAAGTATATATTGGGTAAACTTATTTCTAAGCCTTGAGGATTGGCTAGAAGTATGGTTTTTTCCTTTTTTTTTTTTGGGGGGGGGGGCAGACAGGGGTTTCATGTACACAGTGCAAACTATTTTCTTTTCTCCTAGTACCTTTATTTTTCATGCACCAGTGTATAAACTTTTTGTGAAATTGGAAACAGTTGTAGTCACATGGTGTTGGGTTTTCTCCTTCTGTGTAATGCAAATGTGTTTTCACACTGTTCTTGCTGTCTGATCCATTTAATTTTTGAGCCTTCATTACGGACATCTGGTCATGGTGATACATAACCCTTGTGAAGGTGGTAATAGATCAGATGCCAGGATTTATGTATTCAGAGATCTGGGTTTGACTTCTCATGCTATGCACGTTTTCCTGAGGACAGAAAGACCACAATAAAATATAATTCATCATCAGGCGGCAGCAAAAAGTTGCATGAGAAAGTCGTGCAAGAGGATAAATACCCCAAATTACATATGATTTCCTTTTGGAAGGATTTTTGTAATGATTTCACTATGACTGAAAAAAATTAATTTTAACAGGTTTATGTTGGCTTACGTTTTGTGTAAATCTTTTATTTTTTTAGAATGCTCTCTCTGTAGTTATATACTGTTATTATGGTCTTGCGATTATGGAATTGTACCAGAAGTGTGAAGCGTAGGCCAAAAAAATCAATGAATTCTTGGCCTGCCGTATTCATGAGGGAACATTTAGTTATTTAATATATCCTGTTCCACATCCCACCTCAAATCATGAAATTCTTGTATCATGAGGAGTTTACAAAGAAGGCTGTATTTGTGGTTCACTTTAGCTGAAGCTGGTATATGTCTTTGCCGTTTGTATGATGCATGTATTATGCCGTGTGCCTTATCCCATAATGATGCTCCAAGGCATTAGGCATATATGTGTAAGTCAAAGTGTTCTTGGCAAAATGCTTCTTAAGGACAAGTTTAAGCAGCCTGATGTATGTGGGGTTTTTTTTGTTTTGTTTTTTCTCCCTTCAGAAATAAGGCTAACCATTCTGGCAGCACTCTGTCTTATAGTTCAAAAAGTAATATCTGCTATTCCTCCTTCCCCCTCCTCCTCCAGTTCCCAATCTCCTTGTTGTAAAAGAGATGATCAAACGACTGCAGGAGCTCCGTCATACTGAGCAGGTGCAAAGAGCGTATGCTCTCAATTGTGGAGAAGGTGCCACAGTCAGTTACGAGATTCAGATTCGCGTGTTGCGAGAATTTGGACTTTCTGATGCTGCTGCTGAACTTCTGCAGGTATGAAAAAAATGCTTGTATAAGACAGCAGGTATTTGATTCTGGCTCTAGTCTGATTACACATGCATGTACAGAACACTGATGCTTTGAAAAGCGTTCATAAGTTTAGGCTGACAGTCTGTTACATCTGACTTAAATGACTTATAAACACGTAATTCCAAAGTATGAATACTGTTCTCACAAGTTGTTGCCATTCAAGGTGCTCTTGCTGTCCCAGTTTTTGGGTATGAGATTAATCTCTATTTTAAATCTGAGATTCAAAGTTGTTTTTTGTTGTTTTGTTTTTTGTTTTGTTTTTTGAATAGACTAAAACACTAGTTGTAGGACAAGCAGGTCTGATTCCACAAGGAAGCACCAGTAGAAGTTGGCTTGTTTTTTAACTGAAGGCTTTTAAAAGCTATCTTTCTGGGAGTTAAAGGATGCCTAGTCCTTCCTTTGCTGGAACCAGGTGATGAATGTTGCAAAACCAGTTTGTCTTTGTTTATGATTTAGTCTCAGCCAAGTATTGGCTGTTCACAAATGTTTAGAGAGTACTTCTTGTGCGGTAACTATAGCATGCCAACAAGGGCATTAACACGAGTGAGTTGTTGCTCCTTACTTTGAGGTTCAAAATTTGCTACCTCGATCTTTTTAAAAACTTAAGTCATTAAGACCTGAAGAAATAGCTGTGTAGAAGGAAAGGTGTACGGTTTTTCCTTTTTTAACTGACTGCTCACATAAATGGTAAATAATCAGAGTGAACAATTCAAACGATTAAAAAACTACAAATTCCTTCTCAAAGAGGCTATTTGTAATAGTCGAAGCATACCTAGAATTCTAGCTTGTGATTCCCTCTTGAATCAAAGAGGAGAAAAACACCTAATTGATACAGTAGATCTGGATAAGGTACACATCTGGACTGGGAAACTGATAGTCGCAGTGTTTAGCAAAAACATTTGGTGGGCAACTTTATTGCATAATGAATCTGCCTCTTGTCTTATTTTCAAATCTCTTACTCCATGGCAGCTGTAAAGTAGCATAGGAGACTTACCTGGATAATTTGTTGCTTTGTTTGTTTACTTTTTTTTTTTTTCCTACTTGCAGAATCCTCACAAATTCTTTCCTGACGAGCGATTTGGGGATGAAAGCCCGCTCCTAACAATGAGACAGTCTGGACGATGTCGTGTTAACAGCACTCCCACTGCAGAAACCATGTTTACAGAACTGGACTCTTTTGTGGCCTTTCATCCACCATTGCCCCCTCCTCCACCTCCATACCACCCACCAGCAACTCCTATTCATAACCAGTTCAAAGTGGGCTGGAAACAAAGGGTGCCAAGTCAACATCCATCCCGTTCCTTTTCTTACCCTTGTAACCATTCACTGTTCCACTCCCGGACAGCTCCCAAAGCTGCACCACCTGTCTATTTGCCCGGTGTTAAAGCAGCACCTCCTGATTGCACTAACACTACAGGTCTGGGAAGACAAACAGTGGCCGCAGCAGCTGCAGTCATGGCAGCTGAGAAGCAAGTAGTGAGTACTTTCGTTTTCTCCCCTTCAGCCCTTTCCTGGCTATTCAAAGCAACTTTTTGAGAGGACCTGAAGTAAATTCTCATGATGAAGTAACTTGGCTTAGTAAGAGAGATGAGAGCATCTCAGCATTGCAGGAGAATTTTCTATCAGAATTGAAGGGGGAAAATGACGACTTGACCATCGGCCTTCTGTATGCCTAAGGCATGGCCTGATGGCTGGGAAACTGACTGTTCCTGAGGCAGGAGACTTTTGGAGGGGGAAAATGGGACTTGTTGAGCTTCTGAAATAGCATAGTTTGCTCCACATTAAAACAAAGCATAACTTCAGTAGTGCACTGCATGCTGTCATTCACAGGTGGAAATCTTGTTGATATTTTGGCTATTCAGAAATCACCACTCCAGAAGTAAATAGATTTGTATAGGGAGAGCCGGCTGAGAATGTGAAAGCCTGATGGCTGTGAAGCAGCTTTTAAAATGATAAGGCAAGCAGAAGTCGGTAGTTGCCTATATGAAGGAGTGCTCGTTCTGGATTAGTATTTAAAGGTGATCATTGTAGTTGCTGAACTGATGTAATGAAAACAGTAAATGATAGGAGATGCTAAGCAAAGGTAGGGCTTTATATTTAGCATTTCATGTACTTTACAATGAATTTGACCATTCATTTCTGCAGTGAAACCACTGTTTCTACGGTTCTGTCATACTGAGAGCTTGCTGTTCAGAGGCTGCAGTTCTGAATGGAAATGTGGATATACTTTTTTTTTCTTCTTTAGAAGTTGTCCTAAATAATCGCACTCCTTTCTATATTTTAAGTAAGAATATTTTAACTTCAAATCAGTTATTTCCAGTTGTTTATTCAAGGGTCTATTTAGTAGCATAAGTCTCCGTTTTTCTTGGTCAAAACCGACTTCATTAAGGAAACAATGTAATGATCCTTCTGCAAGAGCTGACATAACTTTGAGCGGGTTCATCTATTGATTTTTTTTTTTTGTGCATAATTTTCTTTCACGTTAGAAGTGTCTATATTGAATAGAATGTTTCTATTAAAAATGCAAGAATCATAACCTTAACGCGGGTGATATTCTTGTTCTGTGCTCTTTACACAACTTGCGAGGTACTAGTAATTAACAACAATTAGCAAAACTGCTTTTATTAGGCACAGTAAGTACAAGTAGAAGTTTTAACTCTTCTGGAAGACTGATATGCCTGTCTTTGCAGGATTGCTTGCAAGGATATGGAAGGAGAAGAATGCAGTGCTACAACTTCCACGCACTTTGTGGATCTTGTCAGCACTCTAACTAGTGCCCCCCCCCCCCAAAGTCCTTAGGCTTTTGTGTTCCTACGCACGTTGGCGTGCATGCAATTAATATGCTTTAAAATAGGAAATGTTAGCAGAGGTGTTACATCTGTAGCGAGGAAACAAATGCTTCCTGGCTCCCCTGCGTTGAAATTCTTGGTTATAGTATTACATTTCTGTTATGTTCTGCACTGAGTAACTTGTTTAGTTTAATAATTGCAAGTGGCTTAAAGCAGGTTTACATTTTGACAGTTTAACAGTACATTGTAATGCACTTTACTGCATATTAAATATATTTAGGAAGCAACTGTTACTGTAGCACAACCATTTCCTGAAGGATTAAAGAAGCCTTAGGCTAACACTAAGGGGGAGGATGGAGAATACAGTCATTTAAGCATCGCAGGGAGCTTGTGGTCTAAGGTTAGTCTAGGCAAAGGTAGATTAAGAAAATGTCATTCTGAATTATAGAAAGTACCCTACGTGTGGCTTGTGTTTGGTTTCTGCTTTATTTCCGTGGTCTCACTTCTTTTTTCTTTCCCAGGGTACTCAGCCCCTGCTAAATGAACTGATGCCAGATATTGCAATGGGTGTGTCAGCAATGTCTCTAAAAGACAGAAGATTGCCAGAACTCACTGTTGACACAGAATTAAGCCAGACAGTCACAGAGGTAGGATCGGGTCCACCACAGCACATTTCATGTATTCAGAGCAGGCACTTGCCCACTTCTCGAAAGAAACATGCAATAGAGCAGAAAATAGATGCTCGAGAAAATCAGCAGGAATATCCTGACTTCTATGACTTCTCTAATGCTGCATGCAGACCTTCTACTCCAGTACCTAACAGACACAGTCCTTCACCTTCACAAGGCATGTATTTTGGCCCAGATCTGTATAGCCACAATAAGGCATCACCAAGTGGCTTAAAGTCAGCTTACCTACCTACCCAGATATCTCCTAAAAAGCAAGAGGATTCTAGGAGGGAATACCTGCTCTCCCAAGAAGGGCATCAGCATAGACAAAAGACTGAGCCAATACACCTCGATGTCTTAGAACAACCTCCCCAGCGACTGGACTTGGCATTGGCTACCCAGGAAAATGCTGGTAACGGCCCAGTTCACATCAGGGGAAGAACAAAAATGGAAACTGACTTAACCTATGGCCTAACCTCTAATAGACCTTCACACTCTGCATATGCCTCTGAAATGCAAGAAGAGAGACCCGGTAGGAGACTGGCAGACGATGAGCCATTAGAACATGGAATACAGAGAAATGCAGATTTGGAAAGGGAAGATGGAGTAAACAGAGGAAGGAGGTCTCCAAGCAAACCAGACTTCCTGTATAAAAAATCTGCCCTATGAAAGCAACCTCTAATATTTCTCCGTGCCTAAGAGTTGTAAACATACCATTCTTTAACTTTTGGCCTGAGTTTTGTCAGACAAATTCATTCATGCCAGCAGATAAACTCAGCTTTGCTCATTTCTTCTTGTATATACGTTGTGTTATTAGAGACAGCATGCTATCAGTTTATTTTTAATGCTACTTCTGTTTTTTGGTTTGGTTTTTTTGAGCAAATTTTAAGCCTTTAAGGAGAAAAAAAAAAAAAAAAAAAGCTGGCACCTTTTTCTACAACCTGGTAGCCTTTTGCACCTGTACATCTATTTTAGTGTATTAGTTTTGTACTAATATGTTAAACTTTGTTGTTGCATTTAAAGGACTGTATTTTCATACTTTTGCATTTTCCCTCTCACCTGCCAATTCCCCGTGTGCATTGGGTTGCACATTATGAAATGTATTTTCTTATGAGATAGTAACAATGTGTTTATTTTTTAATTATAGAAATTCCAAAGAACAGCACATTAAAATAGTATATTTTTAGTTAGATCGGTTTTTTGTTCAGATCTCAAATGTCTTGGTTTGTATCACTACAGCAAGAATCAGGTCTAATAATGTTTTGTTTGAAAAGTCCTGGCAGGTGATCTTATAGCAGGCCCACTCGTGAGAATTGTATTTTGGCTTTTAAGAGCAAAGAGGGATATTTAGGAGTCCAGATTGCAGTGACATTCACTGGGATCTGACCACCTAATTCTGTACGCTTTGTGGCTCAGCTGTGACCAGGGAGAATTCCACGATCACCAGGAAGCACTTACTAGCCAGACTAGAATAATTGATAATTGATTCTAGCCAGACTAGAATAATTTTGCCCATGCAGAAATAAATCTAGAAATACTGTAAAAGTCATAGTAATAACTTGTTCTTCCAGCTACCTTTATGTGAGGGTGAGTGAAGACCAGAGCTGAGGATTCATGTTAAATCCTAGAGTGTGAGGAAGATAAGGCATAGTATCTTATGCTGTTGCCTGTGCTATAACTGTCCAATTGAGTTGCCTCTCCAACAGAGGTGCTGAGGTGACTGCTCATTGCCTTGCTTTGTCTTGCCTATGATTTTTTTAAAAAAAAAAAAAGGGCTTCACTCTTAGTGATGTCATTCAGTGTTCCTTATCTAATTTGAAATGTTGCTGACTTCATAATTGCAACTGTGTTGTGAACAAAATCAAAGTGAAGAGTAACTGCTTTAGCACCATTAAATGTGTGAAGCTTTAGCACTCTTAAATTACACTTCCATTTCCCTGACCTTGCTTTCTTAAAGCACAGAAATAGGAGACTTATTGATTAGGATGAAATGGAGAGAATGGTAGTGATTTGGGCTGATTCCCTCTCCTTGACTTGAAGTTAAACAATACAGCTGGTATAGTAGTTACAGATATTCATTGCATCCCTCTTAATGCTTACTGTGCAATTCCTCCCTATTCTAAGTGTAACGAAGTTGTGGTGGTGATGCCACTGCAGTGTAGTCACTACTGGTAAAGGCCTGTTTGGGTTTTTTTTAAAGGCAGTTTCTGTAATGAAGAGCTTTCCCTGAAGTTGAAAACTGTAATCCCAGGTGTGATCTAAGGATTCCTTTAGGGTTGATTTGGGTTGATTCCTGCAGTTCAAAATGCTTAATACTATTTAAATAGAAATCTTGTTGCAGCATTACTTTCATTTTTAGCTGATGGCAGGGTTTTTTTTACCCCTTCTCTTTCATTAAAATATGCAAGACCTGACACGTGCAACACGTTTTCCTGAAATACTTAATACTGAATTTTCGATCTACCAAGTAGCTTCTGGATAGATGAAAATATGGGTTTGTAAACCAATAAATTGTAATATCTGCTGCATACACAGATACAGGCCTCCTGCTTCTATGAAAGCCCTGCAGGCGCTCCTTTTAAGGTATGATATAGGATTGGAGGAGAAACTTAACTGAACTGCACAGGTGATGTAAGTGTTCTGTGGGTGAGGGGAGATGTTTGTGGGTTCCCCCCCCCCCCCATCAGCCTTTGTTTTGTTTTTTAACCACAGTCAAGACACTTAGTGGTCCTGGCCTCATGACCAGTATACGTTATTTCCTCAGAACTGCAGTGTAAAACCTTTTTTTTAGATAATCAAGAGAACATCAGTAGGGGATAAAGCTACTGCAGGTTAGGGACTGAGGTTCATTGGACATATTCTGAAAATTTGAGCACAGTGCTGTCGTACCGTGTAACTCTAACCAAACACTTTGGTTTCAAGCTCATGTGTACTAGAAACAATTAAATTAACACTCATGTTGCAAGACTGAAACTCACTGCGCTTGCATCATTAGTCTGTTAAAGTAGCTGAATCACTTAAGTCATAGCTGTCCTGAGAATACTTACTATTCTGAGTAATTTATTTTTCCCTAAAATTGATAGATCTACTTTCAGAGGAGACTATTTTTAGTTACCATTATATTTAGGTGTGGCACTGTGTGCCTTGAGAGAGATGGGGCTGAAATCTATAGGTGGGGTTGGTAACTCTTAGCTTGAAATTTGTGGAGGTGTGGCTGATAATGAAGACTGAGAAGTTTTGAGGTTACAGTGTGAGTGGAATCATGAAATGGTGTGGCTTTGCAAATAAGCTGGTGAGAGATGCTTTAGGGCGGAAGGGGAAATATGTCTGCTTTTTAGAATACATAATTGCTTCTGAGTTCTTGGAAGCTGAGCAGTATTAAAAGGAAACTAGTGTTTAAAAATAAATGCAGAAAGAAAAGACAAGTCCTCTTGGGGCCATAAGACAATCAGGCCACTTGGACAATCTACACTTTCAGTTCTTTTTTTGAGTTGGGAAAAAGATAGCAGCTGACTTTAAGTGGAAGAGAAACATTTGTCAAATTAATGGAATTGTATTTTTATATTTCAGAATAGGATTTCCTACCTAGTTGGATGGGGGTGAGGGGAGAGACCATCTTTATCCTTCTTAATAGAATTATTAAGCTAGTGTTCTTACATCTCACTCCCAAAAAGTAGATACAGTGGGACAGTATTGTCTCAGCTTTCTAACACACAAAACAAATAACCATTATACCTACTGCTCTTTATTGTTCTCCATTTACTGATATTGATCAGTGCAGAAGACCCTTGTTTATGTGAAGCACTTTCTGATTAGGCTGGAAATTAATATCTCCTTTTCCTCCTATAAATTTGACAAGAGAAAAACATTGCTGACTGTATTTTGTTTGATGCTAGAGGTATGAACATTAAGCTTTCTGGGATGAGGAAGATCACTGTTTCATCTTTTATTAAAGAGAATTCAGACTCTCAATTAGTAAGCACCATGCAGAAACGTTCTAATTCTTCCTCCTTCTTACCCCTCCCTCTTCCCCTAATATATGGATGAATAACCTAATTCCTGGAAAAACATTCTTCCTTTGAAATGTTCTGTTGTTCCATAGAGTTGCTGTAGTTGTGTGTTAATAACTGCTGTGTTCTCTGGCAGTTGGCAGTTTCGTGTGTGGTGGTTTGTGTTTTTTTTTTTTTTTTTTTTCCCCCTGTTCTTAAGCAGTTTCACTTCTGAAAATTAAGAGACTGGCGCTTCTTACTTGTAAGCCTTGGTTGTGGTCTTGGAATGTCCCAAATGTGTTTGTCTTACAGGTTTCTTTTTTCCAAGTGTTTTGGAAGAGTACACATGCTGTTTGAGGGACCGCTGTTTCTTCTAATGACTATAAGCTTATATGGTGGAGTGGTGCTGAGTTCTGCTGAATGCAGGGAACAGCTGAGAGATAAAATTGTAAAATCATATTTGCAGTCTCTGTAACTATTTGTACTTTCAGAAGGTAGCCTTGCCTTCTGCAACGTTACATTTTTGTTTCTTGTCCTCGTGCTGTTACTGGTATAAAGTCAAGTGCCTTCAATGCTAAAGGCTCAGAAAACTTTCTTAAACTGATTTCATGTCCTATGCAAGTGTTTTTCTACAACCTGCATAACCAGTACTTTGTAAAACTTGTTTACGCTTCAATTGTACATAGTGTTTTTTAAAAAAAAAAATAGTATTTTTATTTAGGTACCTCCAGACTTGAATTCTAGTCTTGTGTGATGCATTGTAAAACAATACATTTCTCTTTTGAGTACCATTACAATTGTAAAAAGGTTTTCACTGGTTCTATTTTTCTACTGTTGCTGAGAAGCATGTAACACTGACTTTATCCTACGTATAGTTGGCATTTCAAATAAATGGCTTGTATAGAATGTGCATGTGTGACTTCTTTGATTTAACTGTTATCAGCGGGCTGCTAAATTAGTGCTGACTTATTGGCAGAACAGGATGTGTCATGATTACTCTGAACCCTTCTGTCTGACTGATTCTGTGCAGAGGAAAGGAGTATTTTAATTCAAACTTTAAAGTGCCCTGTAAGGGTAAAAAGATGAGGTTTATCACTTCTTCTGGGGGGAAAAAAAGTCCGCAGCAATACTTTGAACATCAAGACATCAGTGAACATCAGTGTAAAAATAGTAAGGCATAATTAGTGGCACTGTTCAGGCAACTTATTAAAAATAAAAGTGCTACACTGAAGTACATACTGTTTAGTGAGTTCTTTGGTCTGGAGCTTAACTGACTGACTATTCACTATTAAAAGCAATAGGATTACTCATACTCCAGGCAGCAGGACTTAGCCCTTGATCTAGAAAATGTTTATTTTTCTGAGCAGAGCAGCTGGACAAAGACACTCATTAAACAGCGTTCTCTTCTTGAGTTGCAGTTATCCTATGTCAGCTGAATATTCATTAAATCTGTTTCCACAGAAAATTGTTTCACTACTTCAGGTAACTAAAGTTTAGAAATGTGTCTTCCAGCAGCAGAAAATCTTGAATACTCGCTTTGATGTACAACAGCAGAATACTTTGGGTTATCTCCTGGCTTAAATTGTGGGGAGGGGGAAAGAAGGGAAGAGTGCAGTATGAGCTTATGGGTTTATCCTCATTCCTGCTTTTCAGCGGATAAGTTTTAATACTTTCATTTTGTTACAGGTTTTTTGTTTTTCAGTGGCATACTTCCATCTTAATGTCAGAGAAGATAAGATCCCTGCTCACCTAGGGGAGAGCCTCTGGGAAGAAAGCGTAACTGCATGAAGGTTTGAAAGGTAGGTGGTTAGGTGCTATGTCCAAGTACTTGCTGATCACTTCAGGTAAACGATGCTCCATTACTTTAGTACAGGCTGATGCCAAGAAAGAACAGCCTATGGAGTGAATTGTGGCCACAGGAACTAATTCTTGTGGAAATCACAGCTTTAGTTTAAAATATTTCCTGCATCTGCCAGTTCTGTAGGAAGCAGTTATTAATGCATCAATAGCTTGGACTGTGCTGTCACTGCATGGCACAGAGTGTCCGCAGGTGCTGAACATGCGACAGGGTCAGCAGGACCTGAGGCAGTACCCCGAGTGCACAACCTTCCCAGCACACAGTGATGGCAACTGCTTGCAGTAACTCTTTTTTGTATGACAAAATAACTGAATGTCCTATTCCTGTTGGACTGTGGTGATGGGGGATTGGGAAATACTAGTAAGGAGAATGTGTTTCCAAGAACTACAGGTAACCTGATTTTGAGTGCTGTCTTGGCCTGTTGAGCAGCACTGCTCCCAGATCACCTGTGTTTCAGAGGTGGTGGTTGAGTTGGTCAGGGGAAATGTTCACAGAAGCACATGATCTTTTACCCAGCAGCTGTCCTGAGGACAACATGCTGTATAGAATAAGTCACAAGAATGACTTATTCTATACTGGAAGGCAATATGGAGTAGCTTGTGCCAGTTTATACGTCCCAAAGAAAGATGGTATGTATTCTACATAGAGCCAACTGATAGTTCTGTTTGAGTAAGGATTTTGAGGAAAGGAGTTCAGGAAAACTTGTCAGACCAGTTTTAGTATGCATTTTAGATGAAGTTTAAGCACTGCTACTGTAATGTGAAACTTGTATAGAAGTTAGCAGACAGGATCTCCACTTTCTAGTTCAATGGAAAGATGAACCATAGCTGACTAGAACCTGTGCAGACTACTTATATTCTCCCTTTGACCTTAGTTTGTTGTTTTGTTTTGTAAGTACTTGAGGGAGAACAAAAACTTAAAAAAAAAAAAAAACAAAAAAACACCACCTCCTAAAACTTAAGTGTTTCAGTTCAGGATGGTTTGAATTCAGAGCTGGAAATAACCCCCCAACTGTGGCTACCTCTGTGCACCCTGTGGTCAGACTAGCTTTTTCTGTACATTAGCCTATTAAATGCTGAGAACTGCAAGACAATAGAAACATAATCCTGTTGTTCTGCTTTTTTTTCCTGCTCAAACCACGCTCCTGGGTGAGATGCCAGCAGCGATGGGACTACGCACCTTGTTCCACATCTGCCCAGAGTCAAGTGGGTCAAGACTGGAAGCAAAGATCGATGAAAGGCTTGACTTGCCCCGACAGTGGTTGACTCACTCTTACATGCATCTTGGTCGTATGGCTAAACAGGTAACCATCACGTTTCAATACACTGAGCTGGATATCAGTGAAAACATGGCATAGCAGCAATTCCAATAAGAGACAGTGGAGATTGAACAGTTATTTAATTTTTAGGTATTTTAGAAATGCAGTTACAACTCCCGTAACAGTTGCTACAGAAAAAGCACGTACAATACCCAGAGTTAGATTTAAAAGCAACTAGTCATATTTGCATAAAACAAACAAATTAACCAATCTTTGTGCTAGAACTGGCTTTTGTAAATAAGGTGGTCAAAATGAATTAACAGAGAATGATGAAAGTTAAATTTTCTTCTAAGAAATCTTAATATGGGAGCAGAATGTTACCTCACGGTAAGCAAATCCTCGAACTAAATAAAGAGAGTTAAATATTAGAACCTTCTTAAAGGATGTTTTGGGTTTTGTGGATAAAGAGAAACTAAAAATGACATTAAGCTCAAAATGACTTATGGAAATGCGATGTTTAGTTTTAGTTAACTGTGGCTTCTTCTTAAGTCAATGAAACATCTTGTACGCCTTAATTATCACAGTGATTATAAAAAGATAGCATACTTTATACTGTAGCAAAATGCCAGGATGCTGCAACATTTTAGGAACGTTTATGAAACAGAACAATTTAAACTAGGCTAGTTTTTAAAACCAAAGCATATTAAAATTCCTTTAACAAAACCCCCAATACTTAATTTGTAACTTAGTACCTCCTACTAGATACTGTTCACAATCTAGTGAGAGGATAAAGTTCATGGGACAAATTTTTGCATGTAGATCATCACTGTACAATCTCTAGAAACAGTTTTTGAATAAAAAAAAAAGATACAACATTCTGCTGCATCAAGACCAACCCATGATTTCTGGTTTTTCACATGCTTAAGGAATGCTTCCACAATATATAAAGTTAGCATGTGAAGGTACAGTGCCCTTTAGCTCACGTGGTATGACCCAAGTTTTAGAATGCCGTTTGATTCAACGGTATTAAAACCGATGGCCATAACACATGCCTCCTTTCCCTCTTGCAGAATCTTGCCTCCCTGTGTGTAATAAATGAAAACCCACTGTGGGAGGGGGGCTGTATGCTAGAATCGCTACAACCAGAAGAGATGATACAGAACCATTTAGAGCAGGAAAGCAACACACCCCAGTTTGCAACACGCACGAAGTGCAAGTTTCCTACGTTGTATAGAAACCAGGTTGGGCAGACCACTCCCATGTTTCAGTATGGTGTACAGCTATAGGCACTACAAGTAAAATAGGTCAAAGGCTAAAAGGAATAAACAGTGGCACAAAGTTCTTTTAACAAGCAATCCTCCCCTTTTGAATCGAGGCCAACTTTCAAAAAAACACAAAGTAGATCAAGATTGAAATCCATATAAATGAATCACTATGCAATGTACCTGTTCAGAACACATTGATGTGCACTACAAATAAAGGAAATAGGAAACAAAATAAGGAAAAAGTTGGAGGCAGTTTCTTGGACAGCAGGATGTTGAGGAAAAGCCAACTATTAACGATGCTGCTTTTGTTTGTCAATGGATATATTGTTTTCCCAGTTGTCCTTTCAGCCTCAAAACCTCTCAATCTAACTACAGTAATACTGCATCCTATTAGTCCGTCGTCTTTTTCGTGACTGAAATTCTTCAAAGAAGTGCTGAATGTCTTCTCTTTTAACAACCTAATGGAAATAATAGGAAACAGTTAATTAAGTTAAAACAGTACTTTTGTCACATATTACCCACATTTACAAAGCATATAAAAACAAATATCCTGAAATCTCTTTGATAGAGCTAGGCCAACAGCTCTCCTGTCCTACCCAAAGGAAGTGATCAATACCCAAATTCCACTAAAAGAGAACATAAATATGGAAATGAGCTACCCAAGGACAGAACAAGTGTATGGAGCAGTGCTTCTGATGATTTTAATGTGTTCAGCTGCTACTTTTTATGACCAGAATAACTATCACAAAGCAAGAGTTCACAACATTTCAGATACGTTAGAATGTAACTAGGAATGAATAGCATTTTGGCAAATCTGTGGCTTACAAATAAAATCTACACGTTAACAATGGCATACTCATTTCTTGAGTAAAACAACTGAAAAGAGCATGCGCCACTATTTAGTCAGTCTTTGTTCTTCTGAAGGTTTAAATTCAGCCTAAGAACAAGCATGAAGATTTTTTTTTTTCCTGAAAGTAGCCCAGAGCAACAAATGTTTCACTTGAATTTAAAAACTGCTCTCGGCACGTTTCTGTGGCATTCCTGTTATCTCTCAACAATTTTTCCAACAGAAATAGTTTTCAAATCTCAACAGAATCAGAAGTATCCCATTTTTGAGTACTAACAACTCTGAGGAGGAAAAAATATTGTATTCAACATGTCCCAGCAATACTTTGAAACACACTTTCTAGCGACCAAACAAATTCTGCAAGTTGCACCTTACCGTTCCCTCATCTGCAAATCTCCTGAGATAGTCAGTCAGTTCGGTCTTTAAATCATTGTATTCTGCATAGGGAAGTGAAGGCACGGGAAGGGGCAGGGGGGAAAAAAAAAAGACACAGCTTTAGTTTAACACCTGCTTAAGGTGAAGGCTTGTTCTCTTTCCTCATCACTGGTTAGATTGACTTAGTTCAAATCTAGATTTGTCTCAGATTACTCATTCTTGCATGTTTATTTGATTTATAAACTTGAGGACCCTAATGCAGTTACCTGACTAGCTTATGCAGTCTGAATATCCATTCAGCTGAGTGTCAGAGAAATATATAGAAGTCCAGAGAATAACACAATTAAAGGACTCCCTCCTCCCCCAAATTCTAACTGCAAAAGCACGGGTGGGTGGTGGGAAGTCCTAGCTTGTTAACTCATGACTGTGGCAAGTGTTCTCACCAGAATGCAAACCTCCTATTCAAAATAGGGGAACGCTGTTCCACTTATTGACAGGACAGTCTTGAGGCATTTTAATAATAGAAACAAGAAAAAACACCCCAGCTTCATGTGGGCTGCCACTCCCAAAGCAAGATGAGATTGCCAAAACAACAGAACGAGGTAAGAAATGGGCCAGAAGTCAGGAATGTAAATTAACATTTAAATATTCACCTTACAAGGAATAACTATTAATATACTATCTAAGATGTTAAATAAGAGAGAAGATTTCTACATCGTCTGCTTTTTTTTTAAGTTAAAGTTAATAGCAACAGGCCAGAGAGGACAGACTTCTCTACGGCAATACTATTTGAAGTTGGTAATCTGTGTCATACAGTCTTCTACATGTTACTTTAAAAATAGTTGGATGCCAAATAATTATAATACTGTAATACCTGATATGGCATTATATGGTTATGTTATATAATAAAGACCCTGTAATACATGTATATACATGATATAGTCTTTATACAGTAAACTGTTCATTCAAATTCTAAGGCAGATTCTAAAATTGAAGTTATATTTACCACAGATGAGTTCTACTTGCTGGACTCTGTTCATGCTGTTAAGTGTGTCCATTAAAGGATCTCTCCTGTCGGTTTCTTGGTCACTGGTACCTTTATTTTCATAGGCCAAGACAGTGTCACATTCATCTGTCAGGAACTGGACTTCAAGCTCCAAATACATTTTCTGGAGAATAAAGTAAAACTTAATTTTAGATTACAAAATTCTTCAGGCACAGAAGTGCACCCCAGCCCCTTTTCACATGAAGTATTGCGAATCATAATGTAAATTTTGTATCAACGAGTATTTCAACCATGTCTCATGGAGACTTCCACGAAGATGTTAGCTCTAAGTAGCAAGAAAACACAAAAGTTTAGAAGCTCCTTCATGCTGTTATTAATTCCAAAAGATCCTGTTTGTTTCTCTAGGTCTAGTGAATGTTAAATTAGGTGTGTCTACATGCACAGTAAGAATGTTTTCACAGATTTTTATCTGCAAGCTTCTCTTCAAGGAACCCCTCTTTGCCTCCCCCACTTCTACGTTTACAATGAAGAGAGCATACATACCAAACAGTCTTCACACGTGCATAACTTGCTTCTCCAGTTTGATGGCCAAAAGGTGGCAGTATCTTTTCTTAAAAATTTCTTGCTTTGGAGTTCTTTCAGCTTGCAGACTGGTTCTTCACTCTTAGTAACTATCTGAATTAAAATGAGAGTGCTCAGTACTCTAACTTCACTTCAAATGCATTCAGTTCTAGCAGCATGTCATTTTCCTTAGGCAAGTTTTTTTTTTGTTGTCTCAGACATTTATTTCTATAGAATATATAGAGAGAGCCGGACTATCATGCAAATGCAGCCACAGTGCATAATACCACTGTACTAGAACAAACTCAGGAGTTATTTCAGTGTGAAGGCAGAACAGCTGACAAGTACAGGGCTGACTCTTTACTTGCAAGTAAATCACCCACATTTCCAAGCACGTTCCATAGCCTATTCCATGCTCCACAGAGAACACAGATTTTAGCATCTCAGTAACAAAAATACAGAAAACGAGCATGGAAATAGACAGAAACCATTTACCTGAACCTACACAGAAAGAGGTGGGCTTTAGTTTCCCTATCAACAGGATGATGCATACAACAGAAAAGAAAGCACATTTTACCTCTGGACATGAAGGCCCAGAGCTAGTAGATGGTTCATTAAACTGTTCTGTTCGCTTTCCCTCCTCCTTTTCTTGGTGTTCTACTCCACTTTCTTTTTTTATTTCTTTCTTCTGTTCTTCGTTTTCCTCAACGTTCAGGACAATCCCCTCATCTTCAAAAGAGTTCACTTTGGTCAAAGCAGGAACTAGGACGATGCATATCCATGTAAATAAAAATACTGTGCCAGGCAAAGTACAGACTACTACATGCTTTCTTTTTTGCTTTATAATGCCGTGTTACAGGGCACCTAGACTGTCTGATACAGATCATAACCAGAGTTCTAGATACATTCTACAGTTATCCAAAAACAGTGACCTATGTATACAATGAAACTCCTTCCTCTTTCATCACCTCCCATATTCCCATCCACAAATACTCTGCCTCCCAAAATGTAAGACCCTAGGAGAAGGAAAAGGGTAGCATAATTTCAGATAGTGTGTGACAGCTGCTGAATCTGTGATAGCTATCAAGAAGTGTCAAGAAGGACAAGCAACTTTTTTGTTGACTTTGTCCTTCCATACCTTTTATAAAGCATTTGCAGCTGTCTTCAGCTTTATACACGGTTTTGCAAAAGACAATTTTAGCAGTTCTTTATACACAGAATTGTAAATTAATAACAATTCAACATACCAAGCACAAGACTTTCTGTAGACCCTCTGCTGCACGTGTTCTTACTAACCAGAAGTTACAATAATGTAACTTCAGCTGAATGCTTCAAGAGTTTTAGTTTTCCCCATAAAATCTTTTGCTAAAGAAAGATACTAATTTTCATCAAAACAGCTCAAAAATACGAAGTAAATTCTACCAAGGAAAAGTCACAGTTGTCACCTGTACTACTTCTAAGGATGTACTAATAATGTATGCATCTTTGAACAGTTTGGGGTAACTCAACATGCAAGTGCAGTGATCTCAGCAACCAGAACGCTATGAAAGATTAACTATACTAACTGCTTCCTTGTGTCAATTTTACCTTTTGATGTCAATTCAAATGTGAGCATGGTAACACAGCTGGATGTGGGGGGGAGGGAAAGCAAAAAAGAGAACCCATCTTAGAATTCTTAAAATTACCATTTGAAATTCCTGGTGAATGAGTGCTCAATCTCCACTCAGTATAAGGAATCTTTAGGAAACAAGACTACGTGAAACCAGCCCTTTCCACTGAAAGCAAGTTAGCTGCTCTTCTCATCCTGCAGAGACCATGTACTGAACACACACCTGGTGTGATCACTGGTCTCCCCTGAGGGAACACACAACCCAAACAGAGCTCCAGCTATGTTCAAATTAAGATTTTACACGCTCTCTTTCAGGTTCAGAGTCTCTTAAACCCAGCTGTTTTCCTCACAGCTTCCCTTATGATGGCTCTTCAGATCTTTTGATTGAGCCTATAACTTAAGTTCCTTGGGGCAAGTAATAGATCTTCATCCATCCATGTGCTAGCATGCCTTTGATGAAATAAATAAGGTAGTGACAACTATGGCATTAAGATTTATGAACCAGACTTCTTTTTTTTTTTTTTTTTTTAATAGAACAGTTAGTGCAGCCTTATATGTTTCACTGCTAAAGGTGGTTATCTGGCATGATGAATATCATTTACTACCACTTACATATATTATGTCAATAATCAATAATTAATAATCAATTAAGTATGAGAAATACATACTAAAGAAATATTGGCTCAGAAACGTTAGTTTCCTTTACCTGCTAATTGCGAAGCATAGGCCCATAGGAAATGGCAGTGCTTCATGCAGGCTTGGCATACCATTTCATGGAAGTCTCCGCTTTCAGGAGGCACTGCACCAAGATGCTGTCAAAAAGAAACAAGCACACAACCGTGAAACACTGGCTGCAAATTAACAAATTCAACTTTTTAGTTTTAGTGCAAGTAAAACGTCAGCTGCTATCTTATTTTCACTGCAAGCATGCAGTCCTGCTTACTTTCTACAACCAGCATCAGTATAAGCAAAAGGTGGGAAAGAGCAGATCAAATTCCAGGGAAAAACTGAGATCGCAGTGCCTTTGTTTACTGTCTTTTATGCTTTCTGCATACCCAGAAATCTCAGTTCTATCTGTATCTCATTTCTAAACGTCGTTCTTCTAAACACTGTCCTAAATATAGCTGCTTAATAAGATATCTAACACATACTGCAACTTTAAACTCCCACGTTAACTTTTTGTGATTGTTTCCTTACACATAAGAAATTGTAAATCTTCATTGTTCGCATACTGAAATTGAGAAGAATTAGGTCTCAAAGCCCTCAAATAAATTTATGAGAAACACTGAGGCAATGCCTCAGTGCACTCAACTGTTTTCTTTTGAAAAACATTCTTATACAGCTTACAATATGCAGCATAACATCCTTAATGCCCATATTTATATATAAAAAAGGAAACCCACATTTTTATCTACAGAACCTATAACTGAAGCAAATCATCCTGTTTTCTTCCTTGTTCCAGCAACGTCAAACATTTTACTTTCTTTCATCCACTGTGGAATTTCACTCATGCCCTCAAAGGCATGACAAGCTGAATCCTTGCTCGTGCATTAAGTAGGGCATTCAGTAAAGCGATTCAGTAAAGTGCTTAGCTGCTTCTAAAAGATTTCTCCAAAGTCTGTAATCAGGGACCAACAGTGCAATTTGTTCCTTACTATTTAATGTAATTACAATTCAAAGCATCCCTACTCAGATTCCAATTATTATAATTTTTCAGTTAAAGACAGTTACAAACCTATTATTTTATTCCACAGAAGTAACCTTGAAAAAGTAGAGGTATTCCTAGTTATTTTGGACCAGAGTGAATAGCAACACAAGATTAAACATTTAGTAATACCTTGCAGAAGCTGAAAAGAACTGCCCTCGAACTTATGTAAAAATCTTCTGAGAACTACAGCAAATCTTTCCAAGGAAGAATTACCATACAAAACTAACTGACATTAATTTATTTCTATGCAAATAACAATTCTGCTACTTATAGTTTCCTTACCCTTCCGTGGAACCAGTCTTCACAAACTATGCATTGGATCATTTCATCTGGAATCTAGATGAATGGTCGTATTATTAGCGTTAATATCAACCTTCAGAATCTTTCACAAGCCTCAAACTGCAGTATTATGCAAAGCCCACTCAAGCGAATTGCATTTCCCTCTTCACCCACTCACACTGAGCTGCCATTAATAAGTAGTTACTGTTTCATTAGTCAGTTTGCTTCGTTAAAGTTCTAGAGCATGTGTAATTTATTAGATTATGAAGACCATGGAAATTCCCAGTTGTATTACAAAACTAGTTTTCCCAGCAGAGCAAGACATTTTTGTACAAAAGAGCAAATAAAAGCTGACATGGTATCAGTATCTTTCTTCCTGTAAACAGAAATGCATAAATAGGGGACTTATCAAAACAAGGATATTTATTATTCTCAGTGTCATCAGGTTTTATTTAGGAATGCCATATTCCTAACTTAACTGTCCATAATACAAACTTAGTACAAACTGATTTATTATGAAATAATTATTAATGATTTCTTTAGAAATATTTAGATTTCACTAAACTTGGGAGAAATTAGTTCATATTTTATAATAATACTAATACAGTCTTTTCCTATTTGGAGGATTTATGCCTTTCTTATTCTTTCTGTTCCTAACAAACTCATTTTTTAACATCTAACTTTTATAACTGCAAAGGAAAGTTTCTATGCGTAAACCAAGTGCCATGTTTTAATACTTCAGACAGAGAAACAGCATTTCCACTGATATAAAGGAAGGCTAAAGCCACTGTTAAAAGACAAAACATCCCCACCCCAGAAGCAGTCTTGTTAGAGCACTGTCACAAGCGTGAGGAAGCAGATTCTGATCTCTCATATCAAGTGACTTCTCTGTGTTCGTAGGATTTCTCAAGATAAACCCATTCCCTAAGAGAACCATATAATTCTACAGAGAGGAAAGCAGAGATGAGTGTACCACCATTTTGTCTGAATGATGGCGTGTCTTCCTCCTCTGTTTTTAAAGTATAAAGAGTTTTAACTATTTTTAAAAAGAAAGTGAGAATGTATTACTTTATATAGTGAAAGACAGTCAAAAATAATATCGATCATAAGATTTCTGAAAGTGGGATCTTCCTTAAGAAACAGCTCGAGGATCACCCTTTGCACAGTGGTTTGTATAGACACCTTCTGAACATGGTTACTGCATATTGCATTTCTTACCTCATCTTCAGGATCGGGATAAGGTCTTTTACAAGTACAGTATAATCCAAAGAAATTGTCATTATACTTATTTCCTGAATTCACTTTGCCCTTTTCCTAGAAAGAAAGGAGAAATTGTTTCAATAGGCAATGCAGTGAGAAACAGAAGACCGGAAAGATGCATACCCTAAAAAAAATTTTTACTTCCTAAAAGCGGTCATTACACTCATCAGCTTGAGCATCTGAAAACAAAGATATTACCCTGAGACCCCTATGTTATACAGTCGGCAGAAGACAGGGCACGTGAGGAGTACTGAAGTTCAAAAGGAAAGACGAAGAACAGTCTTTTCACACACAGAACAGCAAATGGCAACTATCGTGGGTTTTGTTTAAAGCTATTGCTCATCTAAAAATGCCTAAGAGCATAATATTTCTTTAACAATAACTGTTGGGAGCCAAATTTAAATTTCTTTTATATGTGCACAATTCTTTCCAGAAGGCCATTAGCCACTAAGCTTTTATTCAAACAAAATCCTTGAGGTTTGATCACCAATCATGCATGGCTGTTGCCATTGCAGCAAAGTCTGCACATTTACTGTGCACCTTCCACACGCTCTTTCTTTTTTTAAGCATCCAGACTGTGGTCCAAACTCAATTTTGTTTAATGTTATGTTTTGTTTAATGTTTAGCTTACACTAAATTAATGTCATCTAAACCTCACTCCATATGAGAGGGTGTTCCAAATTACAGAACACACTGAATGAAGTTCAGTTACAGCTAATTCCACTTCAAAAAATAACTAATACAGCTGGGGCCGGAGGACTTCAGAAGTGTATGTACTTGCAGCCTAAGACCACAGTCAGCCCTTGCAAAAACAGCTGTGACAATTTATATGCTATAAAATGCTTTTTACCACTACTCTGTTAAAAGAAGAACAGATGATATGAGCTCACTTCATCCATGAAGTCAGCCAGCTGAACATACTGATGTTGAAGGTCATTTAAACTAGCAGATTGATTTTGCACTGAAGAGAAGGAGGAGCCATATGATCCATTTCACTGACTCAAACAAGGAGCAGTAACGTCTTAGAATTGCCACACGCGACTCTGTAGGGATTACCTGACTGCAGCTCTAGGCTTACTAGCTCTGGATCAGCCCCAATTCTGCCAGGACCAAACAGGTATACACAGAACCACTTGCTGTTTCTACACTTGGAGCATTATCATCTCAGGAACAGAACTGCAGGCAAGCCAAAAAGCTTCTTTCCTCTGTCTGCTTTCCAGAACATTACCAAATACTTAATGAGTCCAAACTGCCCACTGAGCATGAAACTACAGGGAGCTTAATACAGTAAAAAACTACTCCTTCAGAAGACTCCAGTGACAGCCTATCAAGAAAGATTAGCGCACTAACGCTGCCACAGGAAAGGGGATGGAAATGTTCCTTCAGCACAATCTGAAGTTTCCTTAAAGCAACTGTAAAATCATACCCCAAAAAGATTCTCCTGAAGCCAGCTTAGAGATAGCAAGAGTTATCAATACAGGCATCACAACCTGCTAAAGCATTTTCGCTGTTTCAAACATTGAGCTAGCTATGTATGCTAGCAGCTGCATCCAAGAGTGACAAAGCTCAAACGTTGCCCCTCATTTAACTTGCAGGGAGAAGAAGAGGCACAATATGAGTCAGCACTCTCTAAGGCAAGATACCACAACCTTCTAAAACTGTTATTTTGATTCTGTATGTCTAAAAACCTGTATCTGAACTTACTGGAAGTAACTTGCACTGCAAATTTTTGAATTTGCTATTTCCACAGTCACAGCGGAAGTTCCTGGAAAGAAAAACAAAGCATTTCAGATTGATTATCTAAAAATGCATTAACTTTTGTATTTGCAACAATTCCCAACAGTTTATTAGGAACCATAAAAATATTCTTGCAGCTATTTAAACAATAGCATCTGTTAGAACTGGCCAAAGAGCCTTGCGGCCTTACCCTCTCATGCTGTGTTTCTGGCAGATCTCAGCTAACATCATCATTTACAACAGCATTTGGCTGAGAGACCTCAATAGAACAGCTAACTGAGGGTGCTGCAACTACCACATTCAAAAAGGCAAGCATGTGTATTGGCAAAAGCGTGTAAATTGGTTCATCTCCAAAGGCTAGGCTAGATCAACACAGACGATTAAGCTCTTATCTCCTATTCAGGACCCTAAATTCTCACTAAAATAGCACGGGACACTTGGATAGCTAAAGAGAATGGAGGAACGTGACTACTTAATTAACCTGACCTAAGTTTCCGGCCCAGTTTTGCAAACTTCCATACTACTGGAAACACGGTATCTTAGCATGAGTTGCACATCTAAACATTGTCCTGCTTTGGTCCATTAAAACCCATCTTAAATTTTTTTTTTTATATATAGCAGAGGACGCTGTGGGAAAATTGTTCTCTGGACAATTAATCTAGATACCAAAATTCTTCAAGGAGTTTCGAAGTACTCAGACCATTAAGGAAAACACGAGAGGGGAGGACAATTATTAGTTGAAATCACTGTGTTTCAGTACCCTGTTAAAGAAAATGCTGTATTTCACGTCAGAGATGCTTGTGTTGCACTAAATAATTGCATGAACCTTAAATGATTACCTGATTTGCAAGCGAAATTGCAAGGATAAGCCTTAGCATTTAAAAAGCAATTGTGGCAAGCACATTCAGTAGTTCCCAAGAAAACCCACGGGATGAACTCTGGAAACCAAAAACTTCGTAGATTCGAAAAGACGCAATACCCCTAGTTCTTACGGTACTGCTTCCACAGGGGGAGACTCAAATTGCTCTGTGCCTCTCAGCGTTACTTTTTATTTCCCTGTTGCAAGCAGCCTGTGTGTACTTCAGGGCACAAGATGGACACAGGTGTTTGTTAAGAGGAGGACGCACTCGACGTCTGCGGAGGCGCTACGCTCGCTGTTCTGCCGTCCCGCTTCGCGGTTTGGCCGAAGCCCCGGCAGCAGCGCTCCTCCAGCTGCGGGTCGCACGTTACCTCTTGGTGTACAGCTCGAACAGCTTGTGCGTGCCGTGGCACTCGTAGCTGCAGGCCAGGCAGATGCCCGCCGGCTCCTCGCCCGGCGGGGTGCAGGTGCTGCAGGCGTACAGCGCCTGCCTCTTCACGGCGCCCTGCAACGAAACGGCGCGCGTGGGCACGGCGGCGCCGGGCCGGGCCGGGCCGGGCCGCTGCGGGCGGCGAGCCCCGCGCAGCCCGGCCGCCCCCCGCCCCCCGCCCGGGGGTCCCTCGCGGCCCCGCCCCGCCCCGCCGCGAGGCGCCAGGTGCGCGCGCCCGGCCCGGCCCGGCCCCGCCCCCACCTGGGAGTAGCTGCATCGCTCGTGGTCGCTGCCCCCCAGCACGGCCCGCGCCTCCTTCTCGAGCTCCTCGTTCTCCGCCAACACCTCCGCCAGGGACACCACGGGCTCCTCCGGGCCCCCCGCCCCGCCGCTCCCGGGCTCGGCGCCCTCCTCCGCCGCCGCCGCCGCCTCCATCGCCGCCGCCGAGGGCCGAGCCAAGCCGAGGCGGGAAAAACGCGTCTCGGGCGCCAGGGGGCGCCGCGGCGGAAGCGGAACCGCAACCGCAACGGCGCGCGCGGCCCACGTGACGCGCGCGGCGGCGAGTCACAAAGAGGCGGGGGGGGGGGGGCGGAGGCAGCTGCCGCCGCGCGGCGCTGTGTTGTGGCACGCGGCCTGCGTGAGCGGCGCTGTGGGGCGGGGCTTGCGCGCGCGATGCGCGGCCTCGCGGGCGGGTTGCGAGCGCTTCCGGGTCAGCCCGCGCGGGCTGCGGATTGGGTGGCGGCGATGCCCGTCACGGCCCCTTGCCCGCCCTCCCCCTCCCCCTCCCCCCCTCCGGCGGCGGCGGCGGCAGCAGCGGGATGGAGCTGCGCGCGGAGCTGACGGGCCGCGACGGGCGGACGTGGCCGCTGCGGGTGCGCTGCGAGGCGGAGGCGGGCGCGGGCGGCGAGCTGCGGGGGCTGCTGCGGGGGCTCGAGAAGCTGCAGGAGCAGGTCGCGGAGCTGCTGGGGCCTCTGGTGCAGGAGGAGAGAGAGGCGGGGGGCCGCGGCGGGCCGCGCGGTGAGTGGCGGGCGGCCGTTGGGCGCGTGCCGCGGGGCGGGGCGGGGGCGCGCGGCGAGCCGGGCGCCGCGCGCCCCCTCTGCCTCAGCGCCCTCCCTCTGGGCAGCCGTGTGCTACTGGAGGGGGGCTGTGTGCCTTTTTCAACACCTCATCCGCTGTCTGCTTGAACCCTGGTAGGTGATGTTGGGGAAGAGGAGGAGGAGGAGGAGGAAGGAGATGAAGATGAAGATGAAAACAACGTTGACGTGAAAGCAAATGCAGATGGCCCACCTCTAAAACGGACAAAAGTTCAGCAGTCCTGACTATGGCGTGAAAGACTGTATTTAGGCCTAAAAAAGAGACTTTACAGCAGTATTGAATGTAAGTGTTCTTTTGGAGGGTGGTACCTCGGGGGTGGGCAGACTGTTCTTGCAAGGCAGGTGTCAGCGTTTTTCTTCCTTTTGCTCATGTTTTAAAAATGAAATGTAGATCACTGTCACTATTTCAATATAAGAAGCCTAATAAAAGGGTGTGTATTAGCATTAGCAATGTGCTTTTTACAGGAAGCGAATATTAGGCTGAAAAGATTGAGAATTTTCAGTAAACCAGGTGACAGATATGAAACACTTTTAATGGCTTCTCCTGATCACAGTATTTCTTCATATGACTTAAAACCAAACTATTTTAAAATAAAATAATAAAATATGAAGCCCGTTATTTTGTCAGCTATGGTTTTTAAATGGTATAAGACAAAGAAATCATTTGTATGGAGAGAGAATAGTGTAAGATCACTTGAGTATTCAAAATAAGTTACAAACACTTGCACAGATGTGACTGTCTGTTCCTGAACGAGCCTAAAAGATGGCAGATTGTTTCTGCGTATAATATAAAAGGTTTATTTTAGTCACCCATCACTGAAGTACTTTCCTGGTAAAGGTCATAGAAGAAGTAGATTGAAAGAGCTGGAAATCTTAGTCTCCAAACATTTTGAATTTTTATGATAGCCAGGAAGCTGACAAGTCAATGCGACTTGGATAATTATCTTTTATATCATTATACAAGTAAAACATAGCTGTCTATCCTAGTCATCTGTTTCTTCCAAACAATCTTTGTTTTTTCAAGAACCATTTAATCTTTATATACCTTTTTCATCACTGACTTTTAACCAGTTTGATTTTTAGGCCGATTCAGCAGCTAAGTCAAATAAAGTGAACGTCACAGCCTTATTAATCTGCCTATGTAGAAGTTTCAGCATTACGTCAAAGGACAAAAGGAGCAAAGTGAAATTTTATGATACTTCCTACAATAAAAACAAAAGTCAGGGCAGGAACTGGGGGCAATATCACATTCTACACTGGTTAGCGTAGTTGATTTTAGAGGAGAAAAAACGTAAGTATTCTTGTAACACCTGCCAGTATGTTATGTTTTTGGCTGTACAAACCAGCATAACCCAATCTCTGTGCTGAGCAGGAAAGAGAGATTGTCCTGTCATCTGATGATAATGCAGTAGGTGGAATGTTATCAGGCTGTCAGATGGTTCTTGCAGGGAGGGTGAGGGTTGTAAATGCTTCCTGTGTGTTACTTTAATTCCAAATTTCTGTTTGGTGCATGCTTCTGTGAACAAGTATAAGATATGCTCGATACCCAGTCCACCGAGCTTGCTGTGAAGCCTGAGAGTTTTCCCTACCAGAAATTAGCTAGCTGATTACTAGTGTAAAAAGCATTAATTTCCATGTGTTGCAAAACAGCTGGCATTGCTTGTTTCTTGGTATTCTAGAAATAGAGCAAATCTTGACACATGAATACTGAGGGCAAACAAAATTATGGGTGAATTTTTACTAGCACAAAACTACCTGCATTCATTTGAAATCATGCAAAAAGTTGAAAAAGAGATCCAGTAAATGTATCTTGGATGTCTTTCTAACAAATTCACACAGGACACACCTATTATTTTGCTAGCAGATATGACAGTCATAACTGAGGAGAAAAGACTGTGACATCAAAGACTAGAGAGTTTTATTTGCTGAGAACCTAAGATAGGAAAAAAGTGTACAAATGAATTCTGACCTCTTGTCAGGCTGCAAAATCTTAAGAGTGATAAAATACTTAAAATGTTCTTTTAGTGTAGATAATATATGCATTGAAGGAAGTGGCTTATCAAAGCGGCACAGGCAACATTTCACATACAAAAGCTAGCCTAATAAAGACATCAGAGGGCTGCTTCATGTGACCTGTGCTAAACTAACAACATGTGTTTTGGGTTCCATGTAACACAGCTTTAGAAGCTTTTTATAGAGCTCTACCCAAAGCAGTATTTTTTTTTTATTTTTTCCCTCCCTCCTTCAAACAGCACTCCTAACCACTGCAGTAATGTCAAGAGACTCCTTAAAAATAGTCCACAGGTACACAGAAGTTGACATGTCACCGGTTGAAAACCATTGGTGTAGACCAACAAATCCTAACTTTACTAGCCTGGGAATAAATTAAGGTAATGCTCCAAGTAATGAGATAACTGTTTTCCTGTGTCAGCCTGGACAGTGGTGACATCTTGCACTTGAGCTCCAGAAGAGTTCAATGAGCACTGAGATGAAAACGGCCACTCAAATTTTGCTTTTAAAGAATCATTTCTAGTCCTTCTGTTTGCAGCAGAATTTTGAAAGAATGAGGAGGATACTGGGCTTTCAACCTTAAGCGTTCCTAAAACATAGGCTCACCTGTGACATAAGTGCCAAAACTCTTCAACAGAGAACTTTATTTTTCAGAGAGCTGCTGTTCTAGGGTAACTAGGCACACAAAAGTTGTGGTGCTTTTTTCCCCTCCCCCCTCCCTGTCTGTTCTTAGAGCTGCGTTGTGGACTCTTTGGGGCGGAGGCCCTCTCTCCCACCAGGACCGCAGCCTCCCAGTTCTGGTACTGTCCTTGTAGTCAGGGAAACAGGTATGTGGGGCAACAGAGGTAACTAGCTGTGGCATCCCTCTTCCAAGCAACCAAGTCACTGAGGTCTACAGCATTTCCCATGGCTGTGGGAAACAAGCTCTAAAGTTTTCTGTTATGTGGAAAAACTTAGCACTCATTGGTGTGGAGAATATAGCAAAAAAAAAAAAAAAAAAAAGTCTGCAATGTGCAATGACTTATATCAAGCTGTGCTAGAAGATGAAACTCCCTGAGCAACCCTGTGAGAGCAGGTACAATAATATGTACACCACCAGTCAACTGTGTCCTGCATTTTAGGTAGAGTAGATGAGCCTTGATGGAAGAAAGCTGGCATGTTCTTTTTGTCTCCAAGACAGAGTAGTGCTTTTGTACCTTAACCAAAGTTTAGGCTGACACAGAATGAGTCCTGTTCACCATATGATCTGTGCTGTTTATTGTTGTTTGTACATCTTAATAATAGGCCTTAGTTTTATTAGCCAGAAAAGGGCTAGGGCAGATGGATTTACTTAGTGCTAAAGGAGAGAAGGGGAGAAAATGTTTATATGCTCCTACTGTATGAAAGAGCTGAAGTGATCCTCAACTAAATTCAAGATAGTTTTTACATAAGAAGCAAATATTAGCTCAAAAAAGTCAAAGCAGGTCTCCTTTACATAAATTGGGATTTCAGTGTATGAGGTAGTCTGTTGTTGCTACTTTGAAATACTGAATGAATACTTAATGAATTGCAGTGTTCTGTGTTAACCAAAAACTTTAGAATTTCAAGTTCAGTATTTATTAAGCGCTCAGATGTTTTTGCAAGGGGAAGAGGGTAATCCCATTATGCCCCATAATCAGGGTGTTTTTTGATAAGGTGCAAAACCCGTTTGTATCCTTTCCTAGTTCTGAAGAGATTTTCTAATTGAGAAATTTTTCACATCATTTTCATTAAGAGGATATGATTGTGACTCCCCCATTGTCATCCTGTGGAACTCCCACTCTGTCTGACTTAAGAGTCAATTTACATACAAGCTCCCACAGAAATCAAATTCTCTCTAAATTATACAGTAATGTGGCAGAGCATAACGTATCACAGGGCTTAATATGCAGTAACTGTTATTAACACCCAACAGCATAAACAACTCGGCAGTGGTTTTGGACACATCCATTAGCCCCAAAGTCTACCAACCTAGTCAGTTGTTTTGAGGATTGAGAGTAAAGCATAAGTGCCTTTTTGTGGCTCTTACAAGTTCTTTCTTGCCAGAATGAGCCTGTACTGTAGGGCTAGCTTCAAGGAGAGCTAAAGCTGAGGCAATTCTTAGAAATGAACTAAGTTATTAAACTGTTCTCCTGTATTAGTTCATATCTAGAAAAGAGATACATAAAAATCAGTATTTAAAAAAACCCATTAGAATAACAAGCCACTTCCATGACTGATCCACTAGAGACCATCTCTTAAAAAAGGCAGGGAGAAAATAAAGGGGAGTTAATAGCAAGTATCCTACACAAACTGTAAAGCTTTGTTCCAAGGGTAAGTCAATCCTTGTACTTTAATGTAACACACTTCATAAGGGACACATTTTATTGCAACTTACTTTAATCCAAGCCTGAAAGGCTGCAGCCTTAATTTACGCTCTTCACTGCACCTGCCCTCTCATAGGAGGAAGGAACAGGCTCAGCACAAAACATGACAGAGGTTTTCCTGAGATGGAAAGGTACTGTCAGTTGAAGGTGCAGGAGCTAATGACACTAGCACTCCGACTGCCCAGAACTAATCCTCAAGCACAGTTTGACACAAAGGTTTATTTTGTGTCTCAAGCACAATAAAAAGAAACCCAGGGTAAGTGATACAGAGATGCACATTAACTGTGCATTTTACCTGCTCACTTTCTTGGCCAAAAGCTAAAGGTCTGAACAATTACAAGGCTAGTATGTGCTAGTTTCTCCCCACCCCCACCCCGAGGTCTTCATTACTGCCTCTGCCTTTCACAGCTTCTGCTTTAGAAAGCTGTTCAAGATCAGCAAGTCTGAGCTAACTCATTTCCAGTTAAAAATGAGTAAAAATAGCTTTCCATCCCTAAATGGAAACTGTGGCAATATATTTCTTCTCTGAGTGGACAGGAGAAAAGATGTAAGTAGATTCAAATGAGAAAGCCCTAATATAAACTAGTCTGGCATCTTTTGTTAAAGTCATTGCTGTAGAAACAGATTTGTGCTATATCTGTCATGATCAAGAACCGAGAACTACTGTAGTCTTTAAAGAGGTAGTAAAATTATTTTGAGCTTGATTATCCTGAAAGTTTTTTAGATAGTGTCAGTTTGTCTTATAGCCGACTATCATCTGTGATTGAGAACTAATGAGCACCTGGAGGTAGTGTAAAATTATTTTAAGTTTGATTTTCCTGAGGCTTTTTTAAATAATGTCAATTTGTGCTACAGCTTATCAGCTGTGATTGAGAGCTAATTAGCCCTGATCCTATCTAAAAATCTTCAGGATAATCGAGTTGAAGTAATTTCCCTACCTCTTTAAACAGACTATAGTAAAAAGCAATTTAATCATTAATTTTGATAGTCTTTTTCATTTGCTTATTCTGTGGTAAGACGTCTATTGATGTTCTGTTGGTGACAAAAACGCTGGAAGCATCAGCGGAGCTACCTTTCCTCTCCTCCCAGGCCTGTCGTCTAATACTAGACTACATTAATAGTTTATACTAATTCTCACATTGCTGTTTTCCACCTCAGGCTCAAATTTTCAGATGTAGTGCTGGCTTGATTTAAATCATGCATCTTTCTGTAGTTAGTTGCAAAGCTCATGGTTTTCAACAGCTTTAATCCTAAAAGACTTTCGGAAAGTCTAGAAATACGAACCACTATTCCACAAGTCATTGCTCCACCCAGCACACACTCCACATCCAGACAGATTATCACACCAGACATGCTGATGAAATTGCTAAAAGCCACATGGTTGCACAACAAGGATTTAGGCAGTTCTCCCTGTCATTTTCTATTTTTGAAGCTGCTGCTTATGCTATTCTTCTCTAAAGAAATCCATCTAGACACCACCTAGCAACTTCTCATTTTAAGAATTACCGCATCAAGTGTAGAAGAAAGTCCAGCCAGACATATCTTCTTGTTACATAAGAAGTAGGGAAGTGGCAGGAGGGATTGAGGTTCATCCGGGCAGCCTCAGAACTTCAGGCTGCAGCCAGAAAATTAGGGCAGAGAGCATAAAAGGACAACAAAACATCAAACAAACCTACGTACTGAGGGGAGGATTGGAGAACAATAAGCTACAGCGGCTGACTGCCAGCCCTGCTATCTAGCAACAAACATGGGCAAAAAAATTCCATTAGCATTTATCTGCATGACAAGACTTCTGTTTATAAAACATTGAAAAGTTTTTATTTTCTAGATAAATAGGATGGTGATTTTTAGAGTTAGGAAACAATACAATTTAAAACCTCTGACTTCAGAAGGTATTACAAGTCAGAGTTTATTCTTACTCCAGCATATTAAGATGGCAGCTTTCTCCTTTTTGTATTGCACTTAGAACTTAAAACCTTCTTGTAAAGGCTACATTGTGTTTTCAAGTCCTAGCACCAATGCTGGCATTTGAAACCACAGTCTCAAGTTATCTCCAAATGCAACAGAAAGTTTTAAGATGTTTTAACTACCAGGCTTAAACAAAGCAACACTGAAAATAGTGTTCTCTTTCCAAAGCAGATATTCCTCCTGATATTTCTCTCCAGATTCCCTTAGAGTAGTCAGAAATAGATTAGCACTTGTGATGATTAGATACTGACAATCACATATAACTGAATTGTGAATTCACAAGTTCAGTTCATAATCATTTGGAGCCTGCTACTTTTGAAGACCATACTTCGTGCTGCTTTCACATTTGGAATGTTATTTCCATCATGGCTCAAAAAATGCAGTTTTCTCAGAAACAAAAAGCATCTAATGAAAAAGAACAGATTTGACATTATTTAAATTGCACAGTAATCCCATAGTTAGAATTAAATGGTATGCCAACAATAGCACTGAAAATAATTTGAAACCATGGTACAAAACTTCAGTCATACTGAAGTTCCACTGAAAAAACTTGCACTCACTGCAAGAATGAGGGGAATTTATCTTGCTTGTTAAAACTGCTGGAAGAATCATGGCATCCATCTTACTACTTGCTTGTAGCACAACCTCCCAAACCTAGTATCAGTTAACCTTATTTTATAGTTTCTTCTTAACACATGAGTACTGCCAGAACATGGTTTCGCATCACATCTGGAGTGAAATTTGAATGCTAATAAATTGCAATCACTTTGTATTTGTATCAAAGGAGATTTCTACAGGTAGGAGAAGGAAGCACTTTAAAAAAAAAAAAAAAAAAAAGCGCTGTGCATACCATCGGCCAATGTCAACACAAACTGCTTTTGGCATCATGGAAAAAGATTGTTTAAAGCACCAGTCTCCAGGCCTGCGCCACTTCTCATTCCCTACCTGCTACAATGCTATATCATTGTGGTCTCTGAAAAAAAGTGTGCTACCACAGAAAAGCAGCATCTTTTTCTCTGTAAAGATTTACACATACTTTATTCTTTGCTTCCTGTGTTTCTCTTTAAACTTAAGTTAAAAAAAAAAATCATTAAAAACCAGCACTGATGTAAATGCAAAGTACTCAAAAAAAAGAAAAAAGCAAAGATGTGTGTTAAGCGCAGCTTTTATAATCATGTTCTGATTTTTTTTTCCTTTTACATTTACCACAGAAGAAGTGTCCTTTCATTGGTTTTACTCCAAGGAAAAACATAGGAAGTCAAATTTTTTTTTTTTTGCACAGATGCATAAAGTCATGGACCAGAAACATGTTTCCCCACAGGACGTTTCAGATGGAGTGTAGCAATTTTGCATTGTTAAGGCAAAATGAGGAATGCTTCCATCAAGTGTCACATAGGGCTTTCCCATTCTGGTCATTCTGATAGACCCATACTTTAAAAAAATCTTTTAAATTATTTTTTAAATAGAAAACAGTCTATTCATTACTTAACAGTTTGAAAGAAAAGGCTCTTTCCAGCCTTCATTCAGAACTTCAGTCTTGTGATTAGATCAGGCATACTCATTGCTTCAAAACGGCTATGGAACCTAGAAACTGAATCAAGTGTCAATCAGTTGTAATCTACTGATCTGATTAGAGGCCTTCACAAATGTTTGATGACGATTGCAAATAACAGCCAAGCAGATAGGAATGATGCAATAGCCAACAGTTTTGGGGTCAGCTCTTGTACAGGAATAGAGGAACAAGAACATCTGTAAATATGGTATTAAAAATATTATAGTCCATAGCCAAAAAGGCAAGGATAGCAGTCGTACTTTTAAGGAGTGCGTCCATGTGGTTCCTTCTTGTGGCTCCTTGGGGTGTTGCTGAATGTGCTCCAACGCTAGTTTGTTGTAAGTCTCATTGATTTCAAAGACATAATAAAAAGCTGCAGCACTTGCTAACAAGTACAACCCCACACCAATCCATCCCATCCTCTGACGGAAGTTCATCATTCTCCATGCTCTGCACCTATAACAAAACGTGAAATATGTTTTCAGTACAGTTTGGAGAACGGCCACACAAATAAAGCCTAGTTTTCAGAAGTTAACTTTTTATAACTTTTCATGACAAATTTCTAAAAATGGCACACATCCATTTCTGAAGCTCCAAATTCTCTCTGCATCAGAGGCAATTAGATACTACTATGTCAGCAACAGGCTAACAGTGCTTGCATTAAGTGCTCTATCTATAGGTCTGGCTAGTTTAGTGCCCTCTGGCTATCAAAAAAGCCAGAGACAAGTTCTACCAGGCCAGGAGTACTGAACAAACAAAACAGAAATAGTGGCTTGGTTAAGGTACTGTCCAATCCGCTATCAGTGCCTCTGGCCACAGGGTGGGGATAATGCAAGACTTGTTATAAATACATAACTTTTGTAAAGTTCTTACACGTCTACAGGACAAACACTGCTATCCAGCTAATAACATCAACACTACTACTTGTCTGCAGCATAGCAGCGTCCAGTTTTATTAAGCTCTATCTCCTGAATGCCTGTCTAGGAACCGCATTAAACGGTAAGTTTTCGATTTGCACATGGAAAGATAAGTACTTTAGGCGCGTACTTGTACCTAACTATGTCTCTGTGTTAACCTGTGTGAACAGTTGCAGTATGCTTTCTGGAGGAAAGAAGTTGAACGTGCGTATTTGTAACTGACAGAGAGCAGAACAAATCAGCCACCTGTCAACTGTCATTTTTCAGAGGAAGCACAAATTACTGAAGTACCACACAGTACAGGACTATTCTAGCTGTTTCAAGTTCTCTGCCTGGCTATACAGTTCCAAGTGACTTGAAACATGCCTCAAACTATACAACGCCTCAAACTATACAACGCCTCAAACTATACAACGCCTCAAACTATACAACGCCTCAAACTATACAACGCCTCAAACTATACAACGCCTCAAACTATACACACAGTCAGGAGCACTCTAGCTTAAGTCCCTCCACTAAAAGGAGAAGTCCTCATCACCTACACTCAAAATAGCCCCAGGGATAGCAGACCAGGGAACCAGCACTGTACTGCAGCTGTTTTAAGAGTTCACCTAACTAACTATAAAATTGTACTTTTTTAGACTGTCAAAGCCTTTCTTTTCCTAGGCTTTAAGAGAGTAGACAAAATTAATTTGTGCTGTACCTTTTCAAGCAAAATATACCAGGAGTTAAGAATACTAGACAGAAATGCCTATTTAAGGCATGTTTCATGCATACAAAGCTGTAACTATTAACAGAAGTACAAAAGAAAGCTTAACACTAACGATACCCAAATCGTTACACAATCAAGGCCAGGCTAATCCATCTAGGTAGCAATCTTAGAAGACTTTATACTTTTCTGTATATAAAGGATATCCCCAATCATGACCTCAAGGAAATGTATCAGCATAGCACTGGCAAAGTTATGCTGGCCCTCACACTGCTGCATTTATGGTAGCTAAAAAATTCAAACATACACAGACAATAAATACCTGAGGAGGCCGTTAGTTTTGTCTGTGACATGTATTTCTTGTTTAGCCTGTACTTCTATATAACTTAACAGTATGATTCCTTTCAATATACTAACTTCACTTACAATTTTATTAAGTCTTTCCAAAAAATTGTATAAGATACTGTTAACCGACTGGGTAAAAACAAATTCTGAGTCCACGTTTACCCAATAACTAAGTTGTGATACATTTTTTCCAGTAGTTAAGCATCTAGTAGTTGGCTTACAGTACTTGCCTTCAGAGGCAAATCATCAACAAGAATGCACATATTAAAAACACAAATGCTACTGAAACTAGAATTACATCTTAAGAAACTAAACGTTAGTGGATTTATTTCATTGTCCTTACACAGCAGTACCTAGGAGAGCAGTCTTAGCTCTGGGTCACTTTGACAGAGGCAAGAATAACGCTTATAGTTCTCTCGTTCTTATTTTCTGTCTTGGGATATTATTTTTTACTCGCAGCTTTTGCGGATCTGCACGATGGTTAATCGAGTCATTTATTCCCATGCCATGGGTGCCTTCAGCCTCTCCTTCCGCGAGTATAGCCAGACCACACAGATTAACTGCTGATTACACTCATGTGACTAGAGTGCTCATCCTTCCTTCATGACCATGAGTGTTCAATCCACGTTTTGGTCGAAAAGCGATACACAAAACGGTAACTTGGTGCTTTCCCAGAGGGGGCACTAGAAACAGGAACAAAGCCTGGCGCTTTAAATATTACCAACACCGCAAATACTCCCTTACCGGAATAACCTGTTGTCATTCCATCAGGCTTTACGGCACGCAGAGTTAACAAACGCAGAGCTTCCGGGCACCTGTTTTCAGCTGTAGATTCACTTTTCCCAGTTTTAGTTTACCGGCAAATCCCTCAGAATAAAAACCCCTTTTCGCCGTCTTGGCGTCAGGAGGTCAGGACGGCGGCTGAGGCGCCGCAGCCCGGGCCCGCGGGATCCCGCGGCGCGACGCCCCCCGCTCCGCCGAGCGGCCAGGCACCGGCGGGCCCGACAGCGCCCCCGCGCCCCCACCTCGCCGCGCCGGGGCCCGCCGAGTCCCGCCGCCCCGTCCGGACCCCTCTTCCCTCAACACCTCCTGAGCGGCCGCGGCTCCTCTTACCTGACTCCAGGGGAGAAGAAGGGAGCGGGGGGGGTGGCGGCGGGCGGGCGGGCTGGCGGCCCGCTCCCCTCAGCCCACGCCGCCGCGCCGCGAGGCGGAGGGGCCCGCCGGCCTGCGGCGCCGCTGCCGGCCAACGGCCATCACCCCCCGGCCGCCGCACCGGAACCGCGGCGCTTCCGGCATGCGAGGGAACCGCTTCCGGCGCGCGCCCGTCTGCATCCGGGGCGGGGCGGGGCGGGGCGGGGCGGGGCGGGCCCGGACGGCGCGGGGGGCAGGCTGGCCGGCAGCCATCTTGGTTCGGCCTTCCAGCCCTCTGTGGCGTTGTGGCCTCGCCCAAAATGGCGGTGGGGACTAGGGGGCTGGGGCCGCCGACGCCCTTCTGCTCTTTCCCCGCCTTTGCCCTCTGGTTGCCGCTGGCGCAGCTGCGCCTTAGCCCCGCCAACGCTGGCCGCCTCAGGACAGCGATAGGCCGGGCTTGCCGCCGTGTTAGTGCCGCTCTGCCTGGTGGTGGAGAGGCCGGGTCTGGGCAGCGCGGCCGGCGGTGCCTCTTGTTGGCTCTCGCGGAGGAGAGACACCCCCACAAGGTGCCTGTTGGCCGTTGGGTGTGTTAGCGAGGTGTGGGGTGTTAAACGCTAAGGGAAGCACGGATGGAAGTTGTTACGCTGCAGAAAAGCCTCTTCAAAGTTGTCCATATACTTACAGAGCAGGATCTGTTTATAGACGGATACTTATGTAGTGCTATGCCGGTAAATTATTGGGAAATACGCCTCTGGGAACAAGACTTCAATGAAGTTGGAAGATTATCTAAATTGACCAAAGCCTTTTTTTTCTTCTTTTTTTCCCCCTCCGTGAAGTGTATGTGGCTCACAGATTTGCATCACAGAGGTGGTTAGAAAGCTTGCTTGTGCAGAATGTTGAACCTTTGTCTGAAGTCAGTAGCTTTGCTCTACTGCTTAAAAAAATCAGTAGCTTTGTAGCGTTACATGTAAAATAGAAACCTTTTACATCTCAAGCAGTCATGAGCAAACTACCATTTTCTAATGCTGCTGATGGGAGCTATTTGCAAAGTGGTTTTAAGTTTATTTCTGAACTACTTCACACACTGAATCTACTGTGAGTGAAAGGGATTTCAAATCTGCTTGATTTGTCAGAGCCGTGACAATTTTCCTCAGTTTGTCTTGGGAATGACTGACTCACTGGCAGTCAGCACTGAATTCTGTCCTGTAGCTAGCGATCTGAATCATTAAATAAGGAAATAATCAGAGATAAGAAATGTTAAAAAGGGAAGTTACAGTGAAGCAGCAGTGGGCAAAATTCACACACATCCAGATATGAATTAAAACAAATTTTAAAGGGGCATCAAAATAAGAAATGAGGGATGCTTACAACAATGACATTTTGTTTTTATGTTTGTGTGTATAAATACATAAATATAGAATTTCCTACCATTTTTCATGAGGGTTGTAGTAGGTGCTTTTCTGTAACATGGGATTTATGCCTTATCCTGGTACGCTTACTGTTTCAATGAAAAATATCAGAAGTTAGCATGTGTTCTGGGTAGTCGCTGACTAAATGCGTGGTACCGTATCACAGAAGTCATTGGAAAAAATTACACTGTTGGGAGCGTGTAGCAGCCAGAAATAAATCCTCTGTCACAGAGCAACCTCACCTTAAGCCGTGTCTTTTTTGATGCTTATTCTAAAGGCTCAGAATATTTTCCCTTGGTTACTTTGAGGACCGCTAGATGGTGCTCAACACTAGAGGCAAAGCCAACCTCTAGGCAGGCCGAATGAAAGCCTGACTCCCAAGTCAAAGAGATTTTGCAATTAACTTCAGTTGAATGAGGAATTTATATCTCGTTTATAACAGTTTATAAACTGTTAGTGTGTAGTTCTGATGAAAGATATTGTAGGCATGAATAACTACATACAGGTAATTGTCCCTGGGACACTGCTCTCAACCAAATGCCGTTCTCTCCTTTCTTACAGGTGGTGAGGTCGCAGTTGATCTAGAAATAAACGTCATTTTCCTGCTGGCTGCTGTATAGCTGACAGACCACCTTCCTGAGTATGGCTTTCTTGCATCTTTCCAAATCGGAGTTAGAACTGGGTTTAGAGGAAACGATGGGGAAAGGAATAGCTACAGCATACAGTTTATTTCCTTAAAAATATCGACCTAGATGCCAAAGAGGAACACTTCAGTCGGAAGGAATATGTGACTTTTTATTTGATTGGCTTGGCACTGGACTTGCATGCTTCATGTAAAGCCCACAGTTGCACTTAGGATTCTGAAGAGAAAAGAGTGGAATTTAGGGCTTATTCATATATAACAAGCACATCTTCTAAAGGGATGGGGCTGGAAAGGGAAGCTAGTTTAGGACTTAACCTGCTCAGTTTATTGGCCTCTTCTTCAGTGTTAACCATAGGCCTGATATTATGGTTTCAAAGAGAAAGATTGAAAAGGGGTGGGGAAGATGCTGCAGCAAACGTAAGCTGTTTGTGAAAGCTGAGGTGTAGCACCAGATAGAGAATGAATTAATCTTTTTGAGCTAGATCTCATATTTAGCATAAACTCAATGTTGTGCTTAAACTTTGACATAATATAGGAAGGGATAAAGCAAATAGCCCAGCTGAGATTTTTCAGCAGCAGCCGCCTCTGGAAAAAAGGAAAAATAAATCAAGACTAGCAGAACAAGAGACTGTTCTCAGTTTTAGAAGGGTCGTAGAATTAGATAGACTAAGGAATTGTCGAAAGTTAGATTCCAGTAGTCAGGGCTAGTGGCAATAAGGGAGAATTACTTATTCTCTCTTTGGCTTGGCATTGTGAAGAATGCCAAGAAGAAGCCCAGGCATTGTGAGACTGAGAGGAAAGGGTTAGGATTCAGTTTGCAAATGGGAGAAGATAGATATTTGTCGCTAAATCAAAAGGAATTCACATTTAAAGTTCAAGCCTAGAATTACAGAGTTAATCATGATGGTTTTTTTGCAGGACAAAAAACAGGGGAGGTATCCTGCTTACTGTTGGCATGGGAGTTAAAGTTAGGATTGTAAGACTAAGAGTAGACAGTCTGGATTTATTTGGAAATTAAAACAAAGCGTGAAGGAGCAGCAAGGGCCAATTGCTCCCTAAGGGACAGTAGTCAGGAGCCAAGCACGGTAGCAGCCAGCAAGGCAGGGCCTCACTGACCAGCACCCAGTCCTACAGTACCTGAGCAAAGCAAGCAGGGCAGGCCCAGGGATAGCTACCAGGTTCAGCCAAGAGTCCAGGCCACCAGGAGAGTTTGTGGCGATGAGGTAGGTGTCAGGTCAAACTAGGAAGTCAGCCACAGGTCAGGGTCACTATCAGGTCCAGTGAGAGTAACTAGCGTCAGACATAGCCTAGTAGGTCCGTAGTGATAAGATGGGTCTGAGGTCAAGCTAGGAGCTCTGGTCACAGTCCAGATCAACAGGGGCCAGAGCCAGGCATGGTCACAGCTGAGCTGGAAACCAGCATTCCTACAGCATAGCTTAGGCAGGGACTTATGGCTGCAGGCTGAGCAAAAATGGGGCTCCTGGGCTGATGGACAGGTGGGGTGGGGGTTGGGGAATCTGGGTCCCAGGTGAGGCTTGTTAGGGCCATGAGGGCCTATTAGTGCACTCATGGCCCTGACAAAGTGCATGGAACAAATGAGGGCCAACGAAGGAAAACGGAAGGGATGGTAGTAAAGTCTTTGTCAAAGCAACTGTTAAATTAAGGTCTTTACCAGGTTTAGATTTTGGCCAAAGTGGAAGAGCAAGGGTGGAAGGGCTGAGATCGTTACCACACCAACATCAGTTGGGCTTCCAAGGGAGGGCAGAAGCTAATGGGCAGAATGCACCATCTGGGTATGTTAATCTACCATATGGGTGGATAAAGATTTGACATAGTCTTAGGTAAGATCTCATTCTTAACATGTAACCAAGAAGTGGAAAACTCTCTACTGCAAATTACAGAAACATTTTTCTCAAGAAAGCATCTATCTTCCACTTTTTCATTAAGAACACTCTATCTGCTTTTTCTCTTCTTAATCTTGATTCCAAACCAAACCCTTGGGTGAAGATCCCCGTGGAGTTCAGATTTATTGGTCTTCCAAGGAGAGAGCTGGCACAGAGAGGGAGAAGAGGGCATGAGCACATGTGCTGATCCTATGAAGGTCCTACCTAATCTTCATTTAAGATGGATAGACTAGGTTTAGGGTTAGACTTCTGAGGAGCGAGGGGTGAAGCACACAGCTTCTTCCATATGCCTCCTTGGCTGGCCTATGGAAGAGGAGGACTACTGACAGAAGGGATAGCCCTTGTAGGCCCCCATCGTTTCCTTGTAGGCAAAGGGTAGGAATAGGGCTCAGAAGAGGAAGCCCTGAAGAACTACTGCCTTGGCTGGAGAAAAAGCATGGAAACTCAGTCCTTGGGTGGCATCTGCCCTCATCTGCAAGGGAAATGGGCAAAGTCTCCTTTATGTTACAAGAAGAGTTAGCACTATGTTTAGGAGGAAGTCCAGAATGGAAAAGTTATTCAGTGAATCCGAATTCAGTGAGTCACTCACCTGAAAATTTGTGGATGTGTTTTGATAGAAGGAACGCTTTCCGCTTTTTTCTCAGAAAAATGTTTCTAATGCTCATGTGAATTGTTATCAGTGAGTGAATGAATGACCAGTGTTTTTGCAGCTTGTAGAGTTTTTGTCATCTATTACGTGTAGTCACTTTGAACTTCCTAGTATCTTCTTGTGGTGTGATTTGTTTTGATCAGTTATTTCAAGTGCCATTTGTTAGGAGACAAAAACATTAATTTCCCTTATCTTTAGTTTCATATGCTTTAGCTCACATTTTCTGAATCTTTATTTTGTGTTTTATATCTTTTATCTCTTTCTGAAAGTAAAACCAGAGTCTTCATATTCCCTTTTTCTTGGGTGGTTATTTTATTTTGCCTTTTCTGTTGTGTTTCTTTGAACTTCTCTGTTAGAGACATCTGTTTTCTTTGGGGACTGATAGTACTGCATTCAGTATTTTGGAAGCATGTATCAAAATGCCATCACATATAAAAGTTTGTTCTTTTGTTTGTTCTCATTTTACATTCAAATATTGTATTTGCTTGTTTTGGCTACACTGACCACAGGAAGCAGAGGTATTCAGTGAACTGTTTATAATCCATGCAGATTTTTCCTCCTCTGAGTTGCTTCTTCTTCTTTGAAATGTTGGGACCTTAAATGACCTTGATCTTTAATTCTCTCTTCCTGAAATTCTGCTCTAGCCTTTGTCTCTTAGTAGCAGCCAGTCTGAGTCAAGCTTTAGGTAATCCTGTTATCCACATTCTCTCTTATACCAGCCATACCTCATTCTTTGTTTGTCTAAAATTGTTCTAGAAATATTTACCAGCTTTACGATGAGCTGTAGATATCCCGTGATACTTACAAATAGATTCGCTATGTCATTCTCCCAAACATCTACAGTAAACATCAGCCAAAGGTAGAATTACACACAACATTTCGTCGTCGTTCGAGTGTTTCTGAAGAACAGAATTCTTGATGGAGAATATTTGGCCTTTTAGACTGGCCTTTTCGACTTTGCTACAGTGATGCTCTTTGTTCGTTAGTTATCACTAAGTATGAGCAACTATGCAGTGGCTTCAAAGTTTAGCAAGAAATGACAAAATATACTGAGTGAATGCCAGCGGAGGCGTCTGATGACTGAATATTTTTAATTTCAAAGAGAAACGGGTTCTTAGGAGTCAGTAGCTTGAGCAGCTACTGTTCAATGATTGATAAGTATTTTGGGACAAACTTTAATGCTGATCACATGAAGAAGTTTCGTACTAAACAGACAGCAATTAAACTATGAAATAATATCCTTAAATGAAAGATGCTATGGAAGTGCAATTATCAAGTAGAGGAGGAGCTCCGTGTAAGTTGATATGCTGGCCTTCAAAGAGATGGTAGCTCTCATAATTGATCAGTACTATGCTGGGTTAGGGAGAAATGCGTAGAGAAGATTCTGTGTTATTTTCCTTCTTGTGAATTTAGTGTTTGTGGCTTTCCGGCCTGTGGCCCTGGGGACTGAAGACATCTATTTAAGCAGAGGACAAATGTGGATTATGCAGAAGCAATGCAAATACTAATCTCACACCTCCGTCAATATGACCCAATCTTATACTGATCTAGAAAGAAAGAGTGCAAGCCCGCAAAATTTTAGTTGAAACACCTTTCAATTAGAAACTGCATTTCAGCAAAAGCATTGTTCATTACAGTTTACTGATTTTAACTATTTCTTTGTAACCACAATTCACTTCCAAAAATGCTATTATGCTGAAAAATCAGAGTCAGCTCTTCCATGACTTCGGCTCAAGCCAACTCAGATTACTAGAAAGGGACTGTTACTGAATTTCCATTTCGAGTTTGCCACTTCCAACAGGTTTGTTTGTGTAAAGAAGTTCACTGAAAAATCACCTGTGTTAGGAAAAAAAGCCAGACTTACCACCAGGGGTCTGGCAGACTGAAAATGCTGGCTTCTGCCAGCTGGGCTAAATGCGTTACCTTTCAACCAGCAGGGAAGAAAAAAATCATCCTCTTGGAAGATCAATCATTAGAAATGTACTGTCCCTCTTCTTCCCCTCCATATACATATTCCAAGAGAAACATCTGACCACCCGAGGGGGTGGCGACTCTCTCCTCATCAGGTGAGGTAGGGATGACATGTCCACTTTTTTTTTTTTACTGTTTTTTTTCCAAATCTCCACTACTTATCTCTTTTTCTGTGGTGCTGTTTTGAAGCATGTCAACAGTTCCATAGCATGAGCTTAAAAAGAGTTAGTTACTGTCTCTTCTGAGATTACCAGTGCCCAGGCTGTGCTTATCTTACTTGAACTGTGCACTGCATGCAGCAGGGAGTAGCTATATTTAGATTCTCCTGAAGCGTAACTTTTTGTTACTAAACAAACACTGAAAGACTACAGTTCAGATTAGGCCTTTTCCTGCATTCAGATTTTGCTCACGAAGATCCCAGCATTTTTGCACAGATCAGGATGGAAGTTCGTTGGTCTATTCTTTGAGATTTGCTAAATCTAAGCTTTCATGTTTGTGTACATGCGTATTTCAGTTGCCTGTTTTGAAACACAGTAGGTATTTCTTACACTTCTCTCTGATACGGTCTCTTCAGTATTTCTTCATAGTCCCTAGAAAGAAATACAAGCCTGGATGATTAACAGGCTTGTCCAAGACGACTTAAAGCCTCAGTGTCAGGGGTAGTCTGAATGGCAGAAGTACCTGGTGCTTAGTCCTGGCCTTGGACCCGGAGAGCACGTTGCTCCTCACTCAAGTGCACACCGAGTGCAGTCAGCCTGATGGGAAGGCTGGGCCAACTGCAGCATCTGGAAGGACTTTCATATAAATTTCATCAAGTGGAAGTAAATCTTCATCCTTGCTTCCTGTATGGATGATTCCTATCGTTACAGATTTTAGTGGAAGATAAAAGCCAGTTCACTTTATACTGAGAAGTGGTTCATTATGTAAAACAGTTTAGGTACCCACCTGGCCTTTTACCTGAATTTGACTTTTTCTGAAAGCCCATGCTAGAGCCCTAGCATCACAGAGTTAGACCCAGAATGAGTCCATTTCAATAGAGATGTTAACAGCAGTTGATGGGTACTCTCAAAAGGAGAATATCATTAATTTATTAGTATGTGAATATTTGCATTTCATTTAAGAAAAATGCATTAAGCAGTACTTTCTAATCTTTAAAGGTATTATATGCTTGTTTCTTACTGAGCAGGGTTTGCAAGCTGCTGCTCTTATCATACCTGCATGAAATGAAGTTTCAGGCTGCAATGTCTACATCTCAGCATAAAGCTTCAGGAAAATATTGAAATGTCTCACTCTTAGCACAAATATTACCACATTTGTCAGCTTTCTTACAGAGGTTATCTGTCTGTGCTTTTCCACGCAATTGTATGTTGTGGGTTTTTTGTACCAACAGAACGTACATAATCATTTCAATATGAAGATACTTATAAAGGTAAATAAACATGCTAGTATGAGGCTATAACAAGTTTTAAGAGCATCCAAACCAACACCTTCTCCACATGAAAAATCATTATATTTCTTAAATTATATTAAAGATACACTGATGGGGTGTTTCTGTGCTGCTTTGTGTAACATTACAGTACCTGCTTTGCAAAATGATGCCTCTTCACAGTGCGAAGCTTGTTTGCAGTGGACAAACAGCTGAAGTATTTCACCAGCAAATTCGGTGCATTAATGACTTTATTGCAATGGATTGTGATCCAGATAAAACCTATTGTAATTCAGGTATTGCAGGTCACGATCTCATACTTTTTTCATCAGCTATTTCACAGAATCACAGAATCGTTTAGGTTGGAAGGGACCTCTGGAGATCATCTAGTCCAACCTCCCTGTTCAAGCAGGGTCCTCTAGAGCAGATTGCCCAGGATCACATCCAGACGCGTTTTGAATATCTCCAGGGAAGGAGACTCCACTACCTCTCTGGGCAACCTGTTCCAGTGCTCTGTCACCCTCACAGTGAAGAAGTTTTTTCTCAGGTTTAGGTGGAACTTCCTGTGGTTCAGTTTCTGCCCGTTGCCTCTTGTCCTGTTGCTGGGCACCACGGAGAAGAGGCTGGCCTCATCCTCTTGACACTCTCCCTTCAGATACTTGTACACGTTGATGAGATCGCCTCTCAATCTTCTCTTCTCCAGGCTGAACAGGCCCAGCTCTTGCAGTCTTTCTTCATAGGAGAGGTGTTTCATCCCACTTGTCCCTTTTTTTACTAGATTTTCAGGCTGTTTTGGTTTCCTACACATTTTCAGAGTGTTCCTGATTAGTTTGTAATTGCTCTGGCAAGACAGCCTCCCAAACAATGGAAAATCATTAACCCCATAACCACTGTGATGCCACACAGGAATGGAGGCCGAGGGTAAAATCAAGCGGTTTCTACTGCATGATATTCTTCTGGAGTGGCTTCACACAGTGAAACTGCTTAGAGACGTGGTCAGCAAGCACTGGCTGGTGGGATGGGAATAGCCATGCTAACCTGGGAGGATCAGCAAGGACAGCAGAACAAAAGGTGCAGATGCCACTTCTCTGGAAATCTACACAAATGTGACCACAAAGCACCAACGTTAGTCAGAAACATGAGAGTTTTCTCACTGTAGAAAGGTCTGTGACACCTGGAAGCTCTCCATTCCCTAGCTGTGTGGAGAACAACCCCGCAATCAACCCTTTGGAGCTATTTTCATTGATGGTAAGAAGGGGTTATTAACAAAAAATCATTCGGCTTTGAATTCTCTCAAAATTGAGTAGGTAGGGTCCTTTGACGGAACCCACATGCCTATTATTTCTCATTCTCCCTTCTCCTTCCCTCCCCCGGTCCAGGCCTCATCCTCTACAGAAAGGGACGTGATCATGCAAGTCTTAGTCAATCCCTATGGCAGTTTCACAAGCTTTATTACAGAGTAGCTAAAAACTCACCTGAAACCACTATCGGTTTTATCCTGAGGACAACTGGGCTAACTTCCACTTTTTTGGTTTATGAAGCCACCTTCTAGAGAGGAGAACTGTTTAGCGCAAGTAGCTGCAAAATGACTTTAGCACACATGTTTACGAGATTTATAAAATCTCGTAAACACGAGAGGTATCATAGCAAGGATGGAGGTTTATGAGGAAGCTTGATTATGTGTTAAAAGTATTGCTGTGCTTTGCACTTTGTATGTGAAAATAAGGGAGAGCATTTTATTGATGGCTGGGGCACAGGGGCAGGAGAAACTTTCAAGTTATTTTGACTTTTTTGACAGACATGATGCCTATACTAAAGTTTACTGTTCATCAGGGATCTAGGGTTACAGAGCAGGAGCATGGGTAGGAAGCTACAATACACAATGAACTAAGATAATTTAAATAAAGACCATGACATGTAAGGCATATGCATTTATGAACTTATTTTATTAGGAGAGGATACTATTTGGGAGAATTGTACCCAACTCAGTTTCTCTGCAAGAGTGCATCTGTTCAGCAATACAAAACCATTATTGATTTGGCACGCAAAAAGACGGTACAAGATAGGCCTTAGCTAGAACATTGTATGTGAACAGAAAGCAACCGTGTTCTTTGGAGAAGTTATCTGCCTCTGTGCCACGTTGGATACCTTTGCCACAAGGCCTCTTCTTTGCCCAGTGGTCGGGACACTTTTGTGTCCTTGGCACATCCTGAGTCCTCCTCTATCTACCTGGTAGCATGGGTTCTTTCCTCCAGTTTTCTGTGCTTTGTTCCTTCCATTTTCTCCTGTCAGTTTGAACAAGGATCCCACTTCATAGGCTCTGAGCAAATGGTACAGAAAGAATCCGTGCACAAAGTGCTTAACGTTAAGAAATGGCTTTCTTCTTAACCCCTTCTGAGTTTTTGGACTGTTTTCCTGAATAAATATAAAGAGTGTATGGGTACCTAAAGTTGTTCAACAGTCAAACAAATTATGCAGAAGGTTAGAACACTTAAAAATACTGAAATCCTATATATGTTGTGAAAGTTGACAGTCAGTTAGTGGGGACTCTGCCCCCATGGCGAGAAAAGCTGCAATGTGAGCTCACATGGGGAATCTTCACAGGCACAAGTTATTACAAACCTTGCTTACATATCAAAAGTCATCTTCAGAGTTCACACCAGAAAACCAAGACACAAGGAGTAACAGTTTTTTGGGGTTTTGTTTATTTGTTGGGTTTTTTTTTGCAGGAAGCCCTGAGAGACAGGAAATTCCCTAAGGGCAGCATAGCAATCGTCTGTTCAACTCTGCAGGCTGCTCTTGTATTTGAGGTATGTCAATATGAGGCGCAAAAGTGCCCTGTTCGGAGAGGCACAGAGCCACTAGGGAAGTGTCCTCTGAGCTATGAGAGAAAGGGGTAAGGAGTACTGCCTGTCCAGGCAGCCCCAAGATGATGCTATGGCATTATAACATGTCCCACATTCTGGTCCTCTCATTGTCTAGGTTTAATTTACAGACTGACCGGCACTGAATATGTGAGATGATAAGTTTAACAGCACAGAATGTTGCAACAAATACATGTTAACAGAATTTATCATCTGTGCGACTGCAAGTGTCTTAAAGGACCTAGGCAATTTAAAATGGCTGAAAGTTTCTAATCTTAAATGAGCTATATATCTCATTCAACTTTACAAGCCTGAGTATCTAGTAAAAGCTCAGAACCACAGCCAAATTGTGGGCTCACTTGACTATTCCAGCACTTCATTTTTTGCTTTCTTTTTCCACTACAGCTGCTCATCTCCTGTTTTTTTTATAGATTGCTTCTCTCATGAATTTCCAATTCTTCTCTAAATTACCTTCCTCTTCCTTCAGAAGGGCTGCATGTAGGAGGAGGTAGGAATAGGACATTACAGGACAGGATGTTGTTAACATGGGGAAGAGATATACATGCATCTTTGGGTATGAGGTTGGTATTTTGGTGAGAAGGAAAAAATCTCCTTTTGGTTACTGAGTATTGAGGTCGGGTAACATTTCCAGATGCACTCTTGAGTGGCAGAAAGCCAAGGAAGGGGATAACTGACAGAGGAAGACAGATGCTATCTATCCCTGCCTCCAGTGCAGTAATAAGTAGGAGGCGAGTCAGTGCACCGCTGGTTCCTAAGGATGAAAGGTTTGCAAGCACAACAAAAAGGAACAGCACCTAATTCATAGCAGGGCTTTCCCAGCTGTGTCCCCAGAATGTCTCCTAGTAGCATCTTCAGTTAACTATCTGGATACGTGTGGCATGTCCTAAAGAACTCTTGGCTGTCCAGAGAAAGCTCCTTTTGATTAGGATTTGTCCAAAAACATCTCTATTTCTTGGTGACAAACGAAGCTTCTCTGAGATTTTCACAGGCAAAACCGAGGTCTGTCCTTTCACAACAAGCTCATATGCTGGAGATAATATCCGGTGAATTGTTTTTGTCTTTTTTTCTTTTTTTTTTTTAAATATGCTGCAGCTAAATGACTTTGGAATGGCACTGGCATGGACTCTGGAAATGCTTTTCTGTATCTATTGTTTTTGCCACTTGCAAGTCTTCACATTCTGGGAGCTTCTTAAAAGATGAAACTTGCTGTTCTTCCCAGACAGCAAAAAAGGCCAATATCTCCTGATATGCTTTATGAGAAATCATAAAGCACAACGGTTGTGTGAGACTTGTGGCTTGTGAACTTTCGGTGAACTGTAAGGAAGCATTTAAACAAAACAGGAAAAGGGTCCTCAATCTTCATGGGCCTAAGGCCGGGAAGAAAGTGCAAGTGATGCACTGTTGGCAACACCAGACTTTATCCTTCCTGTTTGCTCAGATTCAGCAGTTTAAAAGGTTTAACTGCAGCCACAAACAACTTGGGAGCTGAGGACCGCTGGAAGAGGGACATGTGCTTTAGATGATCTGGAACAGTGCGCTATTAACTCAAGAGACAAAGATGGATGTAAGCCAGCGAAGCATGGGATAATAGTGGCCGGAGTCTCATATTTCCAGGTCAGTTTCTATAGGAGAGTTATATATTCATGTCAGTCTTATTGTCTTACATTCATCATTCTAAAACTAGTTATATCATTTTTAAAAAAGGTATAGCTGGTTTTGCTAGAAGCATGCTCCCTGGGATTGTCATATGTACTTAAAACTACCTGATTGAAAAAAAGAAGAGACACCTATAATCCAAGTAATTCTATTAGTATGAAAACTAGGTAGAGCAGGCCTCAGTCCAACCTAATCCTTATCCAGTTCTCAATCAAAATCTAATGTGCCACGTGTGTCACGTCACCCAGGTAATTCAGACAATAGTAAGTGTCTCAGGACTTACTTACACACATCATTTGAATCATTGTAACTATGCTGAAGCAATCAGGTGAGTAAAGCTCTCCATGTGTGGCTGTATTTATGCCAATATAAAAGAGTTTGTATGACCTTTATTTCCGTGTAACATACTTCCGTAATAGAAGGCAAGAGAGCTACAGCAATCTGTATCCACACCTACGATTTGACTAACAAATGTAATTCAGTTTAAAAAATCTACTGACATCATTATATTGGCACAGGAGATGAGGCCTAAATCCAGACTTCTCCATCTTTTGCATCTTGGCTACATGTTTTCTGTGGTTTTAAATTCTTTGTTCACTCATGATATGCTTTCCTGGGCTTATGAGGTCAAATACAAGGTCTGCACTCAAAGTACTGCAAGCCAAGCGGCAAACTTGGCAGCCAGACCCTTTCTGAATTTTCTGCAACTTGTACATTTCTTCAGAGCTCACAGTGGCCATACTCTTGAGCTGTACATGAAGTAGGGTATGAAGAACTGCCTACCCACACTGATGATTTCCTTTTTCAAAAAAACCCATAGTCATCCATAGTATTTTTATGACTGGAATGTAAGAGCTTGCTGTACCAGCAGTGTGGCAGGTGTAGTGCTCCACTGTGGCTGGTCAGAGTTAGCTTGCGCCTCCCTGAGTGGCATTTCACTGGGTCACACATCTATTTAGCTGCCTAACTGATGTTATTACCCTCTTTAGGAAGGTTTTTGAGCCCTTACAACTGAATTCCCTATTCTGCTCTCTGCAAAATTCCAGAAACACTGATGTGTCTCAACTAGTGCTCTGTGATCCTTCCTTTATTTATGAGATCAAAATACTGCAGCATAAACCACATGGATTAAATGGGGAGTATGGGAGCAGTCACATGGGTGAACATAAGGCTTTCACTGTTGTCTTTTGCACTGCCACCAGAAGTGGTGGCTCTGGCTCTGTACTTTCCCCATGCCTGACAGGTCTCCTGTTCCATCCCCTTCGCTGCTTCCTGCCTTGTGTCACCATAAGCAGGTAGAAAGCAGGATGGTGATCCAGACTGGTGAACCGGTTTGGATTAAGACTAAAATGTTGTCTACTTTCTGTGTTAGTTTTTAGTCTAGATCAGCTCCCCAGTCCTGTTCCCTGCAGGGCCACGTGAACACTTGTGCTGTTGTAAGTGAAGGCATGGCGCAAGCTGAGAACAGGCAGCAGTTTTTCGAGGGACTGCTTCTTTCAGCAACAGGGCTGGATTTAACTGACTGTAAAATGACAGTGTGATTTCAGGTCAGTGAGGCTAATCCTCTTGTGCTGCCTCTGTGGACAATGGTTCATTCAGAGAAATGAAGTTGGGCTGAATCAGCCACTAGAGGGGCCTCCCTCTTGCCACCTACTGCAAAGAAACCTCACAGAGGCTGGCTGAAGTTTGTCCCCTTAGAGTTAGCTTTGTGATTGATTGTGAATACAGAAATCAGTAATGAGCTTTCATTTGTCAGTACTCACTTTCACTAGTTTATCATTTCAAAGCTTCTGCTCTGAAGAAATACACTTGGAAATGTTTCCAGACAACAGCTGCTATTCCACAGTGTGTTTTGCCACGAGTTAGGCAAAAACCAACCACAAACTGAAGAAGTTGTGCTTTCCCCACTTGCATCCTCCACTGAACCACTGTGAAAAGAAGTCACACCTGGCCTTTTTATGAATCTTGCAGCAATGAATCAGTTTTAGATGCAGCAGAGACATGAGGAAACGTTAGCCTACCGTTAGCCTCTTCTGCCTGTCTTTTCAGTTGCCTCACCACGGTGATGATCTGTCCCATTCTCCTAGATGCTGTATAGCACCGGGGCTTTTCTCTACATCTGTCAGAGCCTGCAAGAAGCTGTGGTGTGGCACAGCACTGCAGCAGGTGACTGTCTGTGTGAGTGTGGGTATCATGCTCCCTCACACCTACAGCCGCAAGCTGACATGGCATAGGATCTGCTGGAAAAAGGGGAGGCCTGTCCTAATACAGAGGGCTCAGCCTCTCCTGCCCATCCGCAGCAGAGTAGCATTTCTCCCGTGGAAATCAAGGCCTTTTAAAATAAAATATAAAAAGCCAAACTCCAGGCAATGAAAATCACCCTCTTCTTCACGCTCATTGCAAAAGATCCTACCATGACTTTTGCTAGGTGCTGAGAAAATTGCTCTTAATAGTCATTCAGTAAGAAAATACACTTCAGTAACCGTAATGAAATGAATGGAGATGCCTCTTCGTATTCCAAAATGAACTTTCATGGAATTTCACTAACTTGTACCAGACAGCAAGTGCCCAACCTCATTCGAGTGCCTGTATTTGTTGAAAGGGTTAGAAGAAGAGGTGCGAGAGGTTCCAGCTAAACAAGGGAAACCTGCTTTGACCTGCAGCTGAAACTAAGATGAAGAGGAAGATAGTTCTGATTTGCTGGAGGGCTCAAGATCTTAATCGCCCCTCACCCCCTTAATCAGTATGAAGCAACTCATGAGTTGCGGCTCACAGCATCAGGCCATAGAAAAATCACAGGAATACTCAACCTTGCTCCTGATCAGGAATTGGGTAAACATTACCCTGGGGCTTCATGTGGTCGCAGGTTTGGCATTGCTTGAACTGGCTCTGCAATGTAAACAGAGGATTGTAATGTTTTTAGCAACATTGTGCAGCAAAGTGCAGTACAGTGCACACTAGATAAAAAATCTTTCCCATCACTGAAATTGTTCAAGGGTTAAGATCTAGCAGTTTAAAAGGAAGGGATTTATCAGGTTTCCTAAGATTATCAGGTTCCTTCCTAAGATTAAATCTCATCTCTGATATATGTCTTTCAATTTTGCCTACAGTGGAGCAAAGCAAATTCCTCCTTTGTAGCTCCTGTGCTCTACTTCCACAGGAGCCAAGAACACTCAACACCTCTGAAAACCTGCTCTCCCATTTCTGGAAAGAAGTTCATAAATCTTTCTGCCTCTGCAATCTGTGTTTCAGATTGGTCTGAAACTATGACATGTCTTAAAAAAACACTCAGAAGAAAATCATTTAGAAAGATGGCTTCAATAATGCCATGATTCAATACATTCATGTTCCGTTATAATATAAATACAGGCTTTGAATTTAATATACTAATGCTGTATTTTAATGAACTGTTTAACATGAGTCAGATGAAATGATAACTGAAATGAAACGCTGATACTAATAAAATGAAACAGGAAAGTCAAAACAAATTATTTCAGGATTCTTAATTTTGATAATGTTTGATAAAGTCTTCTATTTGGGCTTTTTTAAGTTACAGTTTTTCCTGAAGTTACTATCCTTTCATCAAATGTTTATGTGTCAGTGAAATATTTTTCTGCAGAAACCATGCTCTCAAAGTGCATTTACTAATTCTATTTACAGTAATTATTGAACTGTGCAAGAAAGTATGAATATGATTAGAAGTGCTCTGAAAAATAAAGGTCATGCCCTATCTATGGCAAATAATTTAAGATGCTTAGCTGAAGGAGAGAAATAGACATTATTTACTCCTCCAACACACCCTAAATAGAGAAGTATCATTGTTATGTGTTTTCCAGAAGCCTAAGTGAGAGCTCTTTGTAGGTGGTTCCACTCCCTGCCTACCTTCGAAACCACCTTGGTTTTGAAGTCACCTTAACAGTGACTACACTGTTAAGGTAAGTAACAAAAGAAATGTAAAATGGTCTCTGCCTATTCTCTAGGTCAACGATCCCTTTCATATTTCTTAAGACTTTCCTGGTTTTACCCCTTCTTTCCTTTGGATGGATGCTTGTACCACTTTTCTGATACTCTGTTGAAATTATCAGACCACACTCGTTGTGGCAGTATGAGTCAGCAGAATTTACAGAACAGTTTTAACTGCGCAGGGCTCCGAGCCTGCTTCACAGGAGGCACCGTCCTCCCAGGAGCATCATCCACATCTCAATTCGGGAGTGCAGGTACTGCCCGCTTCCCATTGAAAGAAAGAATTAGTCTAAACGCTATGTTTTCCATTCTCAAAGAGGAAGAAAATAGATTTTCAGGATGGATGACGTTCATTTCAGATTACAAGAAGAAACAAAAATGGGAAAATTATATTTGAGCTGTAAGATGTCACAGTAATTCACACTGAAATTTTCTTCTGAAATAAAGCATAGAACAGCTGCCTCCGTATTTAGGAGTGCAGAATCAAAAAAAAAAAAAAAAAAAGAAAGTGACAGCTAATGCTGGCAAATCATCTCCTGCCCTCCTGCAAAAATAAAAAAAAACCACCCAGTTTTTGTTGAAAATTATATTTAAATCCTTTCAGCTATTTGTCAAATGCTGGTGGAACATTTCACATCTCACAGTTTCACAGTGAGAACTCTTTTTACTGCAACATTTCCTCCGTGAAGAACGTATATGCCCTTTTACTGAACATCCATTTTAGCAGCTGTAACAGAAACCACAGCTAGCTCCACGAGCTGCTCTTCCTTCGGACAGGCGATCCGCGCGGCTCAGCGGAGGGCCCTTCCCCGGGGCGCGCTGCGGCGCCCGGCCCGGCGGGGAGCGGGACGGGGGCCGGCGCGGCGCCCGGAGCCATTTTGGGGGCGGCACGGCGGAGGCGCGGCCCCCCTGCCCCGGGACCCCTCGGGTCCCTCTGGCCGCGCCGGGGGAGGGGGGAGCCCGGGAGCCCCCAGCTGCTCTCCCGCCCAGAAACAAGCCAGGGCAGCGCCCCTCCCCGAGCTGCAGCACGGCCAAGCGGTCTCGCTTTGCCGGTCCTCCTCCAGGCAGCCCCCAGCAGGGGCGAGGGGCGGCACAAGCCGTCTCCGGCCCGAGAAAGAGGAGCTGCCGCTTTAAGGCGGCGGCGCGCCCCGGGCCGCCCCCTGCCGGCGGCGCCGCGGCGGCGCGGGCGGGCGCCGTGCCCGAGGCTCGGGGCGGCGGGCGAGGCCGCTCGGTGGGAGCGGGGCCGCGGCGCGGCGGGTGTGTCCCGGCCTCGCTCGCCCACCCACCCGCCCGCCCCTGTGGCGTTGGCTGGGAGCGGGGAGAGGAGGAGACGAGCCGGAGGAGGAGGAGGAAGTGGAGGCGGCTGCGAATAGCGGGCAGATGGGGAGCTGAGCGGCGGCGGCAGCGGCAGCAGCAGCAGCGCGGCCGCGCAGCAGCAGCACCGGCGGCGGCGGGCGCGGAGGCGAGCCGGCCCCGGGGTCCGTCCGCCCGCGCGGGCGGCGCGAGAGGGAGGGCTGCGGCGGTTGCCCGCTCGGCCGGCGGCTCCGGCGCTGGCAGCGGGCGGGCTCGCGGGGTAGCGGCTCCGCCGCCGGCGCAGGCAGCGCCTCCGCCGCCTGGCTGAGCCGCCCGCCGGTCCGCCCGCCCTGCGGGGCCTGCCGCGGCCGCTCGCGACTCGCGGCGGGAGGCAGCGGCCGCCTCGCCGCGTTCAGCCGCGCGGGGCGCGTGGATGGCGGGTAGCGCCGGGGTCGGCGGCGGAAGCATCCGATTTCTCCTTTTCTTTCTTTTTCTCTCCGCAGCCGTCGCTGCCCGGCCCCCGAGCGCGAGGAGTCGCCGGGCAGGTGCCCGCGGCCCCGGGCTGCTCCGCCCTGCGCGCGGGGCGGCCGGCGCCCCCCGGCCGAGCGCGCCCCGCGCCGGGGCCGGCACCGGCACCATGCAGACCTTCCTCAAGGGGAAGCGGGTGGGCTACTGGCTGAGCGAGAAGAAGATCAGGAAGCTGAATTTCCAGGCCTTCGCCGAGCTGTGCCGGTGAGGAGGCGGCTCCCGCCGCGAGGAGGGGGGGGGGGGGCGCCGCGCGGTGGCGGCCGTTGGGCGGCGGCGGAGGGGGGCGGCGGCCCGGCCTGGGCCCGGCGCCGCTCTGCCGCGCCGGGGGCTTCGTGGGGGCGCGGGGCTGCCGGCGGGGCCCTGCGGGGGGAGCGGCGGCGGCGGCGGCGGGCTGGTACCTGGCGCCCCCGGCCGAGTGGCGCTCACCTGCGTGGCGTGGCGTGGCCGAGGGGCCGCGTGCGTGCGCCCGCACGGGCCCTCCGTCGCCGCGCTTTATCGCACGGGTCTGTTTCTGGCCGTCGCTTCTCGGCAGGTCTCTAGTTTTCAGGGTGAATTAACCTCATCCGGACTCTGCAGAGCTTGTGAGGATTCGGGAGTTGAAGCCGAGTTGTTATTATTAGGAAGAGTCAAGTGATTGGAATAAGCTTCTTTCACGTCAGGAGAAAAAACTCCAAATTAGCGCATACGAAGCCCCTGAGTGAACTTGCGTTCACCTGAGGTGCATAAGAGATGACTGAGAGCGGTACGTAGCTCTGTGTATTTTCTGTGCTCCCAGAGGTAAAGGTTAGTTTGATAAGTTGTTATTAGACTGTACGTCTCGCTCGGAGTATACATACTCGTATGTGCAGTATGTTGCCCAATCAACTTTATTACTTAATTGGGATTGTAAGCTTTGTGTAGGTCCAAGGTCTTGTGACACATACGTTGTAGCTTCTGATACTGAATAATAGCTTTTTCCTATTTATTGCATTCTAACAGAACACGTAGAACAAGTATACGAAGTAAATTTGATGATCGAAAAATTTTAAAATAACTCCTATTTTCTCTGAACTCTGTTCAGATTTTGCAAAGTAAACTGTACCAGGCTCCAAATACGCTTTATTAAAGTAATTGATACTAACAACGCCAAACTCTGTATGCTGCAGTTTTTTGACCACAGAAAGTGGTGTTGTGTAGAACTGTTGGCAGCACTGTCTGTTTTCTGTAAAGATCAAGGAGGCAGAAGAAACTGAAAACAATTTTGAGAAAGTGACAGAAGCTTTTGTATGAGCTTGTGTCCCTGGTGCTGGTATCCTCTCTGCCAAGGTTCAGCAAAACTTACTGGTGTTTTCTTTTAAACATAGAAAAGACCACAAGTTCCAGTTTAATGTCTTCTTAAATTTCATGTGGTTCTCCAGACAAATACTTTGAAATGATTGATGCTAAGTTTTGAACATACGTAAGAGAGATTTCTGGTTAGTTTTTGTGATACTCAAAGATTAACTGCTAATAGCCATTTAAAAAATCCCTCGTTTTTAGGGCCTTGAAGTTTTATGTAGCTTGGGTTTTGTGACCTGAAACTAAGGGGAATCTTGGAAAATACATAAAGAGCGTCTCCTAGTAACTTGTCTTTCATTCTTGGTATTGGGTGCTGTAAGTTCTCAAGTTTAGCAGTCTCCCCAACTGACTTTCTTCCCTCCACTGTCCCTGTTTCTTTCCCTGACTAGGTTGTTTGCTTCACTTTCCACACTTCAGAACTTCCTTACACTTGTGTTTCATATCATGGATCCATGATTTCTTTGTGTGCTGTACAAATTTATTAATAGATTTCTATCCTGGCAGTGATGTGAAAATTGGCCCCATAGTGTGTGTCTCGCTACACTTTCCTAATTTCTCGATGAAAAGTGGGCTGCCTCCTCCTGTATTTCGTACAGCAGCCCTTGTGGTACAAGCTAAGTTCTTTTGAAAAGCACTTACAGACGTTGGAGAGAGACCTTCGTTCAGTCAGGCTTCGATTTTTGGAGTGTTCAGTATTAGCCTGTTTGAAAATGTGGAGTTAAGTGTCAGGTTTAAAGATTGGCACAGCTGTTGGAGCAAGTTGCACTGAAGTCTTGAATGTTCTAGTTTCCGCCCAGGTGACTTTCATTGGCACCGGTAGGAGGAGATTGCATTCGTTCAGGCAGATTTCAAATGTTTTATGTATAATAGTTACTTGATTACTTTTGTCTTTGTAAGCTTTTGTTGCTGTAGAAAAAGTAATGCCAAGCTCCACATACATCTTACCACAAACATTGTGCATGATAGGAAATAAGGCAAGCGTGCTCATTCCTGTACAGTGATTCATGCATTACAGTGGACTATGTGTCTGTCTGTCTACTCCGTGTTTTACGGTGACTGTTACTTGGAATTTATTTGCCTGTTGCCTAGGGATATACTTTCTGGATGACTACAAAGTTCAGTTTTGTTTGTATGGGTTTGCAGTAAAGTGGTTATATAACCCAGGAAAGTAACAGAAGACTTCTAATGAGTACTGCTGAAGTATCACTATTTTTAAATCAGGAATATTGTTGGGGTAAGAAAAATCTTCATTTTTTTTGCAGTCTGCCAGTGCAGCTACTTTTAGTGCGAAGCACTGGTGTCATAAAAGGAGCAGGGAAGGACATTTAAAAATCACTTAGATCTTCTCTCAGAAGACAGTTCAAACTGCTGAGCTGCTTTTTTAAAGAGATTTCTGATTTTGTCTCCAGCAGCACTCCTAAGCTGAAATGTTGCTATATAGTTCTGATTGAAATGACACATGGGCGAGCATGAGTGACCCAGTCATTGAAGTGCTGCTCTGGGGCATAGGCAGGCCTCTCTCCAGTTCTCTGCCCCACAAAGACTGGGCAGGTCTCTTAAAACTGGATCCAAGCATGAGGAAGGTATTTAAAGTGCGACTTAGGCTGGGTTCTGATAGGTTTCTCTCTTAGATTTTGGTATCTGAATTATCCTTAACAGTTCCGTGACAGGAAATTGTAGACCCTAGGCTTTTTTGTTGTTTTGTTTTGGTTTTTGTTTATTTTTGCTTTGTTATGTAAAGCTCTGGTAATGCATGTTACTGGAGCTGCTGCCTTGGTGCCTAAACAAAGTGGCTTGGCACTTGCACCTGAGCTTTGGATTCACAAGTTAGTCTTCCTTGTATCAAAGCCTTTGGAGCTCACTGCAGTTGGTGAGCTAGTTAGGGTCCTTGCTGTGGCCCACTAGATATGCTCCATGAAGAACAGAGCCCTGGTAGGGTGTAACAGCCTTGGCTGTGCCTTTCGGATGTAACCCGAGGAGGAGAAAGTGATGGCTGTGGTGGTATCTGCCTCCGTGTTATGGCCTAGACCAGTGGTTACCAAATTGTTGGGCTACAGCCCACTAAAACAGTTACTGCTGCCGTGTCTCTTTCAGGCTTCTGAGTGGAAAGGTGGTAACAGCAGCATGGTTTCACAGGCCTTTTGTGGAGCATCAATGGTCCCTGGCCTGCAGTTGGGGAGCTGTGACCTTGAGGGTAGCGCACTTGCCTGGGGAGTGGGAAGCCCAGGTTCAAGCCTGTGCCCGCTGTCTCCCAAGGGAGACTGAACCTGTAGACTAGGCCAGGCTCGCTCTGATCCTCTGGTTGAACCTGTCACTGTGTAGAAAGGTATGTGAGCTCTCTGGTGCCAGGGTTGTCATCCTGTGTGCCACGTTTGTAGTGCTGTGATGAGAGCGTTACTTTGGGATGAAGTGAGTCCTTGGTTCTGGTCTCCGCTTCCTGCACTGGCTTTCAGTTCCACCTTGCACCTCCTTCCTACGTAAGCTGTCCACGGAGCTAGACTTCTGCGCTCCTTTTTGTACGCTGGTGCAGTTTCAGCAGGGAGAAGTGACCCTGTCTGAGCCCTTGCTGCTGCCTAGGGGCATTCTTTGGAGAGGTGTGAGGTGGGATCGAGCTGTTCTGTGTGGAACAGGGCATTCAGCACAGGCTTCTTAATCTGCTTGGGGAATTTGTTCTTCAGGAGGCAATGTAAGAGGCTGCTATTGCCAAATTTTCCTCCCATGCTTTTAAGAGAAAGCTGCTGGGTCACCATGCTTCGTAATGAATTTAATATTATCTGCTTGCTACCATATATGCTGCAAGTGAACTTGTGTTGCTAGGGCCCATTATGGAACTGCAGCGTGCAAATGTTTAGTTGCTACAGGAAGTAGACTTTCCTGTGAGTCTTTATGTTCAGCTCCACCTAGGTGGTGGCGCAGTATCAAAGCTTTTGGTAACTGGTATTGACAAAATGTATAGAGCACCTACAGCCTGTTAAGAAGTCAGATAGGGTTTCTAGGGGCTCCTCACTGGGAATTTAGGAGCCTGTGGTGTAAAGTTGTAGTTCTGATGTTGCCTTGTGCCCCTGCCACTGCTGAAAGGAGTGGTTCCTCCTTCTTCCAGCTATTTGGTCTCATTTGCTGTCTCAAGCTGGTTTTAGTGATTATGCAGTTGGCAAAAGTTTTCGATCCAGTCAGTTCCCTGCTCATCACTTTGACAGTGAAATGGTTGTTGCAGTGCAGCTGTGTGAGCATTAATACAAGGTTAAGAATTTAGGAATAAGGGGGTGCCCCATTCCATTACGCAGACAGCAGAACTGTGGTGTGAGCTGCAGGTTGTGGTAAAGACTCTTCAATGCCTTTTTTTTTTTTTTTTAAATAACCTTTTGTAAAAATATGCATAGATGTACTGCCAGGCCTTTTTGGACGTAGAGAGGAAAAAGGCTCATGTGTGCATGCATATGAGGAGGTGTGGTGGCAGTAGTACAAAGAATTACACATATCTCTTTCAAAAATAAGTTGTATGTGTTTGGTACCAGTTCAGATTAGTGATGTGTAACCACTTACAAATGGTTGTACCGTATCAAAGCTTCCATTTCCTTAATAGTTGTTTTGCATATCCTCAGTTAATACTGTCTCATCTGGGAGCCATGGAGATGCAAGACAGTGAGGTTATGGCAACGTAAGTTAAGTTACTGTGATGTAAAGGGAAGTGAATATATGCTTCATCCAAGAGGAGATAATTTAAAGTCACCCCACTCTGAGTGAAAAGCTACTTTTACGGTTATTTAGGGTAAGAGCGCTCACTTGGGCATCTCATAAGTTCACACGTTAGTGTGGTAGCTTTTCTGTATATTCATACACATAATGAGTCAGAATTTCCTCTTAATACTGTGTAGAAAATGAATAGCAAACGAATTGAAGATATACCTGAAGATGTAGTGTCATGATGCATCTTGCAGTTTGACAGGCAGAAGACACGTTACTTGTACACCTTAATGTCCAGATTATTTATGGTCCGATTTTGTTGTGTTGCGTTTTTCGTAAAAGAAGAGAGGGCCTAGGAGGAACAATTTCTGAGGAAATTCTACAAATTCTGAGAAAAACAAATTCTACCCACAAAAGAAGAAAATAGAAGTGAGGTAATCAAGATCTCCTTCTGGTAAAGCATAGTTGCTGTGATCTGTAGTGAGCAAACCGAATTGTCTTCTGTCCCTGAGAAATCATCTGTGACAGACTGACTGCACTGATTCACACACACGAAACTGAGGCCTCTTTGTCTTGGTTGGATTCCTAGGTGCTACCCATTGCCGAAGGTTGTTCTCAAACTTCAGACCACGTTCTTGAATTCCTGTCTGCAGCAGTACAGCAGTTCTTGTACATCCCTTTGCATAAAACCAAAAGACTTTTCTTTGGGTCTGTAACTCCTGTTAGAACACTCGTCACTTTTACTGAAGACCCTTTGGGTTTGACAGGTCACTATGATTTTTGTTGTTTTTTTCTGTTGAGTTATAACAAAGCTATTTTGATACCAGTAGGAGATCAATCTGCTGAACATAGCATCTAATGATTTTTTTCCTATCAAAATATTAGTATGCCTAATTTAAATTCCTCTGTGTGTATCAAGCTTCCTCATGGTGTTTTCTTAAGCTAAATTAGTTCTTCAACCTGCTTCTTCCCATTTTGTTTCTGTGATAGGCAGTTAAGCCTTCTTTTGGCACATATTAGAACATACTCTTCAGTAAATCAACACAATAAAATAAGGATAAACACTGTTGTCAGTGCTGTAGATTTGTATGACTCTTTTCTCTTTTAAACTTTTTGTGGTCAGTTTTGTGCCATGGCCTGTGCAAAAGAGTTTTAAGATAGGTTTAAGAATAATTCTGATCTGAGGCTACTGAATTAAGCTGTTTCTTTATGTAGCAAGCCATGAGGTATATTGCATGTTTTTTTCCAGGAAGAGCTCAGGGGACTTTCTTTAACCCCCATTCCCCACAAGAAAACCTAAATATTGCTTTTCTTAAATGCCTGACTTGTGCCAGGTAGCTTTTACGATCTTAAAAGCCATAAAAATGAAATGTATGTGCGTTGATCAATAGCTCCCATTGTTCTTGTGTTAGTCTGAAATACTGTATCACGAGAAGTAACTGGGAGCAGGGTGAGTGGATAAGTTTCTTTGACATCAGCTCTAGCAAAACCTAACAGCTAGCTGAACGGTAGAAATTATAATAAACCGTGAAAATATGTCAAGGGTAGCAGCAAAAACACCCCGTATTTCTTGGAGGAAAAGAGTTCAGTGTATTTCTGGTTCCTGCTCCTTCCTTCTGCAGAGGAGATTTTTCTCTGCATCCCAGAAGAACTAGTAATATGTACTTTTTCTTAATAGCTAAAAGCACTACTTGATAGACATCCTTCTCATAAAACATTTGCTGCGTTATGCTTGCAGAACAAGAACTACTTCGTGGGAACGCAAAGCATAGCCGCTCAGCAGCAGAAGTGACTGTAACAATCACTGTTTTCACAGTGAGTCTCTTTCATAATCTAACAATCATTTACCATAGATTCAGGAAATTTGCATCCTCCGTCTGGTAGATCCCTTACCACAAGCTGTTTGATTTGAGGTGCGGCAAGGAAGAATAAAAATAAGCCTGGTCAGGTAGCAACTTTCCAGAGAAATTCTCTGAATTCTTTTGTAGATCTCAAGCTGAATACGAGTTGACAATGTTGCCAAAAAATAAAAGGCAAATGTCATCTTGGGACGCTATATGTTGGAATATAGCCTTCAGGGTGCATGAAGTAATGCTTCCATTCTTCCCTTCCTTATCAGCTCTGATAAGGCTACTACTGGAGTGAGTACCCTTACCTACTGCCTCTGGTTTTGGGCACTGCATTTCAAGGAAAAGGCAGGTCAACTGGAGAACGTCCAAAAGAGCGGTGAGAAAGATCACAGGTCTTGAAAATATGGTGCATCGTACTGGTGTTATTCACCTTGAAGAAGAGAAGGTTAAAGAGGGATCTTTAGATGTTGTAGGAAGGGGAAGGAAAAAGAAAGAGAGAGAGAACAGTGTACTGCAGTTCCATTGTGAGTAGGAGAAAAAAAAAAAAAAGTAGCCAAGAAGGAGGGATGCTAGGAATTTGGAAGAAATACTGTGATTGTCTAGGTAGGTGGTGGAATTTGTTGCTTGAGACTTCTAAGAATGGTTTGGACAAACACACTGGGAATGACGTGGGTCTGTTTGGTCCCATTTCAAGGCATAGAGGTTGGCCTGTCCTGAAGTCAGGAGATCTATCCCTGTTTTTGTACAATCTGTGATATTGCAGAAGGTGCCTGAGAAAGTTCTTTGTGTACCTGGCATAGTTTGAAGTCTCTTTACTACTAATTCAGGAGCCGTGACTTGGGAAGTCTAAGCACACAGGCTGAATATGTGCAGCTTTTTCTAGTGTGTAGGTTCTATCTGAGAAGGGTTCCAGAGATGACCGCTGAAAGCGCTTGCTCTGCCTTAATGTACCACACTTAGAGCGTCAGTTGATGCTCCCTATCTCATGATATTGGATAGATGTGCTACTCCTCTCAGCGTTTGACACTTTCTGGTGAGGTGGCATTCTTTAACATATTCCAAGAAAATGAGGAAGGAGAGCATGTGAAACAAAAGCAGATAAAATAAGCACCTGTGCTAGGCACATCGGTGCCATAGTGCTGGGGAACAAATGCTCTTCTGTTAGGTTATCTTCTCTGTCTCTCTTCATTTCTAAGTTCAGCAATCCCCAAACAATGGACTGATTTGCCCTGGTGGGGTTTAACTCTTCAGAAGGAGTTCTGCCCTTTATGGGATCAAAGGAGAAACTGTTGATATTTTCATATTGTCCAAGTCCTATGCAAATGTTAGGTAGTATTTTCTCCTCCTGCTGAGATAAATCCTATTTGGAAAAGACTCACATACTGTGTAAGAATGGCTTTCAAAAAGGCAGTGTTAGGGTTTTGTTGGGGAGAAGGGGTCATCCTTTAATTCCAAGTAAAATTCCTTCATCCTGTGACTTTCAGTTCTCTTTCCTCCTAACTGCAGCGCTGGGGCTAGTTTCATGGCTAGGCACATGAACCAAAATGGAAGCCTACTCTGTCCTGCAGTACCAGCTTGTCAGCTTACTGACCTCAGTGGGGCTTCCAGGGATCTGGTTTGTGGAGTGGAGGAACTGTATGTTTCTTAATTTAAATGCACTTTTAGGAAAGTAATTGGCAGAGCTGGGCCCAGAACGTGTAAGCAGGTTCAGTTTGTGTTGAGCTGTTCAGGCCTTTCCCCATGGCGCGGTGGGTTAGCAAGGATTTATGAAGCATCTGGTTTTGTCTTGTCACAGACTGCTGAGTCAGACTTGCTTAGGAGGGTTGGGGGTTTGTCTTCCCTCCCCAAGAAAGCAGATTATTCTCTCCCTCCGTCACACTGCTCACAGGCTTTTCTTCCTCCTTGTCACCAGACTTCCAACTTTTTACTCTAATGCATCAGTTATGCGTATTTAGCGTGGGTCCCCAGGTGTTGCCTTGTGAAACAGAATCTTTTGTGGTACAACTGACAATGAAATAAAAGTGCTTGACTGAGACAAGTATGTAGCAGAGACAAAATACTAAGTCTTGAGCTGGTTGTTCAGAAGAACGGTTCACCCAAGCTCCATGTTTGCCCTGTCAGACCATACTACAAATGTGAGAGTGCTTTGAGGGAGTTTCTCCCCTTTAAAGAGTGCTAACAAGCTAAAGAATGGTGCTTTGAGAGAGCTGTTTTGTGTTGAGTATTTTGGCTGTAAATAATGTAGTTCTCCTTTGAAATCATATTTTTTAATGTGCTGGAGACTTTTCCTAATTTCTGCTCATATTTTTTTCCCTGTGTTACATACGGCTAAATACATGTACTAATAGAATGCCTTTTTTTACAGCAGAAGGAAATAGTTGAAAGGATTTCTCAGAAACAAGGTCTTCTGTATTGCATGTTGTAGTGTTTAGTAATGACTCTCACTGTCTAACCTTGATAAAGTTATCTGCGTGTTGGAGTAACTGGTTAATAGCTGACAGAACAAATGATGTCCTGGGTGATTAATGGCCCTGGAAGGATACGATATCATACAGGTCTGCTTGTGCCATGCCACTCCTTCCCCATCTGCAGTGACAGAGCACTGTACTTGTTTCTCCCTGCCACTCCTAAATTGCTTTTTGCCGTTACAAGAAATGGCATAATGGCTTGGCTTATACTTTATTTTCTTAGTGTGGTTCCATTACAAGGACGGAAAGTATCATCCTTTATATAGGTGGGCTAGGAAATGTTGCCTGCTTCGGCAATATGCTGTGTTGTTAATGAGTCCACTAATGACCGCTTAAACGCGACTGGCTAGGTTGTTTCTTAAATATCTGTGTTTCAGTGCGATTCTTGATTATTTCTTGTAATTTAGAAAATATAGAGATGAATGTAGCTCTTGATGACTCTTGCTCTCTTACTCTATCTGCATGTCATACATTAGTTTCTGGATGCTTCAGTGAGGGTTGGCTCTAGCTATCCCTTTACAAAAACTTTCCTCTGTTTAGGAGATCATATTGCCTGGGAATCCAGCCCCACCTGCCCGCTGTCACTGGAGTTTGGGTATCAATGCAGTTAGTATTGGCTGTCTCCTTGCTGTCAACTGAAGGATGAGAGGTTAGCACAGGGTAATGTGAGGTTCCTCGAGCACAGGTTGATCAGTATGTTTTGTTTCACAGCAGAGGCCCTAACCACTCTGAGTGATTTTTGGTAGACAGGCCAGCTGAATAGACCTGAACCTGACCAGCCAGGATCTTGGTGACTGTAGCAGATGTTTAGAGAGAGCATGAGATACAAAGCAAATGAGCTCACCTTCCCCTGGCAGACGCTCTTGCGTTTCTGCTGGTGGTTTAGAAACCCCCGTGGTAGAGGTTGCATCCACGACGCTGTGTTTAATAGCTACAGGTGCATGCGTTTTACATAAACTGTTTTAATGTATTTTTGAACTTGCTTTTTTTTTTTTAATGTCACAGGAACATAAAGAGAGTATCAGTGTATTTTGGTTACTCTGTAGTTTTGCTGTGACTAAGACATGAGAAAATATGAAGTTGCTTCTGGATTTATTTAACCCATAAAGAAATAGGCACCTCTAATCTTTAAATGTATGCATATATGTTTGTTTTACTAAAACACCCTGGCTCTTGATCAATTGAAAAAGTTAAATCATTTCAATCAAAAGGTTGCAAGAAGTTCAGAAGTCAAAAGTTCTTCCCCAAAAAAGAAAGAACTTCCCTACTTAAAATGAAAAAGCTTACATAAGAGGCAGGAGGAGGAGGAACCGAAGTTGGGCGCATTTCAGGAGCCATATTGTAACTTGGTTCTAAATCACAGATTAGCATGTGCTAGGCCAATTACGGAGTGTTTTGTGGAACATAAAAACCCCATCATAATTAAAGAGAGAAAAGTGTCAGATCCACAGTTGCTGCATGACCATGTTAGGTGATAACGTAGCCGAGGAGTACTCTCCAAAATTGAAGTACAGTGCTAGCACTGTAACAATAATAGAAACTGTCTGTGGGCTTTATGCCCTGTGTAGAATTCATTTGCAAATAAAATCTATATCTTTTGTCTGATACGGAGGGCATTTAGTCTTTCTGGTCTTTCTGTTGCTTTTTCAGTTGACGTAGTTTTTCTGTAGTTTCAGGTATGGCTTTAAGAGTTGTCTCGATACAGCATTCATAAATTTTCTTTGCCAATCGGTATTTAAACCAGACTTGAACGCACTTAGAACATGTTCATGACTTTGGAGTTCTTGTGCTGTTCGGATGGTGGATGCAGCCATGCTTGCTTGCTGGTAATGTGCTGACTTATGATGTTTCCATCACATGTGGCTCCACCCTTAGTGTCCCGTGTGAGATAGTCTGGGCAAACCACATTATCAGAGACTCTTTACAAGGCCCCCTGGTATGATAGAGCCATGTGTGAAGTTCAGCATTTAGATACGCTTACTAGTTGGAGGGGTGGGAAGAGGAGGATAGAGGGAGCTTGTTCAGAGATTGCCTGTGGTGCTGCTGCTGTTCTGCCAACAAAGAGGCAGCTTAATTCACTGGAGCTGTCAATCTGATAGTTTTCAAGCACTGAAAGAAAAGTCCCATTAAAGTCTGTCTGAGCATATGTGTGGGAGTAAGGGAAGGGAGAGGAAATTAAGAAATGCTATTACTTTAATGAAAGGATAATGGCTTAAAAAAAAAAAATACTTGTAGTTGCTGACCTGCACCCTATAGCTGAACAGAAGAGAGGTGAAAGCATAAGACTAAGAGGGGGAATAGTAGTATTGCCAAACGCACTGTGTTGGGGTACCATGTGTTGTGCAAAGAGGATATGATGATAAAACTGAGCTGTAGCTTTTGCCACTCAATAGAAGTTATTTTCTTCAAAATTTCTGCCACCTTTTTAAAGCTGGTTTAATCTTTGGGGAGAAAATGTTTTGCTCTATACCTTTAGATGTCCTTGGTCGCATAGACTGCAAGTAGTAACTGAGGTTATTAGAGGAAGAGAGACTTGTCTGCAGGCAGATAAATAGTAGTTGGGGTTATATTTTGACTTTGGGGTTTGACATTTTAGTGTAGCCTTTTCTTCTGTCTTGAGGAATAGATCAAAGTCCAGGCATTCCATTCAGGTTAGAGTGAATTTTGGAGGGAGTAGGTTATTTTGGCATTTTTCCTGGCCTCTATAAAATATAGCGTGCTTCAAGAGACAGAACGTATCAGCTTGTTGGAGGTTGAAGCTCTTGTTTTCTCTTTCTTTCTCTTTCTGATGCTATACTAGGCCTTCAGTTCTCTGCATGTGAGAGATTTTGTGGTTTGAATTGTTGTATTCGCAACTCAGTAGAGAGTGAAAATCTCTGTTCACTGACTTACCACCAAGTTTACATGGCTTTTATTTTGTACTAACTTTGTTTCAGTAGCTCTCTAGCTAGGTCTCCTCATCCCTTTGTTAGGGCAATGTGATCATAGCTGTGCTCTTTATATATTCTACAGGCTATTGATTTTCATCCCTGTTGCGTATTAGTGATAGATTTTCAAGTAGCGCTTCTGCTCAAGGTAGAACTTTCCTGTGGATCAGAACTTGCTTTTCTGTGGAATTAGCAGTGGATCTTACTACTGTCTGGTCTAAATATAATTTAAAGCTTTTTTCACTCATCTTTTCCTTACAGCATGTTATAGGTTATCTGTGATTCTGGGTACTGTAACCAAACCAAATGGATCTTTAGTATATAACTGCATGTTTCCCTGTGGGGAGTCTGGACTATGGAGAAGACTACTTGATTGATGCTGCTCAGCTGCTGTGTTTTAATTGTGAATGTCTCTTAGATGCTGTGATGGGATGTTAGTGCTCATACTTAATCAGCTATGAGTCTGCAGTTTGGAGCCCAAAATGATGCTGGGAGGAGCCAGAAGTGATTTGAATGAGAAAGACATTGGGTCATTTGGGAGGATTTTTCTTTTCTTTTCTTTTCTTTTCTTTTCTTTTCTTTTCTTTTCTTTTCTTTTCTTTTCTTTTCTTTTCTTTTCTTTTCTTTTCTTTTCTTTTCTTTTCTTTTCTTTTCTTTTCTTTTCTTTTCTTTTCTTTTCTTTTCTTTTCTTTTCTTTTCTTTTCTTTTCTTTTCTTTTCTTTTCTTTTCTTTTCTTTTCTTTTCTTTTCTTTTCTTTTCTTTTCTTTTCTTTTCTTTTCTTTTCTTTTCTTTTCTTTTCTTTTCTTTTCTTTTCTTTTCTTTTCTTTTCTTTTCTTTTCTTTTCTTTTCTTTTCTTTTCTTTTCTTTTCTTTTCTTTTCTTTTCTTTTCTTTTCTTTTCTTTTCTTTTCTTTTCTTTTCTTTTAATCCCCTCTAAGTAAAATAAACTCAGATATATAGTACAGGATTATGGTTGCAGATGACTATTGTTGCCATGTCTGCAGCATGGTGGTATTAAACGGTGTGCAGTGGAACCATGTGAACTGTGCAGACCACCAACTCTTCTGGTGAAAGCTTTTTCTCATTTTTGCGCTGTTGTTACTACTGTGTTACGTGGTTTCCTGATTGGCCTAGTACCCCATTTTAGCTCACAATAGATATTGTTTGGGTGGGAGTTGGCACAATATATTTGTGCTGTGATTTGATCTCTCTTTTTGTCTCGAATAAACAGTTAAAATGTAGTGCTTAATCCCACACCTTTTGGGCAAGTTTTCCTCTAGCGTTGTTACAGTGGTAATAAAATAGTATAGTTCTAATTGCAAGAGATTATTTAAGACAAACGATATTTTTGGATGTTTCTCTTGTGTCTTTGGCTATAGAACAAAACTTTGGAAACAGGAGACTGGGTAGGCTGGGCCTTCAGTCTGATCTGCTGTGGCTGTTCTTATGTTAACAAATAGTTTCTCTGATTTTTCTTTGTTCCTAGTTTCTCGTCTTTGTCATTGTGAAAAAGATTTGTGGAACCAGACAGGGGAGTTTTCTTAAAACCGAAGAAACCATAAAACATTGGTAGAGAATTTACTCTAACCAGCATGTATTTCAAATGATACTTCTTTGAGATACCAGCTTTGATACTAATAGGCTATGGAAAAGTGTTTTTTCCCCTTGCCCCCTTCCATCCCCAAATGGAGAATCTGAGATACGAGGATTGAAATTGTTTGCTCACAGCGGTACAAATTCAGTGGGAAGCCTGGGACCAACACTTGGAACTCTTTTGCTGGTCTGTTCTTCCGTCGTTGCTTGAGAGCAGGCGTTTAAAGCGTGTAGTGACTTGATAAAAATGATTGGTGGCCAAGAATCAGAAGCGTGGTAGGTAGTAAGTAAAACATGCTACCACAATTCCAATTGAGAGTATGTTCTGAATGCCTGCTTGGCCCGGGGAAGTATCCGGTAGAGTAGTCTGAAATGTTTTTGCCGGACCAAGTATAGTATTTGAGTTTCCTGTTCCTTGGTAGCACTGCTGCCACCTTTTCTTATGTTGAATGGTAAGTGGGTGTGAAAGCTCCCTGTAAGAACAGATTTTAGTATACTTGCTGCTGGTAGTAAAAGTTGAAACAGAAAATGTTTATTTGTGGAAAATTGCATGTGGTCTGTACAAAAATCTCCCTGTTCCCTCTCATCCCCCCTTTAGATCAAAGGAGACTGACTGCCAGTTGTTTGGGGCTGCCCCAGGCAAAATGGAGCAAGCTAGTAGTGCTGTTAACATTACAGAGAAGAAAGCTTGTGCTGGAAAATGTTTTCAGTTAAATATTATTCAATCTTTAAGACAGTAATGTCTGCGTGTGGGTGTTTTCAGAGCCAGTTTGGCTTCGAGGAGAGAACTGTTGGAGCCTTTTCTGAGGACAGGGACGAGGGTTCTGCTTTCGTAAAGCCTGACCTCCTTATGATGAAGTAAAAACTATTAAAGGGTTAACGTTATTCTTTCTCCCCCCCCCCCCCCCCATACCTTTCTATCTGAATGTGAAAATTCTTTCCTTAGCTTTTCCCTCCCCTCTAACAACTTCAGGAAATTAAATTGTTTATCCAAAATGTCTGATGTCGGTCTTGGATGCTCACACTAGCTCAGGAACTTGGAGACCCTCCTGTGAGGCCAGTCCCAAAGAGCTGAGAGGTGGCTCTTTCCCTCTGTGCTGCAGAAGTATAGTTTGACTATCAGGGGTTTTAAAGCATGTGTTGCCCAGGCAGCTTTGAAATCAGGCTCAAGCCTTAGGTGTTCATAGATAAACTGCGAACAATTGAAATGTTTTTAAATACTTGATGTCTTCCATGTATTCATTGATACCTGAAACCACAGGTGAGGGGGTGTGTTAAGGAAGTTTCCAAGTCAAAGAATAATCTCTGATCCAGGAGAGGCAGTAAAGTCACTCAGGTCAGGCATTGACCTGGCAGTAGGAGTAGGGTTGGTTCTTGGCTCTGTAGTAGAGTGTGTTGTCACTAAAGCAAGTCAGTGAATTTCCTGCTATCTTTTGTCACCTATCAAGTGCACATATAATAAAACACTCTAACAGTGCTGTTGTATGGGTGAATTGAAAGCAAATGGCTCCAAGATCCTTGAATTTCAAAGAAGAAACAAAGTGTTAATTACTTGATCTTGGTAGTTGCCAGCAGCTTTTCATTCACATTCCTCTACTCCAAGCCACTGTTCAAAATTAAAAATTCGAGGCATTAAAATTTGACTGTTCTCACTGGTGATTTCTGTAAAAGAAAATAATATCACTGAGCAAGTTTTTGGGGACCCCAGTATTTTAATAATTTTAGCTGTCACTTAACTGCTTTAATCTCTCAGAGCTATTTAACTGGTAAATATTTTCAGGTTATCATATACAGATTACGTGCATTACTTTGTAGGCTTTTGCCAGGCTAAGGTTTCTTCTTGCACTGATGTTCCTAACTCAGTCATTCTAATATATGGTGAAAATGAAGCAGTAGCATAAGAAAAGAGAAGGAGCCATGAGATCATGCAACAGTCCAATCCACTTGAGACAGTGATAGTGATGAGGGAAGTTTTCTTGCTTGTATTTTTCTCTGCCTTTTATGTGGGTGTGTAAAGTCCAAGTAGGCCCTTGTGACTGCATAGTAGTAGTGTGTAGTTGCCGTTTTCTAGGTACGCACAGAACCTTGTGAAACACAGGAAAAAATGAAAATTTCGGAAGCTACAAATAAATTTGAGCTTAATCCTAAGCCCTCTGCCCCGAATGAATTTTTTTTCTGGTATTAAAACAGTTTACCAAACACAGCAACTTCGGAGAAAACTCTCATAAAGTGGAAGTCTTTTAGCATCTTCTCTAAAAAGGCACTATACAACTTACTAATTTAGCTGTGAAATTAAAAAAAAAAAAAAAGTATTTTCTCATAAGTGATTGGTTTTCTTTCACATATTTGGAGTTGTTTACTGTGACTGGCTCTTCAGGAAGTCTTTACTCCTTCATGTTTATTACACATGAATTTATTTGTAATAAACATATAAAAGACTTGAATGATCGGCTGGCAGAGGGCTGTATCAGAAGTGGGTAGCAGCTTGGTTTTGTCATGCTTATTTAAAAATGAAAGTATCAGATGCCACTCTGCAGTCCTTTTTTTTTTTTTTTCCTGAAGGAATCTAGTGTTTACCATTGTACCAAGAAACATTTTTTTTCCCTCTAAATGAGGCCCAGAATCTCCTAGAGATTTTAAGACTGCATATTTAGCTTCTGGCAAATAGAATAATTTTGATGCATCTTGTAAAATGATGCTTGAGAAATAGCATAATACCTCTTAAGTGATTGGCAAGCAGCCCAAAAAGTTATCAGTCTTCCTTTGTGGATTAGGATGGTGTAGATGTGAACTCCTGGCCAGATCACATTCTGAGAGTGAAAGTGGAGCGGTGGTCATCTGAACACTCCCAAGTGAAAAAAGGGAGGCAGAGGCAAGTAATTTGCTTAAGTTGAAGCTTGGTATTTTAAGGTGGGCCCGTGTTCATGTAGATTGTCTCACGTCCGAGATTGAAATCAGTAAGTCTGCATAACGGTGTGGGTTGCTCAAAGTTGCAAGAAGTTCTCAAGCATAGGTGAAAGTGTTTGAGTGGAGGGGTATGTGTGTGGCCTAAAACAGATAGAAGGCTTTTTAGGATCATGTCACAAGGCCCTCTGTCTCTTGGTTGCGTTTCAAATGGGCAGTTGTGAGCATCATCTAGGAAAGAAGAGAGAAGTGGTGCTCGGCACACGCCTGCTACGTGATGTTCCGAGCCAGTGCAAGCACTGTTCCTCATCTGAGGCAAGGCTCATTCATCTACTTACGTTGAGGAGCTGTTCCTCCTCCTACTCAAGGAACTTCATGTTACTGCGTTGTCCTGCTGTGGGAGAGACTGTTTATTTTCTGTCTTTATTTCCTGGATTACTTGGGGACTAGTGTTGATTTCTTTTGCCCAGTGTAATGCGTGTGAGAGGTTTCAGAGATCCTTATTATGTATGATCTCATTGTAAGCTGACATTGTAAGCTTGACTGTATCTTGTAGTGTTCCCTTAGGAATAAATACGCTTGGCCTGTTAGACCAAGTGTCCTACTTGTTCACTCTCTTGCTCGCTCTATTTCTCTCACCTCTTGGGGGAGTGCTTTTTGGTTTTTTGTTTGTTTGGGGTTTTTTGTTTTGGGGGAAGGAGGCTTTCATGTGGTCTTTCTTTTTGGCTACCAGCTGTACTGTAGTGTGGAGAGAAGCTATGTATGCATGAGGGTTTTGTAGGACAGCAGGTTGTATATTCCAGGCAGTGAGAAAAAGATGAATGAGGTACCATATCCAGGGCTTTACAGAAAGGAGAGAGCTAGAAGAGGACTAATATTTGATCCTAAATCTTGATAGTTTACCTGATGCATGCTGTCAGGTTAGATGTTGAAGGGAGAGATTCGGAGAGAGTGAGAGAAGGATCAGGGCTTGAGCCCTCAGAAGAGAGGGGGAAATATTTGAGCAGACTGCACAGAGCTGCAGTGCTTCAGACCAGAGTGGGTCTGCTGTCTGCAGGACTTCTGGTCTGGGTCCTGCCTCGGTTTGGACCAGTTCTTGTGAAAGAGCAGTGGGTTTGCACAGATGGTGTACACAGCAGGCCACAGCAATACTTGTGACTTGGAATGATAGACATCCTGCATGTTTACCTGAACGCTAACCTTGTGCTTGATTATCTGAATGATTTCTGCAAGGTGTCACTTCTGTTGAGGAAGTTGTATTGAGCAAAGCTGTGACCGAGAGCAGCCACACGTTAGTGCATCAGGCAGGTGAGAGGTAAAGGGCTGCTGGAGTTCCCACTCTGAGCTGGCTACTCACTGAGGATAGTAGCCCAGGAGGGCAGATATTAAATAATCTGTAATAATTTTGCTTTCAGTGTCATGGAAACAACAACTGTGAAAGATTGCTGTTATTCCGGAGCAAAGCAGCATAGCACTGTAATGCCTTTGATTGACTGGTTATTTTGATAAAGACCTGCAGTGGGAGATGGCAAAAATGAGAGGATTTGGCATGTGGTTCTGCTTTGTAAAAGTGATTTAAATGAAATTTGTTTGCTTCCAGAGGGATCTTATCTAGGATAGAAGCCTGCAGTCTTAATCTTAGAGCTGTCTGGTATAATAGCAAACTTGTACCTTACATCTCAAGGGGCAGCACCTTACAAGAAGGAGCTCATGCAGCTTCTCTGCAAAACCCAGAAAAAAAGGAAAAAAACCAGTAGTGCTGTGTGAGTGTCTGCAGTGGCAGGCATCAGTCACAGCTTCTGTTGCCTGCGTTCTCCTAGCACGTTCATCTTTGCTGTAGGTGTTTGAGTTGACTTCTGATGCTTGGCAGTGTAAGCTTACCACACCTACTTGCACTTCTAGAAAGGTGCAAGACCAGGGATGTTTGGCTGGCTTGGTGCCTTAACTCACAACACAAGAAATGTGTTGCTGTAGGTAGAGAGAGACGTTGGATAATGCGTCTTGAGCGACCTTGGTATCAAGGCAGTGGAGAAATTTGAGGAAGAAGTGGGAAGAAACTTATCTTTGATTATGAAACAGCCCTAGGTTTTATTATGTTGTGTATGTAGTTATTTCGTCTCTCTCCTGCATGGACAGAGTGGGGAGTTTAATGGCAAGTTTAGCATACGCATGACTTTAGAAGCATCTGCAATCACTTTGTTGTTAGGGTAGAATGCAAGACTTTGTTGGTTAGGGCCTTAGATACAGCGGATCATTTTGCAGAGAAATATTTGAAAAAAGAAATCTTACTACTTTTAGCAATATTCAATTTTTGTTTTGTATTTTGACATATGACTCATTCATTCTTTCTTAGTTCATAGCTTAAAATGGCCAAAATGGCAGTTTTAGGGATTTTTTTTTTTTCTTTTCCAAATTATCTGTAGCCTTTTTTCTAAGGAGGTGAATAGAGAAGTTACTCCTCACTAGGGAAAGTCTCCCTGAAAAATTCCAGCCGTGACCTGATCAGCATTTTTTTTTTTTTTTGAAGAGAACACCAGAGTGTGAAAGCAGTGGAGTAAAATCATAAACAAATGTTCCAGCATCACTTTTGACTGAACATCCTCAAGTAAGAAGGGGAAATAAAGCTGTGCTTGTACCCCTGGAGCAGGGTCTGTGGTTTAAGTGCTCCAGGGCACTTTGCTGCCGGGCTGAACTCCACCCTGAAGTTAAGTTGTAAACTGAACTGTAGGCATTATGTCTGACCAATATGCAGGCCAGTGCTTTCAAAGTTGACTGCAGACTTTCAGCACGTAAACAAAATTAAATAACTTATTGGTTCAAAACACTTACATTTCGGTTGTTTACACTGAAGCTGGTCTTACCTTGAAGCCAGGCCTCAAGAAAAGGTTCTGCTGCAAAATTCAACGCTAGCCTCGATACTGTTGGACTGACACTGCTGGGCTGTTGGTTAGACGTGGGAAGGTGGGAGCAGCCGTGCTTTGGGTGGGTGCGCCGGGTGCTGGCGGTCTGGATCTTTGCGGGTCCCAGAGCTGCCTGCTGGGAGTGGGGCTAGGGTGCTGCTTGCCCAGTGCCTGCCTCAGGGCTGCGGCACCGGCGCAGGCAGGCTGGGGAGGACTTCGCTTACGCTTTGTGGATGGTGATGCCAGAATTCAGAGGGCAGAAAAAAATGTAGGTGGACTCAGGTCCAGATTAGGTTCAGATTAGTCTTGGAAAAAAAAATAGTATCCTGGTTAGTGTTTCACTCTTATCTGGAAACCAATTAGAGGAAATAATGAAGAATAATATAGTGTTTCAGTGAGATGTAAAGGTGTGGTCCAGGTGAGGTGATGACTGTTCATGGCCTCTTAGAGAAAGTGTAACTTTCCCAAGGGTGTTGTTTGTTTGTTTGTTTTAATTAGCACAGTTTTGACAGTTTTGTGCTAAGGGCTGAGAGGTTTCGAAGAGGAACGTCTCTGATACATCTAAAGGTGATGCCTGTGTATTTCATGGCTTACTGTGGCACCTTGGGTTGTGTGCTGACTGGGCACAAAACCCTGCAAATCCAAGTAGGCAGATAATAGCTGTCTAGTGTGGGGTGAAGTCAGCGACACCGAGCAACTGCGTGTGAGGCAGTTACGTCATGCTGAGTGTGCAACGGTTTCATTCTTTATGAAACATGGCTGTTTGGGGTCTGATGTGCAAACAGCTGGAAAAATATGCTGCTGGAAAAAAATACTGCTGACATAAGAAATCCTGCTATTGCACGAGTAGACGTGCGAGTGGTTTTTAAAGGCAGGCACTCAAACAAGGGCTTTCTTTTGTCTTCAAAAACAAGAACTGATGAAAATATTCTGAGCAAACGTTTTTTCTTCTTACTAAGAGATGGAAAGGTGAATATGCACATTTCTCTATATAAAATCCTAATAGCATTACATGGTCCCGCCATCCTCATGAACTGTGACTTGATACATCTTACGTGACAGCACACGGGATGAATGAAAATCAGTTGCCCAATGGATTTGGCTCTTCAAGGACCTAAGATATCCAGACAGGGTTTGAAGCTGTTATTTTATGTGGATTTTTGTATGTATAGTTATTCAATTTGTTGTATGGGTGTATGTATGTCAGGATTACAGGGATTTAAAAGTTGTAACCTTTTTACAAGTCCCCTTCTTTTATGCTGATCGTATCTCCAGTTAAGCCTGTGAAGTTAATTCTGGCAATATCTCTGAGCTGGGTCCTGTGAATTACCACCCTCTCCCTGCTGCCGCCCCCCCCCCCCCCCCCCCGATTAAATATCAAAGCCCTAAAGAGAGAACATAGGGAGTTAACAGTGAGTATGCTGTGATGGCCAGATTAGAACCAACCCACAGCAGAGGAAGCATCACTTTCTTCTTGCTGTGTGTTGTATAGTCCATCAACAGGCTTGAAGTCCCAGTGTGCGGTGTAGCACCATCTCCGCAGTTTCTTATCTCTTATGTCCACAAACAAAAGAAGTGAGCAACAGAAAATGAGTACGCTTGTCCAAGGGAAATTTGTTCTGTGATCTGTTTAATCAAACATGTAATCAGCATTTAATCAAACATTTAATCAACTGCTTGCATTTTTCCTTCTAATTGGTTGCTGCTAATTGTTGGGTTTGAAGAGTGAGTTTCAGGGTGGAGCTGGACAAAAATAACCCAAAGGGAAGCAACTAGCTGTTACTGTGCCTTTGTGTCTGCCTTTCCATTTCCTACTCAAAAGCTGTATCAGCTGTTTATCTGTTTATGTATCCACCTGCTTAGCAATGATAAGGACAGTGGTAAATTGGTAGATTTCCCCCTCACCCCTTCCTTCTCCTTTAAGAGGTTTTAACTCATCAGCACATTGTAGTAGCACCAGGGTTGTAATGAGGAGAGGCAGGTACCAGAGACTCTTATTTAATCCCATAAAGGGGAAACAAATGTAATAGATACAGAGGAAGTGTTGACTTTAGGTTCTTTTTCTGAGAGGGAGAATGAGATTATGAATAACAGTGCTCCTGTGTGATTTTGCTTGTCCAGGCAGCTGCTAGAAAATCTGAGGAGACCCAAGAAATTGTCTAGTTCTTCCAATTACACAGCGCAGCAGAACGCCCAGTGGATCTAAATGGGGGGTAAAATGAAGCCCAGTTAGAAAACGTAATGGCATTTTGGGGGTTATACGTCAGCTTCTATGTGCCTTTGCCAAATCTGAGAAAGCTGTAGTCATATAATACATTAGCTCAATCACTCCTGGAAATGACGGGTGTTAAAAGCTGCTGTCTAGGATAAGTCATGAAAAGAACAAGGATGGAATTAATTAGAGCACTTGGAGAGTGTGTATGTGTGCATCTGTGTGAGATTAGCATGATGTACCAGGGAGGACTGGAGATGTAGGAGACAGCAAGGCAGATGCTAGGAGAGCGAGCTCAAGGAAGAGTCTTGGGCATAGTGATGTCTGCAGAAGGACTCAAGCTGATCAAGGAAAAAAATTGTTTGATTTAGCGGAATAGGATGCTCTGAACTTATTGTAAGTAAACAAGACCGTGTTGCAGAACTTCCTGACTAAATCATTAAGTTCAGTTTATGGAGGGATGTGAATTTTTTCTGTAAAAGCTTGGATCAAAAGCAGGTAGTAGCTGTGTTTTTTATGATTTATAAAATACTGTATTTTTCTGCCTATTACTCTGCAAATGATCCACTGAAGCAGACAGGAAAATGGGTATTCTGGCAGAACTATGCACATGCTACTGCTTAAAGCAAGAAGCCTATGGACTGGAAGAAGTAGGGAGAATTTTAATCTTTCTTTAACGTCGAACTTCAATGTTATGTAAATCAGAATAAAATGCTTGACAAAATAGATACATATGCAACGCACACACAGATGCACTTCTCTGAAGTGGTCTAGACCCTGGGGCAGGAATTTTCTCCAGCTAGGGTGGAGATTCTCAGAGATCCCGTTTGCCCTTTTCGGGTGCAGGAACTATCTTGAGCGATGGAGACTTTTTATATCACTGTCTCATCTCTGTTCCAGCTTCAGGTTTGCTTTCTCTGACCTTCTATACTTAATCCTACGTTCCTCCCTGCCCAAAGCTTTATAGTGTATTTCTGTGAATCTTCCTGACCTACTTTGCCTTAATATTAAAAGGCTGGCAAAGCTACTTTGTTTCATGTGTTGGATTTCCAACTCCTCACACTGCAGCCCTGTCCGAGGATACTGAGGAGAACTCTGTCTCTTATCTGAACTTTTTGGTATCGCCTGTTCCTAAAGGTGTAGTCACCCACCCTTGGGTTGGGTCTGTCAGGGATGTGATAGGGCCTTTGTCAACAGGTACTAGGTGCCACAGCCTCTGGCATTCCTGTGACCTTCAGCTGTTGTCATATCAGCCTGAAATCATACACAGTCAGCAAGCAGATTGCTCTGACTTCTGGCATGTGTTTGTGTAGAAATGGAGTCCTGATGTTTTGACATCTCCTCTGGAGGAGGAAGAGAGGGGCAAAAGTATGTGTCAGTGGAAAATTTCCATTATTTACCTCTGGGAACCAAGATGAGTGATTTTTATGCATAGCTCAAAGGTACCTTATAAGCTAAAATAAGATGAGTGAAAGAAGAATGTGGTTTGGATAAGTCCTTAAGCATCTGGGCAGTTTCACACCAGGAGAGAGGCTGAATCACTTGAATCCTGTCTTTAGCATGGGACCCTTCTTAGTGTTTTCTGTAGCTAGAAGATAAATAACATGGTCATCTATACAACTTCTATCAGTATACTGATCCTGAAAGGGGATGTGCTGTTTAGGTTCCACTCTTAAGTTTTTTTGATGTTCACATGTATCAGTTGTTTGTGTTATTCTGTATGTTACGTAATTAAAATTATTCATTAACATGCTGTCTTTCAGTTTAGCTGCTTGCAAATAGGACCATACCCAATTATTGCATCTGTTTCTGATGGTTTACACATGATCGTGCAAATCAAGTATCTTGTGCAGATGGCCAAGATGATTCACTGCTGCACTGTCTGATGTTCTGTCCTACTGCTTCTTGGAGAAGTGGATCACGTGTCAATCAGTGGAATATTATGAAATAGTGTGACTGTAATACTTGTGGGAAGCCAAGTTTTCATTTTATTGCAGGCCTCTCAATGAGGCTTCCAAATAAAGTCAAATCATTTTTCCTTGAAAATTTTGGTTGGTATTGACCTCAACTCAAGGTAGAAGAGTCAGTTGCAGGGGAGGGAAGCTCCTGTTATTGGTGCTGGCATCTGAACCTGTTGAAATGGAGAAAAGCAATCCACTTCACATTTCGTTAGTTTGTACCATGTTTTTACTAGTTTATGTCTTGTTCTTCTCAAATAGGCAACTGTGCTGCAGAGCTGCGCTTTTCATGTTCTAGTTGCTTTTCTGTCTGCCTTTGACGTAGTTCGTGCAGTGTTTGGGGACTGAGTAGCAAAATAAAGATGAAAGCCTGTTTCAGATTATATTAGGCTGATGGAACCGTTTTTAGCCAACGTTAATTGGAGGCTAAACCGACCAGCCCTCTTTAAAGTAGCAGCTGCATTCAGAAATGCCCCAAACTAAAGACTGAAGCTTGAAACGTGTCTCAAAGGGAGCAAACAAAGTAGAGGAACTGACTGAGTGAGCTATAATAAACCTTTACTGATACAGAGTTTGAGGAGCAAAAATTTCTAGGAACATATATTATTTCTTGCTAATTCTTTCTGTGGATGTACTTTTAACCTTATGAAATGTCAGATAGTTACGTACACGTTACAGAATATGTATTTGGCCACAGGAATTTCTTCACGCAGATTCTTGCTGTTAATTATGTCTATGAAACAATGACATTACTCTGGTTCCATAACTTAAGAGCAGACTTGTTCCTTACGTAGGCCAGTGATGATCACTGGTGAACATAGGAGACAAGAAATTACAAATGCTGCCGGAGCTAGTGAGTCTTGGTGACTGACTTGTACCATGTTCGAGCCTTAGGGCCATCCTTTATGCAAAAAAAAAATGGGCAGGGGAGAAGTTGCGATAGAGTTTCTTTTGTGAGCAGACATTAACTTGTTCTTGTTAACCTTCTCTGGTTTGTATGATGCAGTTTTGCATGGAGAAAACCCCCCAGACACCTATATATCTTATTGAAGCCTGGCTGAAAATGAATAAGCTCATTTTTGCAAGGCAAGTTGCTGAACTTAAATATGTCTCTTACTTCTGCCAAAATAATGCCCAGTCCTTCCTAGGTCCAAGAAGTGAAAAAAAGAATTATATTACACGTTTTTCATGCATGTCTCAGTGGATGTCTGGCCTCTATAAAACTCTCAAAAGGTTTATTTAACGCCGTTTGCCTCTGTCTTGGAAAGTTGCAGTGGGTGTACCACATTTGGTTTCAAGGTTAATGAATTAAATGCCATTTCTAGATGAAAGCCTGCGTGGCAGACATGCTTTTTTTCCCCTTGCCCCTTGTTCTCAGGAGAATGGAAACATGCTTTCATTCTTCCTACCAGTGTGCAGGAAGGCTGTAGGACCTGCGGTACTGGGCAGGTGGCGGCCCGGCAGAGCTGCCTTGGAGCAGGCGTGCTGGGCCAAAAGACCTTGCGTAGCACGTTTTTGTTACAGAAGAGGGCATTTTCAGCTCCTCCTTTGAACGTGAATTCCAGCCTCGAGGTTCTGGCAAGCTGCTAGGGTGTTTTTATTTGGGTAGAAGGTAGGAATCCAGATAAAACTTAGGAAAGTAAACGGAGCACCTGTAATACACTGGAGAGAGGTGATGGGGGGGGAACAAAGGGAGAGCTGTGGAAATAGCAGCTGCTAAGAAGCCTGTGCACTCTAAGTCTGCTTTAGTTGCTGTTTTAGAAGCTTAAAAAACTCTGAGCTTTGATTAGTCGGTGAGAATTTAGGAGACGTTTTTATCTCTTTTCTTGCACAGAAGGGTTTTAGGTTGGCTTACCAGATGTGTTAAAAATTCTTTGTAGAGAAGCATTGTAAGAAGGAAACACCCATCCTCTAGAAAACTCTTAATTCATTTTGGGGATTTAGCCATGATTTTGAGGATTTTGACAAAATCTCTCCTTCGAGTCATGTCACTATTACAGCAAGTGCCACAAAGCGGTTTTAACAGCGCAGGCATCAACTGGGCAGGAGACCCACAAGCTCTGAACCCTTCTGTAAACCTTTCAGAGGCTTGAAGAAGACACTGTTTTGCTGAATCAATTTCAGCTACTGGAGTTGATTTGTATGACTAGAATGCCAGTGCAGTTGCTCAGAAGCAATGCAGAGGCCAGCATAATGGTAGCTGGAGTTTGGAGGAGTTGCACTTCAGCTGACTTCAGGTCTTGTGCTATCTGAGTCTTAAAGAACCAGCATTTGTTTATATGTAGGGTGCAAGGAAAATGTATTTAATTTGAAGATGTCTGTATCTACATACATATAGTTGGATGTAGCTATAATTAGATACGAGCTAGTGTATATCAGCCCCAATCTGTCTTTAACCTTGCTCGAAAGCTGATAACGGTATGCCGTCTGTATTAATGCTGGTGAACCAATATTTGTGATTTGGGCAGCCTATCTGCAGAGAAGAATTGTTTGATGCCTAAGGCTGACTAGTGGTGCTAAAGTCTAAAACCACTAATGAAACAAGTTTCTGGATGTCTTAATGCAAGTCATGATTCTGTAGTGTCCAAAGGAAGGGAAAAATGCACACTGTGTCTATGTAAACCTCATCTCCTCTTTCAAAAGCCTCAGAAACCTTGAATGTATTTGATTAACCAGTGCATGGGAGGCAGCTGTTTATCTCATTAATAATTGGGCCTTGGGAGTTGTTAAGATCCTGAGAGAAAGCTGTCTATAAAATATGTATGCAGGTTTCACTAGCCTTGGTGCACATATGTTAAAAACTAGAAGCCATACTGAACAGAGAATAATTTTTTGTTAGGCCACATTGAACAGTGATGCAGGACCCTAAAGAAGCCCCAGAATAAACCAGGGCTTGCATCTGGCTTAAATGCTTCAATTTCTGAGAACTGATCTCCTCTCAGATGGAAATCTGTAAGAGAAACGTGATTTTTCTGGCCTTCTAGAAGAGGAGCTTCTCTATGGCTGTAGGGTGGATAATGTTTTATTCACCCACTTTTCCACAGCCTCACCTGTATTGCGATCAAAAAAATATATATTATTTTTTTCTCCTGTTCTGCTCTTCTCTTCTTGTCTTTTTGATTTTCTTTTCCAATCTCAGTGGGCCTACAGTTCAATATAGCTTTGACTGTAGTGCAAGAAGATACCCGTTGAGACAGCTTTAAACACGCCGGTTCAGGGGATTTTGGCAGTGAAGAACGAAGCACAGGCTGCAAAACCCAGAAGCTGGATACAGCCTCAGGCGAGCACTGTAGTCTGCACTAAGCTACATGCTACTGCAGGAAAGTAGCTCTTAGTACCTGAGCTGTGGAGTTAAGCTAGGTGAGGCTCACATTTCTAAATAAATTTATAGCTACCTAGGCTGAAGTGTAGGTGTGCTGTGCTGTTGATTTCGCTCCCAGTACATTCCTTCTGTACTTGTTAATCCTTAGGCCCTCTCCCAGAAGATGTGATGTCTGAAAGGAAGCAGGCGGAAGCTTGATTATCTTGTTTGATGCAGTTCAAGGATTTACTGGTGAACCCGCGTGTTCCAAAGTTTGTATTGCTCAGAAGCAATGCAGAGGCCAGCATAATAGTAGGTAGAGTTTGGAGGAGTTGCACTTCAGCTGACTTCAGGTCTTGTGCTATCTGAGTCTTAAAGAACCAGCATTAGGCTAATGCAGTTATCTCATTTTTGTTTGAGAGCTCTCTGAGCATGAGGTGAGAAGGATCCCTGCAAAGGTAGGTAGGATTTGCTGCAAATACAGTGCCAAAACAGCTTGGTTTGAAGACGGTTTCTAACCATCTTCCGGCGTGGTGTGGCTGCCTGCCTTATCAGAGAACTGGATGTGGTAATGCCAAAAATCACTGTAGATGTTGTAGGCCTATGTTTGAAGGCCGAGCCCTGCAGAACTACTTATAATTACCATTGGTTACTAATATGTCTTTGAGTGTCTAGTAGGATGAATAATTTATTACCTTTAATAATTTTTCTGTGCTGCTGTAAATCGTTCTCTTTTCTCTATGATGGCTCCTCACTTTTTCTTTCTTAAAAAACCGTGCTAAAGATTTTGTGTCCCTGCTGGGAGAACAATGCATATCGGCTCCCCGAACATGGGGCTCTAGTTCCAGGAAGAAAGTCTTGCAGAACGTAGCAGCACTAATCTGTGTTATATATCTAGTTTAAGAAGAAAACAGATCCTTTCAAGTTTGTGTTTCACGACTTAATGGCTTTTATGACTTTTATGATTTACAGATTTTATTTCCGTAATAGCTGTTATGTAATGTTGAAATTAGTAACCCTGTAATGTTTCATGAAACCATTGCTGAAACTTAGTCTTAATGTTTAGTGACTGAAGGCAGTTTATTTCCTTCCAGTTACTGTTTAAAGCATCTGGTTTCTTTCTTTCATGGCTCTCCCCGCTTGAACCTCTGAAGGCTTTTAAACTTTGCTTCCGAAATTATGTTTTGGTTTGGATGCTGCAGTTTGTCACTGGTCTTGCAGTGTGTTGGGTTAGCTTTTTCTTAGCTGAGCTCTTTGCTGTGAGGTACTGGTAAATATGTTGCGGTGGGAATGTAAGGCAAGGGGAAGCATTGCAGTGCCTCAGGTGGATGCTAAAGAGGATGCTGCTGCCTGCCCTGCCCTGGACTATTTTCTAGTCTGTTGTCTGGCACTTTATTCGGATACAGCACTCTAAGGAGCACGTTCATAGTTGTAAATGGGATGGTATAATGCTTTGAAGATGGGGAGAAGATCAGATGGTTCTGCCAAATGTCTTGTGTGAATAGGATGATGGTGTGAAAATCACTTATGGTGTTGTAGTGTTTGATGTATGAGTGCTCCTACTGCTAGGACTGTTCCCTGTTGATATAAAACAGGGAGGAAATGCACAGAAGAATGCCTCAGTGATTTTCAGTTTAAATGGTCGCCTGTGACAGCCAGAAGTCTCTCAATTTTCAGCCCATCTAAAGAGCACATAGGCAAAGTTTTAAGTGACACCTTTTCTCAGTAATGCTATGTTGGCTGTTGATGCATGACTATGAGAGTGTACTTTATTTCCCTCCTCCTTTGGATTTAGGGTGCTTTGAGAAAAGTGAGGGGGGAAAAAACCAACCCCCTTACCTTATGCCAACTTCTGATCCATTTCAGTTGTAAATCTCCAAGAAATATTGATTACAGAAGGGGGCAAAACCTGCTGAAAGGTAAGAATAGTTGGTTTTAAATTGGGAAGACTTAACTCTGATTAATTGACTGCTTAATAGACTGAATTAAAACACCCCCCACACACACCCCCACCCCCCCACACACACCCCCACCCCCCCACACACACCCCCACCCCCCCACACACACCCCCACCCCCCCACACACACCCCCACCCCCCCACACACACCCCCACCCCCCCACACACACCCCCACCCCCCCACACACACCCCCACCTCCCCCACACACCCCCACCTCCCCCACACACCCTTCGCATTACAACAGAGTCTTACAGTATTTCAGATCCCTTCAGTTAACTTCAGTGTGAATTGATGGCTCTCACCATGAGGCTGGGCCTCCTGACAGTGAGCATCTCGTTTTGGGGATGCTGATTAGTTACTTCCCTGATGGACAATAAGATAGAGTCCCTCAGTGATGAAAGATGATAAAAGCAAGGATCCTCACAAGTACTTAATAGCAAAAATGTGGGGTGCCCTCCTGACAGAGAAAAGAAGACAAACTGGCTGAGCTAGCCTTTGTGCTAGGAGGAGAAACAAGGCATCTGCAAGGTGTGAATATACAATGTTTGCTGTATTTTGCACTTAGCTCTGGTGGTGGTTGCATGGTGCCATCCTTAAGTTGTGATAATTTCAGTGTGATGGAAAGTCTCTTAATGGATGCAGGTTTTTGCTCTGATTCATTAATATTTCTAAATCTCCCATTGATGCTGAGATATTGCTCTTCTGGAAAAAAGTTTTTATTTTTTATATCAAAGCAATACATTATTATTATGTGCTACTTCTTAAATGAGAGATTTGGAGGTGAAACATTCTCCTATCTGAAAAAATGAACTTCAATGCACGCATTAATAACTTTTTAGGTTATTAAAACAAATACAATGATTGTTCTTTGTTTTTGAAATTCTGAATGCTTGACAGTTTTGTTACCCGTCACTCAGACCAGGCAGCAAAAATATGCTAGTTAGTTTAACCATGACTATAATATGTGACCTGACAATCAGTTTCTGTTTTTAACTATAATTCACTAGCATAGTGTTGTAATGTTCAGGCCCTAGGTGCTTTGGGGAAATATTAAGTCCAAACTGTTTACTTGGAACGTAAAATAAATTAATGGAACAATTTTACCTAGTTTGAGACTGTGGTAAAATAGGTTCCAGAGCATGAAATAATGAGATTATAGTAACTTGATATTGAGATTCTTGTTTAAATCCATGGATCGTCCTAAATTAAACATGAAGTCAACTTGCATGGTAAAGATTTTAATCACTATTGCATATGAGGCTTGCATTGTCAAGTAGAGCTGTTCGCTGGTCTCAGGTATGGAACTAACAAGCCATAATCTTCCGGGTTTTATTCTATATTACTACTGCATTATCCTGTAACTTATGATGAACACTTCTGTTTTTCTTTAAGCATTACAGCGTATGATTAAACAGAGCTCTGTGGTGAAGGAAGGCTGCGCCGGAAACGCTAGTCAGTGAATAGGTTTCTGTGGCTTTAGGCACGCTGTGCCCAATGAAAGTATTGAAGCTTTGCTGCAAATGAAGTGTTTAGCTTTACCACTTTAAACCATTTTTTTTTCTCTCCCTCTCTTTTTTTCCAGTGGTTTTGTAGCAGTTGCTAATATATATTTTTTTTTTCTGGGCTGATGACTGGAATATAAGATCCCTGTCTAAATACTCTTTGGAATGGATGTATTTTAAAAATAGTGACCTCTGGGAATACAGTTTAGAATTAACTTTTTTTTTTTTTTTTTGACATCTGTGCAGTGAAATCAGGCAGATAGACTCTCTTTGGCCCAATCATGTTGCCTGTTTGGAGGGAGGAGGGAAATGCTTACAGCTAATAAGACTCTTTTCTCAGAAAAACAGACTTGCTGGGGGTTTTGTATAGTCAATATCATGAGGCAGATAAGCTGGGTATAGGAGCCCTTCTGCTGGTGGGATTCAGCTTGGTTGCAAGGTGCACAAGAGGAAAGAAAGGTCATGGGCAGCACTGAACTTCACAGAGGAGCACAGCAATAGTGGTCACATCTCCAGGTGAAGCAGCCCCACTGAGGGACCACCTGCCTTTACAATAGGTGTTGGCATGACTGGAAGCGTTCGTCTCTTGTATCCTTCGCTTACCTTAGCCGTCTTGTCTGGAAGAATTTGTGGTGGTTTTGGTTCTCCGCGCCAAAGTCTGAGTCAGGGCTCTGCACCTATACAAGCATCTGTGGTTTGTGCTGGGAGAAGAGTTTGTCAAAGTATCTCATGTATATTTAGCGCATCTGTGGTGAGTGTTTCAGTGTAGCTAATAAAGAGCCTGTCCTCTGTTAACGAAACAGCCCAAAAGAAAGTATACGTAGGGTGTAGGATGAGTTTTTTCTAACTAGCTTTTTAAGCACATATAAAGCAGTAGTGGCCAGTCTATGGCTGCATCTGTCTCCCAGAACAATAAATTCGGTAACCGTTTTGTCTGCACTGAAGAGCCCCTTGCAGATAGCCTCTTGTTGGTGAATTGTTTTGGTGGCCTACAGAGTGTTTCTTTCTGTCTGGTTATTTTTTGAGGCTCCTAGAGTTTCTGGAGTCAGCTTTCTGTCTCTGCCTGTCCCTGAGCCCCTTCACGTGTGAGGTAGGGCAGTCACCGTGGCGTTACGTGGCGTTGCGCGTGTGCTTGCTTGCGTAAGAGATGTCTTACTGCCTTGTGCCTGTGTGTGACCTGCCCAGCCTGAAAGGTTGGAGTTGGTGACTTGGGAAATCTTTGGAGTGGAGAGTCGGCTAATGCCATCCATGTATGTGTGTTGGTCGTCCTGGTTGTTTGGATATCTTTTGTTGTTTAAACAACTTCTTTTCAGAAAAAAAAAAAACATTTGGCAGAAGATTTTTCCCAAATTACCTCGTTCTCAAAATATGTATGCTTTTATGGTTCCTTCTCCCCTGTGTTTAAATATAAAAATATTGCAATGTTTCAGATAACCAAAGGGGAAATCCCACTTCTGAAAAAGAGGAAGACCCAGAACTGCAAGCCAACCTTGCTAATCATTTCCTCCTTCCTTTAGCTTTTTAAGCATGTGTGACTTCATATCCAACATCAGACAGCTCTTCTCTTGCTGTTTCTATGCTGGCACAAACAAAAGTGGTAGTCTGGCTTCTTCCTTTGCGCTGGTGCAAGGCAATTGGTTTCAACAAATCCTAGTAAATTTGTGGAGTCCGTTTTGGGGGGGCATTATAGAAAGCCTTTGGAAAGATTCTTTCTCAAGTGGCTTTGGCAGCCAGCTTGAGAGTATTTCTCTTCTTCAAAGCAGAACAAAGCTTATTCAGTGTGTGTGCAGGCAAGGCAGAAAACGCAGCTTTCCCGTCAGCCTCCGTTCTTCGAGGGGCTCTGGAGTAGCCCTTTCCGAGACACTGAAGCCTGGCATGTTTCAACGGCAATTTGAGTTGTTCTGTTTACTCCAAGGCAGGCACAGCAAAAATGTAGCTGGCTTGATTATTTTAAGTTTTAGCTTACAATTCTTGGAATGCTTCTGAGTGGGCAGCTGCAGTTACTTACAAAGAAGCACTCCCTACCTGTTATATCTTGTTTATTTTGCTTAGTTGTGTGAAAATCATTGTTAAAACAATGTGGCTATTAACTCTTTCTCTACAAGATTCAATTCCCCCCACCATAACGCTGTTAGAAGTAAGCATCTGGCTAGCCTCCAGTGACTTGCTGCAGCAATGTTTGCCATACTGTAATGGCAGCATATAAATCACCTCCCATTTACAGACTACAGTTATCTGCGAGAGGGCTTTGAAATTCTCTGTAAGGGGTGCTTGATTTCATTTTCTTTTTAATTTCCATGCCGAGCAATGGTGAGCTCTCTGTCGTGGGTGTGGAGGGCGTGCTGCTTCTAGGCCAGAGAAACTCCAGACTTGGAAAAGTGAAAGAAGGGAGCAATTTGTGTCATAGACGCTGATTGATTGCCTGTCCCTCTGGGCATCTTTGTAATGACCTTCCAAAAGAAAGACCTACTGTACTGGGCAGAAAACTGGAGGAGCCATTGTGTATTCAGCAGTGTGCAGCAGTTGCAGTTATGGACAACAACATCGTTGCTATTGGATAGAAAGTCACTGTGGACAGATTTAGGCAGTCCTGCTCTGTGACCTCCTCAAAAAGGCTTTCACGTACAAGTTTAGCAGGAGTAAGGAAAAGAAATGCTAGGCTTCTACTCGCTGAGGCTTTTGATTCTTAGATTAAATTCCCTACGTCTTCATAAATGAAAAGATGGTTATAATATACTTAAAAAGCTTGCATTCCTTGGGAAAATAGCATAGAGTAGAGATGACTGGTCCTCTTCCCAGAGGTTCAGCTCTGCTCTCAAGACTTAAAGCAGAAATGTTCTGTTTTGCTTGATAGCTTGTCAAACGCAACAACTGAGTTCTGTGTGGCTGCGTATACCTGAATCTCAATTCTCACACTGGCAGAGTAGACAAGCCACGTCTACAGATTTGCCTAAACTTGGCTGTGCCAATTGCAGTTCTCAATGTTTTGGTGTATGACAGAGGCTCTCCAGCCTCTTGTCCTGACTTTTCAGAGTCACTAGACCTGTTCACTCTATGGCCAAAGCAACGTTCCAAGGGTTGTACCTTCCTGGCAGACCCTAAGTATTTGGACTCTGCTTCTGCAGGACCTGGAGTGACCACAAGTCTATCCTTGAATTGAAATCCAAGGATGTATTTAAGCTGTGGAGCGGTGCCCTCTGTGGTGTCCTTGCATCCAAATTCCCCACTGTCTAGAACAGGATATTGCAATATACCGTATTTCTCCCTGTCACATACCTGTGTTTGTGTCCTGTTTTACCCCCAAAAAATCCTACAGCACTGGTGGCTGGTGCATGTACAGGGAGCTTGCAGGCTCGCTTAGGCTGTAAGGTTGGGGCATGCTTGCCCTACGGGGTTGAAGCCACATGTGTTCACTTGCATGCTTGGACAGCTACACAGGAGAAGTAGGAGGTGCAGCAACCCTTCTGCTGAGGCCTGTGCAGTTGGGCCCATCGGACATAGTGCAATACCAGTCACCAGCTGGAGTCTTGAAAAAATGCAGTTTTGAGGTGCTGCTCCCAGGATATACAGTCTATCTTGAGCAGTGGGTGTATGAGGATATATTCAGGATACACATGTGGTTGCAGCGGGATGACACATCAGGGCAGGGCGTTCTAGCTCCAGGGCTGTCTGTCTCTTCTGGACCTGACCAGCGCCTGTATCCTTGCCTTGTGCCCCTCGGTGCCCTGTTTCTAGGGTTAGGCTGTGGAGCTGGCCTGGATGTTTTTGTGCCTGTGATGCAGACAAGCCCTGGGACAACTCAGAAGTTTTCTTGGGGAAGGTTGGAAAGTAGATGACATTACTGATAGATGTAAATCACTCACTATCTGTATAACTCTGGGAAGTGTTCTGTGTACCAGGAAGATGGGGATAGGGCAAAGCTGTAAATAGGAGAGATGACATCAGGATGCCATGTTCGTTCTCACTGATGTTTAGACATGTGCCTTTGGATCCGAATCAGAGGAGAACTGTCAAGCGTGTGAAATGTTCTGTGGTGCAATTTGCACGCTGTGGGGGGCAGAGGAGAAATGAAGAGCAAAGTAAAAATGATTCATATTGAGATGCTCGCTACTTAACATCACCCACTTCCTACCTCTGCTCACCTGCAGCTGTGTCAGCCCCAGCAGTGGAGCTGCTTAGTATGCAGCTTGCGTCGCTTCTGAGGCCGTGATTCAGAAGCTGCTGAAGTGCTTCCTAGACAGGGATGGAATTGAACAAGTGCTTTCCTGAATTTGAATCAGGTACATTAGTGCAGATTTTCATTGTTTGCGTTCTAATGCGAAGCAACTCTTTTTCATTAGCGTTTGATTTATATTTTCCCCGTGTTTCCAAAAATAACCCTTTCTTTTTTTCTTTTCTTTTCCAGGAAAAGAGGAGTAGAAGTAGTGCAGGTGAGTAAAAACTATATTCAGTTGTTTTCCTCTGTTTTCTTATAAAGAAGGTTTACTGAATGTAAATGCTGTCATTTAAATGTCACCATCACCATTAATTATTTTTCCTTTCTTTTTTCTTCACTTCTCTGGTGTTACTCAGGTACTATGTTTGGAAATAGTGAATCCCATTTTGCTAAGTATTTGTGAGTTGAACCCTTTCAGTCTTAGGGTCAGCGTGTGCACTGATGAAAGTGAGGATGCAGTTAGGCTTTTCTTGTCCCTGTTAACTAATAAGATCTGATAATTGATTAGGTGATGTTAATCTGTGCTTATTGCATTTAAGGAGGGTCAGGCTTAGCAGAAACAGGAGGTGTCCTTTAAAAGGAACCATGATAGAAGGAATGTTCTTGCAACCCAGTGAGCAGAGAAATGACACTGGAGTGCCTTGGAGTTTTACTACATCTACTGATGAGCTCAGGTGTTGGCTACGTTTTCTGTTTACCAGATCTGAATGGTCATATTTCACACAACATGTTACTTAAAGGATAATGGCATCTTGGGAAAGGAATTATGTTTCTGTGGCAGCTGTGTTGCGTGAATAACACCTCAGAGCACTGTAACCCTAAAAGATCAAAGGGGAGATGTGCTTTTTCTTCTAGCTTATTTTGTGTACTTTGAAGAGCTGCATGTCACAAGTTTTGTTCTTGCTAATGCTTATCTAATGCTCGTTTTACACACTAAGGTTGTCAGTGTGTTGCCCACACAAGCGTTTTGCAGTAACTCAGTAGCAGAGCTGTAACCCCCTTAATAAAGAGAGGAGGAGGGAAAAGAGAACAACGTGGGTGTGAGCCATTGGTAGCGGATGCTTCTTAACGTCTGGAGGGAGTGGAGAAAGGTACTTGAAATTTGGAAAAGTCAGACCATATGATTTTAAAGAATCCACCATCAAAAAGGCTTCTAAAAAAAACTCTCATTGCTAGTTAAGTTGGAGAATGTCCTTTTCAGGAATATATGATTATGAGAATTGTGTGACATTACAAGGAAAGAGGGCATGTGCTTTAATGACTGGATTTAACCATACTTCTAGGACCCTTTCACAACCACGGGGTCATTTTCCTTGCTTGTACCTCCTATTGCCTAGAGCTAAGGAGCAGCTTCTTTCATCCAGTCTGATGTGGCACCTCCAGATTGATGAATGCAAGCAGCAATTGCAAAGCACAGCTTCACGAGCAGCACAAGGAGAAAGCTAGCTTATATTTGTGTTGGTGTCACCTATGGCACACTGTTATTTTAATAATACCCCAAGGTCTGGTGTCTGCATTTGTTGTATGCACCTCGTGTCTGCTCTGTACATTTAGGCAGTGAGGTGCCCGTATGAGGTGAATTCAATAGTGCTCCCAGTAGCTGAGCAGATTCCGTTTTATCTCATGAGTTAAAAGTTGCTGTCCTTCCATGTGTTACTTTAGTATTTGCTATAACAGTGTATGCAGGGTACACAAATTAATTTGTTGTTGCTGAGGTTTGTGTAGCTTAATTGCTAGTCGTCAGAAAGACAAAAATAACTGAGAAGGTTTCCTTTACTGGAAGAGCATGTTGGGAAACATTTGGACAGAAAGAGGCAGGACTTTGTGTAAAGGTACTTCACAGTTTCAGATTTCACGGCATAGTGAAAATGCCAGACCAGTTTCTACTGGGAATCTGTGCCCCGAAGGCATACCTCAACACTGAAGCGCAGTGCTCTGCTGGAACAGGATGGATGGCTGTGCACTATCACCCCGGCCTGTCACGTGTCCGTTGCTTCATATTACCTGATGAATGTACTTGTAGCCAGTAGGGGATGTATCAGAAACATGCTCTTTTCCCATGTAGCGTTACTAGAAAGCTTAGTTGGTGTCACCTTGTGTGGTTGCGTTGTGCTAGCCTGCTGCTAGATGGGGGATGCCTTGGTGTTATCTGCTGGACAAAGTTTATTTGACAGAAGGAATATTGTTTTCCTGTGTTAAGCAGCAGGGTTTCTTGGATTTAATCCCTCTTCTCACCCTTTAAGGAACATATCCTGTTGTGAGCTGTCTCAAGAGAAGCCAGCTCTTACTCCTGACAATAAACAAGTAACTCAAAACCCCCAAAATACACAGCCCGTTTATCTCTGTTCCTGTTTACATAAATTCAAAAACTTCCTGAATGTATTTTAGCATGTTTATATAAATAGATGTGCTTTCCAGTAATGAGTAGTGATTCAGAAAGTAAATTCAGTTACTGTTTTCCAGATAGCAAAGCTCTGATGGGCGAGACAGGTATGTATTGACTTCTGTGAACAGACATAAGTGTTTTCTTTTCTTAAAATGTTGTGCAAGAGCAGGAAAGATCTTCCTACTAGAAGAAAGTAAGTCTCCAGTAAGCACTAATACTATTTCTCTTCCCTTCATCCAGGGAGAAATTAAGATGGTTCTCTCTCCTTTACCTAGACTAATGAAATCCTCTTATTTTGCTTTCTTATGGCGACTTTCAGCGTACAGATTAGCAATGAGCTGCTATTGGACAGCTATTAAGATTCTGTGACTTGTGTTCGAGTTCGGCGTTTTTGTCTTGACTCAGACTTTTGGTTCCAGCTGAAAGAGTAGAGCTTTGTTATTACTGAGCTGGGAAACCTGCACCCTCTGAAGAGAAGTACTGCAAGAGCAGGCCTGGCAACGGGATGCTAAGCAGCATGTTCCTGTATCCAGGAGTAAGACGTTTATTCAAGCACCATATTGAAAATAAAGAACGAACCTCCAAACTTGCATAGTGAAAAGTGGTTAATCTGTTAGAAATGCTAATTAAATTCTCACCTAATAAGAATTCATTGTGAACTCCATGCACGAAGCTGAAATGTGTGATGTTATTTTGTACAATTGAATAACATCCCTCAAGCTAGTTGGCTTAAAAGATAGATGAAGCAAATAAAAAGTATTCCATGTTACAAGATTCCCAAAGACAGTGCAAGTCTAAGCCTACATGTAAACATTTGAGGGTCCTGGGTCTATTCTGAGCTGGTTATCTCGTTTATTTTTTTTTGCCAGCAGGCAATGGCAGAACTGTGAGTAGCAGCATCTTTCAGATTTGGAGAAGTTTTGAATCTAAGTTTACTTTCTGCAGCTGAAATGCAAGTCAGTGAGGCAGTTACAAACCGCTGTTATATCGCAAGAAACAGCGACCAAATGTCTTCCTGGTTTTTAAATATGGGCTGTTAACAGAATGCCATGCCTTGTGGCAGGTCACTTACTTGATTTTTCAGTGGGCATCACCACAGTTTCAGAGTGCTTTTTGAATTAGGCTCCTTACAGTTTTTGTACACTGTGAGGGAGGGAAGTACTCTTGTCCCACTTCTGCAGGAGGGAAGCTGAGGCATAAAAAGATGGCCAGGATGTGTCCAAGATCACATAGGAAACCTGTTGCTGTACAGCCCCCATGGTGTTCTGGGAGCTGTGGTCTCAAACCTGCGCACAGCGCGTATTACAGCTGCGGTTGTCTCCGTGAGCACGTGGGGCTGTGCATTGCCCAGTGTAGAGGCTTTCCCATGCTGTTCTGTGGGGCACGAAGGGAAGGGCAGAGCAAGTGAAGGTATTTGGCAGACCTGATGCAACTACTGCTCTGCTCGCTTCCTTCCAACAGAAGACTGTACTGGTTCAACAGGAGTGAAGCTTAAGGTTGCGTTTTAAAAGCGTTCTGACTGTAATGCTTGTGCAATTGCTTTGGCAGTTCTTATATATCCCCTTAAAGGGACAAGATGGGACAGGCCAGTCAGAGCCATAGGGTGCTCTCTTGGTGTCTGGCACACTCCGCATTCTCCCCCCTTTTTCCTTGCTCCCTCCTCCAGCCCCTTGCAGCTGCCCGCTCAGCTGGAGCGGCTTGAGCAGGCAGCAGCTGCAAGAGGCCCAGGGAGGGCTGGCGATGCCCTGAGCAGGTGACAAATATGACCGAAGCCCATCTGCCAGTGCTCACGGGGCATGTGCTGGGGCAGGCAGCAGCTGGCAAGGCTGAGGGAGAGCAGTTCCTGCACTGGCCTAGGGATGGCTTTTCAGGCGGTGCTCAAGTATTTCTTAAGAATTTCCTTTATCCTCTAGCTTCAATGCCCCAGAAGTTACGTTGTCTAATGAGGCATTAAAGCTAAAACGTATTCTCTTTTCTAGTAATGGAGTCTAATGCTGATGGGTTTTGGAGTAGTTTTAAAAAAAAAAATAAAAGAGACTTTGATTTTCTTTTAGTAAAAACATGATTTTGTTCAGTCTTGCCCTCCCCTCCCCCCCCCACGCCAAAGGTAGGGACAAATTTAGAATTGCAAATTGACAGTGCTACTTTAACCAGTAAAGTAGCCTGTGTCTTATGACTTTGTATAGTGGTGAGGAAAAGAGAGAACATCTCCATATACCTTGTTTTTCAGGAAAAATCTGTTTGGCATAATTTGAAGAATGTAAGATTGAAAAAGTGCAGTGAAGTGGAAATCATCACAAGTACCTCTGATGGGGACATGCATTTATTTTTGTTTCACAAGCTATGCAAATCCAGAATAATTAGCTGGAGCCCTTTGGCTTCTGACAAATTGCCAGTTCAGTCTTTGTGCCTGACAAAGTTTGGAGCCTTCGCATTTCTCGCAACTTCAAAGCGGTTTCAAGCATTTCCACGCCCAAGCTTTCCTAGAGCTCTAGTTCACATTTTTCTATTTAAAATAGTTAAGATTTCTTATTTTTGATGGATGTTTTTGGTTCTAATAACCAGCAACACTCTTTTATCTAGTCAGTTGACTACAAAAGTGGGATTAGTCATTGTATTTCAAGCTGCAGATTTTTTTTTTTTTTTTTAATAGCCATGGGATATGGAGAGCAACATGTTTTTCAGTGTGGAGCAGCTGATTATAGTAGTTACAATGGTCTAGCCTGCTGTTTTGTTTCCTTTTTTTTTCCCAACTCTCTGGGAATTCAGATATTTGAAATCTTTTACTTTTGAGAAGAAAACTGCCCTTTGAGCTGTGGGTTTTGCTGAAGACTGTGAACGGTAACGGAGGATCCGCTCCCCTCCATTTAAATCTTCAATCAAAGTAAAATACCGATGACAGCAGTTTCCACTAATTGTTGCCAGGGAATGATTATTTTCTTGAAATGTGGAGAGGTTTATTTTCATATGAAGTATTAATGGAATAAGCTTGTAACAGCGACGTCTAACCAAGAAAAGGAGCTTATAAAATATATATTCAATAGCGTATACAGAAAGATGTGACTGGAAAGCTTCCAAAGCAAGCAGGGTTGTTGAGATGTTGTAGAGTTGGCTCTCTAGTACAAGGAGAAGAAGGTTTATTTTTACTTGCATGCCAGCCTCTCAGTAAAGTGCATGTTCTCCTGGGTATGGCAGTCAGTGTTTGCCCTAAACGTGTTTTTGGAAATGATACTGAAAAAGCTTTCCTACCTTCTCCAGTCTGGGTTATGTAGGTGCTTTCTACATGCTTGAAGGTGAGGGCTGCTGGATGCAATCCTGAGAAGATACTGATGCTGTTCAGCTTTGGTGCTCCACAAACAGCCCTAAATGTTAAATTTTGGATGTCTCAGAGTGGATCTTCCAAAAAAATTATAACGATATATCACACATTACTGCTTCATCTCCCAGAAAAAATGGGACCGTGGAAAAACAAATCCCAAGCAAAATCGTATCTCTGGCCCCTCTCAATGGTGCAGGGGGTTGTCCTTCTCTGCGAGACCATCTCGATACCTAACAAGCAGCATTGCCGAGCCAGAAGCACAGGATCCGGTGCAGGGAGAGATGTTTTTGGCATGTTGCAACACATTGTATCAGCAGGCTGGTCAGTGAGGCACAGCCTGGTCCTTTCTGGTCCATTGGGGCAGAAGAATAAACACACCTTTGTTGGGGAAGGGAACGCTACAGTACGTCTCTACCATGTGGATTAAATAGAGTAAGCACTCATTCTTTAAAAATTAGACAAAGTAAGCCAAACAATCGCAATTTTAGGTATATCTGCTTTACTTTACTGTTGGCGTGTGAATGAGAGAACCGTCAGGTAGACTTTGTGGCTCAGAGGTGTAAAGTCTCTGACTGACTAGGTTTGATTTCTTTTGACTCTGAATCCCACTGGCCCTAAACGAGGTATGGTCTCCGAAGTCATTCTCAGAAAACAGAGTGAAAACATTACTAATTTAGAAATCAGCCACTAATATGTAATGAATGGCTTTCAGGTTTGAGCTTGTCTTGCTTTGGCGCGTGGAACCTGCTGTGCCCAACTCCTTTGTCTTCCCCTACCTCCTTGGTAGGTATGTCGTGATGAGACAGCAAAACCTCACAGGGCTGAAGGCTGCAAGATGGGACATCCTGAGTGGAATCTCAATACCTTTGGGAGCTCTGCCAAAGGATTTGGTGACTGTAATGGGACTGAGATTGCTCTGGGGATTTGTTTTGCTTTATTACTGGCTACAGGCAATTTGGGCAACTCCCTTAACAATTTTGCCTGCATTATCTAATAGAGGTAATCTTCTATGTTGTGAAATGCCACTTAAGTTGTTCAAAAATTATGTATAATACTTCTGTCAGCAGCAGACAAGTGTCTTCCCAAATACAAATATGAACTGCAAAGCTTCGTAAGTCCTTTCTCAAGAAACAGTAGGAATGAAAACAAGATCCTGAAGAAAAAGCTGGCTCTTATGCTTGGGAATAAAGCTCTATGTTTGCCTCCTTTTGACTAGGAATATTTTGCAGCATATAGTCTCAGTCTTTGCAGAAAATGGCAGTTAGGCATTGTTTTTATTGATCATGATTACTATGGTGGTGCCTATGGGCCAACAAAGAACAGGTTTTGATTTTTGGGCTGCGTTAAACAATAGGATTATTTGTCTCACTGGATGCAGGTGTTATGATATAGAACCAAAACACGCACATGGAGTGTGTTTAGAGACACGTAACTCAGGAAGTGTCTTTTAAAAAAAAAAAAAAACAAAAAACTCATTTGTGGTTTGCTGAAACTGCAGTTTATATGCTGCAGTGCAAATACACAATTAGTTCTTTTGAACTCGGTTTCTGAAATTTCTTCTTGGAGTAGGAAGGATGGGAAGCTAATTTGATAGAATTCCAGGGGTGACTGTACCTCTGAACCTGAGATAAGCTCTCAGGTCTGAATGTATGATCCTTTGTCAGTCTGGGGGTGAAACAATTCAATGCCCTCACTACAGCAGACCTGCGAGCTCCTGCCTGTAGGAGTAGTTGTGACCCTGTCTTCAGGCTTGGGGTTAAGTTCCACAGAGACAATGATGTTCCTTTGGGGGCAATGGTTATGTTATCCGTCGTAAAGCTAAGATTTACTTGCTTAGGACAAAAGCTTTATAAAGACAACATCATAAAAACAATAAAAGAGACTATTTGTCTGCCTTTCTTGTTCATTGGGGATGCTGGTTGGTCTAAACTTTCCGTGGACTCTGCAGAAGATCGGTGCAGTCTGGGAAAGTCTTTACTGTATGCTGTTGACTCTTCCTTCCTCCAGCTTCTGCAGAAATGGCTTCCTCCTTCAATCTCAACTGTGCCCTGAGATACTTATATCTGGAGATCCATTATATTGCATTCTTGTTTGCTCTCCTATCATTTCACAATTATATGAGATAAACATATTCATATTACAAGATTGCATGATATTCTAATAAAACTAGCTACTTAAAGACATTAGGTTCTAAACCTAGGTTTCTTAGGTTTCACTGTATTTGATCGTTAGCCTCGAGCTAAAGAAACTCTTAGCATAGGTACCCTATTTTAAACAAGACACATTCAAACACAGTGAAGCCTGAAAATGGTTTCCTAAATCTGATATTCTTCATGGAGTTACAGTGGAAGAATACAGAGTGGCTTCAATTTAAGTCTGAAAGCAGAACAGCTGAACTTTAGATCTTTTTGGCAAGGGGTACTGTGTTTTAAAAATGATGTCTTTTGCTAGTAAGAAAATTCATCATTCAGTTAACTCTGCATTTTGGTGGAAGGTTTTTTTTTTTTTTTTTTTTTTTTTAAGCAACAGCATAGATCTTTTTGCTACGTATCTAAAGGGAGGCAGACCAGACAGATATGGTTTCTGCACATGCTGTAGATGTTTTCCTTGCCTTTGGTTACTATTTTGTGATATCTTTCTTTTTTATAAAACCTGTCATGTTGTTAGAAAATACGGGCTTTTTTATAATTTATTTTTAATTATAGTTTTTGTCTAGTGTTTGAGACTACTTAGTGCTAAAGATGACTTTGCACTGTTGACCAAGAGCAGTGCAATTAATAACTTAGGATGGGAATTGTTGAATGTAGCCTCTCAGCCTGAGGAACATAGGAGAAATCCCAGAAAAATTAAGATCCAGGAGGATTTAAGATGATTAGAAGTATGCTTTCCTCAAGGTGAGGTAGAAGTGGGGTCCCCAAAATGTGCTTCTTTTTTAACATGAGGTCACATCTATGGAAAATTTGAGAGCTGCTTTTTCTTTTATCCCTCTTGTCTCATATGACTTGTCAAAAAGGAAGACAGCTGCTACCAATTCCTAGATGAGGTTAGTGTGGTTCTCTGTTGGCTGTGCAGGCAGCAAGGATGGGCCAAGCATGGGTAATAGATGGGTCGAAGCAGTTGTTAAGGATGTCATGTGATCTGTCCTAAGTGGTCCTGCAGTAAATGGCCCCTCCCCTCCTTTTGGAAAGCTCTTTTCCAAGAGGTGATTCAGGGCAGGGAGCTTTCTTTGCATAGACTATATAGGGAAACTGGAGACGGGAGCTTCCTCCAGTTGGGCAGTGTGAATATATCTCTGTAGCTCAGCTTTTAACTGTGGATAATACTGCTAGTACATTTAAAGACTGTGGGCTGCTCACATAATAATGAATCCTTATAAATGCTAAATGCAGAGGAATGACAAAAGCTGACAAGCCTCATCCATGCAGCACTATGGTACAGTGTGGTTACGGCCTGTACTCTTTCTCTCTTCCTGCTCACTCTTCCGTAAAGCTGGGTAGTGTTGTTCCAAGGAGGCTTGGTATCCAGCTGCTCTTTCTGTGATTCAGCGGTGCATTAAAAACGAAACAAACTGAAGCCTGAATTCATATGCAGCATAGACTCCTCACTGAAGCAGTGATGCTGTAGTATTTTTTATTTTTATTTTTCTCTCTTTGTTAAGGTTTTTTTGTAAAGGATTAATGATTAAATGATTAAAATAATTCTTTTGTAAAAGAACTAATGTTTACTTTTATTATAGATGAATAAAAGCATGTCAAGAGAAGTTGTTGGCTTAGGTTTTGCTTAAAGTTTGCCTATTTATTTGTAGGATCCTAAAGCAGTACTGTTAATTAACAAGTCATAAATATGTCAGTCACTTTAATCTTGATCGAAAACTATGGATGTTGCGTCTTTTTCTTATCAGCTGGAGAGAATTAATTAAGTCTTTGGGGAAAAAAAAAGGCATTAACAGAGATTATGAGTAGGAAAACAGAGACTATATCTCTGTATAAACCATACTGAGTACTTCTGTCATTATTAAACAATGAACTTACCCTATACTATTTTGGGGCTGTTGTTTTAAGATCCAAGATAATTCAGTATCTTATTCCCTTTAACTAATCATGCATTTTTAAATCTGAGGTTGCTTCAATAAATGATAGTTGCCTCATTTAATTTCCTGATAGGCGCGCTGCCCTGAATGAAAGGGTTTTTTGTATGGTTTAAAGTTGCTATACATATTAACTTAGATGTATATCATGTCTTCGGGAGAGTAATTGTTTGTTACAAGGTGGAATTACTTTCTTAGTTAGTGAAGACCTTTCTTTCTTTCTTTCTTTCTTTCTTTCTTTTTTTTCCCCCTCCTGGCATCTTGCCAAAATGGAAACAAGTTATTTACAGTGTTTTGACAGAATCATCTGAAGATGGGATGGAAAAGATGCCATAGGGACTGAGCTCATATTGTAAGAGGCTGAAATGTAAGGGGAACAATTGTTGCAGTGGAGTTTTTGGCCAACTTTGCAAACAGAGAAGAGCTTTTTGCTTTGTTTTTATAGTAAATTGTTGATTGGAGCCAAGAACTAACTTCCTTTACTCCAAGATCTAAGTGCATCTGAAAAATGGTTTTTTGTGCAGGAATCTTCATTGCACAACTCTGCTGTCCTGTAACCTTTGCAGCATAGAGTTACTGTGTTAAAACTGTTCATTGACTTACTGATTGCAAAGATTAGAGGACAAGCTAACTGCTGTCTGTAGAATTTATGCTGATTGCAGAGAGATCATTTGTACTTTAAGTTAGCTTGGAAAATGTTCTTTCCTGTGACCTAGATGAGCTTATCTTGTAATACCCTTTCCTTTATGATAACATCCTTAAGTGGCTGAAAAAAGAGCTGCAGCCATAAAAGGGAAAAATGTAGAACTTTTTAACTTTAAGTACAAAGCAGTTTGAAATGAAATCAAAGCAGATTAAATGTTCATAAGCCTGCTGTGATGACTTGCATACCATTCCAGCCCTTAATGTCTAGCTGATCAGTGAAGTAAGAGACTAAAAAGGAGGTAGAAATAGCATTTGCTCCCTTCTGGTGACAGATCCTTCCACCCATCCCTATTCCTGATTGTCGTTCCATCTCTAAGCCAGAAGAACAGGTTGGTGTTGCTGGTGGGTTTCAAACAGTGAAACTCCTGCATTGGCCGGTGGACCTTGTTCCTGCCGGCAGTGCCCTGCCCTTGCACTGTTTTCTGTTCCTGCTGGATTAGAAAACTACACCCTAGTTTTGAGTCTTGCATACAGGTGTGTTGAATGCTGAAGTTCTCTTCTGCTTCCTTTTGATAAAAGCAAATTTGTATTTTCTGCTGTGATTGCTTTGTCTTAAGGTGGGTGTTACTGGCTACTGGGTTTCTTCTTACCTTCTTTAACCCATTTGTATGGTTAGATTAGTGCAGCTCTTCACGTTTCAGGGATCACAAAAAGAAATCGGATCTCTTGGACCGGGTCTGTAGAAGTGGATGCACACCCGAACTGTATTTGATTTGCTAGCACTGTGAGCTATGTAGTTGTGATAGCGCTGTGCCTGAGCTAGCATGGCTGATCTCTAATGTTGTTTGCAGCTACCCTGACCAGAACATGTTCAATCTGTCCAGTATGTTCTATGACATATCCTTACAGTACCTTTTACACGTTGATTGTTTTAGGGTCGTCTTTCTTATTTAGGACACTCAGCACTTTGTACAGCAGCTCAGTGGTTTGTATTTATTTCTGCACTGGTATAAAGTAGGCCCAACTTCAATATTGTGCAGGAGTAAGGAGTAAGGATACCAGCATACCCAAATGGTCAGCGGGTAGTTGGTTTGTGTTGTGAAAGTAAAAGCGAGTGCGTGGAGTTGGAGTTCCTAGCTCTGTCTGCAACTTTTGGGTACTCAAGGTTTGGTTTGGTTTGTTTTTTTGTTTTGGTTTGTTTCTATTTTCAGCAGATCTACTTTTCTCATGCTCCTGACACTGGTTACTAAGTTCCTGTTCAGCCAACCTGTGTGCATCCTTGCTCTAGTGTGCAGGGAGGACCTCTTCAGCCAGTAAGGTTGCCCTGGCTGAACCCTAAGAACAGAAGCACCAAGATTGCAGGGCAAGACTGGGAGAGCAGGTTGTTCAGTTTGGAGGGGCTGAGCACCAACTGAAGATGCTTCAGGGAGGCAGGTGTGACCAATCCAGGGCCCTTGAGCCACCTGGGACTTGCAAGCTCCTAAGCCACGGTCATGTTGTGTGAGTTGTGGTGGTCCAGAATTAGCTGAAGTTATTGTGGGGTGTCTTGTGCTTGCTTAAGAGCCAGGAAGGGATCTGCTCTGTATTTTTACAGCTCTCAGCTCTGTGTCTCTTGTGATGTGTCTTGAAGAAGCTGGAGAATTGCTATTTCAGAGCCCTGGGGTTTGCGTGAGCAAGGCCTACATTTATGTCTTGGAGGAGAAACATTCTGATAGTTGAAGGATTTTTTTTTTTTTAATCTAGCAGGTAAATCCAGAAAGACTCAAAGACTGAAAGCTGAAGCTTTACAAATTCAAACCGAAAATCAGCCAGGACGTTTGATTGTTTTTACAGTGGGGTAGCTGATCCTCAAGCAACTAGCAAACTGAACTGACAGACTCTTAACTTGATAATTTCAAGGGAAAATAAGCTGGGGAGTTGTTTTGATTTTGACAAGTATATGATGAGGCACCTGAAGCTGATAGTGCAGGAATGGATACATTTCTGGAACTTTCTTGTGGAGGAGGTTGAACTGCGAATTAACGTAATATTAGTCCATCTTGGCCTTTTCAGATCGAGGAATGTGATTGCTTTTGCCTTTTTCCTTAGTACTGAATATCCTCTATTTTTTGAGGATTGCTTTATAGCTCTTGTCTGCAAGAGCTCTTGTCTGAAGGGCTGCAGTTTAATTCCGTTTTCAGCATATCTGGAAGTAATATTTGCATATTTGCAAGTAACACTATGTTGGCTTTTTTGCATTGCATAAAGAATTGCAGTGTGAATACGGCATAATCTTGCATGAAAAATAATCTGTGCATGGAAATGCTATCTTGAAGCTAGTCTTCGTTACTGCTCAGATATGTCTATTTGTAGCCAAGTTTGGTGTAGTAATGCCATCAAGTTAATGCTTAAAAGAAGGGTTAATAGAGAGTTTATTTCATCTTCAGTAGATAGGAATACCAAGCATAGTTGGTGGTAACTATGAATTTTAATTTCTTGTAAATTTTCTTAAAATTGATGTGCTGCATCTTTATTGACTTTGTCAGGGTTGTTTATGATTTTGTCTGAAGAACTTTGTGTGTTTGCAGAGGGTTGCTCAGCAATAGCCTATGGCATAGTGAGGTTGGCTGTGACATGCTCAAGCTAGGACGATGAACCATAAAACAATGAGAAACACACCCAGAAACAGCAAATAAATAGAAATTTAGAGCAAAACAAAGCAGCTGACCTGCTGAAGAGTTTTACATTTCTGTGGGGGACAGTTTGTAAAATGTTTTGCTTTCGAGACTTTACTTGCGTGTTTGCCATCCTGATATAATGATACTCTGTAGATGTTCATGTGATGTCTGCAGCTGTTGTAAAGGGGCATCTCCCAAGTTTTTATAATAGGAGCAACGCTGATATTAAAGCAACTTACATCTTAATCTGTTAAATCTTTTAAATTAATCTTTCACCAAGTGATATCTATTTTTTTGTATCAAACAGGGACAGTAGGAGACTGATCCATGGTTACATAAGGAATCTAAGTACCCAGGAAGGCTTTGGGATCTAGATGTGTATCCTGACTTATGCTTATGCTGTAAGACTTTGCTGTTGTTATGTTCCTTATAATCAGCATTTCTTTTCCAAACTGTATGGGTGGTGTGTTTTGGGGTTGTTTTTGTTGTTTATATTAAGCGGGATCATAAGTTCAGGGCTGTATTTCAGCATGTTTCAAGCCATTAATTATTGTATACTGAGATGAACAATTTGCTTGACTTAAATGACTCACCTTGTACTGGAGGTGAAAGCTGAATATAGTCAGAGATCGTTTTCTTTTTTTAAAAATTGTCCCCAAGGTCTGAGATTTGGGCACTGAATATATGGGACATGCCCCACATCCGTGTTTGGTGGGTGATAGTAATTTGACAGGCACATAGTAGAGTGTTTATGGATTTTATTTATTTATTTTTCCCCTCAAAAGTTTGAGTGGCTGTTAGTAGATGGAGGGAAAATGTTGAGTGTTGAAAGACATGCTTTATTTATTTTTAACTCTTCTTTATGCTTCTGGGATGTGGGATGAAGAAATTCTACCATTTCTTGAGCTTTTAGGCTAGTAACCAAATTGCAATATTTGTATCTAGTGTAAACTGAATTTTAAAGGAGTTTGGGTCTGAATCTCAACTTTTAGTGGAAAAGGTGAGATTTTGTTGATACTCAGTTTTTTTGATGCTGGTGTTCCTGCAGTCACTTCCAAATTCTTAGTCTCATGACCTTAGAATCCAAAGTCTTCAAGGAGGAGAAAATGAAGCATGTTCTTATCTTGCTTGGAAAAAATACTATACAAAATATGCTGTCATTATAAGGAAGGTATGAAGATAATGCTGAGCGTGAGCAGTGATGTTCTTAACTAAAACAGGGAGATTGACTTAATGAAGGACCTTGAATCTATTTCATCAGTTCCTGACTTACCCTGCCATAAGATAAACCTGTAAGTTGCAACTCTTCAGCACAAGGATGGTCTCTTGAATTGTCTCTGTTCCTTTACAACAGCAAGAATGTGACTCTTAATACATTTTAAGGTAGAGGGTTTGAGATCTCTAGCGGTAGCCTGCTTGATTGACTTGAAGGTTGTAATGCTGCAAGCTTACTTTAAGTTTGGAGTGTTACTGATGATGAAATTCTCACGTCACTATGTTGTCAAAGTCATGGGTTTAGCTGAGATAAACCAGCTATAAGAAGGTAGGGCAGGTTGTGCCTTGACACATGTAGGCTGTTTTGGGCAGTTATCGCATACACTGTTTAACCTGGCAGGGTGGGTCAAACCAAAGGCTGCTGTCCTGTTCTGTGCATGGCCTAAAGAGATTATCTGTGGTTGTGCTCTCCTTTCTGCAGATATTTGTAGAAATCGGTGAGTTGAAGAACCTACATTTGCAATGGGAATGAGAAGGCATTGATTGTGGTTAGAGCTCTCAGCTCTTTAACTGCCCTCCTTATGCCTCTTTATATGTAAGAGCACATACAGTGTTTCCTATGATTTCAGTCTGTTTTTCTGGGACTATATACCAGATTCTTTTCTCCTGTCTGATTTCTCTGGGCAGCCACGGACACTTATCTACTTTAATATTTCTCATGTGTTGTCATATTTCACCCATTTCAAAAGCCCTGCCTTTGATGAAGAATAAATGGGTGAAAGGATAAACCCTATAAAAGCTAATTTTATAATTAGCCATTAAAATAAACTGTTGTTTGTGTATATGCTTTGTTAGTCCTAACATTGAAAACATTAGGTGAAGCATTTCTGTATGCTATGGTTTTGGAATAAGATCTTCAGAAGTGAGGAATGATGTGTCTACAAAAAGTTCAAGTCACTTAATCTCAGTGCTGAAAGCGTGTATTTATGCTAAGGATACATATAACTACCTGGTCATTGGTTTGCGTTTTGTCCCTTATTTTATGGGGATTTGTTGACTCATTTGTTTGTTCTGTGTATGGGATTTCTTTCTTTTTTTTTTTCCCCCCCCAGGTGAACTTTACTGTAGTTAACATAAGCAGGTTAAGCCTAAAGGGCAGAGCTTTTGAAGATCAGATTTCAAACTTCATAGCAGTCTTCACCCCAGTTCCATATTCTTCTTTGTTCCCCTTCACAAAGGTCTCTGCTGCGCTGTTTGGAACAGGGCGTACGGAAGGACGTGTCTTTGGGGCCCGTCCTGTGCCTGTACTTCAAGTTGGCTGGAGGCAAGCCAGCTCTTTGCTTTGAAGTTGCAGAGCTGTGCTAGCATGGCAGAGGGGTTGCCTTGTTTCTCAGTGGGACTTAACCAGCCTGAGCTCTGCACCACCTCAGTGTGGCTACGCAGCCTCCCTCAGGCAGCCAGATTACATCTGCTCTGGCTGCACAAAGAACAGGTAGATCAGACACCTGACTGCCTGTCCATGACCAAAGAGCCCCCCAAAATCTATTAATTCACGTGCCTCTAGTATTCAAATGACTGTTTATTTAGACAGAACACTGATGAATTAGGAAGTCTTCTACAACGCAACCAACTGTATCTGTTCGGACAGTCCTCTCAAAACTATTTAGTTTCCTCCTGCTCCTTACCAGCTTTTAAGAAGCCTTGTGTTTCCGTAGCACCTTGTTTCTTGGACTGAGACAAAAAGAGGAATGCTTTGCACCTCATTTGTCGTCTGTAGCACGTCATCAGTTGTAAGCTGTGGTGCTAGCTGTCAGCAGAAGCTGCAAGCCTGGACACTAGGGGATGGTGTTCCAGCTGTCAGCCTACAACGCGGAGCGCTGAATACTGGGCCTGAACAGGCAGGAGACCCGCTCTAATGTGCTGAAGGAAAAATGTAGCAGATCTAATGCTGCCAGCACTAAGTTGTCCAGATGTTCCTGTAAATTTGGGGTGGTTTTTTTTTTAATGACACAAAAGTGTGGTTGGAAGATGAAATTTGGAAGCATTACAATGGAAATGAGGTGTACTAATGAGACAAATAGCTGTTTTGATACCTAATAGTATTCCAGTTAGTTGAAACTGTTTAAAACCAGGATTTTATTATTTTCACAAAGATGCGTAGTTCAGCAAGTTATTATGATGGAGGTCTTGGTGAGGGGAAATTCTGTGGCTTGTGAGAAGAACAGATCAGATGATCTTAATGGTCCTTTCATACCTGAAAATCTAGGGGCTAAGTTGCTAAGTAATGAGCCCGTTTTTCAAAGATGCTGAGCAGTTGCTCTTAACGTCCATGGAAAAAAGCCAAGTGCTCTAGCTGCTTCCTCGGGGCATAAATATAAATGCAGAAGCCCATTATGGACTTTTTTATTTTTTTTTAAATCTTCACTGAAACATCTTTCTGAATGCATTCCACTGTTTAATGCTAGCAGCTTTTCTCACTGTCTTTGCAGTTGCAATACTTCTGTTTGGGCTGTTAGATACATACATATACTAGATAGTACATGCAAAAGGAACATGTATACTACATATTTGTGCTATTTATAGTATGAGAGAAAGGAGACAGGTAAGACAAATTGCAGGATGAAAACTTGATTTATTTATTTATTTTTTTAATATAAGGTTTTGCCTCACAAGATAAGATATTTTAAATATTCAGTGAGGGACTTTGGTTCTGTGGGAACTAGTCAAATTTAGCAGACTTAAATATAGAAGCTAAGTAGTGCTATGACTTGCTTGCAGAAACCCTGCCGCTATAAAGAGGAGGTGGGGGGAAAAAAAAGGCTGTTCTTACCACTTATTTCACCTCTGTGCTGCAAAACAGAGCTTTTAATGTGATTTTTTCTCTTTTGTTTTCAAAGGCTTGAGGGGATGAGATTACTCTCTCTAATAAAACAGAGCTACTTGCTTCAGTATGGCAGCTCTTTGCAAATGGTTTCAGCAAAGTGTTTCAGCCTACAGCAGGGCGTAAGAAAATTAATTGGAAAGATCTGAAAGCTGTTCTTGCATAATCAAGTTGAACATTTTAACTTGTCTGTGGCTGACTTGGGTTGTTGCTTAGTTTGATTTTACCAGTGAGGATTAGGCCAGTCATATAGTAAAACCTTCTAACCTATAGTTAGAAGACCTGGATCCATGGGGGCTAAACCCCTTTTTCAGTAGCCTAGTGGATTATGCAGGTGGAAGAGGCAGTTCTATACAGGACCCATGAGAGCTGTATGTACAGCGTAGCTGGGAAAATGGGGTTGCAGGGTTAGTCATTAGAGGTAGCAGTAACAGGGGCAACTTTTCTGCATGGACTGGCTGATCTTTTGAAGATCATTAAATACATAGGTTGCTAATCTGGACTGAAGTCTATGCTACGGTGTCCTTTTTGCTACTGCTTCTTTTCAGAGGAAGGTTAAGGCTAACATAAGTGTGTGACTGTGCCATAGCCATGTCTCCCATTGCATTCTAAAATACCACGTATTGCAGATGGAGCAGTCCCAGTGACGTTTTTGAGAATACCACCCATTTTCTCTAAAGCTCTGGAGAACTTTGATTCTCAAATAGCAGGCTAATGTCATGAGCTTGGTATGTCTAACATAAAGAAAGACTGGGAAGAAAAAGTTTTATTACCAAGAAAACAAAGGTCATCCCTCCTACAGGCACAGGATGAAGAGGAGAAACTTTATATTCCCTGGTAAAAATGATTTAACCCCTCCCTGTTGGTTCCTAAAGTAAAATCCAACCAAATCAGAGCCCAGAGTAAGTTCTATTATGTTGATGTCACCTTTGTGTGGTAGATTCTTAGCTCATGTTTAGCTATCTTGTGTCCGTTTGAGATAAAGATGATAAAATGCAATTTATGGGATGGGTTGGAAATTATTTGCTAGTTGATCTTACTTATTTACCATCAGGCTTGCTGGGAACTTTTCCGTAGAAGGAGACAGCTTGAAAGGCACCCATTTTTCATAAACTATTTTTAATACTTTAATGTTACTTGAAGCACTTACTTGAGATGTTTATTTCAGGCAGAAAAGAACTAAATTCTCCTGTGTGTATTCTTAGTCTCTGCTTCAGGGTGAATCTCTATTTTTTGCTCCCCAGCAGGCTCTGTTTGTATTTCTGATCGTCTCTCCTGCTCCCACTCATCTCATGGACAGTAAGAATTTGGAAACTTTACCAAGAAGAGATGGCAAAGTGTCCTGTAACTTCCTTTACTGCAATCTTTGCCTGTTGATCCCAAACGTATCACTTCTCATTGTCATGATTCAAATTAAATAGGAGATTAGGTCAAGCATTTGGCAAGTTGCCTTTTACGACCTTGAGTTTATTAGTCTGCAAATGCAGGGCGTGGAATGGAGGTGTCCCCTATCAGTGACCTCCATCAGGCTGGTGGGAAGCGAAATGCTGATGGGGCAAGCAAATGGCTGGGGTGGCTGGTCCCTCTACGCCGTGATGGGATGCAGAAACTTTCTGGAGGGGTCTGTCTGGGTCATCTGTGGATTTTATTGTTTTCTGGGGAAATGGCTGGCTAAAGGAAACAAAACAAAAACCTAGCTGCAGATGTTTCAAGGCAGTTTGTGGTGAGTGTTTTGAGCAGTTAAAATACCTGTTCTTATTCCCACCTGGGAAACTTTAGATAGGTTGCATAATTTTTCTGGGCCTTAATTTGGCCCCTTAGCAGTATTGTGTTGAAACTCATCAAGGAGTTGAGAGACTTCAACTGATCTTTCTAAAAGGTTTAAGGATCCTCTGAGAGGTACTGAAATGTTCTTCCTGACAGAAATACTTCATGTAAAGCAGAGTCTGAATTTGGTTTTTACCCTCTGTTGCTTCATGCATAGCTTTGCATGATGTGAACTTGTTTCTCCTAGTTTCTTCAGCATATCACATCACTGCCCGCTACCCTGTTGCTATGAGCAAGACAGAGGCATTCAGCTTCGTTGTCGCTGACCTGGGAGTGACCACGGCCGAAGGCTTAGGTCCTTTTGCTAGAGGTGAATAGAAATGGCTGCAAAGAGAGAGTTTTCCTGGGAAGAAAAACTGTAGTGATGAGTGTGTTAAAATGTCCATCTGTCTTTTTTTTTTTTTTTTTTTAATGACTTAAAAATCATTGTTGCAGAATCGTTCTTGTCACTTGTGAAAGAACAGCCTGCACTGGAAGGGTGTTCCTTAGAGCAGCCGCTGTGGCAAGCGCTGAGCAGTGGAAAGAGAAGCTGCTTTCCGTCTCCTCTCCTTGTCCCCTGCCTGGAAGCATCATTCATTACACTTTGCTGGCTGTTTACCAAACCCGCTGCTGCCACAGTGATGATACAACTAGCTTGCACAGCGTCTCAACTCCACCGTGGCTGGTGCAGACAGCCCTTTCTGAAGGAGAGCACCCGTTGCTTCCTTACATCAGGGCATGATCACTCCAGCTGCTGCATTTTGCTGGGGTCTTTTGTTTGTTTGTTTGCTTAGTTTTGTTGGTTTTGCAACACCAGGTCTGTGAGATTTCACACAGATGTTTTAAGAGTGCAGTCTTGCTGTTGTAGCTGCCTGCAGAGTTTCTCACGTGCTGCACCCAGTTCTCGTCCATTCCCGCAGAGCGAGCGCTTGTTGTGGGGGCTACAGGCAGTGGTTAATTTTTGCCCTGAGGTGGCATTCTGCTTTTATATTTGCCTGGGAGTAGCTTGCTGTGCCATTAACTGTGGCAAGGATGAATTAGGTAAATCCAAACTAAGCATAAATAACTTTCTGAAATTATCTGGTTAATCTTGTTCTCCGTTTTTCTTGGATGTTATAGGATCAGCTACGCCGAAGCAGCCACGCTGCTCTCTAACTTTGCTTATGTCTACAGGCAACAAAATATTTAAAACTGAAATTGCCCCTGTTGACATGGAAGACCACGGTGAGCCTGCCCACGGCACAGTGCTCATTGCCAGTGCAGGCTGCAGATGCATCGTCTAGCCCTTGTGCGCTCTGAGGTCGTCCTGGGTTGTAGGATGCATCGAGGGAGGAGGGAAGGAAGAGGAAGGGAGATTACAAGTTTGAGTCAGAAAGAGGATGACAAGCCTTAAAGTCTTATTGTCAGTTACTCAGTGCGGTAATAAATATGACAAGGCATCCTTTTCATGACCTACGCTACCTTAGTCTCTTGCAGCATCTTTATCAGATGGAGATGCCCACAGTGTTGAAACACTTGACTCAATATGCCATAGAAGTGCATGTTCCTTAATCTTTGCTGCCTAGTTACTGGTGAGCAAGGGTGCCTCTGAAAGCTCTTATCAGATAGTAAATAAAATCAGTTATGTTTGCACAAGGCGTTTCCCAACTGCACTGTGCCCTGGCAGCCTGTTTGGGGTCGAAGTGCACATGCTGCAGAGAACTGTGAATTCGCCAAATGCTGAAAGCAGTCACTTCTCCAAACGTGCTGAAGGGAGAGGCTCTAGTCCTATAATGAAATGAATGGGACTTTGAAAAATTCTGGCTGTTGGTAGTTGATACAAGGAAGCGCCTGGAACCACAGCATACATTACAACATGTGGCACTTACCAAAATACATTTCCTTTGTAAATAGCCATCAGTTACTGCTAATAAGCTGGCAATTACTCAGCCATGTACTGCTACAGGATAGATAATGGGCTGAACTCTAAAGACAACAGGTCTCTTTGTATTATTGGTGTTTTCTGATGTACTGCTGTCTACCGTATTGTGAATATAGCGCAGCTGAGTTGCGTAAGTACTTGTTAAACCTCAGAGCAGATTTATTTGGAATGTTTTAGTTACAGCTGGAGTGACACAAGCCTGCAGTAAGCAATAGATTAATATCCTAGAACACTAACTCTGCAAGCCTGCCTCATTTAAGGACACAGCAAACGTCTGCAAGCTCTACGGTGCGGATTAAGTCATTTTCAGGTTTAGGGGTTTTTTATTTTGTTTGTTTGTTTTTAACTCAGTTTTCACTTCCTGCAGACTTGTAGGTTCTCCTGTTGGCAACAAGCAGTGCAGAGATCAGAGCTGGGCAGCCTGTGGACCGCGATGGTGGCACAGAACTGCTGCTGGCCTTGCAGAAAGAAGCAGGCCCTATTCCCACTTGCGGTAGCTGGAGTTAAGTGGGAGCAAAGCTGCTGCGGCACAAGGAGGACTCAACTGTGAAAAGACCTGCAGCATACTTTTATAGTTGGCTGAGTTGAGGGAGGGGGCTCTGTAGAGGTGGAAAGACCTGCACTCTCCATTTCCCTGAAGTGCAGGATTCTTTCCTACCTTTTTCTATTGTTCTGTGTGATTTTTCTGTTGGAGTTCCAAATGATGGGGTTTTTACCAGTTCCTGCGGGAGATTACTGCACAGTCTAATACAGTTTGCTGCTGGGAAGTCTTCCTGCTAATCAGCCCATCCATTTCCTTTATTCTTTCCATCTCGTAGTCCTAGTTAACCCTTTTATTTTAACTCTTCTCACCCTAAGCATTTTTCTTTCTAGGGCGAACAGTTTTAATATGTTGCTCCTCTTTTACCGCACCTTGTGTTTACCCTATGTTAAAGCAGGGATAGACTGCTTCACAGCTACCTAGCTTTAGAGTTGTTGAGCTGGAAATCCACAGACAGGCTTTATCTCATGGTAACTGGATTGTATGGTTGTAATATAAGAGTTTCAGAGTAACTGCCTAGGAGATTTAGATACCTCAGTAAATTTAGCTATGACCTGGAAATCTGAATCCCCTGTGTTGCCTTGGGTATCTCAGCTGTGTTTAGCTTTGCTTGTGGAAATTGAGCCTTTTGCCTCTGTGTTTTGTTTCTGGTCACCATGTTCCTTCCAGCATTCTAGTGCTTTTTTTCCAGCAGCCTTGAAAAGTGCAGGAAAAAATTGTTTTCATTCCATGTCATTAGCAGGGACACCGTAAACTGACTTCATGGTGTTTTGGGGGCAATAATTTGCTTTATGGTATCATACCATACCCAGCTTACATAGAAGTTCTTCCTCCTTTCTCCCTCCCTGCCCTTTGTGCTTTGGGAAGTCTTTCCCAGTGTAGCTCCCACACCCCACAGTAGAAGAGTTTCCTGTATTGCTGGTCCTTTTTGCATGTTTGATTATATTACCACAAGGGTGTATTTCTGAGGCACGTACACTTCTGCTTTCATTTAGTGTATTCTCATTGAAACAGTCACGTGATGTGTGAACTGTGGTAGAAAATGCAAGAACGTAAGTTACTTTATGGAGCATTTATGTCTTACACTGTAGGTGTTGTGAAGAATTTAATGTTTTGGTTGCAGTCTTATTTTTGAATACCTTTTCCTAAAATGTAGATTTTGCTGTATAGCAGGTTTAGATTACAAAAAAATTCGCTCATTGGCGTTCAGATTTTTTTTTTTTTCCCTACTATGTTATGCTTGAGATGTTTTCTGTTGCTCAGAAGTTCTCTTTGAGAGGATGATAATCCTACAAACTCTTAGGAGTGTTTCAGAAGGTACCCATGCAATCCCAGGGAGATACTCTATTTTCCCAAATGTACCGTTTGGCATCTCCTTTATTTTAGGATGTGCCACCCAAGAATTCCTTGTAGCATTTCAGACTGATTCAGATTAAGCCTTTTGCATGTGGATTTATTTTCACCCTCAAGTGAATTTAGCAAACTACGTTGGCATTTCTTCGCATCCTTAATTTTGCTGCTTCTCCTAAAGAACACTTAGTCCTTTTCTGAAAAGGTTCTCAAAGACCATTCGTCTAACTTGTCATCTTTTATTCTTTTCTTTTGTATTTTATTACTCATGGGAGTAATCCTCCAGCTGTAGTGTGGTGCTATTTTATGCCCTTGAGTGGCATCCCCAGCTGCTGCTTGCCTCTGGTGAAGATGACAAATGGCTATTGTTTTCTGGAGCTATGCCAGGTGTTCTGTATCTCTGTTTGGGCAGTTTTGTTGTATTTTATTTAGGATTTAGCAGTGTTTGAATAACACTATTTTATTTTGAACTTTTCCATCTCCTTTCTCCCCCAATTGATTTGCTGCCTAGAGACCTGAAGTTACTGAAGAGCCTGGTGTACCATTTAGCAGCCTGAGTGTGATATGCTTTGAGCTGTTTTTCCTTCTCAGTGTCTGAGGTTTTATAGTAATTGTGAGAAGTTTGTCAGAAAGCTTAGCCATTATAAGATGACTCTTCTCTGTAGCCAAACTATCAGTACTGGAAGAGAGCAAATTGAGCGCTCAGCGCTCTCTCTAGAATTCTGAAGATGCAAATAAGCTTCGTAATCAAACTTTTATTTAAGCCCATCAACATTCGTTTCAGAGCAAACTCACTCGTGTTAAAATCAAATTACTTTTTTTTTCTATTCACCCATAACCTGCGTCTGCAAAGTTTACTTCCTTTGAAGGTGCGAGCAAGACTGCAGCCGTGGTCGCTCTGTTACTGCTCTGACTAGCAATGGACTTTATAGGACAGTCCCCCTGCAGCTGAAGGCTTGTTTCCCCAGGCACACAGTTGTGCAGACCCCTTGCCTGAAGAGCCTGTGCTTTACGGTCCTGGAGCTGTGATGAGAACCCTGTGGGCAAAGGGTTTGCACAAGTGGGTCTAATTTAAGACAAGCATGCTCTTATGTTCCCATTAACAGGCCTTGCTTAGCAGTAATAGTCACAAGTGATGACATGGCCTAGCTAAGGGTCTGATTAGCAGATAGCTGGTTCATTTTCTTAGGAAATTGAGGATGCCTCTTGGCTACTGTCCTAGCCATAAATTAAGGAAATTGTTTCTGTGCCAGTGTTTGAAAGGGCATATTTGATCAGCATGTTTTAAGGATATGAAAACCTTTGAACAGCTGAAATAACAGCAGAAAAAAAAGGAATGTCAAAAATCAATCTCCATCAAATTTGAAATAAATTGCTTTCCTTTAAATTATGCAACTGAAAATGTCACGTTGGCATAAATATGTTAAATGTTGTATGTTTGCAGCTTCCATGTCATTGCCTCTTAGAGGAGTGTCTGTTTATGGTTATAGCATAGAGATGAGAAGATAACTTTCTAAGAGAACTTTGACAGTTGCCTGAACAATAGAAGTCACAGGCCTACACCGGTCAGATGATTTAAAACATATTTCTTCATTTGGGATTTTAATCCCTTAATGTGATTTTTAAATTTGTGTTTTAGCAGCAGCTTGAGGTCGAGCTACAAAGCCATCAGCATCTTCTGAATCTAGTCAGGGCATGGAGATTGTGGTCTGGGGTTCTGCGCTTTTCTTTGAGAATTTTTAATGCCAAAAGATTGCACTTCAGAATCGTCTAGAGTCCTGTGGCTTGTTTCTGTTAGGAGAATACAATAAAGTTATCCATAAGTGAAACAAGAGATTGTATAAACCACTTGGGTATTGTAATTATCGTATCCAGCACTGATAGATGCTTATCCGTTTCTAATCAAAGCAGGGGATCAAGTTAACATGCATTACTGCCATACAGTTGGGACAGTTGCAAAAGCAGAGTAAAAGAGTTTTGCTAAAGATACTACCGTCACAACCTATGGGGTACTCAAATTTGGCTGATAGTCGAGAGACTTGAAAGTCTCAAAGACTTGAGACGTGTAATTAAAGAGCCTGTGTTTCAGCACTGTGTTCTTGTAATGTTAGCAGCCATTGCAAGTTTATAAACATATCTGATGTCCGGACCCAGTATGCAAACTCAAAGTAAAATGGACTAATGGCGTAAATGCATGGTGAGGGGGAAAAAAACTCAGGAGGCTGTAAATGGCTTGCTGATTGATGAATTTAGTGAGGTGAGAGCACAGACCTGCTAAAGCAGGCACATTGGCTTAAAGGGAGCCAGTCTGCTAAAACTAAAAGATCATTATGGCAGTAATAGGACAGAAAACAAGCTTTTTTCAAGATGAGCATGATGCCTTGGAGTGTCTTTCATTGTGTTTTAGTTAGAACATTGCAGCTTGAGCAATTATACTCCCAGCATTTTGCCTCTGAAATGGTGCTGTGCAGAACTAAGCTCCCTGAAGGTCAGCCCGACAGGCGCTACTCATGCTTGCGACTGCGGCAGAGCTGGCCCTGCAGCATGTCCTACTGTGGGTCAATAGGAAGCGGGTATGGAGGCTTCCATTGTTTTCCAGTTTGTGTGTTTTTCTGAGGACTTGGCCTGGAGTTCAGCAATTCAGCCCATGCATGTAGATCCTGCAGCACTTCCTGTTTTCTAGCAGTTATGTTTTCATTGCAGTGTTGGTCTTGTACACATTAGAGTTTGTTCATGGCTACAGCTGCGTATATGTTGACTGTTTGAGGCGCTGGGAAGGCTTACCTCTGGTTTTGCATGCAGCTCTCTGCGTTCTCCCCTGCCGTGCTACCATGTGAATGGAAGCAATAGGGAGGGATCATTGTAACTTGCAGTTTGTTACAATGGGCATGGACAAACCTCTTTATTAATGCAACATATGGCTGAAGTTTCCTGACACAAGCAGATTTCTGATTCATAGTTCTCCAACATCCCCTGTTCCAACTCAGACAAGTTGATTATTTCCTCCCACCAGCAGATGTAGACAGGAACAATTGGAGCTGTGATAACACTATCTTTAATAGGGGCCAGCAGGGTCACACACCTCAGTGTTTCCTGTCTGTAAACAGCCGGGGAAGGATGGCTTCACAGGCTGCCGGCCTGGGAAGCGTGGTGAAGTGAACTTACTGAAGAGGAGCAAGATGCCAATTTGGCAGTAGTCCTAATCTGCTAGAGAGGGATGGAGGGATGTAAAGGATACTTTCAGAAAGATGCAAAGAAGTAGCGATGGGAGTAATAGAAAACTTTAAATGCTCTTTTTAATCTCTCTTTGGTAGCAGGAGAATCAGGAATTGGACAGCTCTGTATAGGCTGCGTTCCGGTAAAAATCACTGGTGTAACATGTTCATGTTCATGCTCGTGCTGCACTGCCAGCAGAGCTCAGAGGAAGCAACCTTTGGAAATTGCCTCATTAGCTCCTACTGGGAAGCAGTTAGCCTGTTGTCATTGCTGTGATGTGCAAGGTAAATCTGATGTGCAGGAGCTCTTTTCACCACTCACCTGTGGTTTTTATCCAGCCTTTCTATGCCAGTGAATTGAACAGGTACGTTACAGCAGAGGATGGAAGGGAGTGGACTCTGCTCCTTTTTTCATCATGGTTCATTAAAAATCCTCACTGAATGTGACAGTCATCCCTGGAGTTTTATGTAATAGCCTGTTTTTATATGAATCTTGCCATAACTTAAAATGGAAGCTTGCTCACATCTTTTGATTTTAATAAGGGAAGAGGTTTGGGGGGGGGGGGAGGGGGGCGCTTTGTTCTTTTTTTTTTCTTTTTTTTTTGGAAATTGCAAATTGGGATTTGGCCTGAGAGGTTCAAGTGTGCATGCACCCAAAAGTTTTCAAGATATTTTGTTTAGATTAGCAGTTTAGACCAAACTATCAATTAGGAAGCACATGGAAAGGCTTTTGTCATAGAACAGGCTCTTTTTTCCAATTGTAAGTGAAAGTTTCTGGGTGTAAAAGCAGTGCCAGCAATGACATGTAGTTTGAGGTTTTTCCTGCTCAGCTATCTCGGAGATGACTGCTTGTGGTGAGGTGCTTGGCTCTTTAACGTGGGACAGGCAAGGAAGAGAGCTAGCATTCATGTTACCGGTCAAACAGCTAGTCCTCTGAACGTGCTCGCAAGTGTGATGTGGCATCATTTAACTGCATGGTAATGGTTTCAACTTCCCTTGGCTCCCCCGAAGGAGGGCATTTCCTCAAGGCATTTAAGTACTACCCTGGTGAGACTAGGCTATGGGGAAATATATAGAAGCCAGACAGAAGTTTTCAGTCTCAGAAGATGGCTTAGAGTGGCAATAGATGCAGATTTCTCCTATGCCATATTGCAAGTGGAAGTTAACGAGTGCAGAAGGGAAGAAGAGGAGGAAAACCCATATATATATATATATATATATATATATATATATATATGTATGTGTGTGTGTGTGTTATTTTATGTTTATTTTTATGTTTGTATCATACAGACATTGAGAAAAACTCTGACTTTATGTAAGATGCCTCCCTGCTCAGCTGACCTCTGTGAATATTGTTCTGTCCTTAGTAGCTGAGCGTGTCCTCGCTGACTATCTGGGAGCATGGTAGCCACATCAGTGTTACAAAAAGACATGTGCTTTTCTGTGGAATTTACTAACTTTCTTCCAAATACGAGGATGGAAGCAAGCACAAAAGTACATGCTAGACTTAAAATAGCCAGGAGTTAATGCATGTGGAAGAATAACGATTGCCCTAGTTGCGTTGCCTGCATGGCATGAATACTTACCACAGCTAGAGCTCAAGGTCTTCACTGCTATCGTTAATGAACCTGGAGTCCTGAGTTTCTGTATGTGGTCCAGCCAGTAGGTTGAATCAAGTAGTCCTCCAGAGAAGTAGCGGGGGGAGGCGGATTTGGGCTTATGTAACTCTAGTGCTTGGGAGTCTCCATCATGGGGTGACAACCAGGTCTGGTGGGCACTGCACAAACATGTCAAGGGGAAAAAGCATCCCTATCCCACACCTTACAGTGGGAGGCAAGGGACAGCAGACAGATTATGGAAGGTGAAGGGCGCGTCCCTCCACCTGGTAAGCTAGGTTTTTGGCTATTGTGGAAGTGACCTGGTTTACGTCACTTGAGAAGATTTTGGTAGGCAACATGGCAATGCAGGAATTGGAGAAGAGAGTGTGAAGTTTAATAACTACATAGCTTTGTAAATGTTTACAGAAAGCTTTTCCAAAGTGGAGGTGGCAGGATGGAATACAGCGCAAAGATATACAGCACAGAATACACGGTATTGAGCACAAGAGTCGAGGGTGAAACTGGGAAGGCGTTTGGAGCTAGCAAAAGAGTGGGACAGGGAATGGAGGCAAGAGCAATTGAAGCATCATCTATCAGTGCTGATAGACTAGAAAAAGCAGAGGGAGGTGGGAAGCTGCTGGGGTGTGTTGAAAGACAGTCAAGAGAAGGGACTTGGTATCAGCTCAGGGCGAGTATGCATGTGAGCACTCCTTGAAGACTAAGTTATCTCGTGAGACCTTTCAGGACTTTATCTGGTATTCTCTGTCATGAAGTTATAAGCTATGCAGATAGGTTTTTTTAATGTTTTCTATGTTCTTATATTTTAATTATTTTCTTCTCTTCCCATTTTGTCTATTAAAATTAGTATGAATGCTAAGGAAGATTGGATTTGGTATCTCTTGAGGGCATACCAACAGTATATAGATACCGTTTTCTAAGGATGTTTTTTACCTGTTGCTGTGACAGGAATGCTCAAGATTCCTGTAAACAGAGTTGATTAAAGGATAAGAACTGCAATTTTAGCTGTTCTTTCTCTAGTTCATTTAATTACCTCTGCGTTCACTGTCCCCCCTGAATAGGAAGTCATTTTCCTGTTCATCTGAGCTTTTCAAACAGTGAAAGGGAAAAGAAAATTAATAGTGAGGGGAGGGAAATGTCACAACAATCAGATGATAGGCTTGGGAGATAGCACCTGAAACTATTATTAACAAATTAAAATAAAGCTTCTGACCTAATTTCATGTTGCTGATTTTCCTTTAAGTCAGTGCAGCCATCTTAGAGAGACAAAGGAGCTTTTAGCCTGAGTGGCATCATTGCGGAATTGCAGGGAGGTGTGCGTGCCTTGCCAAAGAAGGAACTAGAGCTTCCTTCTCCCGTCAGGTGAGGAAGACCCTTCAGTCAAGGAAGGAGCCAAGAATTAGTGTGCCAGACTTGATTCACAGCTAGATGGCAAAGTGCTGCTTTGCCTGCTCCTTCCCTGTTTTGAGTGGTGTTTCTGATGATCTTCTCTTGCATATCTGCTACCTTAGAAGTCTGTTTTTAATGGAAGTGAGAAATTTGAGTTGGAGCAAATAACTCACAATCTGAGATTTTTTTCCATTTGAAGTCTATTCCTATACCCCATAGTCCTTTTCTTTCTAAAAGAATATTTAGGTGGCTCCAGGAATACACAGCCCCTGCCTGGGTGGTAGATTTCCTTTGATTGTACTGCACACCCCAGAATGCAAATTCATAGCATGAAGTGTATCGGTGCTCAAGTACAGCAGCATGAGTCACATCCCCAAGAAAGTGATGTGCTAAGATTAAACTACTGTACGTTGACCAAGTGTGGGTGGAAGTAACATCATTTATGATTATGGTAAAGCTTTTTCTTACCAGAAGGTGAGTAACGTTCTAAGAATCTACATTAGGCCAAGTGCTCCTAATCCTAGTTTTCAAGGATCATGAGATATAAGTAGAAGGATTTTCTAGGCACTGAAACATGAATTTCAGTGCTTTTTCTCAAGAGTTAGTTACACTGTGTAATCCCTTTTTGAAGTTTGATTGAATTCTTCGGCATTTACTTTCATTTGAGTTAATGTTTCCTGAGTATGGATGGCGTAAACTGGGTATCAGTAGTGTCTTATGTATTAGCTTGACTCCTACAGACCTCATCCAGAACACCCGCTCCTGATCCTGTGAAATTGGGTTCATCTTCATCACATCCCTATTGTGATGAGGTAGTATATTTGCATCCTTTTCTGAATATATGGCAGATTACTCCTGATATATGCAGCCTTTCATTTTGTATTTAGTCATGCTGTCCCATTTCTGATTCTCCCTTCTGTGTGATATTTCTCTATGTGGTGGTGTCAGTTACACTTTTATACAATTAGTAAGGCCTGTTAGTAATATATTTGTGCTAAGACCACTAATGAAGATACTAAATGAAACGGTCCCAAGACTGCTGCCTCCTCGAGGAATGCCTCTTGCGCACAATCTGGTTTGCTGCTTCTAGTTTCAGCATGAAGGACGTTGTCATCTTCCCTTTTACCTAGCTACTCATTCACCTTCCAGTTCTTATACTAGTGTCCTCGTTTTTCTGCAGTTTACTACATTAGATGCTGTACTAAAGTCTGAGAGAACAGCTTTATTTCATTTTCTTTGTCCAGAGAATCAGTGGTCGTACAGCCAGTGAGATTGTTTTGATCTGTCTTTTATAGACTTGTTTCCCATTTCACTGCATTTTGTATTTACCTCTGTAGATTTAATTGCTTTTCATTTATCTTTAGATGTGTTCAAACGCTTGTATAGTATTAGGTCAGATGAGTAGTCTGTAGCTGTCATTCCCTCCCCCCCCCCCCCACTCTTTCATAAATACAGTTGCTATTTTTTGATCTTTGGAAAGCATTCCATAATGGATACGGTTATTCAGAACCTTCGTATCACCATCCTGTGATTTCATATGCCAGGTTTTGATTAACTGGATTGTGTTTTCTCAGATCTTTTTAGAGTGGATAATTATGGGAGGAAAACTGCTTCCCTGAACCTAAGCACATGAAGTTCTTTTGGGTTTGTCTAACATCTGTGCTGCTCAACTAGGCTCCCTCTAGTCAGGCATATGTAGGGTGCAACCTTGTATCCTAGGATTGGCATCTAAACCAGGCTAGATAAAGAAATACTTTGAATTTTTGAATTCATTTCTCTCCAACTGCAAGGAGAACCTAGAACTTACAGTATAGCCGTCCACTCTTCAAAATTAGATGAAATGTATCTCATGCCTTGAGTTCTGGTTTTGCCTGTTTGTACCCATTTATCTTTCTTCCCGTTTATCTCTCTTCCCATCTCTTTGCCACCTTGCCTTGCTCCCATGGTCAGCATTTTTATTCTTGCTGCAAATTGAGGGAAATATCTATGCAATTTTTGGGCCATTCCTATATTATCTTTAATCATAAACCCTCTCTTGCTGCACAGAGATTCCACTTTTTTTTCCTCTTTTTACATATGCCTGAAATATATTTTGCTGTTCAGTACGTCTGCAAGAAATGTCAAGCCTCTTTTACATTCAAATCCTTGAACTTTTCACAGCTCAGCTGGCTTTAATTACTTCCCTTAATTTATCAGTTTGTCATCCTGTGATCATAAAAAAACACCCGAGTTGTACAGCAGTTTATCCTTTAATTTAAACCAACTCAGCTTGTTCCAGTCTTCTTTCTATTACTTTTTTAAAACTACTTTTCATGCTAATCTACATTAGCATTCCATCTTGTTGGTACAATGACTGGAAAAGGTATCAGTAGTCCTGCTCAGAAATAGCTGGACCATACTCAGTACTAGTATTTGTTCTCCTGAGTTTAAGTTAATCTCCTGTAATGATACAGTTCCTCGTTTTTTCTCTCTTCCTTATTAATATCTGGCTTTGTCTAAATAATACTGTGGGATTATTGAACCCCTTTCTTATTTAAAGGAAAGTTGACCCAAAATGTTCTATCTGTGCCAGTAGTTCTCCAGATGATTTTTTTTTTTTTTTTTTGGGGGGGGGGGGGGGGCGGGGGCGGGGATAATGCTATGTTGGAAAACAGTTCACCTCAGTGGGAAAAGATGTTGGATGCAGGATGGGCCATGGAGCAGTTGCAAGGACACTATCAGACGTGGTAGAGAGCAAAAGCAGAGATACCTTGTGGTTACTGAGAAGCGCAGTCTCTTGGCTGGTAACTTTTGTTCTTACCTTCTCTGTCCCTGTGTGTTCACAGAAGCAATGAGTGGGAACCGCTGCCCTCCTCTTCCTCACAGTAGAACCTTCTCCTTGTCTCTCCTTCTCCTGCCTTCACTTCCTGCTCTCCTTCTAGTACCTTCATAGCAGTGTGGTCCTTGAGAAGGTGGCCCACGAGGTTGTGATCTCCACCCACGCTCTTCCTCAGTTTGAGAAATCATGGGCTAGCTGTTGGGTTTTTTTGTGCTTGTCTTAAACCATTTTAAATGCCTTTAAATTCGTAACTGGAAGGAATAGTCTCATCATTTTGTCTCACTGGGAGCAGTGGTTTCAAGCTGAAGAAATCTTTTGTAATTAAAAGACAATTTCATCCTCCCATAAATAATCCCTGGAACAGAATGGAAGGGAAAGCCACAATCTGCCTCTTCTGATTTCTGCACATACAGCATAAGGATATAATATAGATCAGCCTGAAAATGGGCTTCTCTTGATTTAAACACAGCCTTACCCTTAGGTTAACCAAGTCCTTATAAAGCTTTTGTTTCTATTCTGTCGTATTTTGGTGTACTTCTCCTTCCTCCTCTACCCTTTGGAGCTGCACAAACATTACCAGCTACCCAGCATTCATGAGCCAACATTACAAGACTATGCTTGGATGAAGGCGGATGTTTTGTTAAAGGAAACATATTTTAATTTTGGTTTATTTTTCAGAAGGGATCCTAATTCATTTCGGCTGTGGGGGAAATGAGGGAATAAAGAGCTTGGAAACTCTCTACCCTGCCAGCCACTGCGCTCTCTGCATGTATTTAAACTCTCTAGTATGTAGTAAAGACCGCATAAATGCAGCAGACTGATGAGCAGGCTGGATTAAATGTGCTCTGGATGCTCCTTGTATTTGCTTACAACTCTGTATCATCCCTATTCCCTTTAGAATAGGGAACACCTATAGGAAACCAGATTTGTGGTGCTAGTTGCTAACAGAGAGGTGAAGAGTGTGATGAAGGCCTGTCCCTGCCTCTCTGCTTACCAACTAGAACCTCTGTTTTAAAGAAAGTTAGAGCAGAGTCGTCGGAGATCCCTCATGAAGTGCAGCCATGCATGCAGGAACACCTACCGCTGTTGCTGTCTGGCAGGTGCTACTCGAGGACTCTCCTTAAACTGAGCCTGAGCCCTGTGGTGCAGGTCTAGATCTGAGTTTCCTCAATTCTCAGCATACAGCATGGTAGCCAGGCTTTCTGGTAATGTTTCTCTACAGATCAGCTTTTCTACTGATCTAATAATCCCACTGCCAAAGGGAGGGATGTTACACAGTACAAGTTTATGCTGGTCCAAGAGAAACTTTCAGAGGAATATATGTCCTTCATCTTAACTTTCTTAGTATCTACTAATTTAAAATTCTATATATTTGGTCTACTGGCAGATCTTGATGTAGTGGATGTTTATATGATGTTACGATTTAGCATTGAAAGCTTCTGAGGACGCACACAGACACACACTCACACCTCTGCTTCCTCAGACTGTACTGGCTGTAGCGCTGCAGAATTTCTGTAGTCTGGATTAGTCGGAGCATTCTCCACGGATGGCTTCTCTGTTCCATTCTTGCTTTAAAAAGCCTGCTCTCCTGCGTGGTTGATAGCAGAGCTGTCAGTTCACTAACTGGGCTAGAGATGACCCAGTTCATTCAAAGAAACATTAAAAACCTTCCTTGCAAAGCTTTTCTAGTGTTTCTGCATCAGCTTTGCCAATTCAAAAGCTTTGAGTTAAAGTAGTGAGCCAGAAATTTTCTGGACCCCTTCATAATTTTCCTGTAATTTTCACTACCGGGATTACCTATATAGCCTTTTAATCTGATGTATGTGAACAATTTTTTTTGGCAGTTACAGAAGGCAGTATAACAAGGTGTTCTCAGCAGCAGGTTGTGCATACTGTGTTTTTTACCCAGGATCTTGTTTTCCCATAGCTTACTTTCCTTCTCTGGAGTGCTAATCCTTCTGTGTCATACATCTTCTGTTCAACTTTTCTTCTCTGCTAATCTCTGGATTTGTGCTGCTGCCCTTCCTAATCCACAAGAGCATTTGTGACCTCAGAAGAAACCCTTGGCAAGACGCTTTTTTTGGATTTGAGTAACATTGATTATTCTTCCTGCAGTGCTCAAAACCAGCAGTTGCCTTTCAGGCCATCCGTGAAAAAGATTGAGCTGCTTAACCACTTGCCTACCAAAATCTGCTGGATGCAATCATTTCCTAATAGGACTTAAGCTCTCTGTTTAATATGTTGCTCAAAAACAGCTGTGCATCTCTGCAAGTTCTGGAAATTGCTTTCTGCAGGTACCAAAATATCATACATAAAAGAATGAGATAAGCCAAGCGGAGTTATGTTCTCCTTTCTAGAAATTTTTCTTCACTGGTCTGTAAATCAAAACCAAAAAGTAACAAAGTTCTATTCTTGGATTTAAAAAAATTACTGCAAAGTTCACTGTGAAGTGCTCTTTGCCACAGCCCAAACATGGAATTTCTTGGTTTGGTTTTAAAGGGGCAAAGGGGCAATAAGTCGGGCTAATAGGGCAGTGATGCTCGGTGGAGGTTTATTTGCCAGGGTCAGAAGAATGAGGAGCGAGAAGAGAGAGCAATGGGAGAAGTTTGTGTAAATGAGATCCAGTAACTTTTCCCAATGGTGTTCTGCTCGCTGAGCAAGAGTCGGGCTTTGCTGTCTGCCCCTTTTATTGTGCAGATGACGATAACACTTATTAGATGTTTGTTTCTGTGGGACGAGTGCTGAGGAGGCTATGGTGAGGCATTTCCAGCCAACGTCCAGGTGGATTAACTGATTGCAGGATGAGCCTTGAAAGAGCAAAGGTTATTCATTTTGTGAGTGGTTAGGCAACTGATCCATAAATGATGTCCCTGTGTGTTAGTACATACGGTATAAAAAGAGCTATGAGACTTCTTTTGCCTCACTTTAACGTGAAATGTAGCTTCTTGCTTCCCAGTCTGTTTGGAGATCATAACTAGCTTTTGCGGAGTGGTGGTGTGTGACTCCTGAAAGTGTGTCAAGTGCTCACACGTGTTCTCTGGCAACCTGTGGCAAACAGTGGAAAGTAACCAGTTCTGGCATCAGCTTAAGAAACTGCGCAGAAACAATCTGTTAAACCCGGAATCTTCTCCTCACATGTTAATATTTGATATCTGAGAAAATGGGAAGCCAGCACGGCTTCATAGCTCCTGCTGCGCTGCCCCTCACCTTTAGACATACCTTGCTCCTTGGGATATAGCCTGCATCTGAGATTTTGAACCGTGTGTCCCAGCACAGGAAGGCTGTGCTACCGCAGCCTTTCCTTTTCCTTTACTGACCCCCTTAAAACTAACCTGTGCAGAGCAACACAAGATAACCTGTAGAGGTTGATCCTGCGGTGGTAGAAAGGTAAGCTAGCTCTTCAGTAGGTCTCGAATTTCCTCAATTCTGAGAAGACTAGTGAAAAGCTACGGTATTTTCAAGCTATGTTTCCTTCCTGCTTAGGAAAGAGTTCCTCTCTGTGACTGAGGTTGGTGTTTTTACCAATACTGTGATGCCCTCTCTCCTCTCGTCAGTTAGAGGGCAGAGTGGAAGAGCTGAGCGGGGGAAGTCTCCCCACCGCAGCGGATTTCCTTTATCAGACTGCAGCCGCTGCAACAGGACGTTAGCAGAGGAGAATGCAAGTTAATTTGGCACCAGGGAAGGATGACTGGGTGAAGAGGTGAGGAGCAGGGAGAAAATAGATCCTCTTAGTGAACTTGTCACTCTCTGTCTTTACAGCTCTTGATGGTTGGGTTCATGTTTGCCCTTTGCGGTGGGGCGGTATTGGTGTTTCTGTTGCAAAGAGAGGTTTATGTTTTCTCCCTGTACCTCTTGGCTCCAGCAGCAGCAAGCACTGAATAGTTGAGCTACTTTTGCATGAGGAGAGCTGAGATAATCTCCTGACTTGGCCACAGAGCTCAGGAAGAACTCTCAAATATTTAAACGTTTTAGTATTTACTTGGAATGTGTAAATATTTTAGAAGATACGGAAAAGCCTGCATATCAGTAAAAATACCTATGTTTAGTCTACCAGATAATAGAATGTCTTTTCTCAGGATGTTTTAGTACATATTTTGTCACCTTCCATGGGCTTTAGCATGGAGCCGCTTGTCACTTTGGTACTTGCGTAGAACTGACAGTGGGGTTTGCAGGAATGTCATCTCAGTGGAGGGGCAGGAACGGAGTGCTCCCCAGGACTTTGTTCAGCAGAAGAGAATGAGCCCGTGTTGTTTGATCCTTTGCATTTCCCTTGATTTATCAGAAAAGCAGAAGGCTTCCAAGTCGTCTTATTCTGTGACTGCTGTTCCAGATTGTCTATGTGAGTATGTCTCACACATATGGATAGGCATGCCTGGCCATTTTCTTGATTTCTGCACGCCTCCCTTTTCAAATACAAGCACTGACGCTCTTGTAATTAGACTGTCCTCTGTATTTTCTTTTCCTTTCCTTTTTACAATAAAGCAGAACAGTAAAGCTGGCACTATTGCTTTTTACTTGTTCTCTTTCCTCTCCAGAATACCTGAGAAATATTTTTAGAGGCTTTTGTCCCTGAGCTTTTTGGGAAGAGAACAGCATACACAGATACGTCAGCTGCCGATTTTCAGCTCCTTGAAAACTTGGATTTTCAACCTGAAGCTCGCTACTTTTTTTTTTTTTTCCATTATGACTTGCAAAAGACTGATGCACAGTGAAGTGAAACACTGGGGCTAGGTTGGGGGGGGGAAAGGAGAATTTTAAAGACTTCATTTTAAAAAACTTTTGATGTAAATATACTTGATAAAGATACAAAAGAGGAAGATGACGACTAATAATCTGAAGACGTGGGTGCAGTGAAATTCAATAAACTGAATTGAGCCTGCAATGAACCCCAAACGTTTGAGGGGTCAGTGCAGCCTTAACTGAGTATGTATGTATGTATGGGCATGTGTAGAGAAGTACATATACAGCCTCAGCAGCCAAGGGCCAGAGAGGCCACGTCAGGCTGGTGCTATATGCCCTGTTCACAAGGAGGAGCATTCGGTGCCAGAAAATAGTTAAATTACCACGGAGACTCTTTTGGACTCTGATTTATGGAAACACATTGCAGAGCATTGAAAGATCGCTACAAAAAAAGAAAGAAAATTGGACGGATTTTTTTTTTTCCCTTTTGTGGCATTTTACTAGCTTTTTTTTTTTAGCACCCACAGTAGTGTCAGATGCTTGGTCCAGGTGGTCCTGAAGATTTAGTCTTTCATCTGCCTAGTGAGAAGGCTCAGAAAAAAACCTATTGATTTCTGATGGTTTTTCTGCTTATCTTTGTTCACTTCCTTTGGGTGAAAGATTCATCAAGTTTTGCAGCAGGGCAGACTGTTATGGAGAGGTCACATATTCCTGTTCAGTTGGTCCTAAACAGCAGATCAAATGGAAAATGAAACAAAGCAAAATTTAACAGTGCAGCATTCTGGTGAGCGACGTTTACTCTCCATTTCCAGACTGGGAGCAAAATGCTTAAACAATAGATCTATTTTTTTTTTTTAAATGAAAATATTTTAAGAGAAAAGTGAGGATAAATTGAAATAGCCCTCTGTGAATTCCCCAGGGATGTAGCAATAGACAGATCTTGTCCTCATTTCAGAGAGTAGAACAGGTTGGCATTGAGACTTCATTTCATGCAAATGATAATCCAAAAACTACTTCTGAAGAAGAGCTTTAAAAAAGACAAATCCAACTGAGCCAGATTCTGAAATACAGTTGATGATGACATGTACTGGGAACACTAAATAAAACCCACAAAACTATTTTTAATCAGTTAGATAAATGGTATTTCTTTTTGTTGAATCCTACATTTGCAGTTGTTTGGGTTTTTCTGAGTGAACGAATCCAGATTTTTTTCACTTGGACATAGTTTTATTTTTAAACACGGCTTCCAGGAATGCATGCATGTGGGATTGCAATTGGGACCGATAGAAAGTCCTGGCATCTTGCCAGGTGTTTGTCCCGTCCCTACAATATATCTATATTGCCAGTGTGCTGGAGAAAAACAACCGTAAAACTTTAAACAAATTACGCTTCATGGAAATAAACTTTTTTCCTCTCCTGTGTAGTGATGTGGGTAATGCTTCGGCTGTATTTAGAGGAGAGAGGATGGGGGGAAGGGAAGAGGATGGCAGCTTGCTCTCCAGAGGATGCTCTAGGAAGGCTATGGGGGGTGACCATGAGGTTTCTAAGCTTGGAGTGCTTTTTGACTCCAGGTCTTCTTTAGACGGTCAGCAGTCTAGTTATAGCCAGCTATCTATAAGAGCATGTATCTCATGGTTGTTCAGTCCATGGATTTATAACACCTGGAAAGGCATATGCCTTATCTGGCATTTGCTACAAATTGTGTTCTGCATTCAGCTTTGACAGGCTGTTTTCCATGTCATTCACCTGACTTCTGCTGCTACTTGCCACTTCGATAATAAGTAGCAAAAGTAGGAAACTGATGACCAGCTTTCTAAGAGAGAGGAGTAGGAAACATAGGATGTAGCCTGCCTCACAGAAGAAAATTCAGCATAGCCATATCTCAGTGTTTTTCAAGCTGGTGCTGATAAATCTTTTCTCTCACTTCTGTTGCTATGGTGTTAGTTCTGTTCAAAAACAAACCTTGGGGTGATCATGTCAAATGCAAAGATCGTTTGGAGAGAGAGAGAGATGCTGAAAGAGAAGGGAAGTAGGAGGGCTCAAATTCCAGCTGATGACAAACAATGAATCAGTGTTTGTCGCAGCAGAGGACCATCACAAATTTTGCACTGTACTTTCATGGACTTGCAATTGGGTCCAATATTCCACTTGAAAAGGCTTCTTTCTCCCTCCCCCACCAACCTTTTCTTCTCCTTTTTTTTTTTCCTCTTCTCCCCCCCCCCCCCCCAGTATATTAAAGGACGGTGGAACTCTTCCAAATGCTGCACAGCTCAGAAACGTTTGCTTTCCACAGTGTGGCCTATAACACAGAGAACTTATTCTTACATTTTGATCTTCCAGTCCACAAAATACTGGATCCAGCTGTATGTTTGTATGGTTGAAACGTACCTGCTGTCCTTGTTGAGCTGATTGAACTGCTCTTTGAGTTTCCTACCAGACTAGCTGCCTTAGCATGCTCATTTGAGTAATCTTGCTGTAATTTCTGATACTGTTTTGTTCATGAGGGAAGAAACAGGTCACTGTTACAGGGACCCTTTTTAATGCTTTCTGATTTGCATAGTAGGTGCATTTTCTCAAAATATGCCTGTTGGTTTTAGCTGCACACAACTGTGTGAGGAAGTTATCTTGCCCAGATGTCTTATGTTTCTGAAAAACACTGTGCTCAAAATGCCTGGATATGCCTTGAAGGCTTGTTTCTATTCCTGGGTCAAGGCTGAAAGGGAGGACTGTTTCCTTGTTTTCTGAACGTTTCCTTGCAGACTGAGCTGCAAGTGCAGTAAGAACATAGAGGAGTAACTAATCTCAGGTACTTATTTGCTTCTCACTGTTTTTCAAATGGGAACTCCTGAAAATATATTAATTCACATTTCTTTACCTCTGCAACTGGGAACTTTCTGACCCAGCTAAATGGACCCTTTGTGCTGCTTTTTCCTTCCAGCTGTGATAGGCAGCTGAAGAAAAGTCACGAAAAGCAGTGGGATCATCTGAAATTTCTTTTGAAGATATTAACTGATTTTCTGGATCTTGGTTACAGAGGTGTATCATCTCCTTCCACATCTTTAGCTAAGCTGCATCTCAGTTCGTTTTGTCTTGATTCTGCAGGCGTTAAGTCTGCCATTAGTCTTGCCTGCTGCACTACTCATGGGAGTAAAAACGAGAGTGCTTGCAGCGCTAGTTCTTTTGTGGCTCTCCTCACCCAGCCACAGCTTAACGGTATCACTAGGCATTCCCCTTCCAACATTAAGCCTGTCTTGTTTGTCTTTCCCAATTACATAATCTTGGCATACAGAGAGTTTGCTGTACACTTGGAAACAGGGCCTCTCTCAGTCTCAGAGGAGAGGTAAAATGTTCTCCAGTCATATTAAGAGCTATGTAAGTACTTCCAAGATAACACTAGTACCTCAAGCTAGACTTGTTAGCAGGAGCATAGAGTATATGTGCAAGCAAAGATGGCTTCTGGGAATAATGACAATCTTTCAGTTTGCTTTTGCTTCACAGTTAACTTCAGTTATTTTGCTCAAGTAAGTCTAGCTCAGGTAAGAGTACCTGTATGAGAATTACAATTGAGCTACGTGGGTTGGTTAGATTAGCAACTGGCATATTATTATAACTCAAGATGCTAGATCTCTGCTGTTTTAATTTAATTGGTGCCTTAGCTCCTGCCCTCACGTGTCATTGGTGCCTTCCTTAAGGTACTCCTTAGTTCAAAGCAGGGTCATATGTATAGATTTGGGAATTGTATTAGGATAAAACCCAAGCTAATGAGACAGTGAAGACCAGGCTTCTATTGCAGTAGTGCATCAGCAGCCCGCCCTGCCCTGCTGTCCTCTCTCTCCTGCCCCCCTCTCCTCTTCTGCCAGTTCAGTGAAAGGAATAGCAGCAATGGAAAGAAGTGTGTATGCAACTGTAAGATCACATGCTAACTTCAGTTTACTGCGCACACATCTGTATTCCATTTCAAAGGTGGGCTGTTCTGTAGTTTACAAGCTTAACTTGCCACTGAAACAGCAGATCACACAATTGGTTTAAGAGCATTTGGTAGTGCGGCAGCCTGTGTGTTGGCTAGAACATGACCCAGTTTTGGTATCTGCACTGTACAAAATTTTAGATTTGTAAAGAGTGTCATAGGATCATTCAGGTTGGAAGGGACTTTGGGAGGTCTGTAATCCGTCATCTTAATCATAGCAGGTTCGACGCTGAATTCAGGCCAAGTTGCTTAGAGCTTTGTCCAGTTAGGTCTTGAAAATCTAGAAGGATTCAAAACCTCTCTGGGACCCCGTTCTACAACTTGACTGTCCTCATGGTGAAACTTTTTTCCTTATTTAGTTGGAATCTCCACTGTTTCAATTTATGACCTGATGCGATCCATCTGAGCCCTCACGATAGCATTGACTAGCTCTCTTAGTACCCTCGTATGTATTCCATGGTGTCTTATGGCCTTTTCTGGATGAAGATTTCTCAAGAGGTCCCTGACTCAATCCTCTTCCTGTACAGATAGTTCCTCTGGTCCTTGAACTCTCTCTCTAGACACAGAGGTGCGAAAGGCCTTGTCAGTAAAACACTGAGACAAAGAAGGCTTTGAATACCTTGGCCTTATCTGTCACTAAATCTCACCGACCCTGTTCATTGGCAAGCCTGCTTTTTCCTAGTTTGTTCTGCTTTAGCAGAAGATGCTGTAGTTGTTGTCTATGACATCCTTTACCAGTTTCAGCTGTAACTGAGCTTTGCCTTTCCTAACACCATCCTGACATTTCAGATGATGATGATGACCTGATGCTATGCAGTCTGCTTACCTCGACCCTTAGCTCCTTCCCCTGGTGACTTGGTGTCATGACCAGAGCACACCTCTCACGGGTGTCACCCAGGAACCCAGAGAAAGGCAACAGGCATTCCCTGCAGCTCAAGGCCTAGGCAGCAGCATCGTTTCTCTGGAGCTCTGTCTGGGTCCAAGTCTCTGATGTACAGGGGTAATTCTCCTAACCAGTGCTGGAGACTAAGCCCTATGACACATTGTCATCTTTGTTGTGCAGGCCCACACTGTCTGGAGCAGAGTTTTTGCCCCCTCACCCACCTGTGTGTACTCCTTGCCCTGCTAACCACCAAAGGTGGTTCTAACCAAAGGTGGTTAGCTGTGCTCTGGGAGCTGCACTCCTCCTTATGAACTATATAGTTGACCCTGCAGCAGATGAATTTGCAAAAATCCTGAGTCACTTACTTTTGCGCGACCTGCGTTACTGTCCTGGGTACTGTTTTCTGCAGTCATTCAGTAAAGGGCATAGTACGTGTTCCTTTTATTAGTGATGTTAACCTCTGGTGGCTCATTCCTTTTGCAAGGATGTGTAAGTAAGGGAAAGAGAGCTGAACAAGGGAAGTACCAGCTCAGAACTTGCGAGAACCATGGAAAGTCCTTTGGATAAAGGTGCTTGGCAATGACTTTGTTTCTCTTTAAAGAAATTAGATCTAACCAGCTGAGACATCTGGGTAAAATTTTTTTTTTGTCTGACAATCAATGAAATGCATATTCTCAGGGATTTGAGTGAGTGGGGTTGTAGTAACATGCCAAAATAAAGGTGGTATACGAAGTAAATGCCCTCAGTGTGGGATATCACCTTGTACCTTCGGGTACAAGCCTAATTGAATTGAAACAATTACAGAAGCAAGAGCTCAGATCCTCCATATGTTAACATAAGGTTTCTCTCTGTTCCTTCAGCTTGACCTCACCAAACCAATTGAAGATCAGGGCCCTTTGGATGTGATCATACATAAACTGACAGATGTCATCCTCGAAGCAGATCAGAATGACAGCCAGTCACTGGAGTTGGTTCACAGGTTCCAGGTAAGTGGTTCTCAGCCCTTTTGCATTTGAGCAGGAAGGTAAACTTGAGGCAGCAAATTTGATCTCTTTATTTATGTCGTTAGCAATGTTTGAAAAGAGCTCTCTGGCATAGTGCTGCTCTGTAGCAGAGAGGTCTGGCAAAAATAGTTTTTTCAGTCTAAAATGGACTTGCGCCTTTGGATAGGTTTTACATTGTAGTGGTAAGCTAGGTAGTAGCTAGTTTCCCGCCCATCGTTGTTCTGCTGTCGTTTTGAGTGCACCAGTGCCATCCACGAAGAGGAGCAGATGATTGCAGGGTCTTCCCTGTTCTCGGAATGCTGATTTCTATAAAACATCAAGGCTTCTGGGAGTGTTTCTGTGCTCTAGTGCTGAGAATCCTGTTCTATTCCCGCCCCCAAGTTTACACCGTAGGTCAGAAATCAAGCCCAGGGCATAGTGATACACAGACTGTTTTACTGAAGGTTTCCTATCGTTAGGCTGAATGCTGATGAACTCACTGTTTTAGAAGGCATTTTTTCTAGTGGATGGCTTTGATCAAAGACATGTTTCTTTTTCTTCTCTTTCAACAAGAAGCAAAATTAAATAAAATATTTTCATATTTTTGTGATATATGAGAGGTTTTTCCACCTGATGTAAGCATAAATTGTGTAGTTCTGACAACTTTGCTTTCTCGGGAAATAATGTTCTATTTGCTCTACTTAATATTGTACTACTAGTAACGCAGAAAACATTTTCCTTAGTGCAGAAAAAATTCTCTTTGCTCTGGTTACAAAGCTTTTCTGCTTCCTCCCACCCATGTATTATTCAAACCTGCACAGGCGATGAAAAGGTTTGACTTGTGGGTCTGGCCCTCTGGCGCCAGTTCTCTGAATAGTAGGTGACTGTTGTAGTCACCTACTCACTGAGTAGTGCAGGCGTCCACTGCCCACAGCACTCGAAACTTGTGACTGAAGAAATTAGACAGATTGCAATGAACTTCAGGGGCTTTCTGCTAGTGTTCATAGTCTTTCAGTATTTCAACCATTAACTAATTTGTTTTCACAGTACACCCACAGATGGGAAAAACTGACAGCTAAAGAGGGGAAAGGACACGCACGTTGAGTAGGTTGCAGCTGGTTAAAACTCATGAAAGCCTGATTCCCAGTCCTTACCGTGTTGCATGCATTCCTGAAGGCAATGTTTTATGATGCACAGTGATAACAACTGTGTATAATACTGTGGCTCCTCCCTTGTCCCCTGCAGAATGTGCTGATGGAGAACTTGTGCAAACAGTTACGGAACAATTAGTAGGTGGCAGTGCAATTAGTATCTGAAACCCGTTTCTCTTATTCCTTCAATGGATATTGAACATTTTTAATACAATAAGAACGTCACTTAGTCAGCACATTGTATTCAATAACTTAAGGTCATGCATTTTTAGTTTTGGGGTATCTAAGGTCTGGAGAAGAGTGGTAAGTACAGAGGAGGCATTTTGTGAAAGCTGCAGTTAACTACCAAGGCTAAGTTCAATCTGAAGCAGGGTAGAGTACTTTGCAGCTAGAGTCTTAGCTTTGACTGAGAACTTAATGGGCTGTTCTCTTGTCTCCGTGACAGCTGCTGCACGCTTGGAATGCCGTTAGCGCTAAAATGACCTGCTAAAGCTAAATCCCTTGCCCTCATAGTAACGTTGATATGATATCTTGACGTTATTCTGTGCACCTTTGTTACCATTTAATCCATTATTTCTGTATGGATTAAATGTTGAAGCTTCTTTTTCAAAGCTATTAAAGTTAGAAAACCTCAGTGAGAATGATACTTTTTTTTCAAATGAGCATGTATGATAGATTCTGAGAGTTGTGAGAGATAAGTAGTATATGTTTATTCTTCAGTTCAGTGACCTGTTCTTTGTATCTTTTTTGGTAGTGCATAGAACAGAAGAATTACAACCTGATTAGAGATGCAAGCATCTAATAAACAATTAAAAACAGTTTCTGATATGGGGGAGGAGGAGAACAGCAAACAGCCCTCCTCTCAACAAGAAACAAATCCACCCAAAGTCTCTCTCCTAAAATTCTCAGATTCTTCAAAACCATGCAAATTGGAATATCTTATTTCAAATAATAAGTACAGCAGTAGGCTGGGAGGGGTGTGTGTGTGTTTTTTTTTTTTTAAAACACAGACTATTTGAAATGAAACTACTTTTTTAAACTTTTAGAAATGATAAATGTTTAGTACAGGAGGCCAAACTTGCATATAACAGTTAATACAGCATAATATTAGGAAACATATGTGGGGATACTGTTTCCATTGTCTAAGCTTTTGTTGAGAAGAAGGTATTTGTATTATGTAGTGCAGTTTACATTTTTTTCAGAAAGTGAAATATAGTATAGTTTCGGCACACACATGCTTACTGCAGAGATCTCAAATTTCCACATATTTTTTTCAAAATTTGTATTGGAGGGAGGGTGACACGAGTCCTTGTTTAAAAGTATGGCAAAACTCCCTGAAACCATAGACGTGTATCTGGGTCATCAGATTTATTTGCTACTGTCATGAGTGATGGCATAAATTTCACCACCTTGATCTTTTGATCACAATATTTAAGCTTTCTTTAGTACTTCAATTCCACCAGCTCCTTACTTGGTGCTGTTTCTTTACCCTATAGGGTAAGTCTGACCTGCATACTTAATGCTATATTCATTAGCCTCAAGAGCTCATTGCAGTTACAGGAATGCTGTCTTGAATCACATTAGTCTGTAGACCTGAATTCTGAGTTGGAGTTGAATTGCTCTTTGGTGTATGCATATTTTTAATGGTTGTTTGCTGTCAGACTTTTTGAGCCCTGGGAAGACTGTAGGAAGACCTGGGGGAGTGCAGTGTCTGTTGACTGTCATGAAGGGATCAGCTAAACTAATGAAGAAAAACACACCTACTCCCAGGAGGTTTGCATCCTTTCTGCAGCAGTGCAGACTCCCAATGGAAATTTTTAGACGTATACAAATCAAAAAAGGTTGCAGACTCCTGATTTATAGGAGAGTTCTTACGTGGACAATATTACAGCTTTTGCTATTGCTGACAAATTTCATTTGAGCCACCTTATTTCAGAACAGCTGAGAAATATGTTGTATTCAAATCCTATGTGCTATGGTATATGGCAATAGGACCTCTCCCGTTTATATGCCTGCAGGAAATAGCCATCTATTAATGTACGTGCCACTTTGTCATTTCTAAATGGCTAACCTGTCAAGTTGTGCCCTTGATCAAAGTTCGGAGGCAGTGAACTGTGCTTCTCTATCACCTCAATTGCCCTTTTCCAAGACGTGATGTCCATGTACTCCAGTGAATTCACTGTAGTATTCTTGCATTTCTCAGTGTGGTTAATTCCCTCTTTATTAAAACTCTGGAGCAACTTGTTATGAACAGTTTAAAGCTAACAAGAAAAAGCATATTGCCCTAAAATCCTACTTTATCTCCTGTTCAAGTACAGCCTAGTGTGCAGATTCAACAATTCAGTCTGACCTCTCCTTCCCCTCCCGTTAGAAATAATAAATCAAGAGTATCATCGTACTTGAGGTGACCTCATGTTAAAGAGGACACAGTAGTTTATTCCTATGCTTTGTTATTTCGTAGCACTCTGCTTCAGCTCTTGCTACCTTTGTTAATATTGGAAATCATAGATCTTTCTCTTTTGTGGACTACAAAAGGAAGTCGGCAAGAAACGTTCCCTTAGGATTTGGGGCAAACAAACATTAATTTTAATGCTAGCCTAGTGTTTCCTGTCCCATTTTTTCTCTCCCATGCTCCTTCCCCAGGTCATCTGTGTTAACATCATCTCTCCTGTTGCATGTGCCTGAATTTTTTTTTTTTGTTAGCAATATGGCCTTAATCTCATGCAACGTGTAAAGTAATGGGTGACCTCTCAGGTCATTGATTTGGACTGGGGATATGCTTCTTGCAACATGTTGACTAATGTGTAGAGGTGAGAACAGTTGTTTATCTCAGGCAGTCCTGGAGAGTACTGACAGAGGTATGCGCTACTTGACATGGGATGTCAGATCTTTTCTGTAGGATTTACACGGTGATAAATTGATTTAAACATCTACGTAGCACAAGAGCATTCTGTTTCGTTAGGTGTTTTTCCAGACCTTTCTGCTGTCTTCCAAGAATAACAGAGAACAAATGGGAAACAGGTTAGGCCAGAACAGGTTTAGGTTGCAGTAAAACCAAAACAGAAATAAGTGTAATCCAGAGACTAGATAATAGGGCTGAAATTCAGTTCTTTGGTCTGTTCCCATCTCTGTTGGCACAGAATGCTTATGTCCTTCTGTGCCTCAGCTCACTGTCTCCATTTCATAAATGAGTCTCTCTCTCTTAGTAAAAGGCTTCATAATTTTCCTAGGAATATCAGTGTTGAAGCAGAAGTAGTACTTCAGTTCTTATGAAGCTAATTTGCAGTAGGTTGGTGGGAAATCTGAAGTCGTTTATTCTGCTAATACTGTACAATTGGATCATATGTTACATGTTGTAGAAGACAATGGTACTGCTCCCGGATCCGATACGTACGCGACATGGATGCCAGAGAACCCTTTACTTGCCTGTGGATTCGTTAATCAATAGCAAGTGTATCATTAGAAAACCGCTCTCTGCAGCAATACGTTCTTTATATTTTTCTTCCGGAGCTCAAGTAGGAGAGACTGATGGGAATGAGCATAAGTGTCTCAGCAAGTCAGATTCAGAAGAAATCGTTCCCTGTCTCCTGACTTGATTGGTAAATGCAGTTGAACTAACTACTTTGGTATGAGAAGGAAGTAAATTGGGTGAAGAACACCCTATGGATAAAGAGTATTATCTTATATTGGCATCTTCTGTGCAGAGAACAAATGCTGAATCCTGCTCATGCTTTGAGGACTCCTCTAAATTTTCATATTCGTTTCACGTCACAGGTGACAGTAGCTTTAGTCTCTTAACAGAAACGGTTCCCTTTTGAACATTTTATCTAGTTCCAATTTAGCATTGCTCTGCTCACAACAGCAAGCTTTGGCCAGACACGCTCTAGAAAGTCTGTTGCAGGGTTGCACTAAAAAACTTGTCTAATTTTTCTTGCGAAATGCTTGGATCCAGCTGGCTAGAGCCTTCAAGGCCTGCATTTTTAGGAATATTAAATTTAACCACAAATGAAAATAATAAAAAAGCCAAGAATGTTAGAGGAGAACTTGATGTTCTTTTTTCTCTCCCTGTCATTAGTTCTTGGTTGCTCAGTAAACATTTTGTTATCTAATATATCTATTCTTCTTGAGGATAATGTCATCTTCCTGCAAAGAAGAGCAACATAATGCGCCAAGCGTTAGAAGGGACTTCTGTGATGTGGTTTAGTCACTTTCCTTTCCACTCTTTCATTACATGATCTTGCCCATCCTGTTTTCTATCCCCAAGTTGTTGGGTTTTTTTTTTGATTTTGGATTTTTTTTTTTTGCAAGTTGTAAATTAGAGAAAATGATAATAACTTCCTTTTTAAATTAATAGGAAGAACTCTTTATGGCAGCTAAGAATGGCTGCCATAGGAAAATAAACCTGGTTCTTTTGTTTCTGATTGGAGCTCTGATATGAATTTGTAGTAGCTATGATTACATCTGATTTACAGAGTGGGTTACAATAGTCACTCTGATGTCTGATGTAATCCTTTTTCTTCACAGCGAGGGGAGTTCTTTAGCACAGCAGAGTGGATGACTTGTTCACAATCACATAGTGCAGTTAAACAAGAATGTACATTTCCATTCCTGGACTATATGTGTTTCTAACTGTGGATATGGAATTGTAATCACAGAATCACAGAACGATTGAGGTTGGAAGGGACCTCTGGAGATCATCTAGTCCAATCCCCCTGCTCTAGTCCAACCGCCCTGCTTAAGCAGGGTCATCTTGAGCACGTTGCCCAGGATCGTGTCCAGGCGGGTTTTGAATATCTCCAGGGAACTGAATGAGTTACAGACGTCAGGGACCCATGCGAGCACGTTTTTGAATGATATCCTATCCCCAGTGAAACTAGGCCGTGGGCTTCCGGTATGCATATGTGGCTGAGCTGGGCATAACCTCTTGTCGCTTGCATGCAGGAAGTTTTCACTAACTCGCTGGTAAAACATGTACCCACGAACTGAACAGAGCAGTGGACTATTCTAGCAGTGTTGAATTACGTGCTACGCCAGAGTGTGTTTGCTGGGTATGCTCTCAGATCATTTTGGATTCAGGGCAGAAGTTGGCAGGGGAGGTTATTGCCCGTCTCAGTCTCTGCTATGTTATTTTTGTTTAGGGTTATTGAGAAGTATTGGAAATTAGATGAGCTGTGTGTTCCCTAGCAGAAATAATTTGTAATAATCCACTAGTATAAGGTGTCATTTTGTTTTGTTTTATTTTCAACTGAAATCAATGAGCAACTTAGGCAACCTTGCAAGAGACCTACTTCTGTGTGTGTGACTTAGCATAAGCATTGTGGTATTTCTGGCACCTGCATGCAAGTGGAAATAGTTTGGTTCCCATATTGTTTATTAAATTAACCTAAAAAAAAAAATCTGATGATCTTGAGCAGACTAGGCAGTTGAAAATTTGTGATGCTAATTTTCCTGGTATTGAATAGAAATGTAACAGTGAGGTAAAACGTGGCATCTGCCTTACTGTTGTCTCTATAAAGCTTTCTTCCAGGAAGCAGAGAGCAAGATATCCTTGACCGGGAGAGGAGGAACAATCTACCAAGCTACGTTTATGACCTTTAGAGAAATTATTTTTTTATAGCTGTATTGTAGAGGCCTAGATCATCTCTCCTGCAAGAGCTGAATAGGAAACTGGCTTCCTAGTTACATCAGTCTGTGTGCTTGCTCTCTGGAGTCTGTGAAAAACTGTTCTGTGGTCTGCTGTAGAGTGCCAGTAGATTAAGAAGCCTCCTAGCATACCCTTTTCTCATGCTGTTTGACTGTTCTCAATTGCCTTGTAAAAAAATAACTGTTAAAGCAGACTCTGAAAATGGCAAGGAGGAGTTGCCTGCTGCTAGTGGGCTTTTGGCTGAAGATAGCCTTTAGGGCTGAGTTTTGAGGTCTTCATGCCATTTGGATGTGATCTGGACTGCAATTCCACAGGAGAGTATTGGCAGGTGCAAGTTGTTCTCTGTTGCATTCAAGATTAAACAGTGACTACCTAGTGATCTCATTCAAAGCCAAAGAGATGATCTCATGCAGCATCTAGTGAAGTGCATCAAAGTGACCCTGTAGAGTAGAGAAATCTTTCTATGAAGTTGATCCATAGGACACTTATTTTGGGAGAGACGATAATTAGTCTCCCCTCCTACCCACAGTGGTGCTGGGCTAGGCTGATTAATTGGACAACAAATAATCTGTTTTCAAATACTGTTGCAGTCCTTGCTGGTTCCTTCTTGGCCAGAGGAACATGGGAGAGAAGTCAGGTGGGAAGAGGCATAGTCCCCGAGGATCCCTTTCACTTGCTGTTGCTTCAATTCCTGCCTCCTTAAAAGAAGGAAAACTGAACTGTAGTACTGTTTGACGTGGCTACCAAAGTTCCTGTCTTCCAGACAAAGTTTATGATGCTGAAAAGTGAATATGTCTCTGTTTTGACTTGGGTAGGACACTGACGAGAGGAATGTTTATGCTCCCGTAGAACAAAATACTCTCTGAACAGCTGCCTGTCATAGCTATGCAGGGGCTTGAGTAGCTGTATTCATTGCAGCTTTCTATTAGTCTGTTCCATTCAAAATGATGGCTCAAGTGATGCAAAATCAATAGGGTTATTAATTTCTCTTTCAGAACTTTTTGTGAAAAGGTTCTCTTTGTATTAACCTTCTTGAAAAGATAGATCAGAAGCTATTTTTATGCTAGGCTTCTGCTGCCAGATGGATGTAAATTTAAAATGTTTACTACTTTTTCCACCACCCGTCTTTCCCAGCAACGCTGTATTTCCTCCTGTTGGCTCTCCTGTTCTGAAGGTTTCCAGGAAGGGCTCTTCTATTCTTGATCCATAAGCTTCCTTAGAAGGGTTTGGAGCCAGGAAGAAGGAAAGTTAGTGGGGTATTTTGCAAGGAAAGGAGTTCAGGGTTGGGAGGGGGGGAGGGTGCATTGTTCCTGCTGCAGTAACTACTTTGATCAGAAGTCCTGGCTTCGAGAAGGTGATACGTGCTCTTGGAGTCTATTCGAGTGGGAAATACCTATTTCAAACTTCTTTTCATGTGTTTTGCTGAGACAAGGCAAGAGAAAAATAAAAGGAAACTATCCAAGCTAAGTAACCTTTTTCTTCTTGGGGACACAGGATGGGACACAAAGCTGATATGATCTGTTTGCACCTGAATTCACAGCCCAGTATCTGGTTTTCCCCATTTGAAAAACAATTTTCTTTCATATTTGTGTTGGAAGAGCCTCACAAGCAGGCAAAATTCATAAAAACCTGTCCTTCAGGTGCTAACTGGTGGATAGCTTCCTATGGGTAGGTGTGTGCAAGACCAAACAGTGATTGACTCTTGAAGGAAAAGCAAGAAAATTGAGTACTCTGAAAGTTGCTCTCACATGCAGAGTAAACAGAAAAAATAAGAGAGAAATTCTTTCCCCCTTCACCCCGCCCTCCATTTCAGGAATCTTTCAGATTTAGAGAGACTTGAGATCAGTGTGTGGTGAAGATCCAGCTTGCCTATGCTTTTTATTTTGGAAAATGTTAATCAAAACGAGCATCTGCGTCCAAGACAAGAAAAAGGACTCTGAATCTGATGTAAACTCCATCTGTGGCTCTTGACAAGTTTGTGTCTCTCTTTACATCTGGTTTTCCCCTTGAAAAATATTGGTCTGCTCTTAGAAACAGTCATCTTCACATTTTTGTACACAGGAAAATGTACATGTAAACAGTTACTGTTACATTTGCTAACATTTTTCTGTGGAACTTCTGTTTAATACTAAACAAAAGATCATGGAAATTTTATTACTTAATAAAATCAAGTGAACGAGTCCTTCAGTATCTCTTATCATATAATGCCCTAATATTTGCAATAGATATGGTATCAACTTTCTGTTAAAATATGTTTTAAAAATGTTTATTTTAGCTACCTTTAGAATGGTGAACAGGTCTGTTCTCATCTGTACATATGTTTCTAAAAAAATAAAAAAGTATTTTTTTAATCTAGGGGCTATATCCAGAGCTATTTAATAGGGAACATGAAATACTCTGTCTCTCTTTGATTTCAAATTTCATTGCTGGCTTTTGGCCAGTAGCAGGGCTGGTAACAGAGCATTACTGAACACCAAGCCTGGAATACAAACAAAGGAGGATCTGCTAAAAAGTCCTTGTTTTTTCTTGTTTGCTTTTGTTATGTCAAAGATTAGAAAAAGGAAAACATAGTCATTGTCTGGGTCAAGCTGAACTGCAGCCCAGGGACAGAGCCCTTTCAAAATATTGTTGGGAAGCCTAAATATCCTCCTGATTGTTGCCTGGATTGCAGAGTCTGCTGTTGGATACCAGTCTCTGATAAATCCAGGGCTGTTTTGTTGAGGTGAGCAGAGATGAGTTGAACACTGAAAAGCGAAAGTTCTTGCTTTAAAGCTATCTCTTGGCCTCAGTGTTTCTGTTTTTCTTCTGCATCTGCTCCGATTTTCAAGTTCATGTTTGTAGTAGCTCATGCGCCATCACAGTTCTTAGACTCATCCCTTCTGTGGTCATCAGTAGATCCGTATTTCTAGTAGAGTCATTCTGTGCTGTGGGAAGAGCGATGCCACTTAGGCAACATCAGGAATTTTCCAGCCGGTTGAGTGATCTTCTTGACCATATATCTCCTTGACCATAAAATGTGCTGTCTAAATGAGCAGCAGTTCCCAGTAAAGAATCAATGTTTATTGGTACCATAGTTATTCCTGTGAATCAGGCAAAACTTATTTTTCCTATTGTAGTTTCCTCTTGTAGGGAATTAGTTTTAGTTATTAATAGTTAGTCAATATTATTAATTAGGGTGTTTTGGTATGGGTCTTTTTGTAGTACTTTTCTGTGCACAGGTACTGGAACTCTTTCTTTTGCATGCACTGGTGACATACCGGAGTGATGTGGGAGAGCCTGGGATAATGTTGGCAGTGTACATGCCCATGGGGGGCTGGGTGATTTGTCTTGCATATCCTTCTGCAGCTTGATGGTTCTGCTTTTGAAATGCACAGTTAACTCTTTGTGGTGGAAATTCAAAGGCTACACAATACCATAAGAATAGATGCAGAGTTACTAGGACTTGAGTACATTTTGATGCACCTGTCCCTTAAACAAGTGTTCATCTTTAGGAGTTCAGCTGTGCTGAAATAGAGATGGCCTATGAAAATACATTGGCCTCACTCTGTGCTGAGAGACTTTGTTTCAAAGGGGCGGCCTTTTCTGGGTTCAGTTAAAGTGAGAGGTTTGTAGCTAATCTCCAGAAGAGTAGTTCCAGAATACACTTTTTTTCTGATCCCAGTCCTTTTCTTTACTCAGATGATGCAGATCTTCACTTCTACATGCTGTCAGTCTCTAGAGTTTTACCACCCCTGTGCCCTTTGGCTGCCTGAGTGCCTAAGCTTGTAAAAGAAGGATAGCTGGAGAATGGTGACTGAAATGGATTTGGTGCCAAGAAGTTTGCTGTCCTTTTTATAAGGAAGGCTTGTGTTCAGGCTTCTGTGTATGTTTGAAGGGGCTGTCTACTTGGACTCCATGAGGTTCTTCTCAACTTTAGAATGTTTCCTTGAAGTCCTCCAGACTCTAAAGGGCTTCTGGAAAACAGTCCCCACCTTTATTTTCATTGGTATTTTATCCATATGCCTTAGAGTTCATTGTAGTCTCCTTAAGGCAACTGGAAGAGAAGTCAGTCACTGGAAAGTCAGCTTAGATGCTTGCTTCTATTGAAGTACTGCCTGGTGTAAAATTGCTTCAGGATCATACTTTTGTTCCTGCTTCATTTCATTACGCTGAGTCAAGCTTAGGGCTTGAATGATTTTTTAAAAATCAGTTTAGAACTGTTATCGTTATAAATAAAGCACCAGCAGCTCTCTTACAGAAAGCACAAAAAGGCAAGGCCCCTTCTGGAAATGCCTAGAGTAACAAGAACCGGCATAACATGTTGGATGCACGTGCACACAGGAAAGTGAGGAATAGTTATTAATGCTGAAGTGAGTATCAGTAAGCTTTCGGAGGGTGGATAAGGGTCTGGAGGAGAGGGAAAGACTGTTCACTCCTTGCAGGCCTGTGTGAATGTAAGCACTGATGTGAAGGGGATAGAGGCCAAAGCCAAGACAAACGAATGTCTGAGGGGGACAGTGAGGATGTGTCCGCTTAGGGCATGGGGAGCTTGAATTCAGCGTGGAACTAGAGGCCGCTCAAGATGATGGGGTGGGGGGAATCACCACCGTATGAAAGGAAGAGCAAGGACATGCATCAGAATTGCTTCAGGATGTTTGCTGTCAGCTCTCTGCTGAGATCACATTTTAGAACCACAGCTCGGTCAGCCTGTTTACGCCACGGTATAGGCCGAGCTCTTCACTGTCTTTACTGCATTCATCCTCTCGGTATGCTGATGAAGTTGCACAATATGTTAGCTTCCTGTCTTTTAAGCTGAGGTATGGAGAGACAAAAGAGCTGTCTTGTTATGCTTTAGATGTGCTGAGAGACTCAGGTAGTTTCATGATCAACAAGTTCAAGCTAACGCCCTAATCGCTGCAACATCCAGCTCTATAAGATGCCTTCTGGCTGCTGTGTGAACAGGCCATGTGCGTAGGGAAACACAGATGTGTTTGCTTAAGATGCCTTAGGTAACAAGTTACTCTTTCTTTAAAAATAGATAAATCTCTTCTGTCTTTGAGTCTCTTGGACCTTCCACTGACAGTGCCTGGTTTTATAGGTAACTGCCTTTCTCTCTACTTGAAACTCTGAATGTGCTGGCAGCAGCAGACTAGTGAATATTACCGTCTGTATGTTCTGGGTGATAAAGACTTGAAATGAACCCATCTCCTGCTCTGATGCGCCAGAAGGGGCTTTTTATCCAGGGTCAGTGCTTGCAAGAATAAGACCCAGCAGCTGCATCTGACAGTCTCCATGACTGACTCTGGAAAAAGCGCTCTCTCTCCTTTTCCCAGGTAGCAGCACAGTTAAGCACATCTTTGGGCAATTTGCTCTATACGTTCTTCAGGGATTATTATATGTGTCAGGCACAGATATTGCCACTGAATTTGTGCATCATGTCTCAGTGAAGGAAAGCCGCTTGCGTGCTGAGAGTGATGCAGTGGGTTCACTAAACCCCAGTGCTGGATCCTCTTAGCCTCAAAAGAATAATCCCTTTTCAGCAAGCTCATTTCAGACTATTTAGTCAGCAGCAAGCAACAATTTGCTGCTGCTTTAAAAATAAAAAACAAGCAAAAAAAGCCTCCACCAACCCACTCCACCAGCCAATGTTTGGAGCAAAGTCATTTGCTGGGAACAGATATATCTCTATTCTTTTACCTCCAGCTCAGTATCTAGCAAAGCACATCTTCCAGGGCCACCTCATCGTGCTCCTGAGTATCTTCTGGAGTTTGGTTCATTCACTGAAGCAACTAGCATAAGGAAATGGAGTTTAATGAAAATAGTCACTGGCAGAAGCATTTACTATGCGTTTGCACAAATGCATTTGAAGAAATGAGTGGAAATGCAAATACGGTTTTGTGAAGTTGCATTAAACAGAGGCACATTTTAACTTTGGAAATGTTTGTCTGATTTTGGGTGGGGTAAGATGGATGCTTGTTAATTCCATTGATTTTTGTGGAGCAAGGGTAGGGAGCAAGGATGAAGGAGTGGAACCCAGCTTATCTTGCAACATCTGGCAGTCTGTGTATATACGTTCACGGCCAGGATGGAGCACAGTCATGACCTCAGGGAATGGGAAACTGAGTTCCCAAGAGGAAGATCCATGAGGATATTTCTTTATTCTTGTAGTTAGGTGAGGAGAGTATGAGCTTAGAGAAGTAGCAAGATGGATGCTTTCAAAACTCCAGGAAGACGCACTGAAGCAGCAGTCTCTACAGCTCTGCTAAACAATTTCCAGCCCTTATTGTCCAGCTCTTAGCGCTGTGTTCAGCACAGTTAGAGGATGGTATTAATAACAACATTAAAGAACCCAGATTTGGTTCTGAGCTCAGGTCAGACAGTTTTGATATTCATGTGCAGTAATTCAATGCAATTGCAAGGCTGACCCCAAGACAGCAGTATGTCATCTTTCTTCTCCTAATTGCTTTTCTCAGCCCTGCTCACAGCTGTTATTGTGGCACTTTGCCACTGGCTCCTTTGGAGATTATGTGGTTGCAGCGCAGGTTTCACTGCTGATGGTGTGTCCGCAGGAGGAATGTGCCATCCTAAAACAGTTAGCTGTCATGTTTGTGTTTATTTCAAATGTCAGTGTCTAGACTGGCCACTTCCTGCATTGCTAATGTGTCTTCGCCTTCTCTTGAGGCGAAACTACAGTCTGATTAGTGTTTTAAAGTCAGTATTTTTCACGCTCTTCAGCCAACCTGATGCCGTTTTTTTTTGCTCTATATTTGTTCTGCAGGAATATATTGATGCTCACCCTGAAACCATTATCCTGGACCCTCTTCCAGCTATTCGGACACTTCTGGACCGATCCAAGTCTTACGAGCTAATTCGGCAAATAGAGGCATACATGCAAGGTAGGCCAATTACCTGCTCTTCCAGAATACTTTTTTGGGGACTTCTAAGGAAAGAAGCAGCTGGTTTCTGGGGGCTGGACGTGCGGTTTTAAATAGTGATTTTGGGCCCCTTGCATTCTGTCTCTCTATGGGAGCACAAACACTGAGGCATTCCTGTGTTGCAGGATTGTCCTCTGGAATCCAACGCTGTTGTTTTTTTAAAGTATAAAAAGGAGGTTTGGATCTGGTTAAAAATATGATGTGGGCTTAATGGGGAGCATATTTATTACAGTGAGCACTCCCAGAAATTTTCTGGAAAACATTTTCTTTTGTGCATGTTGGTAAACTGACATGATTGTACAAACTTAACAGCTTGTTATGGAAATCCTGAGGCCTGAGTTTGGGGGAGATTTATGGAAGAAGAAAAATTCTTTCTGGAAGGGACTAGAAGACATTACATTGTAGACTGAGCTAACATGTTTCAGAAATACTGGAATGCTGCTGCATAAGCTAATTGCTAGAAAGAAATATAAAAGCATTTCTGGTGTTGGGTAGCTACCTGATGCAGACTGCTCTCTTTAATTAGCGTCACTGGAGTTGTATACCAATATTTGGAAGGGCCCCCCCCCCCCCCCCCCCCAGCTTTTGGGCCTGAATGGTTCCAGTATCTTACCATTTAACTAAGTTAGGGTCTTTAGTTCCCTTTCTGTTTTCTGTTGCTGTCATCCTAACCTGATTGATTACATGGTTTCTGTGCTGATCGAGAGACTTTAATGTATTATTCTTTTAACATTAAGGGTTTTTTTTTCCTGCTCCCCTTTAAACAAAATGGGAAGGAGGCTGCTAATACTTAGTATTTTGCACTCTGTCATGCATCTTTTCACTGATACTGTCTAATGATAGTATTTAGCAACTAAAGTACAGCTGTTTCTTGAAATATTTCTTGTCTTCTGAGATTAAATCTAGAGCAAGTCTCCTATACTTCTTGACTATACTTTCAGGAAATTACTTTTCTGAACTATATTCTAATGTGGTGGTATTGCAGTTACCATTATGGTTGTGTTATCTCTGTCTTTATGGGCAGAGGAGGCGCTTGACAATTTGTATTTTTGTAATTGTGAATTTATACTGCCTGGACCCAAAAGCAGTGCCTTTAGAAGCCTCTCAAATATGTAAAAATAAAAATAAGACTAATAATTTGCAACACCTCTCCCTTATGCTTTGCCATCTTTTTAGGAGAAAATGTTCAATTAATTTTAAAGGATTTTATTTTGGAATGGTTATGGCAGTGTATGTTGGGGGGAGAGAAGTTCTGAATGAAACCTGTGCTCTGCTGAACTGGTGTTTTTTTTGTTCTGACAGCAGAGAGATTCAGTAATTTGTTATTGATATTATTATTGTCTCTATGGGAACAATATGCTCAGGAGAGTAAATGTTTTTTGCAAGTAATTTGTCTTGCACACATTTCAGCCTCCTCTGGTCAAACCGATGAGAAAAAGGAATAAGTCCTTAAGGAGGGAAAAAAAGTAGGTTTGGATTCAGTTCAATCTGACACTTTGAAGAGAAGCTGTTAGTAAAATCAAGGAATTGGGGAGGGGAAAGCAGTTTTCAACAATTATGGCAGTGTAAGGTGGCCATATGCCCCTCTCTGACTCAGCTCATCTCCGCTTATTTCTATCTCATCATCAAAAATACCATGACAGAAACCTTGAATTTAGCTTTTGTATTTAGCAGGGGAAATCTCAAGAGAGCAGAATAATTGGCTAACTCGTTAGCCTGGCCTGGCCTAAGTAAATCAGTCTCTGTATTCCTGCATGTAATGATTTTGCAGTGAGAAATTCAGGAGACCAAGAGAGGGAGGTCCCTATAGACCACATGATGTGTTTTTTTGCCTCCTTATTTTCACCTGCCAAATTGGGTTTTCTACTTTGCTACTGTCCTGTGAAACCCCAAGGCCATGAGCACTTAGAAAACTCAAGCAAGAAGTAATACATCTGTAAATAGAAGGAGGTCTTAAGAGCTGCATCTTTTTTTGTTCTGGAATTTCAAAATGGAAGTCACCGCGAAGAATAACATCATCGGATTCAGCTGCAACTAGACAGCCTATTTTATCACAGGATACAAATTTGATGTGATGGGTTAAGTTCAGCGCAAGGGCTTATCCCTTCCAAGGAAGGGAATGTCTTGAATTCTAGAGGGCTGAGTATTTGTATGAGGGAGAATCTTATGCTTGGGAAAATCTTTAAAATTAAAATTCAAGGTTCCACTTAGAGACCGGTTTTAGACATAGGTAATCATGGCCTGTATGTTTGAATTATATTTTAGAGTAACTGAAAGCGTAGCATAGTCTGTCTTTATGATCTTCACTTTACATTTCATTTCAACTTTGTAGATCTTAAAAGAACTGTATAATTAAAAATTTAAACTTTTAAAAATTAAAAATTTGCATCACTTAGGTTAGAGGGAATATGAGCATGTGCTCTGCTCGCTCCAGTGTATACAGTGCTGAGTCCTCCTGTGTCTGTTTTACCTATGTCTTTGAAAGTCCCAGGTGTTGCTGAGGTGACTACGATCTGCAGCAGTAGGGCATATAGTACCAGTTCTGTAAGCAGTTTGATTTTTTACCAGTAATTATATTCCAGATGTCCAAGTTAATGCCTTACCTGCCCTTTCGACAGTGAGTTCTCAGTAGTTCCTTAAAAAGGAGTTCCCATTTGAAGCGTCTAAAACTGGCTATCCAGGAGTCATTAGGCAAATTGAAAGTCCTGTAGCATGCTCTATATGGAGTCAGATGTCTAAAAGATGTCTAGGTTTGACCTAGCCTCAGAGGAACGGGTGGGAAAGTTGCTTTGTGGCACGCTTTTTGTCTCTATTACTGTAGTCTGTGGCCATTGAAGGAGCTGAGGTGGAGGAGAACTACTTATAAATAGGCGAGAGCTGTATATATGCGATTCGGGGCAAAACAAGGAAACGAACCTGAACTTTCTAGGTCCTAGATTGACACTATACACAGTCAGTCCTTGCGGAAGCATGGGGATTCACATTGCATTGCACGCAGCGTGCTGGCATGCAACAGTTAGGTCAGTTGTAGATTTTTTTTTTTTTTTTTCCCCCCCAGAGCAGCCTTACAAGGAAGTGGGAGTCTCATCTAACAATTTTAGTAAGAGATAACGTTAGCAATGATTTTGGTGGATTATTTTTTGGAAGAAATAGTCCGATCAGGGCTGTGACTTCCTCTTTCCTGTTCTCTGTTATTTTGAGCGCAAGCTCTAAAAGAGGTAGTCATTCGGAAACGTTCACTTCTATGTCTTTTTTTCAGAAGACTTTAAAAAATAGTTTGCATTCCCAGCTTGTGTCCTACATAGCTGGCAGGTCTCTCTGAAATAAATCACTGAGAAGTTTTGTTGGCATAGCAGTTGAGTTCTCTCAGCAGTTGTGCTGCTTTGTTTGCTTATCTGTGAAGAATGGCTTGTGATATCAAAATGCTCTAGATTGGATACTCTAATGTTTGGTGAAAGATTAGGAGCATGATTTAATGGAAATTTCATTTTTAACAGGGGATTGTGTGGAGCTCTCTCAGCCATTTTCAAGCTTTGACCTCTTGAATAGTAACTAAATTCTCTGATGCCATGTTCAAAAGCTGTGATCTTACAGCTGCAGAACTTCAAGATCTGACTTTTTAAATTATGCTCAAGATGTTACTAGATAATCACTGTGACTAGGCTTAGGGATCTAGCTTTTTTACATTACGTTTTTAGTTTAAAGGTTAAAGGCTTTTAAAATTCCCTGCATATCTTGCCAGTAATAATCTAAACTGAAGGAATTAAAACAAGAACTGAGATAAACATGCTATTCACTAGTTGCTTTACTTAGTGTTTGCATATGTAACTCGGCTTCCTTTTCTGTCTCAAGTGATGAACAGGTTTCTTAGTGTTTGAACTTACATATTGCAGACCCTGGAGTTCATTTCTTTAATTGCTTCCACGTGAATTTTTTTCATGATTTTAATATCTTCTTGTTCTTAGATTCCTTAATAATTGCTGCAGAGATTTTATTTGGAGTTAAATTTGTCTCATAGGGTTTCCCTGGAAGAAGACAGGTTTCTTGTGTGAACTCAGTTGTTACTCCTGAATTTCTCTCTCTCAACAGCCTCCTTTGAAGTACATGAACTGTTCCCTGAGGATGTGCTAAACGATATAAAACCATTTAGCTGTGGTATTTTCATCCCAGTATGTAATTGAAACAATTTATGTTTGATTGTTTACTATATTATGAGATGCTGCTGCTGCTGTGTGCTGCTTTCTGATTTTCAGGAATATTAAGGAATAGAGCACAGCATCATTCTTTTTTTCTCTGAATTTCTTAATTGCATTCTTTCTTTCTCATAATTAAAGAAGTACTTCTTGAACAGCTACATATATCTTCTGTGACCAGAAGAGAGAAGCTCAGGATGATGTAATTCATAAGGCACTTGATTTGGGACTCTGGGTTTCCTGTGCTGGATCTGACTTGCTGCATGACCTTGGGCACAGCAGGTCACCCTGTGCATCTTCCTTTTCTTGATGCTTCTCTGCTTATTTTTTCCCTTTGGATGTCGTGTTTTTCAGTATAGGAACCCCTTCCTCAAATATTCGTATACACATTCTGATACAGTAAGTCTCTTAATGTCAAGCTGTGTTCCTAGGTGCTGTTTTAATAGATACTGTAGATCTATTGTTGAGTAGAAAACTGGGTATCTGCAATTTGATGCCAAAGTAGGTAGCCTGATTTTGTTTTTGGAAGGTGTGAAGCATATTTCTGGACTACTGCATGCTCAGGACTTGTCAAAATTAGGCCACCCAGTTAAAGTGACTGAAAATAGCTTTTTAGATACATAACTTCAGGCATTCACCTTTTGAAACTGTGGTCACTAATGTCTGGCCTACTTTTCTCAGCAATTTTGATCAGAGGGGAAGGAGAAGACTGTTCCTGCAGCTCAACTTTAGGCACCTTCTGTCTGTATTTGAAGCTCCTAATAAGATGAAAGGAAAAATCTGTTTTTAATGTAAGATCTGTTTTTGATTTAAGGGCTCTGAATCATCCACCTGAGGATCACTTGTTTATGCAGGGATACATCTGAGCATCTGAGTTAGAGGCCTGATGTTAGCCACTGCAAATAACCCTTTGAGTGTTTGGATGCAAACGTCTGCCTTGCTGATTTTATGTCCTCTTTCCATCAAGAACGCATGCAAACAGATGTCTCATTCATTACCTAACTCCAAGCATGGTGCATGGTCACTCACTGCATTTTAATTTCTGTCTCAAAACTAGTATGCAAGCATGGAGGGAAGTAATTGGAATGAAATTAATATTCTCTGTGGCTGCAAGGGCTTTGTCCAAAGAGCATCAGCACACAGCAGCGTTGCATGTGGCAGTGCTTTGTACTGTGACTGTCAGCGCTTTCAGTGCATCTCAGCCCTGCTGTGTCGAACGGGAAGGATTGTGAGGCTTTTGACCCGAGGAGGTATCACCTGACATCTTTCTCATAAAAGCTTATTCGTTCCCATGGGAGGGGGTTGGCAGGGAGACGTGACCATATTGGTGTTACAATAAACAAGCTCTGATTTTGAAATGTAAAGTGGACAGCTGCTTCCAAAGGACTCAAACTGTCCCGGGAGAGGTAGCAGGAAAAGAAACAGGGTTGCCACAGGGGGAACCCGGGATCTCCTCTCTCGTACTGTTGCATGGCTTGCTCTTGTAATGCGGTTTAAAAAAGGATTTTCTGAGGTAAAAATGTTGAAAACGAGATGTGAATATACTCACCTTCCCTTCTTGTCCCTCTCACCTTCCCCGGTTTGTTCATTGTTTTGAGGTGCGAGCTTTGCCCCAGAGTAGATAGGAACCAGCCAGTTGGGTACCTACGTGGGAAGGAACAGACTTGTCCGTAGTCCCTGCTCCCCAGGTTACCCAGCCAGGAGTGGCGTTCTGCTGGGCAAGGCACGTCAGCTAGGTAGTGTTTAAGCTGTTTCTGTAGTCCGGTACAGGCACAAAGCCTGCAGACTAAAATAAAACAGAAGGCATTTCTACAGTTTGGCTCCTAGTATGCTAACCAGAACTCCTTGAACTAATAAAACTATCATCTTCTATTCTAGCAGTGTTGATGGTTACTGAGCTTTCAAAATAAGCCTGCCTATAAGGTTTAGATGTTACTTCTGTATGGATTTAGGTTTAATATTTCAATCTTGTATGCTTTTTTGGCCCGATATGTGGAATTTGCTTCCCACTTTCAATCTCCTTTGCTTTATCAGAATCTACAAAGGAACAATGTTGGAGCCTTTTATCCGTTTATTGTGTAATAGTGTTGGAAACACTTGTTTTACATCCGTGTACATCATTTCAAACCATTTGTATCCCTGATGAAGCTGAAAACATGCACAATTTATAGCAATTCAAGGAAGAGCTTCTGTTGAACTTTGTGTTTGAGTGGAGCTAAAGAAAGACTGACTCAATCAAACTTTGAGGATAAAGATAAAAGCCATTCTGCACTCTGCTTCATATGACATTCTTGAGGCATCTCTAGTTTGGGTTTTAAGACCAGAGTACAGAATAATTCTTGAACACAATTCTCTCTTTAGAATTAGGAAAGGAGGAGCAAGGATTCTTCTTCTCATGAGGAAGTCTTCATTGAATGAACTGATGTTTCAAATTCCAGCACAGTTGTTTCAAGTTATTCTGATCATCTTGAGCTGAAATTTCCATGGCTGGTATCCAGCAAGTGAAGATGCTTTTCCCAATAATTGTGTGCTAGAAAAAGTAAAGAAGGGGCAACAAATGGTAAATTGTTCGCAATATCAATGTAAAACTCAGCTGGCAATACTTATTGCAGCAGGTGGCTTTCTCGTTGATGCTCCTGCTGCATAAGACAATAGAAGAGTTTTGAAAAGTAGGACCTTTCCTCTGAATTAGAAACCAGGACCCAGCTGGTAGAACATTCTTCAAGTTCCACTGTGGTGTGTTCATGTTACTTTTGAAGAAGCAGGTTGTTGATACAATAGTCTAGCCTGGACAAGAAAAATAATATCCATCAAATTGTCCCAGACAAGGATCTGGCCAACGTGTGAGACCTCTAGTTAAATTTTAATCTCTCCTAATGAGAGACTTGAGATGATCTGAATTTCTTGTGTGGTTTATTATTAAGTGGAACCAAACCTCTATGATGATCAATGGCTTGCCTTCCTAGACAAGGTTATGAATAAAATGTCATTGTCATTTGATACAGCTCAAAGATTTTGCCTTTTTTCCCCATTTTGGCCACTTTTCTTACAGTAATGATTGAAAAATTTTATTTGCTTTTTCAAATTTGTGAATCCTGGGGGGGATGAAGATATGTATGTCCACTCATAGACATGCATGGCTGTATGGAGACAGTGAACTCTTCTGGAATGTCAGTAGCCACAGTTAATTAAGGTCACTGTGTTGCTTTTGTGTAAAGGAAACAAAACACTGATTCTGCAGGATACAGCTTAGGTTGATGGAAGTGGAAAGATGCTACGCTGAGAACAAAGCATGGTGGTGCTACAGGCGTACATTGCATCCTGTTTGATGGGCAAAATGCATTGCTTTGCACGTATTTCAGAACCTGTGGCATTTGTAGGGAAATATGCAGCTTGTTTAGTTCTGTGCACTGAGAGTGGGCCACTGCTTGTTAAATCAGATAAAAAATAATCTGAATAGTAGGAAGCAGGTATCTCCCAAATGGCACTGTCTGGCCATGTTGCTCAGGTTGCTTTCAGTTTTTTTGACCTGTTAGAGTTCTTTGAAGCGGTCAGCTGCAGATTGAATAGATAGATACTGGTCAGCATGTTGAAATAACTTTCCAAAAAAAAAAAAAATCACCCCTTTGAGAGCTAACGTTAAGTAAACACAAGCGTTACAAAGTGCGAGACAGAGACCAAAGACAGATAAATAAACTGCTCTCAATGTGGCAAGTCAAATGTTCCATCCTAGTGGTGTTCTAGTACATTTATTACCGCTCTGGAAAAGGTGAATGAACACAGGGTGGCAAATCTTTCAGACAAACACAAATTGTTTGTTTTTTTTTTTCCAGGCTATGGAAGGCAGGAATATCAGGTGGGCCTACCACAGGTCAGGGAAGAGCCAGCATGATGATAGATCAAGTTTATTGCAATCTCTTGGGCCCACAAAGAAATAATATGAACATTCATGCATTGTTAACTTCTGAATTGACTCACTGATCAGGAAAGACCTTGGCGTCACTGTGGATAATGCACTGGAAACTTCTGCCCCCTGTGCCTCAGTAGTCAAAAGAGAACATGCCAACAGAATCAAACAAAAAGATTATGGGGGCCAAAAATAGCATTAGAAGATACCGAGCCTACAATTATGGAAATAAAATGCTTTCTCACCCCAGAAGATTGAGCTCAGTTCTACTTCCCTGGATTTAAAAATACACGTTAGAAATGAAAGGAATTCTAGGGAGAGGGGCTGTAATCGAGGCCAAGAGACAGCCACACAAGAAGACAATGAGATAAACTTGGTGCCAGAAGAGAGGGAACAAAACTTAGGCAAATGAAAAATGAATAAATGGGAAAGGAGAAATATTCTCCTCCTTATTCTTTCCTACCATATCAAAGTAAAGAGATTTCCCATAAAGCTTATTCCGTCTGTGGAATTGCCATAAAATATCAACTAAGAGCATAGTTGGACTGAAAAAGAAAGGAAATTTTTACAGTTGTATTAGATGAATATATGCTATTTGTTTAGAAGCTTTATAAACAGCTGTGCTTTGAGGTGCATGATAATGACTGGTGGAAATTAGAAGGAAGCTCTATTTATGAACCCTGCACTTCCATAACTTGGGGTATGTTGCGGGTCAGCATATATTCGCTTTTTTCTGAGCTTCTGCTACTTCGCAGTGGATTTCAGATGAGATGACACTGTTAGCTGAGCTGTGGTCTCTTTTGGCTTGATAATGCCCATGTCCTGTTCCCATCCTCTGTTTAGTAACAGTGCCTGAAAGGACGGTGATGGTTTAAAGAGTTTTCCAGTTCTGTGTAAATTTTAAACCTGGTACAAGTAGTAATATTTTGGCCCTTTTCCCCTCTCCTGAGTAAAGTCTTGGGATTTTCTATTATTTATTATGAGCGCTCTGCACATTAAATGGGAACTTCAAATACAGCCTGAAGTGTTAAAGCTGCTATCCTTCAGAAATATAGCTGGATGATGTAGTTGTAACTGTCTTTTCTTCTGTAATTTCTCTCTTTCACACACTAAGTGCAGCTCGGCGGGGGCGCAGAGCCATGGCACTGCTGGGCAGATGCTGATAATATATGACAGGGTCTTAACATATGAGCACCCTTGAATGAGTTTGTCTATTAGCTGTTGCTCTACTAGAGGATCAAAGAGATTTTCCTCCGGATCACTCTTGTTTATTTGAGATAGGGTGTTACGAAGAGCACTGGGACCTCTCAGTGACTTTTAAACTTCTTGTTTCATTTCCTCCATTGTTACCTAACAAAATTGCAATGCAAACTGACCAGTTGCAATATTTATTCCCCTTATGGATATAAAAACAAATGAACAGATGGTGCTTTCCCAGTCTCACCCTGCTGGTTGCCTTACCGGTCTGTTCCATGATCAGAATAGTTGCTGTCTCTTTCCCTTTCTGCAGCTCAGCTGCTAGCTTCTTTAGTGTCTCCTGGGATGAGGAGAGTAAGTGAGATTTCAGCTGTTACTCAGCATGTTATCTTTAGACGCAGCACCAGGATTCCTACACAAGGGAGTGTTCATATTCCAGTTCCTTCTTAACTAGCTTGAGGATGCAATGGAGGCGTTTGCTCTGTCTCAGATTGAGTGCCCGCAAGCAGCCAGCAATGAAATCTATCCTGCAGATATGCAAAATGTCAGTGTTGCAAATACTTCTCCCTACCACACCATCATTACTGATATAAATATTCTGATTAAGGTCCTTTTCTTGACTAAGAGGTACTAAAATAGTCTGAAGAAGGTGAAAGATTGTAATGTTCAGAAAGAGTTAGAGCCCTTCTGAGTTGTGTTTTGTTAGCAGTTGAAGGTCCACTGAGATCTTGGTCCTGTGTGAAAGTTTCGCTTCACTGAAAAGTTTATTCTCTTAAAAAACAGAGTGCTTACTCCTTCACACCAGGTTATTCAGTTGCTGGTGCATGGACATAATGCTTATCTGGATGAGTAGTAGGGAGACTGGATTTGAGTCCTGTCCTGTGCTAAGTCCTGATCCATCTTTAATACCTGTAGTCTATGTGCAGCATTAAGGGCAAGGTCAAGGAAATTTCTGAACCTGCTAGAATATGGCACTAAGATTTTGAGAGCCACAAGGCCAGTGATTATTAAGCAATTTCATTACAGCCAAATCTGCAGGACAGTTGCAGTTTTTGAATAGGTCTGGTTCTAGAGCTGTGCAGCCTAACTTGCGTTATCTGGTACTTCAAGAAATGCAGTGAATAGAGCCTCAGAGTCAGCAACCAGGCATTTCTGATCTCTGTTGTGAGATTCAGGGCCTTGACAAGGACCCGGTTACTCTCTGGATCTCTGAAATGCCAGCTACGCTCGCCTGCTTCACAGGGGGATCTTCCCGAGGGTTCGTCAGCACTAGAGAAGCCTGAGAACGTGGCAACTCCAGTCCTGGCTGATGTGTGAGGCGACGGTCATCGGTTGTTTGCCGTGGTAGGCAGAGGAAGCGTAAGAAGTGATTGGTTTAATTTGCAGCAGAGGGAGCTAAGTAGGGTAATTGGGGTGGGGGTGGGGATGGGGGCTTAGCTACAGGACTACTGTAGCGCTGGGACAAACTAATGGAGTAGTTGTGAGCCTCCTTGACTGAAAGTTTTAGGAACAGACTAGACAAATACCTGTCAGTGATGATGTGAAGATTTCATCTTGCCTGAATTCAATAGCTAACTTTGTGAGGTCCTTTCCAGACCAGGACGTTCTGATGTTAATTGTCCTTCAGAGTGAAAAGCATCAACTACTTAAAGCTTGAGCCAGTGAGCTTAACATTGTCATGCTGAAATTGAAACAGACACCTGTCCTGCGTGGGCCCCGTGCGGAGGGAGACGTGTAACACGCGTGCCCACCCGTGCTGACGTAAGAGCTAAGCAGTCCGAGCTGTTTCGGGCTCACGTTGAGGGGATGTCTCTGTGGGTAAATGCAGTCAGGCACAAACGAGCTTGGCCACACTCACTTGGGAAAAGCAGCGTTTTAGCTGGGTGCAGGCTCGTGTTACTGTGGCTGTATGACCTGCAGGCCCAAGCTGGCCTCTTTCTGCCTAGTTTGGGATGCCGAAAGGGGAGCCGTGGTCTGCCTGCACCTGTTCTCGCGGATGTAATGCAGCAGGAGCAAATGTTTCTGCCCGGTGCAGAAATCTGTGGCATGAGTTTGGCGCTTGCTTCACGAGGGTGAGGCGGTTGAAGGATGCATTCCTCAATCAGCAGGCTCCTCTTGCCCTGCGGCATTAGTTAGGCAACTGCACATTAAATCTAAAGCTATAAATTGTATAATTTGCATAAGATATTAGGCAGAGAAGCACAATGGGACAGGTGCTAATTACTGATTTGGGAATCCTTGCAAGAATTTGCTAGGAGATAAACTGCAGTTACCTCAGTGTTGGGCAATCAGTGTTGGTTTTCTAGAAGAAAAGTGTATCATATCAACTTATTTCTTGAGCTATGTAATTTTCTGATGCCACTGTCACTCCTGGGGGTGGGTTTTTTAGTTCCTATTTAAGAAAATATTAAGAAAAAAACCTCTACTAGTTAGTTTTGGCAGGAGGACACATACAGTTCAGGAGAGGTGCTTCAAATAAGAGAGCTAAACCAATTCACGTGAACTTTCCTTGTATTACATTGAATGGAAATTAATTCTACCACCGATCTTTGGCATTGCATATATAACTCTGTTCTACGTTATCTTGCAGGTAGGCCAGATTTGCAGATGGGTTGTTGTTTGGTTGGCATTTGTCTTCTCAACCTGGAAGTCTGATTTGACTTTTGGGGATAAAATCTATGCTGACGTTTTAGTGCAATAATCATGAATTTTGGCACTGAATTTTCTAATCAGTTGTGTGGCTGCTAGTTAGTTACTAACTACTAAATCTTGAGTGTGTTTACCTAGATAGTTGCAGTGCTTAGGGACTGCAGAGCTCTACATTTGTTGAGTTTTGTAGCCATTCTGCATGTTGTCTCTTACAATACATCCCCACAATGTTTGTAAGCCTTCCCGTTTTCTGAGCTGTTCATGAAATAACAGGCAATCCTCTTAGTCTCGTGCTCTCCCTGAAGGTCTTGTGATGCAGGAAGGTAAATGTTTCAGACACTAGAGCTGATAATAATCGTCTCTGCTTGTGAGTTTTTTGAAAGAAAATTATATTAAAAACGAGATCTGAAAATACCTGTTTCATTTTCTTTGAAGAAATAATTCGTTTACAGCAAGACCAAAAGCAATGGTAGTAGGGACTCAGCATTTGTGTGATTTCATAATTTGGAGAAGAAGAGAAGAGAGAAAATTATATCTCCTATTTCCTTCTCTTTCCTCCCCACATTTTCTTCCACGTTTTGCCTGGCTAAGGGTCCTTGGGGGGAAAGGTGAACTTGCTGTAAACTGGTTATATGCAGAAGCAAAGCAAACTGTGCTCATATTGGTGGCAGGGGCTGGAGTTACATGTGAGTTCGGGGTGGTCTGAGGGTTTGTCTGCATTAGATGTGTTGCTTTTCATTTGTACTGGTAAGTGACAGCTCTTAGTGTGAATGCTTTTACACAACTTCCTGCGTGGGAAGGGAGATAAGCTGTACCAGAATAAAGCACCTTTCTAGTCTGTGCAACTACATCCATGCAGGTGTTGAGGCAGAGTAACTATTCCAGATGGTAATTGCATCCCTGGCAGGAACTGCCGTATAGATGCAGTGCACTTTGCAAGTGCACGCCTGTCCTGAGCTAAGATCAGGCCGTGCTTTGCCTCTTCCCTCTTGCCTTCTCCTTAGGTTATTTTGAAAGATGCTGTTGTGGATTAGGATAAATCCTTTGTGCAACAAACGGAAGAGGTGTAACCAGTGGCATCATTTAAGTAGTTGGAGAAGATACGTAACCAAGCTGCTGAAACAATAGCACTATCTGCTTCAAACACAGGTAGCTTCACAGGTTGGTCTGTGAAGGGCTGTAATGCTGGGAACTGGTTTCATGTACCAGATGCAGCAGCTGTAGCCACGTAAGCTATTTTCGCTGCCTCCTGCTTGTTCACATCCCAACTCAGTGACATGCTACTGCCTCGCCTCAGCCAGCACAAATGTTTCCTGGGCCAAGCTGTAGATGGTACCAGGCAACTAATCCAATTTTTAAAACCCTTAACCCCCCCCCCCCCCCCCAAAATCATTATTTTATTTTTACTCTGGGTCAGCTCCCTGGTGTGTGTCACAGCATGGCCCCACAAAATACTTATTCCGGTACAATTTGGGGGCAGTATGCCAGGGCTTGAAGGCAGAAGCAGGCGGGCAGGAGTAGGTGTTTGCGGGCACATGGGATACAAGAACAAATAAAACCTGGATTGCTGCAGGACCCTTTGTAACGTTAAACCACAGCCTGGAAGAAATGGCGGAGGAGCTGAGGGAAAAGAGGGTAAGGAAATACCTGATATAGCCTAAACAAGTGGTACATATATGCCAATGAGTGTACTGCCCCCCCCCCCCCCAAAAAAAAAAACAAAAAAAAAAACCCACCAGCACACAAACAAAGCCAAGAGAGCCAGACTGATTTTTTTCAGACTGAATACCAACTGAAAAGGGGCTTTGGACTGAGTGTAAAACCTTTCCTCCCCTCCATACATCAAATCCTTCTGATTTTGTTCTATATACAAGGCAATTGGACTCTCTCTGGTGTTGCAAAAGAACATCTGCAGGCCTAACAAGTCCTGTCCTGCTGTTGTAGGCACTTTGCCATACAGTCCCTGTCAGAAACCCAGGGTGCTCTGGGGGAAGGAAGTCGGGTTCATTGCCCCTTCCCCACCCCATATTCCAACTGAAAGGTGGCTCAAGAAGCTGGATACTTTACAGTTAGGAATCTCTTCTAATTTCCAGTCCAAATTTAGTCACAATGAGTTTATACCCACTAAAAGAAATACCAACTTCTTCTACCAACGCAGATATCCATCTGCATTGGCTATTTCACCTTTAGTTGAAGCCCTGAATTTTGGCAAGGACAAAAAATAGCTATTAGAGAGAGGCCTGGAATTCAAAGTGTAATAGGCATTTGCCGGATAAGAATAAAACACATGGCATGCATGACACACTCTGAATCAGGCAGTACTTGTTGTGTCTTCACTATATATATACCCTTTACTTTACTCTAAGGATTTTATCTTTAGGAGAAAACCTCTTTGTAGTTATGTCTGCCTAATCCTAAAATCACATTATTTTTTTATTCTATTTTAGGTATATCAAAGAATCCCAGAACAAAACTTATAACCTAAATGTAAATACAGCTATTTTTAGGTATGTTTTTATTTTTAACTGTGCCTGTAAATTAATAAATTACATCGAATCCTTAGCATGTATTTAGTTGTAGTAAAAGTAAAAACCTGCCTGGAACTGAAAAGTAAGACAAGTCCATTTCATATTGAATTGAATGTGTCTAGCCACACGCTGTTGTTTTTGGTCCATTTCCCCTCACTCCTAAGCTCTCATGCAATCTTGTTTTGCATTTCATTTTGTCCAAGAGCATTTTTTTAAAAAATAAATTTCCGTACTTGGTTAGCTCTTACGGTGAAAAAAACACTTTGTTTCGTAAAGGTAAATCCCCATGCACTGAATGGTTGTTCAGGCTTATAGGGAAATTGGTTCTGTTTGAAACCTAAATGTACGTAGGCTTCCTCTTCTTTTCTTTCTTGTCTTAAAAAAATAAAATAAAAAACCTTTTCAGAAACATTTTCTGGTGTAAGCACTTCTGTTATGTGCTCTAGTGGCCTGAGTTTCTCACTGCATACGTCATGTAGTGCAACTTCAAGATTAAAGAGTAAGGTGCTGATGCATGTTTTTACCAGCTGTAGGGCACATAGTTTCGATCTTGAAACTAAACTTAGCTGTCATTATCTCCATTAAAGTGAGGATATCTTGTCAAACAGGAAGATAGGGAAAGAGATTTGAAATTGTTAAAGACAAACCTGCAGAAGAGCTCTGCTCAGTTGGGACTTCAAAGGTTTGAGTCTCTTCCAAGCCTTCCAGTGGTGCTTGGGTAGGTACCAGTCTCTCTACCCCTCTCTTTTTTTTGTTTCACATCTCTGTCCTTCATCAGTCCTATTAGTTTAATTTGAAACTTCTCTGGGGTAGAGACTATCCCTTATACCGTGTTTTTCACAGTGCTCAAAATATACAGACCCGACCTCTATTAAGCCTTTCAGTGCAACTGTAGTACAACTAATCCTACAATATTAGGGGAAAATAGTAAGCCTACCACAGTCTCCATGTAGCTTTTAATTATAGCTATACACAGAGGAAACACTTTTAAGCAGGGTATTTAGTGAAAACTGAATGCTTAGCTACAACCTGATTTCTTTAAACATTCAGGTTTTGTCATTATTTTGAAGTCTGCAGTATCTGATGCTAAAAATACACTGTGCCAAGCTTCCCACGTGTAGATAGTTATATAAACCTTGCCATAAATACTTGTTCACTAGATCGTTACAGAAGTGTCTTAATGTGCCGTTCCTAAGAGATTTACTTAAAGCAACCCAGAATTGAGTAGAAAAAGACATACTCTGATCTGAGAGTTCCTAGACCCACTTAGAGCCTGTTCCCCTTTATAGCATCATTTCAATCATTTCATGCTTTATCTGTCATTTCTCTCATATCTAGGCAAAGCTGAAAAGGGCTGTGGAGATTCTTCCTTAATTCTTCAGTCAACTGTGAAATGCTAAGAGTGGGTAGTGCACTGTGAAAGCTGCAAGCCTTAAAAAGATTTAAGCTTGAATCTTACTACTTTCATTCTGCTACTAACATAGCATAAAGTTGAATGCATGAGTCCTTTATGGTTTGGTTTTCACCACACTTTTGTAGAAATGCTTGAGAGTATAAAACCAAAAATTTAAGAATGGTAGGAAACTCCTGGTTGTTGTGTGGTTATTAGGAGAAGGCACTTCAAATTAGCTGGGAGGAAAAAGCATGTTGTAGATGAAATGTTGGCATATGAGGTAGAATTCTTCAAGTATTATGCTGTCAAGACCTTTGTAGTAGTCACTCTCCTGAATCTAAATCTCTTGACTGAAAACCATTCACCTCTCCATTTTGCACAGTGGTGTGTCCTTCCCCGGGGCATGGTGATGACACGCCGCAGAGCACGTTCCCCAGTGGCTGCTGGAGGTGCTGCATCGGCTGTGTCTGAGGCCTCAACCCAGGCAGACCCTCGGACAGCAGATGCAGCTCTGCAGGTGTCAGGCTGCAGGGAGTGCCTGGGGCCTCTCCGTGAGGCCTGGGCTGACAGTCAGCTCTCCTGTGTGAGGTGTGCTGTGGTTGACCAGCTGCGTCACCAGATAAAGGAGTTACGGGAGGAGGTTAGTAGGCTGCGTAGCATCCGAGAGGATGAGCGGGAGATTGACAGGGCGTTCTCGGAGACTGTTCAGCTCCAGGAGTCCCCTGCCCCCACTGCAGCGGAGTTGTCAGAGGGCTCAGCACCGTGTGTAAAGGTGCATCATAACACTGTTGAAGAGGGCTGGAAGCTGGCGACCTCTCGTAGAAGGAGAAAGGTTCTTGCTCCTCCTCAAGACTTACCCTTGAAGAACAAGTTTAGCGCCCTCCAAGCTGAGGAGAGGCTGGGCATGGCTCCAAGGGAGGCAACTGGCCTGGCAGACCCTGTGCCGTGCAGGAACCCCTGGAAGAAGCGGCGAGTGATTGTTGTGGGTGACTCCCTGCTGCAGGGGACAGAGGCACCTATCAGCCGACCTGACCTCTTGTCCAGAGAGGTTTGCTGCCTGCCAGGGGCTCGAATAAGGGATGTCGTGGAAAGACTGCCAAGGCTTGTCCATGCATCGGACTACTACCCTCTGCTGATCTTCCGTGTGGGTGCTAATGACACGAAAGGCAAACTGGAAACCATCAAACAGGACTTCAGAGCTCTGGGAATGGTGGTCAAGGGTCTGGGAGCCCAGGTCATTTTCTCCTCAATCTTGCCTGTGAGGGGAAAGGACGGGAGGAGGAGTAGACGAGTTTTCCAAGTTAACAGCTGGCTGCGCCGCTGGTGTTGGCAACAGGGCTTTGGTTTCTATGACCATGGGACCCTGTTTGAAGATCAACAGCTGATGGGGAGCGATGGGATCCACCTTACCAAGCGGGGCACGCGTGTCTTTGCCAACAGATTGGCCAGCCTGGTACGGAGGGCTTTAAACTAGGCAAGATGGGGGAAGGGGAGTGGTATAGTGGCAGGAGAGTCAGTAAAACACTGCTCAAGTCAGGATGCCTCCAGCGGGTGCATACAACCAGGGGAGACAGCATGGGACATGGCTATGGAGGATCCTCTTGCACCTCTTCTGGGAAGCTTGCATGCTTGACTGGCTCTCTGGAATGCCTGTATACCAATGCACGCAGCATGGGGAATAAACAGGAAGAGTTAGAGATCTGTGTGCGGTCGCAGGGCCATGATCTCGTTGCGGTTACAGAGACGTGGTGGGATAGTTCACATGACTGGGATGCTGTCATGGATGGCTAGGTGCTTTTTAGGAAAGACAGGCCAGGAAGGCGAGGTGGTGGAGTTGCTCTTTATGTGAGGGAGCAACTAGAATGTGTGGAGCTCTGCCTCGGGGTGGATGAAGAGCAAGTTGAGAGCCTATGGGTAAGGATTAAAGGGCAGGGTAACATGGGTGACACTGTTGTGGGGGTCTACTACAGGCCACCTGACCAGGAGGAAGTCATCGATGAGGCCTTCTACAGACAGCTGGAAGTAGCCTCACGTTCACAGGCCCTGGTTCTCATGGGAGACTTCAACCACCCTGACATCTGTTGGGGAGACAGCACAGCTAGGCACAAACAGTCAAAGAGGTTCCTGCAAAGGATTGATGATAATTTCTTGACTCGGGTGGTGGAGACGCCGACCAGGAGAGGTGCAATGCTAGACCTTGTACTAACGAACAAAGAAGGTCTAGTTGGAGAGGTGAAGGTTGGGGGCAGCCTTGGCTGCAGTGACCATGAGATGGTGGAGTTCAAGATCCTACGAGGAGGGAGCAGGGCAATGAGTAGGATTGCAACGCTGGACTTCAGGAGAGCTGACTTTGGCCTCTTGAGGGACCTACTTGCAGGAATGTCATGGGGTAGGGCCCTAGAAGGAATAGGGGTCCAAGAAAGCTGGTTAATATTCAAGCATCACCTCCTCCAGGCTCAAGATCAGTGCATCCCTCTGAGGAAGAAGTCGAGCAAAGCGGGCAGGAGACCTGCATGGATGAGCAAGGAACTGGCAAAACTCCAGCAGAAGGAGGAAGTATACAGAATGTGGAAAAGGGGACAGGCCACTTGGGAGGAATACAGGGACGTTGTCAGAGCGTGCAGGGATGCAACAAGGAAGGCTAAGGCCCAGTTGGAATTAAATCTGGCAAGGGATGTCCAGGACAACAAGAAGGCCTTCTTCAAATACATCAATAGCAAAAGGAAGACTAGGGAAAACGTGGGCCCGCTGCTGAATGGGGTGGGTGCCCTGGTGACGAAGGATACAGAGAAGGCAGAGTTGCTGAATGCCTTCTTTGCTTCCGTCTTCACTGCTAAGGCCAGTCCTGAGGAATTCCAGACCTTGGAGACAAGAGAGGAAGTCTGGAGAAAGGAAGACTCTCCCTTGGTTGAGGAGGATCAGGTTAGAGATCTTTTGTCCAAACTTGACATCCATAAATCCATGGGCCCCGATGGGATGCACCCACGAGTGCTGAGGGAGCTGGCGGATGTTATCGCTAGGCCACTCTCCATCATCTTTGAAAGGTCCTGGAGAGCAGGAGAGGTGCCTGAGGACTGGAAGAAAGCCAATGTCACGCCAGTCTTCCAAAAGGGCAAGAAGGAGGAGCCAGGAAACTACAGGCCTGTCAGCCTCACCTCAGTCCCTGGAAAGGTGATGGAACAGCTCCTCCTGGAGGTCATCACTAAGCATGTGGAGGACAAGAAGGTGGTCAGGAGTAGTCAGCATGGATTCACCAAAGGGAAATCAATCTTGACCAAGCTGATAGCCTTCTCTGATGGAATGACTGGCTGGGTAGATGAGGGGAGAGCAGTGGCTGTTGTCTGCCTGGACTTCAGCAAGGCTTTTGACACTGTCTCCCATCACATCCTCACAGGTAAACTCAGGAAGTGTGGGCTAGATGAGTGGACGGTGAGGTGGATCGAGAACTGGCTGGATGGCCGAGCTCAGAGGGTTGTGGTGAATGGCGCAGAGTCAAGTTGGAGGCCTGTGGCTAGTGGTGTCCCCCAGGGGTCAGTCCTGGGTCCAGTCTTGTTCAATATATTCATCGATGACCTGGAGGAAGGGACAGAGTGCACCCTCCGCAAGTTTGCTGATGATACTAAACTGGGGGGAGAGGCTAACACACCAGAAGGCTGTGCTGCCATTCAGAGGGACCTGGGCAGGCTGGAGAGCTGGGCGGAGAGGAACCTCATGAAGTTCAACAAAGGCAAGTGCAAGGTCCTGCACCTAGGCAGGAATAATCCCATGCACCAGTACAGGCTGGGGGCTGACCTGCTGGACAGCAGCTCTGCAGAGAAGGACCTGGGAGTGCTGGTGGACAACAAGTTAACCATGAGCCAGCAGTGTGCCCTTGTGGCCAGGAGGACCAATGGGATCCTGGGGTGCATTAGGCAGAGTGTTGACAGCAGGTGGAGGGAGGTGATCCTCCCCCTCTCCTCAGCCCTGGGGAGGCCTCACCTGGAGTACTGCGTCCAGTTCTGGGCTCCCCAGTACAAGAGAGACATGGCACTGCTGGAGAGAGTCCAGCGGAGGGCTACCAAGATGATGAGGGGACTGGAGCATCTCTCCTCTGAAGAAAGGCTGAGAGAGCTGGGCCTGTTCAGCCTGGAGAAGAGAAGACTGAGAGGGGATCTGATCAATGTGTACAAGTATCTGAAGGGGAAGTGTCAAGAGGATGGGGCCAGCCTCTTCTCCGTGGTGCCCAGCGACAGGACAAGAGGCAACGGGCACAAACTGAACCACAGGAAGTTCCATCTGAACCTGAGGAAAAACTTCTTTACTGTGAGGGTGACAGAGCACTGGAACAGGTTGCCCAAAGAGGTAGTGGAGTCTCCTTCGCTGAAGATATTCAAAACCTCAAAACCCGTCTGGATGTGATCCTGGGAAATATGCTCTGGAGGACCCTGCTTGATCAGGGAGGTTGGACTAGATGATCTCCAGAGGTCCCTTCCAACCTAAATGATTCTGTGAAAACAAAAAAAACCAACACAATTCTTTCTGGCCTGAAATATTTTGGTCACAGAAATGTCCATGTGTGCTTGACCTTAAAAAAAGAAAACAAAAAAGATATTGCTGCTGAAGGGAGTGTTCTTTGGATGTTGTGCAGTTACAAACAATGACTCCTACAACATTAAATATAAGTTGCAGGTATCAGTATAGCAAAGCACAGATGCAAAGATTAATGTTACTTGCTTTATTAAGCAAACTGAAGTGAAATCAGCAAGATAGTGGAGTGATACAGCTGAGCTCTAAAAAGATGGACTGGAGCCTTTGCAGCTTCCTGTAGGGAGTGCATGCAGCACTCCGTGTGGTGCAGGTGGAAGAAGTGGTGCTCATCCTCCAAGTAAATCTGTACAATATGAGATGCATATGTCATAAACATCCCAGAATGTCTTAACAGGATCTCAACTTTAATTTAATGAGTTAGTGAATGTTTTGATTTAATCCTCAGAAATGAGCAGTCTCCACTTGCATGAATTCCAGTTTCTTCTTAGGACTTTCTGTAAAGTGATGAAGATTATTGGTGCCCAGTACATCACCTTCATGTGCACAAGTTTATCTTTGCACATCCTGCTTAGAGTTAAAAACTAGGGTCGTAAAATCATTGTGCCAGGAACCTCTATGGATTTCATTTCTGTAGAGAAACACAACTGTAGTCTGTTAGAGCTCAGTATGACTCTGTAGAAACCAATTCAAACCTTAAAATAAATTCAACAGTGAGGAAAATACTCATGCAGAAAACAGCGTGACTGGAATGTGCATAGAGCACTGGAGGAGCCCATGAAGGATGGTGGATTTGCTGCTTAGCTCCCTCTGCCCCTGGAAAGGCCAACCTGTCTCCTGGGGCCCTTGCAGAGCCCTAATTATGCTAGAGCACTGGGATGAAAAGGGTCATACATTGATTTTTTAGAAGCAGGAGGATTACAGTGTTCATTTTTGAAAACATCCCATTTTCTTTGCGAGTCACAGATGTCATTTCTGCCTTGCTTCTACGTGAGAATTGCAGCGTATAGCTCTGCTTTGAGTTATCACTGGTCAGGGTACAGTGGAGGCAAATGAAAGAGGAGTGGAATTCTTCGGAGCACCCTGTTTTACCTGTAGCAGTCTTCATCCAGCTGATTCAATTCTAAGTAACGTTTGTGGGTCAGGTCAGAGAGTTCATTGCCTTTTTAATTTAGAATGATGTTGCAGAAGAGTTTTGATTTCCCTGACCTTTTGTTCTTCTGTAATTTTTCTCTCTTCCTTTTTCATTCTGAGTAGAAGACCTATGAAAGAAAGATTGAGGAGTGCTCCTTTTCAGAGGGGTACTCAGCAATTTCTTGCCAAAAGGAGGCAGGCAACTGAGCAAGAGAAGGCAGATTCAGAGGATACAGGCTGTGTAATGGCGGTTGCATTAATAGTCATGAAAATACATTACTAGTCATAGCACTGATTTTACAGAATCACAGAACGGTTTAGGTTGGAAGGAGATCGTCTAGTCCAACCTCCCTGATCAAGCAGGGTCCTCCAGAGCATATTTCCCAGGATCACATCCAGACGGCTTTTGAATATCTCCAGGGAAGGAGACTCCACCACCTCTCTGGGCAACCTGTTCCAGTGCTCTGTCACCCTCACAGTAAAGAAGTTTTTCCTCAGGTTCAGATGGAACTTCCTGTGGTTCAGTTTGTGCCCGTTGCCTCTTGTCCTGTCGCTGGGCACCACGGAGAAGAGTCTGGCCCCATCCTCTTGACACTCCCCCTTCAGATACTTGTATACATTGATCAGATCCCCTCTCAGTCTTCTCTTCTCCAGGCTGAACAGGCCCAGCTCTCTCAGCCTTTCTTCAGAGGAGAGATGCTCCAGTCCCCTCATCATCTTGGTAGCCCTCCGCTGGACTCTCTCCAGCAGTGCCATGTCTCTCTTGCACTGGGGAGCCCAGAACTGGACGCAGTACTCCAGGTGAGGCCTCCCCAGGGCTGAGTAGAGGGGGAGGATCCACCTCCCTCCACCTGCTGTCAACACTCTGCCTAATGCACCCCAGGATCCCATTGGTCTTCTTGGCCCCAAGGGCACACTGCTGGCTCATGGTTAACTTGTTGTCCACCAGCACTCCCAGGTCCTTCTCTGCAGAGCTGCTTTCCAGCAGGTCAACCCCCAGCCTGTACTGCTGCATTTGAAAGAGACATTGCAAAAAAAGTCAGTAATCGAAATTTAAGCTGTTTTGTTTTTGTGAAGCTATATAAAAAAATCTAATTATACAATCAGTCATTTGACAGAACTTAAAATATCAGTGATTATGAAGCAGTGAAAGAAAAGGTATTAAAATGTCAGTGTTCTCCTGTCAAAGAGCACGAATGACAGACCATGGTTGTTGGCCTTGTAGGAGAACAAAACAACGAAAATGAGATAAAATGAAGATGTTTCATTTAGTTTCTCTGTTCATACCACATAACATGCTAAAAGAGAATACTAAGAGCAAATGAGGTAATTTTTGATTGTTTATCTTCAGTTCCAGGCATCACTAATGCTAGAAGCTGGTTTTCTCATGCTACAAGTGTTTCCTCTCACTAGTGAAAAACATTTACAGAACATCTACTATAGTTTAACAAGGGCAAAGCTCAAACAAGATTATTTATAAGAGCGCCTGAGGTCATCTAATTCTAGGTTGTACACATGCATAAGATGTAGGGGATGAATTCCACTAGCATGTGACTATTCCACTAGCATGTGACTCTTTTTTTTTAAACAAACAAACAAACAAAGTTCCCAAATGTGGATGCAGATGTTTTACCTGGGCACCGAACTTGACGGACACTATCTGTCTTCCAAGACGCTGTCTGGAAATGCTTACACGTTTCTTCTTTCTCATTTTATATACTGTCTTTGGCTGTGCAGAGGTATACTTGGGAGGATTTCTGACCTGCTCAGTATTTAGCAGTCTAAAAAGTTATACATTCATCCCACAGCGAGCTTGAATTTCTTGGCTTTCTCCACTGAGTTGGAGAGTTGAGTTGGAGAAGGAGAAAGTAAATGTAGTTTATGTTGTCTTAATGAAAGCCCTCTTTATAACGGAGGGAGCACTGGCGACAGTGGAATTGTTTCTCTAGGCTTGTGTGAACTGGCCACTTGGGCAACATCCGCGCTACACACCATGGCCCGTCTGCAGATAAGGTTTCCAGCAAAACGGCCCCTCTGTATTGCTGTGGTCATGTGTGTGGGACACAGACGAAGGCGCTGCGCAGCTTTTTCTGATCACACCCCTCAGCAGTGAGGCAATATGTTAGTAATAGGATCAGGGGATTGTAGCATGAGCCTTGATGGACTGACTGCGTTCAAAGTTTTTGGGCTGTTTTTAATATTGTCCTTAACAGGAAGTGGATTTGTACTAGCTGGAGTTAAAATGGAGTCCCAGACCTAACCCCTGCCTGAAGTAAAGTACCTCCAAACCTGGGCCAGAGATTTCTGTGTAAATGTCGTCTGGGTTAAGACAGTATAAAGGTGTCCTTCAGTACCAGCAGTAGGTGCCCGGTCTCTTGATTTTTCTAGGTGAAATTGTATTCGGAAGCTGAAATTTGTCCCTATCAACTGATTTTTTTTGAGTGTCTGAGTCCCATGATTACCTTTGAACATTCATTTCTTACTGTTTTGCTGTAGCATTCATACAGTGATGGTTTAAGTCTTGTCTATTTGCGGAATAATTCTCACAAGTGAGAACAATGAAAAAGAGATATTGACTGAACTTCAAATCCCAGTGTCCCTGAAAGTAGTCAAAACTGGTGCAGTGCTCCTCCTTTTTCTTCCTCATCTGCCAACATCTCCAAATTTGTAATCTCCTCTTTTTTGTCTCTGGAACCCTTTCGGATTCAATTTACCTCAAGCCAAGTGCAAGCTTGGACTGTTATGTGGAGTTAGGGCCGCAAGAGATCTGATGGGACTCCTGGCTACCTTGCTCCTTCCATCTTCTACCACTTTATAAGTGTTAAATTAAGTCCAGTGTTCAGTGCTGGGCCTTGTTGACTGTTGACAGAAGAGGAGTTATGGAAATTCAGTACAGATTGTCTTCAAACAATGTAATATGTTTAATAAAAGCCCTGGGGATCAAGCTGAGCAAATTTGCACAGTGAAACGCTTTCTTTATGCTCACTCTCCCCACCCTACTTCATCCTCCTCTTTTCTGCTTCACCAGCTAATCTGCAGAAGTTCATGTTGGCTTTCAAGTTTGCTGAGATTGTAAGGAGCAGCCTCTTGGAAGAAGGGATCAGAGAAAGATTAGCTCTGCTGGAACTTCACGGTTACAATTTCAGTAGTGTGATTTAGCCTTCTCCTTTAGAATGATAGTCATTAGGGTTCAACAAACGTCATGGTCAACAGTCCAAGAGAGAGACTACTTTGTAGTTCAAAACAAAATCATATCTTTAGGGCTGGGTAACGTGTCCAAAGTTGAAATAGCATAATAATTAAAATTAACGATAAGAATGTAATGATCTTTATTCTGTAGGAAAACTCGTTTGCACAAAACGAAGTTCTGCCTATATTAAAGCCAAAGTTTGATGCAGGGGAGAAAAAGCCAGTGGCCTGGCAATATGTCACCACATGTAGTTCAAATAAGAGACTTTTTTTTTTTTAATTTAAGCTGAATATATTTGTGTGTGAACAGTTACAGAAAAACTTTGGTGGACTTAGTTGATCAGAGAACTCTTATTTCTAAAAGAATATTTGTTTATTGTTTCTCTAATGCATTTACCCCTTGAGCCATCTTCAGTCAGTGGTTGGATAAGATAATACTTGGACAGGTCTGCCATTTAATCCCCAGAGCTTCCTGAAGTGTCTTTTGCCAGTGCTAAGGAGAAAAATACTACTCTTCCATGCTGTATCTTTTTTTTGGTAAGGAGGTAGCTCTCATTGCCTGGCCTATGGTAGCTCAGAATCAGAACAGTCTCTGAATGTACAGCTCCTTCTCCAGGTCATAGAAAGAAGATATGCTATGGAAGTGAGTTTAGCAAATCTGGTTCACTTCATGCAGCACTGGACCAGGATTGCCTGAGCACAGCTGAGCACGTCCCCACAGAGGGAGAGCCAGAGAGCGCTGTAAGGAGTCGCTCTCTAAACGGTCTGACCATCCCATGGGATTCAAAACCAGCGTCTGAGCAGCTTGCTTAGCTCTTCAAGCTGAGCCTCAAATCAATCACATCTGCTGCCACAAAGCAAATGCAAAAACCCAATCCAGCTACAAAATCTGATTCTTGATTTAAAACTAACCTAGAATTAAAGCTTATTTCTGTCTCTGTGTTCTTACATATGTTCCCAGTGGGAACTGATGAGCAGAACATGCATGGCATTCCGTAAATAAGGCAAGTGTTTGGGGATTTTTCTTTCTTTGCTTTCCCGCTTGCTTTCCCCCTTTGCTTACTCATTCGCTGCAGGCATCACACTGGAATGTTGCTCCCTGCCTGCCTCCATGTAAGTCTTTGAAAATTCAGGAGTAGAAGCAATTGTGGATGAAAGTCAGTGTTTCACCAGCACTACCAAATTCTGAGCTGGGCCTGCAACAGTTTCTTGGAGCACAAACCTACTCCCTCTTTCTGAACACAGGGTGAGAGGATTTACAACTTGAGTTAACTGCATAGGTATTACAGAATTTCTCTTTGATGGTAGCCTCTAATTAGTTTCCTGAATCGCACAAAAAGAATGTGGTATGTTTAATTCAGTGGATCTGCGTAAATGCAGCGTCTCGTCTTCTTTGTAACTCTGCTGAAACGCATTCCCTTCTGAACTCAGCACGTTTCAGTATGATCTGCTTAAAAGTTAGTTCTTTGATCTTTTCAGAGCATTTTTAGTTATAGGAACTGGGCTTATTCTATGCACTTTTATATGAGATATACAGACTTTGTGTAGGAGATTGTGTCCAAAATTTGACCTGCATCTATGAGCATAATAGTCTCTTGCATTTTTCCTGCTTCTTCTAACCAAATGTTTCAGTTCCTTTCAGACAGTGGCCATTTCAGCCTTACAAGGGGTAGATAATAGCCTGGTACACTGAAGCACAACGTAAGTAGCTTGCTAATGTCCCAAAGGAAGCTTGGAGAAGAAGTGTTTTTTTCCTCCCAGTCTTGTGACATGAACACAAGATCATCTCGTTGCCCGTGTTACTGTAAGAGTCTGTCCTAAAGGTTCAGCATAACTCTTTGCAGGCAAAGGCAAAGCTTTCTTGAGACAAACTTTCATTGTCTTAATGAAATACTTCATTATACTGGCTAGGCCCTTTCTTTCCCCTCCCCGGTACAGTAGCTTCACTGGGCAAAGAATTTGATTTGTGAAATACAGACTTCAAAACTTAGGGAGGCAGCTGAGGGGGGAGTACAAGAGAGGCATGTACGAATCAGGAGCAGCATGCTGATGATGAACAAGAACGGCAATGTGTTGTTTCTTCTGGTACATGTGAAAAGAGTAGGTGGTAAGCTTTAAAAAAAAAAAGTTTTCCTTATCCCATACTGCTTAAATAGGGAAACTCAGTGCCACAGGATGTTGTGAATGCTGATTTGATTGGGTTCAGAAAGCAATTAGATTGATGGCGGAAAAATCTGTCAAGAAGAGATAAACCCTTTAGTGTCCTAAAGAAGTCCCTAAATGGCAGAGTGTTGGCAGCTGTGAGGGGGGTATGATTTGGACAAAGTCATTGAAAGCTTTGTGTGTTTTTATACTCTTCCCTAGACATCTGCCACTAGCTGTTGTCTCTATTGATTTCTCCTTTCATGATCAGGCATCGTCCTGATACTGAAAAAAACCAGAACAAAACAAAAAGCAACCCTGAAGATCTCCTTGGCAAAGGCAGGGGAGGAGGGGGCTAAAGGAAAAGAAAAATACCAAGAACCCAAGTGAATTCTAGGGGACGGTTTCCATGGGAGGGTATGAACAAGTCAACCGCTACCACTAACTGTGTGGTTGGGTTTTCTTCCTCTGGAAACATCACGAGGCTCAGCACACCTGGAATATAAAGGATGAGCCTCGCCCTGAAGAGCAAAGCCCCTTCTTCATGCCACATTAGATAGACCTTTGGTTTTTCCAAGGGAGGCCACTCTTCTGTTATGGACTGGTATAAGCCCAAGGAAAGCTAGAAAAGCCACAAACTGCTTTGAATGGGAGGGGAGTTTTGTGTGTCTAAGTCTCATGACCTTTCACCCCTCCAGTTGGTTAGACTGTAGTCAGAGGGGTATTAAAACCCAAAGCAAGTTGAGGTGTTTCTGATTTTCTCTGAAGAGTATCTGGAACGAAATGCATGTGAAGTGACTTCAAAAATGCTGGTGTCTCCAGCCTGTACCTGCTGGCTGGAGTGGGATGATGCGAGCAACCCACGCTGCGCAGAGCAGCAGCTCCTGGGCTGCACTCTCAGGACCTGAAGAAGCAATCGATCTGAAATTTGGCTGCCTGCACTTTAACCTTGGATTCTGGCAGATTTATGTAACGCAGAGCATAATGACAAGACACATGCTGCACAACGTAGGCACTTTTGAAAATGGCTGGAAAGGTTAAAACAGAATGAAATTAAACTCCTCATGTCCTTTTTGAGAGAAGCTGAAGTGAGATGAATACAGTGCTGTGCATAACTGATTATGACCTGTAATAAATGAAAAATATTAACTGGTTCTTATATGCAGTATTAAATGCAGGTTCGGAGGCTTCTCTGGGATTTCCTACTTAGTAGAATAAAGAAAGTGGGGAGCAGAGGATCGTAACTTCATTCATACCTAACTCTTAAACAATTGCAAATGAAAAAAAGATATTTGCCCGGTTGGTGATGATGTGTTTGGAATGTTTTATTTTTCACCCTGCTGTATCAGCATTTATCCCACTATTTGCCTTTCATGCAGAAAATTAATTTCTAATTGTTGTCTGAAAGATATCAGAATATATATAGGGGAAGAGCTGTAAAAGTATAGCTATGCTATAGTAAGCAATGTGAGTGTATTGGCCAGATGACATGGACGTATTTATAAAATATCTAATACTCAAGCAGATTTAAGAATAGGTATTGATGACAGGGCATTCATTTCAATAACCAACTTAGTTTCTGCTAAAAGAAACGTAACTTCTGTTTCATAGTATACAGTATAGGGGTCATCCTGCAGCTTAAAAAACAAAGTAAACATCTAGATCAGCCATTGAAAGATACTGACGAAAGATATTTTGTGTGCCCTGAGCTTGGCTCTTGATTGTTGTCGGCCTGGCCTAGACATGTCTTCAGCTTTGTACAAGCTGTGGTAGCGTCAGAAGATCCTTCTGAGGATATCGCTTTATGTTTGCCTTTTATGGTGATGAGGTAGGATCTATCTGGGAAGCAGCCTACCTTTGCTTTCCTTTACAGTTACAATTTAATCCAAACATCACAAGAAAATCAGACCTCTGGCTCTTCCAGTGATGTAGTTGCATTGGTTTCCTCAATGTGGTGGTTCTAGTAGAACATCTGCACGCTGCTGTTGTAGGTAATTTATGGCTGAAGTAAACGTGAACGTCTCAAGTGTCCTGGCCTCTCCCGATGTGTTGGTAGGTAGTAGTCCTTGTCTTCTTCCCCAGCCTTGCACCATCTGCAGGAGAAAACGTGAGTGGATGAGAAAAGCTTGTTGGGAAGGAGGGGAGCTTTTTGTTTTTGTGGTTTCCCCATCAGTAAGTCATAGAGCGAATACTAGAGGGTAGTAGAGGATGTGTTTAGTTGCTTGATACTGCCCCCAGAAGCCCTGTGATGACTGTATTAAGTGCTCTGAACTAAAATTTATGTCCTTGAGCTCTCATTTAGAAAGAACAGCGGAGTGTGAAGCCTATTAAACTTCATCTCTTCCCTATTTATAATTATCTGTTCCTACCTTGAAACCTGGACTACTGCTCTCTTTTGGCTGAAGTACAGAGGATGACTTCCTTCTGTATGTGTTGATGTGAAAGCAGTCTCAAAACAAAGTTACAATAGGAACAAATTTTTGTGTGATGAGTATAGGCTTCTTGCTGCATGCTTTTTGCTGGTACCGTAATTCAGTGTCATCTTGCTCGTGGCTCCGAAGCATTTTCAAAAGCTGCGATAGCCTCAATGTAATCAGTATTGCAGTCGTGCCCTTTCTAGTGTTACTGAACACGTGATCATCTTTTTTTCCACAAAAAACTTGGCATCTTCTCTGCTTCCCCTTTTAGCAAAGCACCAAATCTCCTGACGGCTTCCTGCCTTTGTACTCTCCTATATGCTGTGCAGACAATTCCTGTGTAACCTGAAGAGACTATTATTAAATGCTTGACAGAGAAGCTTGAAATGTTGATGTTACATGCCTGAGGACTGAAAATATTGGCACCTGCTGTGATTCTCCAGTTCTGAACGCTGATTTTTTTTTTCCTACTTTCTCACAACAGCGCAATCAATTTCCCTTCCTGCGGAGACATTGTGAGGAGTGCTCAGTGCGTTTCCTCCTGTTGTTGTGCTAAAACGAAGGTTTTCCCAAGGACAAGCACATTCTCAGACTGAGACTTTGTGAGCTCGTGCCTGTTCTTAAAGTTCATGTCGCCTGTGACTCATGTTATATTTTGGAAACCAACTGTTTCCCCTGCTCTTCGAGTGAGAATCCCCCTCTGTAACTGGCAGCATGTTGTATTTTGGCACAGTATGAATGAGTTTCTGGAATTGTCTGTACAAAGTTGTGTATGTCTAACTACAACATTTGGTTGTTACTGTCAGCTCATGAACGTGACTAGTGGTGGTCAGACTTACTGGAATGAAACAAATGTTGGTATCGCCTGGATTGTGCCCCTGTGGGGGTGCTAACATGTCGTCATTTAGAACTTGAATATGCTTCTCTGTCCTTGCTAAGCTGAAGTCAGCAGCGCTGAAAAGTAGCAGCATCCTCTGCATTGGATCTCGGAGAGAAACTGCTGATGGCAGGTGTTGAAGGGTGTTCCCCATGAGACAGAAGGTACCTTTGTCCTGTTTTGTAGCATAATGTTGCCTTTTACTAGGCCCTGTCTGCAGTGGCCTGGTACCTTCCAGTGCTCTTTTCTCTGGTGATGTGAAGGGATGGAAATCACCCAGAAGAGCTGTATGTGCTCTGCTTTGCTGCTTAACACGTGGCACTAGGCTTTCTGCTAACGAATGGTGCCAGTGCTGGCCTCAGGGAAGAGGAAGAAAAGCTGAAGTGTTCTTGTCAGGACAAATCTGTGGTCTCAGGAGTCTTATGTTTGCGTAATCTCATCTTCCCCCGGTATGAATTAAAGTCAGGAAGAGCAGCCTCCCTGCCCCAGAGAACTGATGTGTTTGCACAGTGTGTGTCATGCTTGTTTCTGAAGTGCCTTGAGTGCTCCTGTGCTGATCCCTGTATTCCAGAGGTCTCTACAGAACTAAGCATTTTGGGATACCTGCAGTGTGCTGGTGACTCAGTTACAATTACATGGAATCATCTGTGGGCACAAAGGCCAAAAGAGCAGATTCATAGTAATCAAAGTGATGTGAGAACATAAAGGTAAAACCAAGCAAGTACGCATAGATCTGAGCTTCCAGAAACCTGATGAATTCGCATATAAAGCTTGCTGTAGTGAGTCTTTGTTATGCATCCTTGCAAAACTTAAAAGTGCTTAGGTTGACATTCTGCATCCTTGAAGTATAACTAAAATGCCTGTACTGTATGTGCTGGTCATAGTTTTATAAACTTCTCCAACTGCACTTTTCCAATATTTGTTTCCTTTTTCAATATCTAAATGCCTCAGCAAACGTTGTTTAGCTGTTGCATTTTGAGTGGCTCCCAGGAACTGGTATGTTCTTCGTACAGATGGCACTGTGGAATCAGATTCAAAAGATTAGGGTTCCCAGCCCTGCTTGTAGGGTGTCTGTTTGCAAGGCCATTTGCGAAACTGCTTTGGTTATAGTTTCACTGTCTGTAAAATGGAGTGATGATGGTTACTCCGTTTGTAAAAAGGGGGAAAATCTCCAGATGAGAGTTGGCAGTACTGCTGTTATATTTTGATCCTCAGCCTGGTGCTGAAACCCTTTGTTACCTTGCTCAGTTCACGTAAGGCCTACTTCAGCTCCCCTGGCAGTAGAATGACAGTCCCACTGGATAGCCCAGGGATGTTGGAAGAATCTTGAATGTAAGTGAAACTTCTTGTATTTGAAAAAGCAGGTATAAGTGGTATGTACGTCAGTGACAGAAGCCTAGATTTTCTACAAGCGTTTTTCATGTGCTTTTAGCTAGTTTAAAAGTTTAATCTTAGTCTTTACTCTGTTTTTAAAAGAATTACTACAAACACAAGCTAGTTCCTTTTATCTAATAAGAAGCAGATTAGTAAAGTTTTGAATGAAAGGCAAGACCACATGTCTCAGAAATCCGCTAATTGATCTTGAAGTAGTTTAGCTTTCCCAGAACTATAGACATGTTCCTCGTTTTGGAAATGTTATCATTTTGAACGTCTTCTATCTCCCTAACTTTGTTACAGAATTCTCAGTCTGTCAAAAAGAAAATGACTATCCAGATTCCTCAAGCTTGGAAAAAAGTCATTAAATAGATCAGGCAAAGAGGAAATAGCATGTCTACTAAATCAAAGATGTTTTATACAAACCATGATGGGTCATGCCGAGAACAGTCTAGCTTGTTGAGGTTAGCAATGTTTCTCTCCCTGAAAATTAGCCAAGAATTTAGCTCTTTCCATAACTTTCTGATCCACCTACGCATCAGAGTTCAACTTCTACAACTAGCATGGTACAAATCCACTGTTTTTCTGACTAGACAGTATTTAATGCTTATTTGATTCCAACATAATTAAGAATAGAATTTAGCCTGTAATTTTACTCAGCTTATTAGTAACTTTTATATTCCTTTGTGCAGGATATGTCTTATGCAGAGCATAGCATTTCAACATACCTTTGCAGTGTTGTCACCCACCAAAACGTGGGTAGGAAGACAGCCAGCAGATGCAAATGAAATTCTGTAAGTCTTTGCAGCTATTTGCTTGACAAAGTAGTGCATTTCCTGAAGATACAGACTGTTTTGCTTTTCATTTGGAAAAAGACCTAGTGAAAACTGGGAGTTGACCCTGAACAAAAGTTGGAATTTCCTCTTCACAGCTCAAATACTCTAAGTAGCAAAGTACAGTGTGATTTCCCAGGTGAATCTATCTGCGTGGCTGAAGACATCTTCCAGAGGGCCCATTTGTAGGTTGCTGTCAGGTATCCTGTCAAAGGCTGTTGTCTCGGTGAAAACCTTGTTATTTCATTGTAAACTCTTAGATCTCCTAGTGCTCTTTGTATTGATTAGCTAATGAATGGATATAGTCTGATGTTCCAACAGCTTGCGTCCCCGGTACTCCTTGGCATAGGGGCAGTACCTTTACGGAATTATGGCAAGCTATGGCGAGCTATCTAGGAGTTGGAAGTTTCCTACATGCGACCCCCACACCCACTCAGTGCTCTGTTTTAACATTGCAGTTTGTGGGTATAGTGTTGTTCAGCTTTCTTTTGATCCCTTTCTGATATTTGAGGCTTCTTCCACTCCAGATGCTACTGTTAGCTGCTCGTAGTAGCAAAACCACAGGCACTTCCTTAAGCGTGAGCCAGGGGTCAAGGATCATCATCATGCTAGGATTTGGCCTGTCTGGTGTAGGAATTGTGGGCAAGGTATATAGTGACAGTGAGCAACAAGTGCACTTGTTGAACTTTTCTTGGAATCATTTGAGAAGTGATTGATCTAAACACCCAAATTCCCAATCCAAACGATCCATTTTCTCTTAACAGAAGTAGTATGAAGTAGAATAAGTAAACTTGTTGTATTTAAGTCTTTTTCAGAGATATTTCATTGAAAAGGCTAGCATACCTAATGACTAATTTCATTGCAACTTACAGCTTGTTGGAGAGATTAAAAGGGAGAGATGTGAAAAGGATCTAGCCATCCAGGGAAAGGAAAAAAAAGCGGTTATATAAGCTTGAGTTTTGGCAATGGGGATTTGAAGGAGGGCCTAGTTTTGGAAATGTCACAGAAAGCGTTTATCCTTGAGAAAGCTTTTGAAAAGATGCCAGCCTAGGTGGGTAGGGGAAGGTCAGAAGTGGCAGGAGGACTTAGATTTCAGTCGTAAGAGCAGATAGGACTTTGAAGTGGCAGTGTTCAAGGACTGTGGGAAGTAGGGAAGGAACTGGATGGTCTCCTGAAAGGACAACCGGCACTGTGCGAGAAGACCTGGGGCAGTCGGTTAAAAGACTCGCAGGATGGGAGGGCCTAGAGAATGAATATTTTGTTGCGTTCGTAACAGCAAGAGTTGATAAAGGGGATGGTAATTAGGAAATGACCATTGTATGTAGGAAAGAAGATTCCACTGGCAATTTTTTGAATGTTTTTATTTTTAAGGAAACCATTTCCCATGCCTTTTAAATGCTGACTAATTGATTTTAGACATCACAGAGGTAGCTGTTACATCAAGCCTTAAATGGCTAAACCAATTACAAAAAAGGAAAATTAGCATACTTCAGTACATTTGGTCCTCCTGTCAGCAGATAGGAGCAACTTGCTGAGGCTAGTACAGCTCTTCCAGGCTAATGCAGTGCAAAGAGATACAAAGAAAAAAGATTCTTGTCACTGCATGAGTCAGTACCAATCAGTTATGCAAGAGCAGGAGGTCTAATCCGGGTTAATGTATTACAAACAAAAGATTCAGTAAGCAGTGGCATGCCTGTGCTGAGGAGCCCAAGATGAAACCACAGACACACACCTACAGTCAGATAGAAGAGGTTGATACTTTCATTTGCTTTTACAAAGTAAGATTATATTGGTGAGATTATTTGGGAGCTAATCTTTGCTGAAGTGGAGAAGATGATTTAGGAGACTATTTGTCCTGCCCTAGCGTTCCTAAACATAAAACTGAGCAAATCAACGTTTTAGGGCTTTACTTTAGGGTGGTTTTGCATGTGGACATCTCCTCCCCTCTTGCTGTAATGTTTCTTTGACAGAAGGTGGTGGCAGGTTCATGACTTAAGAATCAGTGTATTATCTGAAGCTGGAAAATAGTATGCATTTCTTTGTATATGCAGAATATACAGGTCAGCATTGCTTGGTGCAAGACAGAAACACATGTTTCAGGAGAACAAGAAGATTCTTTGACTGACTGCAGCAGCAGCTCACATGATGGTGTAATTATCTAGCAACAAAGGGCAGCTCCTTGCACCTGACTTTATCTAGGTAAAAGTTAGGTGTCTATTCAGTACCAGGTGTCTAGGTTACTCTGCAATCATTGCGCAAAGATAGGTACGTCCAAAAGTGATTAATCTGAAACTATTAAACATCTAACGTAAGTCACTGTCCAAAGGTTCCTTTGTCCATTGACTGTGCTAGGTACACAGACAGCTAGTATAGACAAGGTGGCTGAAGCCAGCTGAGATGAATTCCCCCTTCCGTCATGGTTATCCTTCAACACACAGCTTCTGGAAGATCTCCTTCATGCTCAGCAGGTTGCTATCACTGTGTGCTTGGCTGTTGGTGCTGCCATATGTACTGGAAAGTCAGTCAGGGACTCTGTGCTAGTGGGGATGTCCCTTCCGCTACCATTTCATTGCCATCTCCTTCTTGCCCAACCGTTATTGGAAGAGATGAAATGCTAGGCTTGCTGCTTCCTAGCAATGAGGTTTACAGGTGTGGACTCTTCAAAAAAGCAAGATATCAGACTGGGACACAGCCGTAGTCTCAATTGTAAAGGATACGTGGAATTGTCTTTGATTTGGCCGCTGAGTATTGGTTGAAGTAGTCTGAATAAGTGGAAAGAGTAGATGTATACAAAAAGTGCAAAACGAAGAGATTATCGCTGGTAAGATAGAATTTTTCAAAGAATCTATTTAGTAACAGTTATTCATCTAGTTTGGGGAGAATTTTCTCTTGGGTTTGTCCACGTGCAGAACACATGGATAGGGGTCGAATTTTTGGCAGAAAGAGGTGCAAGAAGTTTGGGCTCCTTTTGTACCCCTCCATACAGGTTTAGTTTTGGGGCTTTCATTTGGTGTTTTTTTTTTTTTTTTCCCAGAACTTGTCTTACATCTTGATATGCTTTAATTTACCCTGGTTTGGATGCAGCAGACCTGTTTTTCAGCGGGAATTTTCAAATGACTCATACTTCCACTGCTGTCCCAGCACAGCGCTGCTTTGTGCTTTGTGCAGAGTTGAGCATCAAATTGCCTGTGCACGCTCCTCTGCGGGGCCACCTGGGCAGATATTGCCCCCCTGTTTTGGATGTAGCATGTGTCCAGGTGTACGCTCCTACAATTCCAACTTGTAACAAATTCATATTCATGCAGTCCCTTAAATCAGCTCACTCCTGTAAACCTGTCAAGAGGTCCTGAACCTTTTTGCCCTTCTAGGGAGAAGGCCATATTCAGCCACCTCTTAAAAAGAGTTGGGAGGCAAATACTTGCAAACAGCTAGCATAGAAAACACAGAAGAAATGGTAGTAAATATAAAGACTAGGTCTCCAATTAACTCTGCTAACATTAGCAGTTCCCGCAGGAGAGGGAGACCACAGTAGGATTTCTGTATGTGGAATGATCTGGATGGTGTCTGCCAACTACTTTCCCTGGAGAATAAGAGGTTTCTTGCTGCTGTTAGCCCCTTGACATGCCCAGCATCAAACCGGGACTTGGGCTGCCCAAGATGAAGCCTCACAGTACAAGGAAGGGGTTAACCAGTAAATGTTGCCCACGCGGTATCATACGACTGTGCCGTCTGTATGAAATAAACCACTTGGTCTTGGATATTGCCCTGAGGGCTGCTGTTTTAGCAGATGACTCTCACGGAAATACAGAGCTTGTACACAGCCCCTTCTAATTCATACAGCACTGCCTTTTCTTCCTGATGACTGCCAGGATCCTGGTGCTCAGCCTTATTTCCTCCTTGCAGTCCCCCAGCTGTTTAGAAATGGTGTCAGCTCACTAAAATAGCATGACTTCTGGGATACCCAGTAAGGGCTGCTGGTCCTTGCCACCAGCTGGTTCTGGTAGGTGTTGCACAGTGCATTTTGGTCATCTGGGTTCCAGTGCAGGAACTCTGCGTGCTGCAGTATCTGCCCAGAATGTCATGCAGTTATTCAGGAAAAAAGGTACAGTGCTATGTAAGGACTTTTATGGGAGAAAACCAATCAAGTGTAAACAAAGTGGCTGGGTGCATTCCTTTGCTATAGTTGTACCGATTAGGACAGAAAAGCTTTCCCGTGTAGACATGTCTTTGCTTTTCTCCTTCCTGATGTTAAATGAAAATCCATGTAGCTTGTTTTTCTTGGAAGTTTTTTCTTCTCCTGGGTTTCAGAGAGGGCCCCCTCTTCCTCACTTTGGAATAATCATCAAATTGCACTGGTCCCTGTAGTGGGCAGCAGCTTTCCTCCCTGTGCTACACTCTAATTCAGCCTGTTGCAAACAAGGGCAGAACAGGGTCCTTGAAGGCCAGAACTTGTCTTTCATAATTACGATTTTCCTGAGCACTTCACAGTTGTCCACAGATACTCTTTAAAGCTCTTCATTTGAAAATACAAAAGGTTTCTTAATAAGAAAAACTGTTTGTCTGGTTATTTCTTCCATACCACAAAGTGCTAGTCTTTACGCAAGCTCTGAACTCTGAGCACTGTACAAGGTAAAAGTCCCTCATGTGTTAGAGAAGTTTGCTAACCAGTGCAAAGACAATGTTGGAACAGGATGTTACCTTTCAGTTTCCCATATGTTACATGTAAACTTTGGGTTGATAGTTATTTGCATCTGTTGCTGAGTTGATATTTAAGTTTCTGCTTAGGTTTCTCCATCCTTGTTTAAAGATATATTTGTTTCAGATTAAACAGTTCTTTAAGCTGTTCTTACTGAGACACCATGTTCTTATGTTTCATTCATGGTGCAGTAAGAAATACATTGCTATTGCACTGTTTTTCTGGGAAGCTGCTTTACTTAAGAAAACTCAAAAGAAAACAAAAGTAACCAAGCCTCTGGAGGAGCCTTTTGACCTCTCAGGATAGAGGTGGGCCCGTGTTCTGCTAAGTTAGATCGGGACCCACAAAATGTCAAAGACTGGAGACGCTCATCCACAGGGTTTGCTGTCAGCCTTGCTCTGTAGTACAGTGTCAGTGATTTCCTTCTCTTATTATTCAGTGTTATCCAAAGATATTGCTGTGTTTTATAGATCTGCATTTAACCTCTTGCAATTCAGTGTTTGCTCATGTATGTGTGAGCTAGTGAAGTAGAAAGGCTAGGCAGTTATCTACATTTCTCCCGTAGTCTGTGGCGTGGTCTGAAATGGAAGCAGAAAGCCATGTTGCTCCCAGCCTCTAAGTGGAGCACGGCTGCTGCAGGCTTGCTGGTACACTGCGCAGGCTTATTCTGGGCATGGCTGATACTGTCAGAACCCCTTCCAGCATGTCACTGAAAAGCCTCTCTGCCTTGGAGCAAGTTTTATCACTTTATTCCCCACTCCTTGTAGGCTGCTGCTTTGTCTCTGGCCTGGCAAGTTTAGATTGAAAGTGATATTTACCAAAACCATGACCTACACATTCTGTAGTCTCTCCCAGGATTTAGCTTACAAAAGCTCATTAAACTGATCTGGTTAAGGGCCATCAACCCTCTTAGATCAGAGAGCTATACAGAGCTTTCATTGACTCTCTACTCTTGTGGGTACTCTGCTGTGAGTATACTCACCAGTGGTGAGGTGGGTTTTCTTTTTCCTTTTTTTTTTTTTGTTAGACAATGTACTTTGCATAAGGCACTGAGAGTCTGGCTCTTCAGCCAACAGCAAGTAACTCGAGTCAATAGAGTTACCTGTGGGTAAAATCAGTGAGGAATTCAGCCTTGGGCCTTCAAGGCTCACCTTGGATTCTGGGAGTGATTAGCATCCCACTGGGTGAAGCAAACTGTTCCTTTGCTGTGAAATAAAAATTTCTTGTGTGCATGTTCTAGTGGTGAGGAACCTTGGTGCTAGATTGTCTGCTCAAGCACACGAGAGGCCTGATGCTAGTACAGTTCCTTCAGATTCCAACACTGTAATGTATAGCAGTATATTTGCAATATATTTTGGGACTCTCTGGCCGTTTTCAAGCTGAGCATGTTCATACAGGGACCGTTTGTTCCTCTCACTCGCTGTCTAGGCCAGTGGGATGCAATCTAGCATCCCACTAGCTTCTCTTGTGGAGGTGTGTAGCTTGCAGACAGCAATTATTAGCTTGGAAATTGTTTTGAACTAGTCTAAGTAGTTTCTAGCTCAGGATTCAGGCAGAGGAAGCATGAAATAAGCTATGTCAGACCACTTCTCCTGCATTTCTGAGAAAGTACACATATTTAGGCACTAGCTTCTGGTGCTGATGCTTACTAGTCATTTTGTGTACTAAAGTAGGCCACGTTGATAATTAAAGTTTTAAGTTCAGAGACTTGTTGCTTCAGAGTTGTGCTTCTAACCATCAATTCTGTATCCAGCGTATGGGCCAGTTTGTGAAACAGCAGATACAAGCTACTGTCTAGAGACAATTAAGGTGGCTTTAATAGGGATTCAGGTATTCACACCAAACCTTATTTTTGCCTTTTAATATGCAACACACCCAAGAAGCAGATTTAGCATTGCCTTTCTTCTGGAAGTCTCTTTGGAGTTTCACCTATATCATTGCTTTTAATTCCAGTGTACTGGGTAGGACGCTTTTGGGGTAAAAAGGCAGATCAAGGCTTCTTTGATCTTGCCAAATAATCCCTGTCATTTCCTCCTTGGTGAAGAAACTGGCTTTTATTCTTCATGTAATGCGCTATCTGTAAACTGGAAACATTCCAATCTGTAAAATGTTTCCCCAAACTTTGATACAACTTAATTGTTGTAAAGAATAATTCCTACAGTTTCAACAGAAGCAGTTCTAGCAGTTTTTCTTCAACCTTCCTCTCTACACATGAAACAATTTTACCAAAGATTGTTCTTTATACAGAGTCTAAAAAGCACCAAAAGGTTTATTTCCTTTTACTGGAGAGTTGGTCCGTTTACCACCACCCCCCACCCACTTTTTGTCAGGTATGTCAGAGTGCCTCATTAGGAGCCTTTCCCTGTGCCGCCACTAAGAAACCTGGTAAACTCAGTGGAGGAGGATGAAGTAGAAATTGTAAATATTCCACTTTCTTGGATACTCCTGATAAACTGCAGGAAATAGGCTCTAATTAACACTGCCAAAATGCTCTGCTTTTTCAAGCACCTAACATCACATATTGTAAAATTTTGGGAGTAGGAGGGGAGAGGCATGCTTGTACTCTACAGCTTCCAGTCTCTTGCATTTGCAAGGTGGTGGGGGTCACCCTTCTTATCCTTAACCCAATTTTGGGGTTATTTGACAATTAGCATGTGTCTCCCAGTCTTTCCTCTGATCTGTCTCCTGAATGAGATAATCTTTCACCTCTTAACTTCTTGCATTTCCGTGGACTTGCTTTATCGGGTTGTGTCAATGAACATGTTTCACTACCAGCCTGTTCTAACTCAAGGCATGTCTGTAGCTGTTCTGATCTGCTTCCATATACCCGTGAGGCTTAGTCGCAGCAAGTAAGCTGAATGCTTGTTTGCAAAACTCACCTCTTTAAAAGTAAGTGCCAAAGAGATGAGGTGAATTCCTTTCTTGGGAATCAGAAGGGAACACTCCATTTGCTATAGTGAATGAGCATCGGATGAAAATCTCGATCTACAAAGTAGGGGAGGATAGTGTACAGACCGCAGTTTTATGAAATGGCTATCCCTGAATAATTGTAGAGGTCAGCAAGGGAAGCTGAGGGAAGAACTTCTAGTAGGTTGGCTTCACTTTGACATTCTTCTTTATTTCTTCTTTAGCCTTTATCATCACACTCTCTCATGTAAGCTGAATTTGTCATATGCAAAAACCATAATTAGCACCCATTAATTGCATAGAAATGGCAGGTTCTTGAGAGCTTATTATAAAAGCTTCTTATTTATATTCAGTTGTGAGATTTCCTCACTCACTGCACAGATATTTTAAAATCATCAATTCATTAGAAATAAAGTTTGTTGCTTATGCTTATATTCACTTTTATCATAGATACTGAATGCACAATTCCTCACATTTGAAGCTATATTAAGGTTAGAATCATACCCTCAAAGCTAAGTACGCTCTGCCCTCTTGTGTCGTTGGAATACACCACCAAATGCACCCTAGATAGAGCTGCTTTATCATAAGAATTGGATTATTTTCCCTCCACAGACTTAAGATTAAGATACAAGCACATGAGTATGCAGACATGGGTTAATTTTCAACTTTCAATGAGATGTACAAATCAACGTATGTTGGTACAAAATCCGTTCTGCCAGTATTCCACAAATGTATTCGTTTCTGAGGGGAAGAGAAAACGACTTGATAGTATTTTTAATACAGCTCAGAAGTGCTAGAATAAGCTTCTGACTGAAAACTCTACAAAGTTATGTTTTTATGAAACTTCATTTGAAAAATAAAGTACCAGAGAAAGCAGTGAGGATAGGTTGTTCCAAATTACAGAGACTGGGGCTGCTGTAACCGTAAGTTGTGGGTTGGCTTAGCTTGGCTGACTCCTTGACTTGTCGAGTTTTGACCATAGAAGAAGTGACAGTCCAAAGCTATGGTAAGTTTACAATGATTGAAGAGATTCTGAAGGGCAAAAAACAGTTGTGTAGTGATTTAAATTAAGATACCTTCGAGATAAAGTTCAGCTTTATGCTAAAATAGGAATCTGCCAACTTCTGTATTTGATTAGTTATTTTTGGGGTTGAAAGTGAACTTGGGAGTTAGGGGTGAGCTGGAAGTTCAGATTTCCTCCCCTTATTGTATTAGGAGAAAAAGATGTTGTACTATCTGTGCATCCTCCCTGTCCCCAAAGGAGCAGAGTGCAGCAGTGCAAACTGGTGGGAGCTATAGTGAAGCACAGTTTCCTGAAAATCTCCATTTGTTTTTAAAGAGGCTTAGGGGTCTTCAAATCACAGAGCCAACTATTCTATTAGAGAGGGGCTTTTCTCAATAAAGTAGGAAGTTTAGAGTTTGATATGGTCTACTGTAAATCTTTCCTGATTGCTTAAGACTTAGCATTTGCTCTAAGAGCCTTTGATGGTGACTGACCTGAGCCAGTCCCGATTTTGACATAGAATGTTTTTCTGCTTATCTTAATGGGTCTTTACAGCAGAGGCCAGCAGTTTTCAGGAGCAGCTTTGCCATTTCTCTGCATACAGCATTATGTGATACAGAGGTAATGCACCCTGTTTCTTCAGAAACAATCCTGGTAGAGCTTCCAGCCACAGAGAGCAAGAGCTCAACATCTCTTCTTACTTAAGCAAGTCCCAAGCATTAAGATTTCCACCTTTTCCTGCAGTCAGAAAACTTTTTCCTCAACCAATACTTAGTCTACGTTTTCTTCCTTCTGCACGTCACATTGCTCCTGTCAGTATCGTTGAATTTCATCCAGAATAATTGGTGCTCCTTGGCACCAAAACCCTGGGTATGAATACTCTTTCCACCTCTCTTTTGTTGTTTAACTGTTATTCATCCTGTAGATTGGCCTTCATTAGTCATGTTTTCTACCTTCATAATAACATCGCTCCATGGGAATGGAGCAGCTCTGTGAGAAAGCTAACCCCAGAGCAAAACATGCTAGACCTGACTGCTCCAAAGCTGCATGGAGGGAGACAACTGCCACCCATCATTCCAGTTACCACCCACAACCTGTTGTTAATGCCTGCTTCTCTTCCGTCTTCAGAGATTCCCTGTTCCTCCTGTGTTTGGAGCAAACATGATCCCAGCTGTGACCTTAATTCAAAGAAAACTGGAGGGATGAAGTGTAGGTAGCAATGGAAGAACAGAAATGGTGATTTAAAAAAAAGAGACCACAGTAGAGAAGAAATGGGGGTGTGAGAAAGAGAAGCTACAGAATGTAAAAGGAAGGAGAGAAGGATCCCGCTATTGGAGCAAAAAATCTTGAAGAAAAGGGAGTCGAATTTAAAGAAAATATAGCAAGTAGACACTGCAAAGTGTATGCCAAGACCTACAATAGAAAATAAGGACAAAGATGGGAAGGAATAGGGGAAAGCGGTGACAGCATTTTGACTCTAAATTTAATGATGTGTTGTTTCTAACAACAAAAACACTGCAGATTCTTTCGGTGCTTGTCTGAAGTGAGAGCTGAAACCTCTCCTGATCTGAATAGTCTTTCCTTGTTGCTGTTGACAGTTCTGGATTTGACATGGTCCACCTGGAATTCTGGCTGCGTTTTCAAAGGCAGCTATAGATAGACTATCAGGTACTTGGAAAAGAAAGAAATATCACTGTCACGCTTACTCTGAATAAAAATAGGGCTTAAAAGCGTAATCTCTCTCTTGCATGATAGCATTCCTTTGATTTATAGAGATATTTGTCCTGCTGATACCTTTGGTTCAATAAGAGCTGAAGGAAGATGGAGTTAATAATTATGTTTATCCAGGGTTAAACTTAACTACATTTTATTTAAACATTATTAAGTGAATTAGCCATGCAGGTTTCTAACAGACAGAAAGACTGGGCTGGAGTTACTCTGCAGTCAGTACATCAAAACTTTCAAAAATCTGGCTAGGTTTTTATTAAAAAATAGATGAAAAATTTAAGCTTTGTAGTAAGAAAATATGAACCTGTAAAAATGGTCCCTTTTTGATGGCTTTCCTCCAAGTTTGCTTCAGTTGTGATTGTAGGCGATCCGTAAACCACTTTTTGTGAGGACAGAACTCAGAACATACAGAGCCATTCTGTTAATAACTGAAGATGTGCTCAGACATGGTCAGACCTAGCTTGGTTTTCTTCCTAGTGAAAGAGAGAGCCTCCTCTCTCCCATCCCCTTTTCAACAAAAATTCTGATTTCTTTTTAAATTTTTCCTATGTTTGGACATAAAATAGAAAAGCAAAAAATAGCAGAGGGAAAAGACATGAGGATTTCAAAAATCAAAGCCAGTTTTCTGCAAACAGAACAACCAGAAATATTTCTTCTGAAATGCAGGTTTGATAACTCAATATATGTACCTAGTGGGAGGGAGAAAGTGCCAAGCTTTACTTTCAGCTCCAAGGTGGAGAGTACAGAAACTGCATTTGTAGAAATCTCTTGAGAACTAAGGGCATTTGTATGTAGGCAAAGATGGAAGGTGAGACAGAATCTTTCCCAAATTTGCTATTTTAGAAAAGAGTCTCTTCTGGTCAGTCACATCTTGAAGCACAGCCCTGAGCTGAGTACTGATGGTATAAAAGTGGCAGCACCTACTCCTCGTGTGAGATCTGAATTGCATTAACTCTGTGTCCTGACACATGCATATAGTCACTTCTGTTAGTGGTTCACATCTAATGCATCTCTTTGGGAGGCATGCTGCAATTGTGGCATCATACCTCAGTTCTCAGACTGCTTCTGTAGAAGTATTCAGTCCTCATTAGGTCTCTGTAATGCAAGTAAGAACTTGTTTTTAAATCAGAGGGTTAGGCTGTAGTGTCAATACAAAGAGTCAGCAGTGGGGCCAGACTGACATCTCCCAGTCTCACCTCTAGACCATCTGTGTTTACTGTTGTCCTTTTTTTGGGGGTGGTTTCCTGTGGTGACTAGTCACTACTGGTTTGAGAAGGAATAGTGACAATGGCTAACAAAGTCTAGTGCCTGAATGGAGCTCAGTCATATCCTGCTAAGGCTGATTACCTTGCCGGGAGGAGAAGGCAATGTTAAATACCACCTCTGCATGTTTGATTATACTTTGTGGATTGTATGATGTAGTTTCTTGCTGACGAAAAGCAGTATAGAGATTGACCTTCAGCCAGAGGTCTGTCGTGGACCTCAGTGCCGAGAAGGTATGCTGAGCCAGCTTCCCCTCTGATAAAAGGAGCTTGATGGTGAGAGAAATCTTCAGAGTGTGTTTGCCACCCCTAGGAAGGAAGAAAGGATCATCAATGACAGCTGGAGAGCTTTTTTAAACTGACAGCTACCTTTAGAAATGCAGCATGTCTAATTAAACTTGGAGCAGCAGCTTTCTAGCTGCAGGCTGTGCAGAGATCTTGGGTTGGGTGAGGGTTGGTTTGTCCTCAAGTCTGGCCATGAGCTAAAAGTTTGTTTTAGAGAATTCAGTGGGTCACAGTTGCTCTCTTGATGGAGAAAAGACCATTGCTTTGCAGTCAAACTCAGCAGGAGTACTTTGAGGTGCTAAGAGTCTCCTTCGCTAACTTTTGTTGATCCAGGTGGTCTTTTCTAAGTAGAAAGTCAAAGAAATTACTGTTTACTCGTTCCTTCATCTTCCCATCCAAGTGTCATATAGTTGGCAGGAACATTGAAACCTCCCCATCTCCGATTCCTGTTTGCATGGGAGAGAAGCGGAGAGAAGTGAGTTGGAATCATACTGCATTTACACTCTGAAGACAGTTATTTGTGAGCCTCGAGCATACGGGTGGGAGAGCTGCCAAGCCAAAGTTGTTCCCAAGTATCTGTAAACTAAATCTAATTCCTTAAATTAATCCAACTAGGGAACTTTTGGTCTGGCAAAGGCTTGTAAATATTACAGTACCTGTCACTTTTGGATGCGGCTCTCTGTTTTCTTAGCAGTGAGCTGAAAACTTTGAAGTCTGGGATGTTTTGTTTTGCTTTTTAGAGGTTGACCTCAAAGCATCAATCTTTCTGCTCCTTTTGGGGTATATGAAAATAGTCTTTTCTCTTTGTAGAAAACTTCTTTTAGCAACAGCATTGTTTAATGGTCAGAGTTCTCAGATATTCTCAGAGCATTCAAGCGTATATTGAGATAGGTATACTAAGATGTAAAGTTTTGCTTCTCTGTTATTTTCAGTGTCTCAGTTTTCCCTTCTGTATGACAGAACAATGCATAAATATACACTTGAAGTGAAAAGCATCTAAATCTAAAGTGGTTTCAGGATGTACAGCTCTCTGTGAGTATATAGATAACTATGCTTGAGTTTTAGTTTACATGTACTTTTCAATGTTTGCATCATTTTCAATGTTTGCAACATAGCCTCAACCTGTTTGGATTCTCTATGCTCTCTGGAATCATAAGGGATGATAATAACAACGATCACATTTTGCTTTTTTTCAAGGCAAGTTCCTGGTTGAGACAAACCTGTAACTTAAGCTTTGCCAGACATACTAGTGGCTTCCACCATTTGTGCTAGTCCCCCATTGCTCCTTGGAGGAAGGTGTCTCAGTATTTCTTTTAGGTGATTTTTGGCTGATATATTCTAAATTACGGTTCTCCACTGCACAGCTAACTTGAGTTATAACTCATTTTTTTGCTCCAAACTTAACCTGGCTGTAGCTAAAACTCTGTGGAGGCAGTACTTTTAAGGCTGTGCTCACTGAGGAATTGATCTGGATGGTTGCTCTTATTTGGGTAATGTTCTTGATTTGGCTTTTTTCACGTGTGCAAATCTTTTGTCTGAAAGTCTTTGGGCTCACCAACTTGTCCCAGGGCTGTGTTTTCTTTGCACTTTAAATTGCGACCCAGCCATCTTGAAAGGTGGACGCTTGTGCTTGGGTACTCTGAGTCCTGCGGGGTTTCCTACCATTTCTGCTGCATTCCTAGAGGAATCAAAGTTCTCCTACAGTAACTAAGAACTGAGTCCTGGAGAAGTTCAGCATACTGAAATCACTGAGGGCTGGCTTTTGACTCCAGCCTTCCTGCAACCTCATGAGGACAGGACCTCACGCTACTCTGTTTACTAGGGTTCCTGTGTTTTTCTCTTTAATCAAAGTCCACTGAGTAATCTTGCCAAGGTATCTCCATGGAAAGCAGCACTGTGACTCTGGCTTTGCCAGACCAAATGAGCGCTGCTTTCATGACAGAGATCAAGGGATGGATGTCCTACTGGAAACTGGGATGTATTGCATGTCTGGCACCTCGGCTGAACTAAATGCACACTGGAATCTGCCACCTGACAAGCCCTACTGTAATGGTTGCTTTGTGAAACTGCTTAGTCCAGCATCACTTGTTAACCCTACAGGTTAACTCTGTGCTTTTGAAAATGCTACTTGAAGGCAAAATGTTAAGAGCTAAGACCCCAGGTGCTTCTTACCTCACTGGCTAACTCTTGAGTAGTTATGTATTCATAAGTAGGTGGTGTTTTTTGCCTGTCTACCGGTAACAATTTGGGCTTTATATTATCTTCCTCTTTTGGAGTGTGTGAAACTTAGACCTTTCATCTTCTGAAATGTTTCCAGAAACCCAAATTCCTCGTGCTTTAATATCAAAATAAAGCTGACTATCTGACTATCTAGAAGCAGTTACTCTGGAGAGAGCTGATAGTGATGCAGCTGAGAAGCTAAACCCCTGATCTCCATTTGAGTCTTTTTTTTTTTTTTTTTTTTGTCTTGTAGATGAGAGGATCTGTTCACCACCCTTTATGGAGCTGACAAGTGCCTGTGGCGAAGATACCTTGCAGCTAATAGAGAAGAACGGACTGGCGTTCCCATTCAGTATGTAAATGGACTTTCCTTGCGGCTTCTAGTAGGTTCTAAATATTCCACATATCCGCACAAGAATGTTGTAGCCAACGTTGTGGGACTGGATGTTTCATTGCTAATATGTATAGGATGTTGTAACCTTCCTGAAGCAAATGCTCTGAAGCAGTCTGCTTGGAGAGTGGAGCAAAATCCTTCCCAGTCCATTTTTATTTAGCCTTTTATTGATGTTCATTAATTTAAACAGCTTGCTACAGTAAACGTGATTTCCTGGGAAATGCTAATAATTCTAGCAAAGATAGCCTCTTGCCCTGAACTTGTGCAAGAAGTTTCTCCTGCCAGCTGCGTTTCTTGAGAAAATTGTTCTCTTGCTGATTGCCCCTTTTCTTCACCACCCCTCCCTTCTCTGATGCAGGCTGCAAGTATAATCTTAGTGGGTAGAAGAAAGAGTAGAAATGACAGTAGACAACAGGCTCCGAGGACCCACAGCCTCAAACAGCTACTGCCAACTGTTTGTCCTGTTGTAGCAGGTTTTAGGTGGCTCTTCTTTTTTAATTCCTTCTTTTATTTGATTCCTTGCAATGTAAAGTGAGCAGGACGGCTTAGCAAGTGTTCCTTCCCATGGTGCGTTGCCTCATTTGTAAGGTTCGGAGGTAAAGTTGTGTGGAATGAGCATATTTTGCCTTCCTTGTCATTGCTCTCCCAGATGAGGCAGGTCTCCTGAAGCTAGGTTGTGAAGCAGTAGTTCAGAGCCGACTGAATGGCTTTGACACCCCTCCCTCACCCATGCACACTTTCTTTTCATTACGTCTGGCTAGTGCTGAGTAGTCAAACAGCATAGGCCACATTCAGAAGTTATGACTCAACTCCTCTAAATGATAATGAAATTTAAAAAAATAACAAGAGTGACATTATGTGGGTGCTCTTTCTCTCTCTTCTGGTTTTTTAATTTCTCCAGCTCTCCAGAGCATGTGTCTATGAGACAACATCGACCACTTTCCAACATTTCTAGTAGCAGCTTATTTTGACCTCTAGTGCAGATCATTTGCCCTTCATAGCTGCCTGTCCTCTTGCCTGGCAATTTAACTCTTCCAACAACCCCCAAAGAAGTCTTGTCATATACCGCCCCCCCTACTCCATGTGCATTTTTATCCCCTTCTCTGCTTTATATATGAATGATTGCCCACTCACTGCATCAGCTGTGCTCATCATGCAGATCCCAGGGTCTTCTGCTCTCTTCTGGTTTCATAATAGCAGCAGCATGTTTTTCTTCCCTCGTGCCAGTTTTAGGGTAGAGGGTGGAACCAGGATGCACAGAGCAGATAAGGAATATGGAGGAGGAAGCAGAACTGCTGGGCTCTTTCTACTTTTTTTCTCCTCTATGGTTGCCTGTGAAAAATATGTCGTATCTTAGTTTGGTTCAACCTTTTTGGTTGCCTGCCCTTCCGTAAGAACAGGGAGGTGGGGAAAGCAGTTGGTTTCTGCTGCGTCCCAGCTCTGTTGTTTTCAGGAGGACAGTAGTGTTTTGTGGTGCCTGTAGCATGGCTCCAGCCTCAGGTGAAATCACGCACTTGTGAAGAAGCCCTCAGGCTTAGGCAGGCCTTAGGCAGAAGGGCAATACTGGTACTGATACTAACTTTTTAGCTGGTGCTTGGCACCTCCGTACAGTCTTAATAATGACCTCTGCCCCTTATTACAGGGAGAATTTGAGAGTGTAGGGCTTGGAGCAAGCCAAACTTTGCAATAATTGAGGACACTGTTCAAGCAGAGACTGTCAGCATTATCTGGTACAGTCACCACCTTGGTGTGGTGAACTGCAGTGCTGCACATGTCAGTGGGAACAGATTTGTAAGGGTTGTGTGTGGCCTGTTTCAGTGATGCGTTGTTGTTTTTTTTTTTTACTCAGTTTGTAAAACCAGAGTGGCCCATGGAACCAACTCTCACGAGGTGAGTTAAACAATTTTTGCAGCATTATTCTCCTGCTTCCAGTCCCCCCTCATGATGGTTTGGTTGGAGCTTTCTAATCCTGTTGCAGGCAGGATGAGGGCTATGTCCAAACCACTTCCTTTCCCCTGCCTCTCCCTCATGTTTAATAATACTATTTTTTCAGATTTATCTGAAATGAGGTTGAATACGATTTTAACTTCCTGAAGTGGAAGTTTTCTTTCTAGCAGTTTCTAGCTTCTAGTATTTCTAGTTTTCTTGTTTCTAGCAGTCTAGCAGCTATCTGCGAGACATGTCCTTCTTCAGCCTGTCCTTTGGTGGGAGGTCATACTAGGTGATGTTTCTACCTCACCATGTTTCTCCTCCAAATATGTATGTGGCGCTGGTGAGAAATGTTTTTGTGCAGATGAAACATGTTTGTGCTGCAGATGAAACAAAAGTATTAATGAAGGCCAGCTAGCGTCTCACAGCCCTCTCCTTAAGGGGGAAGGAATAGCAAATAGAGACCATGTTTCCAAGCGTACTCAGTTGTAGTAACATGATAGAGCTGTGAGAAAAAGACCGGGCAACGTAGAGTTATCTACTTTGCCTCATTCCTGTAAAACAAGTGCAATTAAAATGGTTGTATATTCCTGAATAGTGTGTGCTCCCTATGAGCTTAGCTTGCTCTAGATTTAGGCAAGTCAAGCCGAGTTCTGTTGTAATTCTTTTCCATTTGTGCTTCCTGCCTCCCTGCTTACCACATCTCAATTTTAAGAATCCAGTCCTCGCTGCTGTCTGTAATAATGCCTGGCTTTCTTTGCTAACAAGGCAGTGATCGTTCCAGGTTTTCCAGCTGCTCCTGAAATATGCAGTATGTTGCTGCAGCGTCTCTGAGAGCTGAAGGCCCTAAAGTAAAATGTAAATCTACAGGAACAGAATGCCTACAGCTCAGATTTTGAGTGACCAGCAGTAACTTTTAAAATGCAGCTACATTTTTTGTATAGGCTTTAGCGTGGATCATTTTACAAGCATGACACGCAGTCCGGTTGGTGTTTGTGGGAGCAGTCTCTCTGTATTTTTGCTGTCATTCACCAGAACACTTGGGACCGGGTTGCTAATGAGTTTAAGATACCAGATTCCCTGGTGATTTTCCTGCAGAGAGTTCTTCTGCAACTGCAGCCTGCAATGCACGATCCTTTCAGTACCTGCGCAGTTCAGCTTCGACTTGCCTTTCCTTAATGAGTCTTTCTTTGCAGTTCTTTTATACAGTGCAGGCATACTTCAGCCTCCTGCCAGAGTTCCATTTTGTGAACAAAATTTAGGCTTGAATACAGTTGTAGGCTGCAATTTATCATGGGAGCTTATGACTGGAGCCCAGCATAGGCCCCTGGAAAAAAGCCTGAAATCTTGTGTGATACGTTACACATTTTGTAGTAGAATCACTTTTAGAGTTGCTGTGTTCTCAAGAATGATTTTAAGGTGTATTTATGATCAGAGAGGAACTGCCTTGTAACTGCTGTTTTATGACCAATAATGGCAAGGGAAGCACAGAATAAATATTCTGCTTACAAGACAGACTGTCTGAAAGATGGAATATAGGCCTAAAGCAAGAAAAAAATTCTTTTGTGTGTTTTATTAATGATTCCTTCCGTGGCTTTTACCAAAGTGTTTAATTTTGTGTAGAGAGATCCCCACTGCAGAGCTGACACTGAAACTAACCCAGCCTGATCAGAAACTTGCCTGTCTTGGTAAAACGCCTATTCAAAACGTTCAGACACTGGCTTACAGGGACAGCTGAGGGTACAGACATGAGTTTGGGTTTGTTGCCAGTCAGTCCTGGCAGACTCTGCATTTTGCTGGGAAAGCACAAGTTAGTTAAGCTGAGGTGCTATTAGTCTTCCTGTGGTGTCCCGCAGTTCCACATGGCCTCTGCACTGGAGGTCACGTCTGCCAGCTCGGCACTTGAACCCCGCTTTGCCAGCACCATTTATTTTAGACTAGAACAGAGATGATGCCTAAAAGTCCTTCTTCCCTGCCACTAACTTGATTGACCTTCTGGTAAAGCTACTGTGCAACACCACTGAGACCCATAACCTCAGGAAATGCATCCAGAATAACTCTTTTTCTAAATGTTGAGTAGAGAGGAATGAAGGGCCAGAGTCAGAGAATCACATTGTTTTTTCAGGCCGAATTCCTTAAGGACATTGTTATTAGAAATTCTTGGTGCCGAATGTTTTGCTTTGCCTTCAAAAGAACCCTCTTTTGAGGGTTTGAACTGAAAGAGGAATGCCATTTGGAAATTATGATATAAAATATTGTTCCCATGTTACTGCCAGACACAGCAGGTCTGGGCTAGATGACGAAGAGCAAGTACATCCTGCAAGTGAATTCTTGGGGCTGTATTCATGCATGCTAAAAACCCTGAGACATCACAGTGAACTGATATAACATAACAGCATGGGAGTGATATGGGTTATGTGCCAGTCCGTGGGGCTGTCAGCACAGAGCTTTGCAGACCAGAGGTTTCACATGGTTTCCAATAGCCTGGGTCAGTTTTGTGCAGAAAAGATAAACTCTCTCGGTTTCCGCACTTGTAAAATGGGATGATAAGTACCTGTTCATCTTATGAAGGAGTGGTTTGTGGGGATTCATTAACTAATGTTTGCAAAGAGCAGTTGAGGGATAGGAGCGACATGTTTGCCAGTATGATATTATAGATATTATTAAGCCAACAGTCTACCCTGGAGGAGGAAGGCAACAGTGGTTCCTGCCACCGGTGAGAGACAAACGAGGTATGATGTTGTTGCTGTGAATCATCTTGATGGATGGTTCTGCTGGTTAGAGTAGGTTTCTTGCACAGGTTATTACCGCTCACAAATCCAGTCTGTGCTGTCAAAGAGATAGCATCTGCTATAATGGAGACAGAGTAAGAATATCAGTTGCAGTAGGCATTGGCTGCATGCATTGACTTGAACTTAGATAATGTTAATCTACTGAGTCACTGTGCATGCATGCAGACAATTACGTGATCTAATGTGCCAGGTAAGGAGGAGAACAGAATAATAGTCAGGTAGAGACGAAAACGTGCTCAGACTTCTAACTATGAACGTGTAATCGCTCTGTTGTTTACCATGGCTATGGTTTTGCCATAAATGAACAGCAAAACCTTTTAAATTTGCTATTTTTATTACAGGAACAAAGTAAGATATTACTAAGAATTCAGATATAGCTCCTCAGTCTCTCAGTACAGCGTTCATCAACTGAGCAGCTGATCATATGTAATATAAAATATGAGAGAGAGAGCACAAACTGGAAAAGTTTCCTTATAAGATCCTTCCAGTGGCCTTGATTTCACTAAGATACAGCTAACATCAGAAGGCATGAAAACTGACAGGAAGCATTTGGGAAGAGAGAGCTAGCAGCAAAACTCTTTGCACCATGCTGAGGCAGGAATCTCCAATTTTATTATTTTATTCTGTATGTTGCTGTGGAATCACTGAGGGACCCGCAAAGAATTCTCTTAGCCCCTCTGGGCTGTCTTTCGTCCCAAGTAAAATATTAGGCTCAAGGAGGCTGAGCAGAAAAACTAACAGGCTTAAAAAAAAAGTTGTGTTTCAGAACTTAGGAGCCTTTCTGGCAAATGTTGTGCATCCTGTGTTGAGTGAGTTAGGTGAGAGGCATAAGAAGCAGAGAGTTAGCCATTGTCTTACCAGGTCCTCTGGGGGGGAAGATGCTCTAACCAAAGCATCCCTGCCTATAGGAGGGAGATGAGACATCTTAGTTTTGCCCAGAAAAAAAGTGAGATGTGTATTATGTCAGGTTCTCTGGCCTTGGATGGTCCTTACTCAAAGTGACCTGACTATCAAAATCCCCTTCTGCCACTGTGGATAACAAGGCGCAGCGTCATTGGAGTAAGGGAGAGAGGTCAGTCCTCAGGTAACTAGAACATAGCTTTTTCAGGGCTTTGAAGCTGGAGAACAAATGTGAGTTTATTCTTACTACTGTTTAGGGGTGCACTGTAAAGTAATTTCGTCAGTCTCTACCAGAATGGTGCTTGCTGCCAGTCCTGCATAGGAGCCATGGCAGGGTAGGGCACCATGTTCATGGTAATTAAATGTGCGTGTAACCATGCCTAATGGAGGGATTCATGCAGAGAGCAGCGTAACATGTACTGAGATATGCTGGCTTGTCAAAGTGCTTGTCTGCACCTTACCAGCATTGCTTCCATGCTGTTTGAGGCAGCTGTTGTTCATCATTAAGGCCCTATAAATGACTTCCTTTTTGGCATACTTTTTCCAGTCCCTTCAAGGGGAGTATACGTTTCAAATAACGGGAAGAAACCAAGCCAAGGAAAACACTGGCCCAGCACTTACTAACAGTGAGCACTACTACGCTTTGAACAAAATTCTCTGCTGTTGTGGGTGAAACTCTGTTACTTAGGGCATTACAACTGGGCTGAACCAAGCTACTGAGGGAACTTATATTGTTAGTAAATTCAAGCATTTATTCGTTCATAATTCTGTTGTTCTCATGCTTTATGTTCTACCCTTTTGTTTTTCTTAATAAAAGCTGCAATTGTGGTAGCTCCTTAACTTAAAGTAGTAAATGGAATTGCAAAAACTGAGAAGAAAATACTGATTCAAATGGTTTTGATTGAAAATGAAAGCCACACCGCCAGTAGTGTTCAGAGGGTTCAAACTGTAATGGAATAGGTGTAGCTGCTGAGCAGAAATTTGCACTTGGACTCTATATATATGTGTGTGTGTGTGTATTTATATATATATATGTATGTATGTATGTATATGTATATATTCATCACTAGATATTCCCCTCAGTGCTGGTCAGGTGGTTGGTAAATGTGAAATAAATGAAACACTTGAGCAAAACTGTTTGTGTATTTTCAGATGGCAATCATCTTCAACCAGGAGGGCCTGAAGGCTGTCCGTCCCCCTTGTGTCATTCAGAGCTTCATCAATCACAATGCTGTGCTATATAAGGTGTTTGTGGTTGGGGAATCCTACACAGTGGTGAAAAGACCATCTTTAAAGAACTTCTCTGCTGGTATCTCAGGTACGTTGTGCCCATTTAGAAGGACATACGAGAGGAAATGTGTTCTTGGAGCCCTGGCTACAAACAGCCAAAATAAAAAATATCTTTGAAAAGGCCGCTGAAGTGAAGGCATCTGGTTTTTACATACTGTGTTTCCTCTTCTGTATTATTTCAATAGGAAGGGAGATAACTCCTCTGCTCTGGAACACATGTGAATGACATTCATATAGTAAATATTTATACAACAGTAACCTGAGTATTACCTATTAGAAACAGTGTTTTATGTCATGTGGAGTGGGAGAGAGATAGAAAATCTCTAATTTCACAGTAAGTTCATATGTTATTTGTTCTGGAGTTTGTTTATAAATGTGCTTTGGAGAGAATTTCCTGGATTTCATGGTTTTGGAACTTCCTCCCCCTATTTTTACCTTCATTATGTGTATGTGTTTAAATTAAAGAGTGCTTATACGCTCTCCTACATGAGTTTGTGTAAGGCCCAGTGTTTTAAACCTTGATGGACGTGTTCTTTGGTTGCAGATACTAGCTGTGTTGGGGGAAGGAGGAAAAGACTTGGTAGTGAGGACAGTGATCCTCCTATATGCTACCAGACAGCAGTCGCCTGAAAGGCTCATTAAAGATTGCTAACGTTTCCTTTATGGAAAAAACGCTACTTCCCATTGAAGGGCCTGAAAAGTACGTTCTGTGGCTGTCAGAAGCAAGGAGTTAGAAGGGCATGGATGTGAGAATGATGTGCCTATCAGCTAGCAGGAGTATGAATGCAGACAGGGTCCTTTTTGGGCACCGGTGTGGTCCTGCTGCATTACAGTGACAGCATGCAAGCTGTAAAGGTGCTCTGTGCTCCTTGGAGCTCAGATTGGGTACAATCCTGCAACTCGACAAATCCAGCAGGTAACGGAGGGAAGAGAAGGTATCAACTTAAAGGAGATGAATGAATAGAACAAGTGGAAGTTTCCTGTCATTTTTCATAGTGGTTTCTGCTGGTCTTAATGGTGACCACTTAATGTGCTCACCATTGGGTTCTACGCCCAAATATGCAGGATCCTCATAAAAGTCTTTGTCTGTAGATAAGTTTAGATACATTTACTTTTAGCTATGCTATATGTCTCTGTTCTGATCAAATTAAGTGGGCCTGAATCTATTTTCATATAAAATACTGTAACAGTCTGTAATTTTGCTGGAATAAAAGATTTTTAAGGCATCTTTCTAAAAATGCCTTAGCTAATGTCTCATCAGAGAGCGTGAGACTGTAAAGTTGTCTGGAAACCCACACAGAAATAAGGTTTGTGGGTGGATTAGGATAACTGTCTGGCTGCCTTGCCCTTATCAGCAGAGGTTTGAGGAGGCTGTGCTACCGGCACCTGACTGAGCAGGTCTGATGATTAAGCAGATCTGACGGCTGTGAGGAGTTCCCAGGAGCTATCTGAAAGTGCAAGGCTTTTCTAAATGGGAGGAAGGGCAAGAGTGTATGGTGTCAGACTGCAAAATGGGTTCAGGTTTGCTTCTCACAACCACAGTTATATGCAGCCCTGGAGCTGCTCTTAAATGTCCTGACCAGCGAGGTAGAAGTACAGTATTGCTAGCGCTGCCTGCATGCTGAGAGCTTTGTCTGGAAGCTCCCATTTGGGTTTGTCTGTATACTGCTACCGGCCTGCCGTGATGAGAAGCCCAAGAGAAGACTTGTGGTGGTGGTGGATTTCTCCCAGCTGGTAGTAAAACCTCAGAGATAGCAGGGAGGAGTGCACTGGTGCAATTTTCTGCATGGTTTCCACTGCAGAGCATTAGTGGTTTCTGTCACCTCAGGGTATCTCCTGCCTTCCTCACGTACCTCTGAAGGGAGATCAAGTCAAGGACATAAAATTTCTTGCCTTTCTCTGCAGTGAAAGTGTCCTCCTTAGGGTCACAGAGGTCTCACTGTAGACTGAGTGCTGTTGATCTACTGCCTGCAGTGAGGGCAGCTTCTCTCTTCCATCACGTGCATTCCCGCTGGAACCCTTGCTTTGAGTAGAGCAAATTAGAAATGAACATCATTTGCTTTACTGAGATTGGCTTCTTTTGACTGAAGGAAATGAAGCATCCTATACGATTCTAGTGGCCTAAGGTCGGAAAACTCTGGGTGACCTGGGCAGTGTTTTCCTGCCTGTGCTGGCAGCTAAGTGCAGGGATAGGAGAGGCTTTGCAGGTGGATGGGGGAGACTGTCCAGGATTGATCAGGATTAGTTTCCCTGGGTGGCAGTGCCACCTACTGTTCCCTGCACTAAGCCTTTGGAAGTCAAAATCCAGTATAAAGTTACTTACAGCCTTCTTTTAATTTCAGACAGAGAATCAATATTTTTCAACAGCCACAATGTTTCGAAGCCAGAGTCATCGTCTGTCTTAACAGCAGTAAGTACACTTGGTCTTTTTTCCTCTAGCTTGGCTGGAAACCTATCTAATCCTTTGTTACCGAAGCATTAGTAGCCCATGACCCTCCTTCACAAGTTGTCTGCTTCTGTGTTGCAGGCTGAGGTCTGTTTGGTACAACGAACCAGCCTGACTGGGTGTCCCTCTGGTATTCCTTACCGAGCTCTGGTGAGGAAGCAGTGCTGCAGCAGGCCTGTCTGCTGCTCACCAGGCCTAAACTCCCCAAAGTTAATCTAGACAAAGGGAATAAGACGATTCTGAATACAAGTATCTGGCCTTTTCCTGTCCAGAGAGCTTAATAAGCATAAATCATCCTTCTAGGACTCAGTTCTGTGAGGAAAGACAAATGGTGAAAATTCAAGCAGAGAAATTGTTTTGGGCAGGGTCACAGGGGGCCTGAAACGCGAGTATTCCTGAGCTGCGACCAGAGGACGTATCTGGGTGTCTTCTGAGTCCACCAGTGCAAGCACGTTACAGTTTAATGCGTGCATTGCCAGTCCTTTTAATAGGCTTTGTACATATGAATCCTAACAAGTTCTCAGGCCTGCAACTGCTGTGAAAGTCACTTTACAGGACTGGGTCCTTTAAATCTCTGAGTCTGCAGATTCTTTTCTGTTTCGTATGCTCTATTTGGGAGTAGCTTCGTAGCCGGAAATGATTAAATTTAGAATTGTGTATAACATAGATGGGCATGCTAAATTTTAAAGTTACTATTGTGCTAGTCATAAATCCCTTTGTGGTTAAATTTGTTTTTAAACTTACGGAGATTATATGCTCTTGTGGTTTACATACCATCTCTCTCATACGCGTGCATATCGCATGCACACTTCTGCAGGCATCACAGTATACTTCTGCCATATAACGTGTTACTTAAGTAGTGAGAAAATTTACATTTTCCAGTCACAAGTAACCTCAGTCATTCTCAGTGATAATAAATGTTTATAGAATAATTCATACATCAAAACCCCCATACAAGCTATCCTATTTGAATTAGCCTCTGCCAGAAGATACCACTTGGTTGTATTATATGGTTTAGATGGAATTAATTAGCAGACGGGGTCTGTTTTATCAGCTCTTTAACACAGGCGTTAATCTGCATTGAAATAACAGAATGATATCCAGAATCTTTGCAGTGCAGGGCTAAACACAATAGCTTTGTTTGGTTTTTAAGGTATAGATCTAGTGTTTTAAATAGAGAGCCTGGTTCTTTGTTCAGTCCTATACTGGTGTATCTCTCCTAGGTACTGCACCAGTTAAAACAGAAAGAACTTGGGTGCTTTAGAGTAGATGAACTTCTGATAAATGTAGGATTCTGAATTATAAAAGAAGTTTCTCTTTATTTCTTTCTCTGTTTCATGCCACCAGTTCTCTGCAATTAGACTGGGTGGATATGCAACTGGAAACCTCTGAAAATTAATCTTTTCACTAAAAAGACTTTTTCCAAGTCCCTTAGTAATGTGTCTTTTTCCACTATAGCTTGATAAAATCGAAGGAGTGTTTGAGCGGCCAAATGACGACGTCATCCGGGAAATCTCCAAGGCGCTGCGGCAGGCTCTGGGAGTTTCCCTCTTTGGAATTGATATCATCATTAACAATCAGACTGGGCAGCATGCGGTCATTGATATAAATGCATTCCCAGGTGAGAAAGGCCTTCCACTCAGGCTATGTGGAAGCCATGGCGCGTGTGCTTAGGGTGAAGCTTTACTGCTGGCGTCTTACCCGTGGGGGAACAGGAGCAATAGGTGAGATTGTCCTGAGAGCAGATACAGTTTAGTCTAGCAAGTGCAGACTTTTAATCTAGCTACGAAATGTGCTGCTGAAGTATTAGCTCTTAAGAGATAATGGCCAAAGTTGAGTGGCCAGCTGTAATGTGGCTGTCCTGCTCTTCCCTACAGGCAGGATGTCCAGGCGCTAAAGCGTGGGACTATGTGCTGGGACCTGACCTTTCTAGGCCTGTTCCTCATTCTGAAGGTGAAGAAAAGAACAATAAATTCTATTTTAGGAGAGCCTCTAAGATGATTTTTGTTCAGACTGTGCCGTTAAAGGTACTGAGGGGGTGGAAGCAGCAAACTGTTCCCTTGAAAATCTCCTCCTTTGCAAATTGATTCTCCATGAAATGGCATTTTATGTATGACACCAAAAACATGAGGCATCTGAGGAAGATGCTGAAATTGTAGGTGTACAGCACTTGCTGTAGAGGGTTGAATATCCTTGCAAGTTGTCGAAAGGGGACCCTGGAGTAAAACAACAAAATAGACCTCGAAAACAGGTAAATTTGTCCTCTGCTTTGTTAGTGCAACCTGTGTCTTAGAAACAACTAAACAAGCTTTTTGACCACTGGTGTTGCTGAAAAGGAGCTGTAAATGTGTATAATGGGAGGTAATAATACACCGTCTCATGTGTTGAATTCAGTAGTCTGATACAGGAAAAGAGTATACTACCTCATTTGAAGTGATTGCCCTGTTGTATGGGTTTTTTCTCCTCGAGAATAGTCTCTCGTTACCTAAACGGTGATGCTTACTTCCAGACACACACACAGGCTGTTACAAAGCATGTTTAACCTGCCATTGCAGACTTTGAATTTTCAATGTGGCCGAGGTATTTTTATATTTAGAGATCTTGTCTTGAGCCCTCAGTCTTTTTAGTCTTTCAGTCTCAGTCCTGAGTCCCACAACCTCCCTGTTGCCTCTCACCCATCTCTCTCTGCAGCCACTGGCTTCCTTATAAAACTCCAGCTTTGTTGTTCTGTTTTCTTCGGGTCACTTTGCAGCTTGGTTCTACCACATGGTGTTGATGCAATCCGCAAACCTATGAAAACAGTCTTCTGACAGGAGCAGTGAAACAAGCAACCTAAATTAGATGTATGATGGAACCAGATCAGTTTGATGAATGGGATTATATTTTAGACAGCTGGATATTGAAATCAGTGATGCAAGACATCCCTTTGCAGTCCTGCATTCTGTCTTTTTGCAAGTATTGTTTTGGATTTGGTGCATTGCACAGAGTGAACTGAAGTTCACAGGTTGAACTTCCCCTTTCTTCAAATGTTGAAAAGTCTAGATTGGATGATAGCTAGTGGTGAACTTAACTGTTTAAAGAGAGGCAACGTCTTCTTCTTATGACAGAAACTTGTGGGACTGCCTTCAGCATCATGCTCTGCTGTGCTTCCACCCCAAGGCAAAAGTTTTTGATATTGACCCCAAGTCATGTGTCTCAATCCGCACAGTAACCAGTCTTTGAATAGATACTTAATTAAGAGCGTGTTTTTGTCCTTTTGAGATACTTGAGAGCACAGGGAAGCTTCCTGTGCACACTTCTACATTGTTTCTCACATACGGTTTTTTGGTGGTGGACGTGCGAAGGTAGCGAAGGTAGCTACTGGCTTTATAACTGTAGGGTGCTGGAGATTAGTTGGAGAAAGTCTAGAAGATAGCAGCACGGACCAGATATATGAAAGAGAGAAGGCTAGGGGAGACAAAACTGTCTTAGAATCTGTAAAAGGTAGCTGAACTGAGAGAGGTGAGCTGCTCTCAAGGGCTGCTGAGGTCAGGCAGGAAGTGATGGGTTGAAATATAAAAGAGGTACTGGTTTGTCTAAAGGCTGAGCGCCTTCAAGCACTGTCTTCCTAAGCAGAGCCAGTACCTTCCTAATGAGGTGATATTCAGCCCTGCCCAAGAGAAGAGAGTCACTCGATCTCACTGTTCCTGAATTCCTGGTTTCAGGAAGAGGCTTTTCCTCTCTCTTCTTCCTCAAGTCATTCTATCCTGCAAGGATTGCAGTGGGGCCAAATTAGAGCCAAGACAGACAATTTGAGGACCTGCTACATTATTTCTGCACCACTGCTTGGTGGGGAGAGAGAGAAGTGCTTTTAAGGAGCATTAACAGCCTTTTACATGGAGCTCAAGCTACTGCGTGGCACCAGGCCTTACCGAAGCCTTGTCCAACTGCCCCGAGGCTTGACTTCCTCCTCTGCTGACATTTACATTACTACGCTCAAAGTTCATTCAAACCTGCCACTTTTTCAAACAGTGGCTGTCGTCTCAAGATTAGCTTAATATTAGAGCTCAGAGCAGATGTATCTGTAGGAGGGCGTCATTTGCTACCTGCTCCATTTAGCACCAGCAATGCTTTGACCGGTTTTTAACTGTCTAAAAGGCCTATTGTGTCTCCAGCACTGAAGGAAACTGCCTGGACTATATTTAGCTGTGGTTACATGCTGCAATATTTAACTGTAGGCATAGACACACAGTGTATGGGTTTTATGTTTGTCTGACCTCAGGTAACTGAGAGAATAAGAAAGGCTCCATGCAGCCTGATGTTGTATTGCAGTGGCTGATCTCACGTAGCCCAAGCGAGGTACAGAGTACACCTGAACTGCTGACCCTGTAAGTGTCAGTACATTGGGTGTCTGACACTGGGTGTCCATTGGGTCTGGACATGCACTTCATGTGTGTGAATGTGCTGCTGCAAATGCAGGACATGGACTGTCCTAATTCTCTCTGCCCAAGGGAAGATGCAGAAAACCAGAATGTGTGCTAGATGAAGGACAGCCTCCTACAAATCAGGCATGTAGCATCTGTAATGCTATCTTGAAAATGCTCCACATATTTCCTGACTCCACAAAACTCAGGGCAGAGGACTTGTTTTCAGATGCATTTGCAATGTTGGGTAGATTTCCTTCCTGTCTGTGCTCAGCCAGAAGACACTGAAGATTATTTTCTTCATAGCCAGATTCAGACTTCAGGTAGACAAGTGTTTCTGCACGGGTTTCAGTGGGCTGTACTAGGGTAGTACCTGCTACAGCATGATTCATACAACCTGTGCTTTGAGGCGTGCAAAATTTATATCTTCTCAGTGATCCTATGTGTAACATAAAGCCCAATTCCACTGCCAGTAGTTCCTGAAGGTGTAATTTAATTTGTCCTTCTTGATTTCCTTGTTGTCGCAGCACAGTGACATCCCACAATTGCCTTTTTGAAAGATATGTAGCAGCAGCTAGTGAAGAGAGTCCAGCAATACTGACAGAATTTGCCTCCTTCCCCTGGCAGCCTGTGGCTCAAGAGTTGAGACACCCTGGTCCTCTTCCTCCCTTCCCTGTTTATTTACGTTGTGAGCTTTCTTCCGAGTGACCAGACAGCATTATTTTGGGCCTTTCCATTTCACGTGCACAGGTCTGTCCCAGAGGAAGCTTGCCTGAAATGTATGGCTTCCTTACACTGTAACAGCTGCTGATTTCAGGACTGAGTAAGTGGCCGTCTTATCCCCATTAAAGGTTAAAAGCAACTTTTTGCGAGTTTGCCATGTGCCCTCAAACAAGGCTGGTTTGTTTTACCTGAGGAGACGCAGAGCACTCTAGGGTACTACGGATCTCCTCTCTGAATATTAAAGCTGTTTCTATGGAGATGGCTTATTCCCAGGGTGTCTGAAGCACTCTGAGTAGATTTGAAGGCTAATCCCATGGCTTTTACATAAGCAAGAAAACATAACAAGCACCTCTGTCGGAGAGACGGGGATCCTGTTCTGGCTCCTATGACCATAAGAGTCCTGGTTGGCCCCTGCCAATGGGTGGGCTTTAGCAGGGTAGTGTGGGTCACTGGAAAGCCTGATGTTTTTAACTGATCAGTTGTTTTAGTGAGTTCGTTTAGTGGTTTTTGAGATAGAAAAACTAGGAGCCGTTGTCTTACATCTCTGTTGCTTTGTGTGACCTATTAAGAAGTACCTAGGAGAACTGTGACTGACAGCAATAAAATCCAAAGCAGTGTAGCAGCCTAAATAAGAGTTAATTGGTTAACATATGTGGTTTATAAATACACTGTAAAATCACCACATTTATCTTAACGTCAGATTATCCCTCTGCCTTATATTTTTTCAGGAAGCTGGGTTTTTATTGCCGTAGGAATTTGGCTTTTACAGGGGAAGGGAGATTTAAATTGAATTATTTATGGATATGTGAGACGCTTCTGCCCTGTGAGCACATCACTGAAAGTGTTTTAAAATGTGCATTTACTTTGTGGTCTCTGGTTTTGCTCATGTGCTGCTCTGTGTGAATGTGCACTATGCACATGGGACTTTCAAAGTGTTATTTATTGCTTCAATCTCCTGTATTGATATAGGTCACTTTTGAAATACTTCTTTAGACATTTGAAAACAGTCACCCTAGCCCATTAAATACACTGAATGTCATATGTCACCTCTAATATTAAGCCAAATTGATACCAATCCTAGGTAATGCAGTAGCAGTTAAAATCCGTCTCAAGGCATTGTACAGATATCTTGCGTGTCTGATTCAATTTTAAGATGTATACAGAGATAGAACTGTGCCTATTCCAGAATGTTTAAAATGGAGCCAGAAGCTCTGTACACCTACTGCTGGCCTTCATGTTACTGAAAACTCGCTGTCTCCTAGTGTCTGACCAACTGTTTTAACTAAGAAATCGAGATATGGTTAAAATGTGCAGTGCAAATTGTCTGGAATCTCTTAACAGAGCCATGCAAGCAGGTGATTTCAGTACTGAAATCAAAGATTAGTTTTTCTACCAAATACTGTACCATTAATTTGGGTTTTCAGTCCCTCAAGCGTTTTTCCGGACAGTGCTTATAGTGGGGAATATGTTTTAAGTGCTGAGTTCGGTTCGATTAGACAAGCATTAAAGTGCTTGTGTAGTGGAAGCCTGCCTTTTCTGCAGAATATAAGGCCAGCCCATTGCACTTTGAGGTTTCCCTAATTGAGGGTATTCCTGGCGAAACTTTAGAGAGGGTCCATACCCTCAGGGAACCTGCGCATTAGAGCTAATTTCCACAGTAAAACCTGGAAATAGGATGGAAAAGAACAACGTTATACCACAGAGTGTGTGACCTAGGGAAGAACCTGGACTTAGAAAGAGATAAAATATGCACAGATACGCGCGCGCGCGCACACACACACACACACACACACACACACACACACACACACACACACACACACTTGGGAGGAAAAAGAAACAGAAAATCTGAAAGGTGACATAATTTTTCTATTGAACTTTTTAAACAACAATAAACTTAATTTTTTAATGCAGGGCTCTGTTCCTCTGTATACGAACCTGCTTGTGCAGTCAGTCAAAGTGATGTCATGAAAAAGAAGCCTTATTGCTATCACTCGGGCGGCAAGGAGAGCCCAAAAAATAAATCAGTAAAAAAGGCTATTGAAAGAGCTTAGAGAAATTACTTAATTATCTTTTTTTTCTCTCCTCCTTTTTTCCTCCCCCTTCTCAGGGTATGAGGGTGTATCTGAATTCTTCACAGATCTCCTGAACCATATAGCTGCTGTCCTGCAGGGTCAGGCACCTGAGGTGACCCAGCTAAACCACAGCAAGCTCCTGGCTGAGCAGACCGGCGGGATCATGGACGAGCGGATATGCTGCGCTAGCACAGGCTGTCTCAGCGTCATGGGAAAAGACTCCTCCTGGATTGTGGAAAGCGAGACCAACAGCTCAGTAAAACTGCAACACCAGAGACTAGGCTGCAACTCAGCAGTGTCCCCCAGCTTCCAGCAGCACTGCGTCGCTACGTTGGCAACGAAAGCATCTTCTCAATAACTTGCCAATGCCATGGACTAAGGAAAAGCCGCAGGGATACAAATTGTGGTCCCAGAACCAGATCAGGCTGTAATAATATGCTTGTGAAAAATGAAAAACAAAGCAAAACACAAAAAAGCAAAACAAACCTTCCATTTGATTTAACGTGATTTGCTGATAAAATGGACTGAAAGGAGGAGGGTGAGAAGGTGATCCAGATGCATTTCATCAGATTCCAGTTGCAAATCTGTAGTGAGTTTACACACAAATGGGTTTTAACACTAGTCCTTTCATTGTGGGAGGGTTGCTTTTTCATTTCTATTGTTCTTTGTAATCACTGGTGACCAGCATTTTAAAATCGGACCTCATGGTATCAAGAAGATAATGTTGAAATAGAGTGTATGAATGTAACAGTGCTAGAGATTTTGCTCCCTGTTACCTCCTTCCAGCTAGACCCTTGCAAAAGAAAGCTAAGGCAACTTCAGTATCACCAAACCAAATCTGTTGAAACATGGACAAGTCACGATGTTCACAGTTAGCTTGCTGTGAGTGCGACAGAGCAGACTGGTGGTTCAGAGTGAAGGACTGAGGCAATGGCCCTGGTTCCAGCTTTGCAGTTTTCCCCCTGGCCTCGTTGCTTCAGTTGAAAGCAGCTTCTAGCTACACTTACCAGTAGTGACACATATCTGATCCAGACAGACTCAAGTCTGCAAAAAGAGTGCAGCTAGTCAGGATGAGTGATTTGGTAGATGAAACATCATCCTTTCGATCCTCTGCTAGCGGTGAAATCCATGAAGAGTTAGTGGCTTCAGTTCATCTCTTAGCAGAGAATGTAATTCTTCCTCCATTGCACTTCTGAAGAGTCTGGGACAGCTCCATGAGGGGGCTGGCAAACAGCCACATCTTTTCCCTAGAGCAGTACGTCTGGTCTGCAGATCCTAAGGAGTAACAGTTACTGCCTTTCACAGATCCATGGCTCTGTACGTGTTTTTTTTTCTTTTGGAGACTAAATAGGGGCAGAATTGCCTGGAGTGAGGCTTTGTATGAGGTAGCAGTACATGACAGTTCTAGCGTAGAGACCTCATTATTGGGTTGCAAGCTGTCAGATGAAGCTGTATGGTAATTTACAACAGTGCGCTATATCATTTGTAAACTATAGCACAGCCAAATTGTATATTGCTCTTGAGATATACAGTAAACCTACAGTGTTCATTTTCTATTGCATCTTCAAGCATGGCAGCATCTTCTGCTGCTGAGAATTCCTGCAACTTTTTCCAATTCTGAACACTAAACTGGAAGTAACTGAGTCTGTCAGTGCTGGGAACGTAGACACTATTTTGGTACACTTTACGGCCTTTGCTTCTTCATATAAGCCCTAAAATTCGTTTAAGGAGTTGATGTTAAGAAAACTTCCTTAGTTAAGCTCTTAGCTTACAGATATGGGAATTTCCATCTTTCTATCCCAGGTGTTTATAAAGCACTCATCACTGCAGCATTTGATACCAGTTTTGTTAGTATCATGTATTAGATAGCTACTCAAAAGGAAAGGACCTAGAGATTAGAGCCCAGGTAGACCAAGGAGAAAGGAGTAAAACAAAATGTGAAAAGGATGTCACCATCCTGCTTGATGGTACCAGTCCTGTAGGGGAAGACATTTCTAAGAGTGTTTCTGTAGCAATTACTTTGTGTAAATGATGATTTTCCTTTAGGAGATATTGGATTTTTTCCCAAAGTGCCGTTCTAGGGAATTCTCTATAGCTGAGATTGAATTGTTGAGCGTGATTTATACAACAGAGGATTATTCCACCTCTAGAAGGGTTATTAACTTTAAATGTAGATATTTCTATAAGGACTGGAAGGACCTCGTGAGTCTGGTATTTGTTGAATTGCAGGGTGCACAGAAATACAGCCAAGTTCCTAGGCTGTGCACAGATGAGTTGCGAGTTGGGCACTCTTCACAACCCTTGTACGCTTCGAGGCTGCTGAATCCCATGTTGACTGCAGCTTGCAGGTCTCGGATGGTAGCGGTGTGAGTGAGTCAGTTGTACATAGTTAAGGGTTTATAAAAGTATTTGCGATAGACCAAACCTTTCCTAAAGCCATGACTGAAATGAAATTGACATCTACATTTTTGGGTTTGTTTTTGTTTGTGTAAGAAAAAAAGTCTTTTTATGTTACATGTGTAACAGAAGATACCCTCAGGAAGGAGCTTGCCGGTGCATATTTTTGTATGGTACTTCCTTGTAACCAGCTGGTGGAGTGTTTGTAGACTTGCCTTTTGCTCCCTTTATTACAATGGCTTTTTTCTTTTTTTTTAATTGGGTGGTGGGGAAGAAGCAATGATGTTAAAACTGGGTTAGTAACTAAAAACCTTTCAAACTAAGTATGTTTACATGAATCTTGAGTGTTGGATCCAATTGAAATGTCTGTATGCTGTTTCCTAGCTAGAACATCAAATAAGATTTTTATTTTCCTGGCTGCCTTCTGAATTTTGGTTGGCCTATTTTGCACTGCTTTATTTCTCCAAAATAAACTACTGAAATATAATTGTGCATTTTAAACTTGTTTACAAATGATTGTTAAAAGTTTATTTTATAATTCTCTGAAGGCTTACAGAAATATTATATTTAAATATTACTCCAGACCTTGGCAGTAACTAGAAAACAAGTTTAGGTCGTTGATGTGATCAGTGACGTGTTTTTCCCATACTCTGTAATTTATTTTTATTTATCAAATATGTTGATATCACTTTAATTTACCAGGTGCAAATATGCAGATACCTGTTGCGATGTGGCATTACAATAGAGTTTTCACATAAATTACCATGCAATTGCTGTAGTACTTTATTTCCTTGCAAAAATTGTTATGGCTCATATAGTAGAATGTTGCTAAATCACATGGGCAAATTGGGAGACCAACTTTTTAAAGCCAAAGCTTTAAATTACCAAGTATCCAGACGTACAATTACTTAATTGCAAAACATTCAAGCATGCGCATAATACTAGGCATGTGCTAAAGTGCTTTTCTGAGTTGCTGCCTCATTCGATAAGTTCAGGATAGTTTTGATTTACGATAAGCTTCTCAGTAAACGGGCTGATATTCTGTAGCATATTTTTTTTTGTGAGAGTAATAACGCCTAGTAATATTCGACCTTCCCAGAATACTCTTGCTCTTAAAATTTTGCAGGCAGCCTGAGTGAGATTTTCCATGTTCGCTATTTGAATTCTGTTATTGGGGGGTAGAAAAGGTTTTGCTGTGATTTCAGAGACATAGCTACTATTGCTGTGTTGATTGGAGCAATTATTTTAAAATCATATGGTCACCAGTTAGCTTAGAGATCAGATTCTGTTCTGCTTCACTGTTACAAATCCGCAGGAACACCATTAGCTTGACTGGAATTTCTCCAAGTTTTGTATCAGTATGGTGGAGAAGATTTGACTATGACTTCCACCCTAATTATATAATTGGTTTCCGTAGTTTTTTCCCTGTTGAAGAGAACTTGTATGGTATTATTATTGCCTGTGATGTAGAACCATCACCATCATCCACCCACTCTAGCTGACTTTGGCATGTTATGCTTTGGTTTGTAATGGCTGTACCAGAACAGTTGGATCATTACATAAAAACCAACGACAGAAGTGCAATCTAACTGTGATAATCAGTGTTGACACTTGTGATTTTTGTAATAGGACATCCGCTTGGCCAGTGCTGCTTTGCCTTTGGTTAACCACAGGCCTGGGCATTCAGAACCTCTGTGCTGCAGGTGCCAGTTGAGCGGGCTGGCTGGTAGCCAGGATGCATTATTTTTCTGATTTTTATTCAGTCTGCTGGAACCTGAATGACAAAATCACCTAAAAATTCCCATTTGAAATGCTTGAGTGTTTGTAAGTAGGGGGTCTGCAGCAGGTTGCATGGATGAAAAGCCACCAGTTTAATTTGCTTTCATAATAGATGAATACAAATTAAGAACCCAACCCTGAGGCTTCTGGAGGAGTTGAAGGTAATGAGGATTCCTCAGGATAAGGCCCCAAATTCTCCAGGTAACTACGAGCTGTATCCAGCCAGGGAACGATCAGTCGGAGCAGTACTTCAATAAAAGTGGCAGGATACAGTCAGAAGGCAACAGAATAAACGTGGCCAGCGGAGTGACTGGGAAAAAAAAGCAAAACAAAGGAAAAGGGCCTCTAAGGTTTCCATCCCCGCAAAATCTGTCCAGGCTTACCAGTTCTTCAACTAACGCTGATTTCCCAAAGTCTTTGCGTGGCGGCAGTGACAAGTGAGTCAGGCTTTTTCACAGTAGCTTGCAGCCTTGCCTTCCACAGCTGTGCAGAAAGTCTTGGGTTTTGTTTCTTTTAGTGAACAGACTCTATTTTGAGTTTGTAACTGTCACCCCCATGTGCATACTTGCAGGAATTCGCTTGCATTACCCTGCTTATTTTCTTTCCTTCTCTCCTTTTTAGTAACAGATGTATTGATTTTTGTATTCAGTATAGAATTACTTCATGGTGTTGCAACTGTGTGTTTTGTAATTAGGAGTATGTGAAAATGCTTTGTGTAGATTTAAGATATTTCCTTTAATATAATCTTCTCTTGCTTTCATAGATAAACAGACACACTGTTGCAGGTCACATTGCTGATTTTACTTGTAATGTTGCTTTAATATCTATTTCAGAGGAATGTAACCTCCAGAAAAGTACTTTCCACATCTTCACTGCCTTTCCTTTCCCTGTTCACTCTGTGTGGATCCAGGCCATGAAAACTTGAGCTTGTGACGGGATGGGCTTGAGATCCTCCATCGATTCTGCCATGTTTACATGGTCACAGAATGTATTAGTTTGTTGCTATTTTAGAGGATCCAGGTGTAAATGAAAACATGTGAATGGTTCCTCAGCGACGCAAGCACGATAGCATCTGTGGTGAGCAGAGGCTCTGAGCTGCTCTCGTATGTGTGCAACGTGCAGGTGACTGGGTCAATCCCTGCTGGTGGTGCAGTTTTCCTATGGAAGAAAAAAAATCACTGTAAGAAAATGTGCTATGTGTGTGGTGCAGACAGAGGGCAAGGAGAGAAGGGAGGGGTTGGGAGTAAAATCCTGGCCTTATTGAAGCCAGTGGGTATTCTGGTACTAGTGGGCCAGGATTTCACTCCGCATTTCTTTGTAACTACCTGGGGAGATATTTTTCTCTCTCTCCCCCTCTCACCTCCTGGGGCTGACGCTGAGCAGAGGCCCGTGGGCCGCGTGAGCTCCTTTGAAGGTAGCCTTGCCCAGTGTGCCATGGATTTGTGGAGGGCTCCTGATAATGCTGTGAAGTGTTGGTTGATAGCTCCTGGAACTGCAGAAACAGCTGAAACAGCTAGTGGACAGTTCATGAAAATCAGGTCTTCCTCTTCCATCCTTTTTAAGGAAACCCATCTTTTTATTTCCTCTTTCGTTCTTTACACAGTAGTTTTTAGGTATAAATTATTTTAACTTTTTTGTGTGAAAAGTCGTATATACATATATAAAGTTATTAAAAGGTTGAGTATATGTTGAGTATATAATAGTGACTTCTTTGTTTCAGATGTTAGCAGCCCCTATAAATGAGTTGTTTATCCTCTTGTAAAGTCAGTGCTGTAAAAAAATAAATAAATAAAAGATGTATTAGATGTACCTTTTATTATTTATTTCTAATTCAGTATTTGATATGGCTTGTGTATACCCTTGTGGGAACCACATGTTAAAATGCAGTCATTCTTAAAGTGAAATAATAATAATACCTTGGGATCCCAGCAGTTCTGAGAAAACGAGCCCTTCATATTTGGATATTCTTCTTCGCCCGCCATGTTCGCTCTCCACTTAAGCATGGTTAAAACTTGGGGAACATTTTTGTCTGCGCTAGGTTTCATGAGTTCATCAATGTCTGTGTTCAAATCCAGCTGTGCAGTGTTAACAAGTGTATCTTGTGATTTGCTTCAGCCCTGTTCACAATGATTTTAGAAATAATTCCGATTTTGTACTTAATTTGTATAGAATTATATAAACCTTAAAAAAAAAAATCATGGCTTACTGTAAAAACCAAAAGTAGTTGCTTTTTGGCATCTTCAGTTGCATGACTGATCAGATCTGACAATGAAGATGGCGCTTTCACCTAACAGCATTGATTTCAATGGTAATATATTCTCTTCCCCCCGCCCCCTTCATTTGCTAAACACCGTGATGGATAATATTTTGGTTTCAGCAGTAAAGCAATATGCAGTAGGTATTGTGGCATTCTCTCTGTAATTGTTCCGAAGACTGAATTGTCTCTTTCCAACACATAATGAAAATAAATGCCTTACAACATGTTTTACTCTGCTTTCTCTTTGTGAGTGACTAGGGCAGAGGTAGGCAGCTCATTATGGGAAGCCCATTTTCATGAATTTGCTTTTCACATCCTTCCCCAGTTCAGTTGTTTGCAGCTAGTCACTTTGGACCTTATATCAGCACTACTGATGATCGAGGCTGGTTTGGTCTGGTTTTTTGTTTTTTCCTCTAAGAGTAGTGGGAGGTAGGCTGTTTATATCTTACCGTATGAAGTAGCGAAACATCATTGGGGTTCAGCCTTTACATGCTATTGCTGCGTTTAAGAGTTTATTACTAACAAGGTGCTTTAGGCTAATTCTTCCTTCATCATCCTGGATGGGGAATTCTTGGCTTGATTAAAAATCCTGCTAGGTTTTGAGTAATTAGGACCATATTTTGGCTACTGCAGAAAGGAGACATAGCTAGCGCTATTAAATTTTGCTAAGCAGCAAGCATGTTCTGCAGAGACCTTCACGTAAACACAGCAGGTGCAGCAGGGCTGTGCGTGGTCTCCAAGGACAAGCCCAACCGCCGGGAAGGTTTGAGATGCTGTGAAGCAGTTACTGCTTGCTGAGCACGTAACCAAAGGGCTGCATAACCTCCTAAGCCCAGCGTTCTCTCCCGTTTCCTCTGCTGACCTAGGACTTTCTTCAAATAAAGGGAAAGATGCAATTCAATGGCTGAGCTTTATCCAGTTAAGACAATGTTTTTAGCAGGTCTGTCTAGTAACGTATTTTTCATTTTGTTGATATTGTAGCAGCAATAAACTAGTTCTATCTGCTACAAGCGTCCTTCATGGAAAGATTTGTCTAATTTCTTTGGAAATAACCACATTTCTATTGTGGGTTGCTTGGGGTTTTTGAGGGTTTCTTTGAACTCATCACATGTAGACCTGAATTTGCAAGAGGTCTGCTGCAGACAGAGACTCTCCCTGCAACAACAACAAAAAATAAAAAATTTAAATGAAGAACAGTACTTAAAATGAGACTTCTACAGCTGCATTAATTCTCTAATAACAGTGAAATTTTAGTATAGTTTTTGTGGAACAGCTTTAATTTCATTTCTGTTCCTAAGTGCGTTTCTATGAGGTTAATGAAAGCACGATCTCTGCTTGTGTCCTCTATGCCCACCTGCAGCCCCGCTTGCGTTGGGCACCCGGGCAGCCTCCAGGCAGCGCTCTGCGCCTCGCCGCCGCCGTACGGCTGCCCGGCACTCAGGCGAGACGAGGGCGAGGAGCGCTTCGTGTCTCGTTGGCTGCCCCCAGCGCTCCCAGGAGAAGCTTGCCTGAGGGCTGAGGAGCACTGCTGTGGGCAGTGCAATGCCCAGCACCGCCTGCCCCGGGGAGAACCGCGCGGCCAGCCTCAGTGCAGTTTGCTGTCTGGGCCAGCGGTGCTAACCCTTTTAACACAATAAAGGAATATGTTGAGTTTCAAGGCTGGCAGCTTAACTGGCACCGCTAATTATAAGCGTATTGCCATCTCTTTGGAAAACATTCACGTTTTCTTCCATTCAAGGGCCAGGCTCGGGTTGGCTAGGCCATGTTTCAGCTGCGGGGCAGTCCTAGCTCCATGGCAGCCAGCGCCTGCTTCGCCTAGGCTGCACCGGCCGTGGGCAAACGCTGCTCGAGCCATCGTCTTGCAATGCCAGGTGAGCTGGAGCTTCTTGCTAAAACCAGCGTCAGTGAGCTCCCTGACTTGGGCACCCAGCTATCACAAAGGTGACGGCACGGGCGGCTGCGTGCCGGCACGCGCAGGGGCCTGGCCCTTTTCTGCAGGAGCAGCGGGATGGAGCAGCTGGAGCCCCCCCAGCCGCTGGCGCGCAGAGCCCCAGCGCGACCTCCGCAGCGTCGTCGTCACCTTCTCCAGGCTGGAGGGGTCGATTGTCTCGCAGCCGTGCTTGCACGCGGCAGACGACGTGGGACAGCTCAGCTTCAGGCTGCGTGGGGGCAAGCTGCTGCCTGGAGGGTGACGGCCTCTCTTCCTCTCACTGGTATACGCATAGAGCATAAAACATTATGATCACTGTTTGGAGACTTTCAGGGGCAAACTTCCCCTCAGGTACGGCCCAGAAGCGACCCAGTCCTCGGGCTGGCATTTGCCCTGGAGCCCAAAGCGGGCAGGAGCCGCTGCAGCGTTCCCGCGATGGCAGCCCATGGAGGCTCCTTGCATGAGAACGCGGGACAGCGCCTCGAGACTGGGCTTTACCTTTGGTGGAAGATGTAACGGTTGTTTTCTTTATCACTAGGCTATTTATTAGATTTTTTTTTTCTTAACTCACTCCTTTTACCCAAACAGCTTCATTTTATCAAGCACTGCCCCAGTGCATACACTTCTAAACTGCCTTCTCTCTGGCTAACCTGGCGTTAGTCTATGCATCCTGGACTTGATCCATGACTTAGGGAAACAAGTGGGATGTCTGGCTTTGAGCTGGGCTGCACAATATAGCAATAGGCCTGCTTGTCCGTACTGGGGGGTTTGGTTTCTGAGCATGGCTGTGTTTTCTGAACTGGCAGGGACAGGGCAGCCATGCTCTGGGCCTTGCGGAGACGTCCTTAATTTGGGGGCTTAGTGTTTAATACTGTCAGCAGCGCGCACAAGGAGGGAAACTCCGCTAAAATGTGTTAACAATAGACCTCCATTTCCCCCTCCTCTCTGCCTGAGACTGTACAAATCTTAGAGCGTGCAGATGATTGAGACTAAAGCTGGAAAAACAAGGGAAGGAACCCACTGCAGTTTTATTTTTCCTTAGATAATTTTTTTTTTTTTTATATAGAATATATTACAGTCAGAGTTCTCAGCTTTTAATCAAAAGATAACAAGTTATTGCAGTTTTATCCAGTGAAACTACCGGTGGAAGGAGAACATTCTAGAAAGCTGTCTTGTCTTTTTAAAAAAAAGAGAGAAAAAAAGAGAAAATACACGTGTAAGTCATACTTCTCAGCTACAGTCATCCAAGGGTACAGGTGCGAATCCGTAGTGGACAGAGGAGCATGAAATCAAAGAAGCGGAGATGGGCACGACACTACTGCGAGGACGGCAGGCCTGGCTCTGGGGAGACGGGCTTCCTAGACAAGATGCTTCTGCTCCGTCAGCATCTGGTTTAAATCAGTAAATGAAAATGCAGTGTGAAGGGATGAGCGCGGCTCTGGCTTTTGTGCCCGCGGAGAGCTGGGGAGCCTTCAGCCCCGCCTCAGTTCGTGCAGCTTGTGGGCGACTTTCTCCAGCTCTGCTTCGATGGCAGCCAGGCTCTCCAGCTCTTGGTCCTACAACGAAAGCCACCGAGACACAGGTCAGCCCAGCCAGCCCTCGGGCCGAAGGGGAACGAGTCCCGCAGCCGATGTGGAGGTGGGAGGGAGCTATGGAAACCTTGCGCCAGGCTGGCTGGCCCGGCAATGGCATGAGCGCGGATGGGCCTCACCCTGTCCCTTGGGTCCACTTTGGTTTTGAGCCCCTCTGGGACACGTGCTGTCTCCCCGCAGGCATTAGTTGATCCTGGTCTTAGGGCACGGGGTGTTAAATCACTGCAGCCGGTGATAGGGCTTTTTGCAAGAACCACAACTAACACCCTCACCCCAGTTCCCGTACGGGAAGTTATTTTTGGCTATCACTGCCAAAAAATCTAGCTGGGAGAGCCTCCCGCCAGGTTTCTCTCTCCTTCCCCGCTGCGAGTCTAAAGCGTTTGGCTGAGGCACGCCGCAGCCCCCAGCGCCCGCACCACAGGGTCCCAGCGACGTCCGCAGAGCGGTGGCGGGGGGCCCTGGGGCAGCCCTCCACACCTCGAGACATCGCAGCTGCCCCGGAGGAATTTCGGCTCTTGCAGCTCAGAGGCGTGCTGTGCAGAAAACACAAAAACTAGCCAGCTGTTCTTAATATCCCTCTACACGATCTCTGCTTCTCTCACCCTGGCGCTGAACTGTAGCCTCAAAGACTGCATAAAGGAGTCGGCGCTCATTCCCCAGCGATGAAGCACTGCAAGAGCAGCCGGTGCCGCCTCCCCAGCGGCGGCTGCGCTCGGAAATCCGGCTGCCGCCCAGCAGCGGCAGCCAGCGCCGCTGAGCCCCCGGGGCCCGACGGCTGCACGAGGCCAGGCGGGGGCACGAGCCCCCGCCGCGCTGCGCAGCCCCCCGAGGTGCGCTGGCCCGGGGGCAGCGCGCCCTCCCCGGGCTCCGGCCGAACACGGCCGGCAGCGGCACCAGCCGCCCGCTCCCCGTTTGCTGGCGGCAGGCGGGCCGCAACGAGCGGCGCGTCGACGCGCCGGCGGATCAGAGCGGGGTCACGGGCTGGGGCTGGGGCTGGGACCGGCGCCGGTGGGTCGCGCCCGCGGTGACGGCGGCAGGCGCCCGCTCCGCAGGGGGCCGTGGCGCCCGCGCGGCCGCTCCTCCCGCCGCTCCGCTGCCCGGAGGCTACGGAGAAGGGGCTTCTCCGGTGGGAAAAACAGCAACCGAGGAAGCCATCGATTTAAAAGATGGTGTTGCTCATCCCGCAGCGACCTTTCCGAAGCGGCCCTCGTGTCTCTCCGGCTGCGGCCTGAGGCTGTGTTACTTAGCACCTGCGAGCAGACTGAGCCGCCCTCACCACACGGCTCCACCTGAGCTCGGCTCTGGCGCCACAACCCCTTTCCCGCTGCCAGGCTCGCCTTGGCCGGCACTCACAGCTACCCCGGCTCACGCTTGCTGCATGTCCTGTGCTTGGCTACAGCGCAACACCAGCTCTGCGGGGTCGGGCTTAGGCCTGTCGGCCCCAAGAGCCTCTTCCCTTGCCGGCAGCGCTACGGGGGCAGCACCTCGCACGCGAGGGGGCCACGCTAGCAGCCGCCGCCGACCACCAGCCCATGCAGAGCCACTGACTTGCAGTTCATGCGGTCGGCTTGAAAAAACATGAGGTACGTAGAAAAAGCCTTTCTTCTTGTTTCTGAGCTATAAAAAATAAAAAATAACCTTCCCTCTCCCCTGACCCTTGGCTCAGCCATCCAAAAGTCTCCCTGCAGCCAAGCTGTGCGGCCAGGACAACACGGAGCTGCTCTTCCCACGGGGCTGGAGCCTGCGGCTCCCCTTCCCTCACCGCCTGCCACCCAGGGGCAGTTACTAAGGCCTCCTCCCCATCTCCCAGAAGCCCTGAGCTAGTTAAAAGAAAAAAAAAAAACTGGCTGCTACTGTAAACACAGCAATTTTAGAGATTCAGCAACTGCCTTCCCTTTCTCAGGCTGAGCCAACTGCCATGGTTGAAGCCATGCTGGGGGTGGCTGTTTTGCTGCCTGGGGCTGCAGGGAGGATTGGTGGCTCGTTCCACGCTCCGCCTCCACCAGCCCCTTGCCGCGCTGGTTTATCGCTCAGGAGGTGAGTGGCTACCTCTGCCTGTGACGTGCCAAACTGCAGCCACCCAGAGTTACACAGCAATAAATCTCTCCTGATTGCTAGCTCTGGTTGACCGCAGACAGGCTGGTATTAGTGCACCAGCCTGCCTTGCCGGCTAGTGACAGAGCTACGGCTCCAGATCGACAGACCAAGACAAAAACGCATGGGCAAGGCCCTAAATAGAAGCAGAAGGAGGAGGAGAAGGTGACGGGGTTGGGTAGCACAGCAACCCCGTTGCTTGCCAGCTCTCCCCCACACAAGCAAGCACAGAGGTGTTTGAGACATCTCTGCTCCGCAGCCCGATTCTCCTGGGGACGGCTGGGGCAGGTGCTCGTTGCCGTCTGCACCTCGTAACTCCCCCTTCGCTTTTCGGCAAGCATGATGAAGGTGAGTGGGGAAACAGTCTTTTCAGGGGAGAGATCTGGGACGGGATCAGAGGACGGCAAGGAGGCAGATGGGGCAGGCGCACTTCATCACTTGCCCATACCTTCAGCAGGTGCCTGCTGCCTCCCTGCTTGGAGGCACTGCCATGGACAGACAAGACACACTCTGCTCTTGACTTTGCTTTCAGCCATGAACTAGAGATGCCCTCACAGCTGAGGATGCCGATGAGCTACGTGTTTATTGCCCTTTGGGCTATATTTCAGTGTCCTGGAGGCAGGAGAGTTGCCACACGCAGAGCTCAGCTCACACCCTGCCCCAGCCCACTCCCAGGCAGCTGTGCGCAGCTTGCCCCGGGCCTGTCTGTCCAGCCCACTTCTCTATCCCAGCTGATCTCAAATAAATGTCAGTGCCTCGAGCTGTGCCTCATCAAAGTCTAAAGCCACCTCTCCTCTGAGGTAGCTATGGAGGTAGTCAGGTAACCCCCCAGGACCATTGTCCAAAATACAGCTGTGAGATGCTCAAGCTCCATGCACGGCCTGGATGGTCACACAGTTGGTGAGTCTGATAAAACTAGAGCTACCCCAGCTTAGCTGGCTGCCAAGGGACATGATGAGTTACTGCATAGCATCCCTTGAGGCATTAGGGAACCATGTCTGATTTTGGAAGCCTGGCTTAGATGTAGTCATACCTCTTTAAACCATTTCCTTTCCAATGCCCCAGCTTTCTTGCCCACTCCTATACCTCTGGTTTGCCTCCATAGGAGGTGTAACACTACTCACTCCATACTTGAGCCAGAGAAAGTCTTTCCTTTGACCTGAATGGACTTTAGGGCACAGGAACCTCCCCCTAGGCTACTGATGAAGCTCTGGTTACCATGTCCAGCACAGGCCAGCTGGAGGGTCCTGCCACATTTTTTTAAATTCTTTGGGGAGGAGAAGGTTTTTGCATTAGTTACTAAAATATGGAAAACAACAAAGGTGCCAACCTCAATAATATCTGAGTGTGAATACTTAGAAGGTCATAGGGCATCTCCATCAAAGTCTCACAGACTAACGATGGCTGCATAACAGCAAGGTACCATCCTACATCTCCAAGCATAATCTGGATTCCCTAGTAATAACTGGACAGGGTTTATTATTAAGGCTATGTTCACCAACCTCTGTTCTTCTGTTAGCACTGCCTTCCTCATCCTTCTTTTCGTCGGGCATGGCAGCAAGCGGAAAGCCTCCTTCACTGCTGTCCTCCTTTGAGTGACGCTTCCATGACCTTCTCACCTCTTCCTCTGGACTCCCGAAGTCATACTTGTGGGACCTGAAGGCCATTTTCATGGACCTATCTGGGTCTTCCCCACTGTCATTTTCCTCCATGCGCTTCTTTGACGTCAACTGCTTGGCCAGCTCATCCATTTTATTCCATCTCTTGGAGTCTTCCCATTCCCTGGAGGAATCCTCCTCCATTTCCTCACTTTTGATGTCCCTGGGCTGGAAGGCATCCTCTTCCACTTGCATCGCTTCATCCTCTAGGTGATGCCTTCCTCCTTTCAGTGTGTGGGGTTGCTCTTCCTCCTCCTCTGAGCTCTGCCCATCTTTGCCAAATCCCAAAGCTTCTTCATTATCTGAAAAAGCATCAAAGGCAACACTGAGAACAAGCTGTAACCTGGTTAGATGCCACCTTTGAACCAAGCCTTAGGTCTTTATTACAGAGGAAACTAATGTGATTCACAGTGGAGTTCCTGACTTACAGCAGGATGTGACATATTGCCAAGATTTCAGAAATAATCGGTCTTATGTCAGTAAGAGAGACTAGAGACAGCAGTCAAAAAATACCTAGGAAGTTCAAGAACCAGAAATGAATCATCCTAGAGTGCTATGAAAACTGGAATTGGAGAGCAGAGAGTGAGGCAACTGCAGGGCCTGTGTTACCCAGGTGTGTATGTGCCTGCACAGACAGGTGCTTGAGGGAAGTGGAGGGGGGGTCTGGGTGACTGACAGTGGGAGTATTTTTGTAAACCCTGTTGGCGCCTATTGGAATTTTTAGGCTTTAAAGCCTCTTATCGGTCTGTCTCAGGGCTCTCGGCTCTCAGCATGGGTAGGTACCAATGCAGTCATCTGAGATACGTACTGTCCTCTCCTTGCATCACCTCAGCATCCATGTCCTCCTCAGCCAAATCAAGTGACCTCTCTGCTTCAGTAGGGTCCTCCTCCACGGGAGCGTCTCCTTGCTCATCCTCCCGCTCTGTACGCCCCCCTGCTTCCTTTCTCTCCTTCCAGCCCTGCCTGGACACCTGCTCTCTCTCCTCTTCGAGCTCCAGGCTGTCACCAGTGCCCCTGGGATGCTCCTCTTCCTCCTCTCGCTGCGTCTGCTCATCCTCGCCAAAGTCTTCACTGATGTGATTGTCCAAAGCCTCTTCTCTCTGGGCACCCTCTGCGCCTCCGATCTCATTGCTCTCTGCTTCCTGCCGATCCTCCTTCTCACCAGGATGAGCTTCCCGTGGCCTGGGCTCCCTCTCCTCTAGGCTGTTTTTCTCCTCCTCTCTTGAATCTTCTCTCTCATTTTGCTGGATTTTCTCTGCTTCTAGCTCAGCCAGGGACACTGTGGGCTGCTCCTCTTCAGGGCGCTCCTGTGCCTCATCTGCAGAGTGAGGAGCAAGAACCAACACTTCTCCTCAGAGCTCATTGCACAAACAGGGAAGCCTTTGTGCTTCTTACTGAGCAATCTGCTGAACCCACCCATGGATCCATTCCTCTCTTTTAGCAAGTCACTTAAACATATGCTTGCATTTAGGCAAATCAGTGCACTCACTGATGTCTACCCTCCTGAACAGACATACAAAGTTGAAGTTAAACATATGCTGAAGTGCTTTGCTGAAACAGAATCCACATTGCCATCTATCTAGATGCCAGTAACGCACTCTTTCCCCACAGGAAACCAGATCACATATAAAGTGGAAGGATTTAGGTATGGCACTTACGTAGCTCTCTATGCACTTGAAGTACTGCACTAACATTACATCGTTAATTCTCACAACATTTTGAAGAGGGAGCCAAGCATTATTTCTAGGAGAGCCAGAGGGAGGTGGGGCCAGCTCTGTTTTTGCTAAACAACTAGTGAACAGCAATTAGGAAGAGCTTAATGGACTCTGCATATTTGCTCTTGTTCAGCAAGGAGGGTGAACTCTTTTAACATAATTAGTCATTGAAATCACTTTAAAAAAGAAACAGTGCGGGGAGAGAGGCCAAGAGCAGTGGGAAAGGAAAGGAGCAAAAAACAGGCACAAGGAAAAGGAGATAGCAGACCGCAGCAGGGCTGGGGAGCGGTTTGGGTGAGGCGACACATGGAGAGGAGGGCAGGGCGCTGCGTGTGACTGCGAATCCTTGGCAGAGCCGTGTTACTGCACTGGCTGAGGGCTGCCCAGGGAGCAACACATTGCTGCCTCTGGGCCTGGAGGGACACGGTGCCCGTGCTTCGTCTTTGTGCCGTCTCCGCACCAATGGGAGCAAGAGGTCAGGGGCTCAACTGGCCCCAGCAGGAGGGAGAGCCGGAGCTGGCCGAAGGAAAGCTCCCTGTCCTTGCCTCTTGCTTTTTCCTATGTTGGCTGCTGCGGCAGCTGTAACCATGGGAAATATTATTCCTCATCGGTTCCTCATCAGGCAGCTTTGGGCTGAAGTCGTGATGCTGTATGTGATGCTGTAGCTCAGCTAACATGCACAAGCTCCTTCCACCTGGAGCCAGGGCCTGCTAGGAGGCCTCTCTGCCAGGGATGCTGTTGCTGTGCTGGAAACCATCTCATCCCACAATGCCATCATCTCTTCCTGACACAGAAAAGGGAACAGACTGAACCAGGGAACAGGCTGAACTCTCCTTTCCGTTACACCACCTGTCTCTAGCCTGGCAGCAGAAATGTGGTGACAAGGGGAAATCACAGCTGAATGTGGTCTTTTTAGGATGCACGTATTCTCTGAGTGTGTGTGTGTGTGTGTGTGTGTGTGTGTGTGTGTGTGTGTGAATCCCAAGTTCCAACTTCACTTCAGAGACCCATAACCTAGTGTCTCGGATGCCTGGAAACAAGAGTGGTAGGAGCAGACCCCGACTGCTCTTGGGTATACCATCAGGTATTTCAGTACAGGATTTCCCTAGCTGTGACTCGTTTTAAACATTAAAAATGAGTGATGGTGTTAGCAGCAGGGTGGAAGATCTGTATCGGTTTTGTAACTTGGACATCACCAGTTGCTATAGCTCAGAAATTACATGCTTTTTAAGCTGGTAAATAAGACCAAAGCAAACACAAGGTTGCTAGCGTGTGTCAGCAACAGCATTGAAAGAAAGGCCTAAATGAAAAGCAGATGGACGTATCAAGGCTGTTAGAAAGAACATCCTTGTTTACAGCCTGACTTGGATTTTCTGAGGGTTAGGCTGACACTGACCTCTTTGCTTGTTCTTGTCAGTCTGACTTTCAAGGACTTCGGAAAGTTCATCTTCGAAACCACTGCTTTTCTTCTGTTGCTGAGTCCTCTCATTGGCACCTGTGTCAAGTAAAGAGGAGAAAGCAACATTCCCTGCTGTGTTTTAGAAAGTGGAGAGAGGAGAATAGTTCTATGTCCTTTTTAATTATATGTACATTTTCTGCAGTGTGCAAATCTGTTAATGGGTAACTAGAAGGAAAAGTGAGATTAGAGAATATGTGAATCAACTGGAAAAACAATGCTGCTGTCAAAAACATCATTTTTAGGAAAGAAGAAGATCTCTACATAGACAAGCAGGGTGGCTAGGAAAAGGGCAATATTAATGGAGAGCTAGGCATTAAGAGGTGCTGAACAGCAGCCTTCCAGACGCTGCCCCCGTATCTCTGTTGAGATGAGCAATCAGAGCCCATGTGTGTTGCTACTTGGTGATTGGGGTCCTTCTCCCAGGGCTGTGCTGCTTTCTTACCTGCTTCCCAGAGAAGTGTGGGCTCCCCCCTCCCTTTGGGAAGGAGAAGCAGCATTCATTCCCACTCTGTGGATAATGCAGGGTCCAGAGGTCCCAAACCCTACCCAGGATTATGGACCCAGCGCTAAAAACCCAGCAATCTGGAGAAAGTGTTGTCTAGAGGATACGAAGGAAGGGGGACTGCAGGTCTGAGGCTGATGGCACCACAAGCTCCAGATCAGAGCAGGGGCTCTCAGGGCCCCTGCTGTAGCTGTCCTGGCAACCAGCTGGTGTCAGGCAGCCCTATCCCGAAGGGAGCTGGAAACCAAGGTTTCCCGAAACCAAGGGCAAGAATACACCAACTTTTGGGTTGGTGTAACCCAACTCACACCTGACTTGCATCTTAATTCAAAGGAGAGAACCAGCATTGCCAGCCCAGTCCTCTCTAGCCCTGCAAGGAGCAAAGCTGAATGGTGTGTGGGCTCTCCCAGCTTGACTTAGCTCAGCTGTAGCCAACACAGAGGAGACCAAGGAAAACATCTGAAAATTTTGTTTTTCTTTTAGGCTACAGGACAATCACTGATCTATAGGTATATACTGGTAACTCGATCTGTAGATCAGAGATCGTGTTACCCAGGACAGGATGGTGTGATGGGCTCAAGGCAAGGAAAGAGGTGAGCAAGATGCACCTTTATTACACTTAAACAAGCCTCATCACATAGACTTCACTGCCGCATGTGGCACAGCATGTCTGATTAATTTAGCCGAGAGCTCCCCCTTACCTCCTCCAGGGTGCCTGGGCAATGGGATCCCAGGGCATGGACCCAGGTTTCTCTCTTCTGGATTTTCACAGCATTCATGGAGCTGGTCTGGGGTTATGGCCCTGCTGTTCCCTCCACCAATGGGACTTGGCCAGTGGCCAGTTTTTGCTTTGGGACCTGCATGGGGCTGTTACCTCTCTCCTAATCTGTACCTCCTGCATTTTCCGTCTCCCTTTTCCTTGTTGCCTCTATGGTGTGCCTGCTCTGAAATCTGTCTGGTGGCACTGCCTCCAAGCCATCCTGGCTGCCATGCCATGTAGGAGCAGGGCACGGTGATGCCCTGCCAAGGGAAAGCCACCAGCTGGGGACTTCCAAGGTGAAAGGAATGAAGAAGAGCCACAGCTGCTCTCCCTGCAGCCTGGAAAGAGTTGTGCTGCAGCCCTCACTGACCATGCAGGGCAGAAAGACCTGCACCAGCTTTGAACTAGCCTCACCTAGGAACCACTAATGAGCTCTGGAGATCTGGGCTCCTCGGGGTAGCTCCTTTTCCCCTTTCTGCATCCTTTGCACAGCTCCTAACCACTGCTACTCCCACACTACCTTGCAGTGAGGGGCCCACACATCTCCAGAGCAAAGGAACCTGAACTTGACCCAAGGAAGTCAACAGGAAAATCCCCATCAGCTCAAGGAAGCTTTGACCTGGGTGGGGGCTTGTAGGTGCAAATCCCACTCCAGGCTCAGTGGCACTTCACTTCTGCCCCACCAACTTCTAGTTCTAGACTCCAGCAAAACAAACAGGGAAGATTTTCTTGTCTTTTATTCTAGTTCAGGAGCTGGTGGTTTTTTGTTGAATTAAGCTTCAGCGTTTCCCTTTAGGGTTCTCCCACCCCAAAATAGGCATACTCTCTAGGAAAACTCTACACAGCCAATAAGTTACACTGAAGCTGATTAAATCGTTGGGTATGTATTGGAATTATTATAAGCAAAATTCCTCCACTCCCCCAGCTTCTCTACTGGCAATCCTGGATCTAGAGTAAAATTCTCAGTTTATGTACGTTCCCTAGGACGCATTTGTATGACCCCAAACTAATGTAGAATTAAAGGAAAAAAACTGTGCAAGGGGCCCCAATAGACTAACCCCCTCTTCCCAAATAACTATGTTGAAACTATACCTTGAACAGCAATTTCCTGAAGCTCCTTCAGTAAATTTTGGTGTCGAAGGATAGAAATGATTCGTTCATCTGCAACAGGGGAGACCTGGTGAAAAAAACAGAAGAACCCAAAACCCCACTTGCCCCTTTTTTTGCTCTTTTCTCTCCACTTGGATGATTTGCTGCCACATCTTTTAACTGCAGGTAAGAGCATAAGAGCTCCCATGAAGACCAGGCTTCATGTCACCAGTACCTTCCACAGCTGTGGAGCCAGCAGCGCAGGCCTGTCTGCAGGGTGCATTGTCTGGGCTGAGCAGCGGCTCTGTTCCTGCTTCTTCACCCCACCGGTACAGCCTGGTGGGGTGGCCATGAGGAAGGTAATTGTGGCGGGGAGCCCTTCCAGTGCCCAGAGCATGCATCAGACTGGGTACAGCAGGGCAGGCTCAGCCCCGACTTGTGTCCCTGCCAGACCTGCTCTCACTGATACCCAGCATTCAATCTGAAAGATCCTCTCCTCTGTACCTCCTCTGAGGGTTTCTAGGCATTCCTCACTGATTGGCAGGGGGTTTGGCTTGGATAAAGTATCAGAGATGACCTCTACAATGCACTTCATCACCTAGAAAGAGACAAAGATACGGATTAAAACACTTTACTTTTTCTTTTTTTCTTAAATCTATTTATTACTAAGGCTAAAACGGAGAAGATGATGGCACAGGTCCTCTTCCTTTTCCAGTCTAACTGGAGTCGAATGTTTGGTTCTGCATGTTACCTAGCACAGGAACAGAAGGTACTTCACAAAGCTGGTAAGTGAGGAAATACACGTGGCAATGGAAAGGGCTCTTTCAGCATGATGCACTGTTCAGCTGAGGAACTCACTGCTGCAGGACATCACCAAGGCTGTGCACATCAAGAGATTAAAGCGAAACTGGGAATATACACAGGGAATTCAGAACTATCCTCTTTTAAGGCAATGTTTCTCAATCTGCAGCTAATAAAAGGGCTCAGCAGGAGGCTGTAGGGAGCAATAAGTGACTATAGCTCTTAAAAAGGTGACCCTGAAACCCTGCCGGTTATTTGAGGCCTCAAGTGGGCATGCTAGAGAGACTGCAGCCAGACATGATGGGTGAGGAGAGGTAAATCATATTTTCAAACACTATCCAGAAATAGTGCTCTCAAGCCCTAAGCAAGGACATTCTGGAGAAGTCGTCAACCTTGTGCTTGAGTGTTCAAGCCATCTATTGTAGCCCAGAAGAGCTGTATGCAGAGGCAGCTTTTCACTTCTGAAAGTGAAGAAATTCCTAGACTTTCCTCCGAAGCATCTGCTGCTGCTTGAGGCAGCTTCCCAGACACAATGAACTCTAGGCCTGCCCTTTCCAGCATTTCTTTTCCTCAAGTAAAATGAGAAGATCTGGCTCCATTTTATTTTTTAGTTTGTCACCCTGCACTGAGATTACAGGCCTAACTCGTTGCCCATGCAACTACGTCACCACTGATCCCTCAGCGATTGTCTAATGCTATACAGATGTGGTAGGTAAATCAAAGTCACAGACTCAAAGGCAAGGTGGCACCCTTGCCAGGGGTGAAGACACCTTCTTCACACAAAGACGCATCAGCAAGACCCCTGCTGTGTGATCGTGGTAGACCCAAATGGTCACACAGGTGAGAGAAAGCAGCATTTTTTGCAGTCCGGCACTGGTTAATAGTGCAGGAATCTGGCTGCCCAATTCAAAAGGATCGTTATTTATAGAGAAGCCTGTCTGAGCCTGCTGGGCTCAGAATGTCTGTTGAAAAAGCGAGGCTAAATTAAAAAAAAAAAAAAAATTAAGCCTTGGGAGGCAAAAAATTCACTACTGAACTACTTTCTTCTGATGATTTCTGCAGATAGCCTTAAGAGTCCTGCCCTCTCACAAGGTGCCGTTCTTGGGAGAGCAAAACACTGCAGCTGCAGTACAAATTAAACACAAGTCAGCAATTTCCAGTCACCTACAATGCTGCTCATTCAAGCAATTGGATCTATTCATTCATCAGCTAGAATGGGCAATTTTTCACCCTGTGTAAGGAGGGAGTTCCTTTCAGCCATTGCTTTTGCATATTACAGCCCTTAAATTATTTCCTCTTAACTACTTACGCATTTTGAGGAGATTGCCTACTGGGTTAAAAATGTTACAGGAAAGATCTGACAAAATGAAAGCAGAGAAATTTCCTCTGTATCATTTTCCTATACCGTGAACAATCCATGAAGTTTGATTTTAGATGACTTAGAGTACCTCTCACCCATTAAACAGAACAAAACATAGATTCTGATACTTCTCTTCCACTTCTTCCAAACTCTGGAACCCCTTATCGCAGGAGTAGTCAAAGCAGCCTCAGAAGTAAGTACTTTCTCAGCACAAGTATGAAGAAATAAGAAACTGATACGAAGAAACACTCCAGACAAGCATTCTGGAAACCCCTAACGCTGTCCGTACACAGAGAAACACATCAGTCACCACAGAAATATGGTCAACTCTATGGACGAACTTTGCAACTATTAATGAAGTGAATAGTGCAGTTACTCCAACCACACTCTTTGACTTTTTATAAAAGTAAATCTTGCAGAGTGAGGCTTCACAAGGTCGTGAAATAATAACCTAAACCAGGAAATGAAAGAGATCCTCTCCAAACGAATGTAATCAAGCCACTGCAGAAACTCAGACTGGAATTCTGCCATAGCTATCATCTAAGTATGAGCATGTAACTAGATCCATAAGAGCTGGTCATACTGTCCCTGCATGGAAAAGAAATCTGCAGAGGATCGTGTCCTTACAAGGATACACTTCACCGTGTTTGAGCTCCACCATGCCCAGGCCCTTCTGAAATCTAGGCTCACAAATGGGAAATAATGTCCCTGGAGAACAACAGTGGGTGTATGCCAGAGAGGTTTTAAGTGCTTTGGTTATGGTCGGGCTTCCTGCGGAAAGCCCTTGGCATTAGGAAAGCCTGTTTAGCTGCCTAAGAACAGCCTGCAGGTGCTGACTTCCCATTCCATGGCCCTGAGCCATCCACAAATGCTGAGGGCACAAGGCATGTCTAAAGCAGCATGGTAGGTAGGGAGAGCTGCAGTGCTGTGCCATACCCATGTGATGAGCTTCCTGCCCTGATCTGTCCCATTTCCTTCACTGAAATGCTCTATGTCTCAGAGGAGGGTGAAGGTGGAAAAGCCCTAAGGGCTCCTTTTAGCTCCAGCAACATTCAAAGGGAAGGTGTACTTTGATTTTGCTCTGAACTAGACCAGTGCAGGACCCAGAGGGGAAACAGGCTTGAGAAAGATCCAGCTTTGGTGGAAGGATTTCCACAGAGTTGCAGCAGCTTCCGCAAAAGCTGAATGTGGCTTGCTGGAAAGTACCATGTCTTGCAAATTATGCATTTTGGGAAAAAGATCTCACAAGGAAAGTTGTGAGCTTAATGGATTTTCCCACCAGATGCCCAAAGAGCATTCCACTAGCACAACCGATCTGAAGGGACAGGTGCCCTGAGCCCTCTTTTTCAGTAAAGTGACCCAGCCACTGGCCTCCCCACAGCCTGAAGCAGCCACCCAGTGCTGCCATGCTGCCTGAGTGCTCACAGCTCAGCCCCAGCAGGGCTAAGCAGGCTAAAGCTGTAACAGAGCAACAGCTCTCCAGGCCCAAGTGTGTCTGACAGAGACGGGGAGGCCTTTCTCAAGGCACTTACCCTCTAGGTAGCAATGAGCAGAGACACTGCATACAATGGAGCCTGTGCTGAGAGTGACATGAATGTGTCCTCCCCTACTGCTGCCTGGGGAAAAGCCTTTTGTGGTTAGATAATTTCAGGCAACAAAGAGGTTCAAGAAGCAGGGAAAGGAGGGCTGGTGTTTGCTTTCCGGACAGTAATTTCTGTAGAAGTCTTAATTAGGCACTAGAGAGATTGACGCATCTGAAAGGCTATAGGCATTACAGTATCAGGAGGGGGTTTCTGTCACAGATCAACACAGACAAACACACTTATCCAATCTTTTAGCTGCCAAAAGCCAGTTGAGTGTGTGCACACTTGTGAAGAGCAGCTATGAATGTCAGAGATATACACAGACATATACACAGAAGCCTGTAGTAGAAGGCTGGAAAGGTCAGCCAAGTCACGCACTGCGAAAATCCATTGAGACAGGATGAGTGATAGCAGAGAACAAATTAGCAACCTGAGAGTAGCTTGTGTCTATTTTTCAGGAACATGCATTTTTAAGTAACACATACACCCCAAAACACACACATTTCCAGCAGTGCCCTTTCCTGAATCACATTTCCTCCCTCTCCCCTGACTGACTCACCTCCTGTGGGAAGCTTAGAAAAGCTGAAAGTAGGAGGACTAGAGAGGGTCATGCCCAATCTTCATCCCCAATCTCACTATGCTCTGAACAAGCTTGTTTAGCACCTCTGGGAATTCCTGAAGGACTCCACTCCTGGCCACAGAGTAGCGTGCACAACAGTGGATGCATAAAGGGTAAATCTTGGCAAGGAGGGAGATGCAGAGAACAGATCCTGCTGAAGGGAAATCTCTTGCAAATCCCCCCCTCAGCTGTCACTTCCTATGGAGCTTTTCAGTATGAGCAGCCAAGAGCCAGGCCAGCTAGGTGGAGGCTCAACATCACATCCCTCAACTTCCCCCCCACCCCTATACATCCACCACCAGCTCCTCCTTACCTTAGTGTCCCCTTTATTCATGTTGTTTGTCACTGGAAGGGAGATGGCTGTAAAATGTAGGGAGGGCAAAAGGAAAGAACTTGTTATTTGGCCTCCTCCAGGAGACAAGCAGAGAAATCCCTCCCTGATAAAATGGGAACAGAGAAGAGGGATGTCCAGCCCTAATGGAAATGGTCCCTGGGGATGTGGGCTCCGTGTCCCCCTTTGAGAGAGGGAAGGGAAGGGAAGGGAAGGGAAGGGAAGGGAAGGGAAGGGAAGGGAAAGGAAGGGAAGGGAAGGGAAGGGAAGGGAAGGGAAGGGAAGGGAAGGGAAGGGAAGGGAAGGGAAGGGAAGGGAAGGGAAGGGAAGGGAAGGGAAGGGAAGGGACGGGAAGGGACGGGAAGGGAAGGGAAGGGAAGGGAAGGGAAGGGAAGGGAAGGGAAGGGAAGGGACGGGAAGGGAAGGGACGGGAAGGGAAGGGACGGGAAGGGAAAGGAAGGGAAGGGAAGGGAAGGGAAGGGGAGGCGAGGCGAGGCGAGGCGAGGCGAGGCGAGGCGAGGGGCAGGTGCCCCGGCGGGCAGTGGCCGGGCTGGTGGCGCCGGTCCCCTGCCGCTCTCAGCAGTGACCTTGCGGCGGGCGCTGTCCGCGGTGCTGAAGCGGCCGCGGCGGGTTGGGAGCTGAGCCGGCCGGCGGTGTCCGCGGTGCTGTGCGGTCTCGGAGGGCGTGGGGGGACGGACCCCAGCCCCAGCCCCACTTACCCGGCACGGCCAGGAGCAGGAGGGCGAGCAGTCCCGGGCCGCTCATGGTTGCTCTGGGGGTGGAGGGAGGGAGGCAGGTGCAGACGATGAGTCTGGCCCTGGCGTGGGGGGTTCCAAGAGAGAGGTGCTGGTGGAGATCAGCTCTGTGCGTGTCTATGCCAATGCCTTGGCTGAAGATCCTAGCTGGGGCACTGCAGCAACCGGCTCGTTTATATATCCCAGCCCCTCGGAAATGGCGTCAGGAGGAAGCCACCTCCTCCTCTCTCCCCGCCCTAACCCTGCACAATGCCTGCCCATTAGCATCCACTACCAATCAGGTACTGCAGGAGTGGCCACACACCAGAAGCCCCCGATCCCCTTGGCTGCAGGGACTGGCCGGGCAATGGGCTCCAGTAAATGTCAAGGTGTCAAACTCCACCTGCTTCATCTTCTCACACCCAGCATGGTGTAGCATGGTGTAGGATGGTTGTGAGGGATGTTTTCAGAAAAGAGATTAGGGTGGACTACACCTCACTCAACACTGGCCATCTACAAGGACCCTTGTGTATGTGCCATCTGGGTATCCACCAGTAGACAACTGTGAAAGACAGTCACTTGATGTACCCTAGCCAGTATAGCCACCTATAAATGGATTTGCCCTCTAGGGCTCCCCTTTTCTTTTGCTGAGCACAGAAAGAACCTAGACAAATATCTTAAAAGTAGATGTTGAAATTTTTAGATAACTGTTAGATGCCTCAACAGAAGGCAGGCAGGCCTGCAAGACTGGTCAAGAGCCGGAGAACTGGTTACCATACAACCAGTTTGCCAATACCAATGATTGGTCCCAGCTTTTTATGAAAGAAACTTGAAGCGGTGCTGAGAGCATTTGAAGGCAAAGAGCAGAACTTGTCAGGTCTGTTGCTCAGCTATTGTGACTCTACAAGCAAATTTTAACAGGTTGCTATCTTTTGTTCAATGAGTTCATAATGACCTATAACATCACACTACACCCCACTGCTAAGCCCTCCAAAGTTGAAGTAACCACGACTATCTCATCACTGATTTCCATTGGCAAGGAAGAGAGAGGAAGTATCAAAATGTACCATTCTCTTAGTCACAGGCATTTCCATACTCTTCACAAAATAGCTGTCTACTTTTTAGATGCAGCAGCCACCAGGGCAATCCACAGAAATCCCTTTTGAAAGTGACTGTAACGCTTCTTTAGGACAAGTTCAGTGGAATTTTACTCCTTCTAATGTGCAACTCTGCTGCCCATTGTTGCTATTAAGCTGGGGAGATTATTACCGCTAAAGCTGTTTCAGAGGTCACAAGAGCCAGGGACTTATACCAGAAAACAAAACTCAGAAATAACATACCATCCTTCTCCATCCTGCCCTATTGTTAAGCCATTGGAGAGCTCTACACCCAAGGATCAGAGAGAACGAATTTGTTTTAAGATGACAAGAACTTTTCCATGAGACCAAGGAATACAGATTGCATTGTAGGTTTCCACCTTCTCTTTCCATATGCACATGAAAATGTGCTCCCAAATGCACTCTCAAATGGCCTCCAGTTTCTATCTGCTTTAAATTCATGCCTCAGAAGACAAATGTGGATTGCAAAAGCCCACTCGTAAAAAATCAAAGCTCCCCATGTCTGTTGCATTTTCTATTTAATAGTAGCAAAAAGCTGGAAGTAGATTGATCCTCTGAGCAGTGCTTTGTGCATGATATTGATTGATGGTAAAATGTTTACGAGACCATGAAACGAACACCCACGACAGTTCTTGTTGCATGTGAAATCTGCACCCTCCAAGAACAATAGGTATCCCTTCTTTTTGTTTTTCAGGTTGTTGGATTTTTTTTGTTTAGTCGTATACAATGGCCTTTTACTTCTTCAGGGTACACCACAGCATTTTAGTCTCTGAGCCTGCAATACTGAACATTATTGAGCTTGTTAATTCCTATGTATGCCTAACAAAGTAAAAACAGATTGATCTGTTTATCAAGTTATGTTTACCTAGTCAATATTTACGTATCCTTACAGATAAATGTTGATCTTATTAGGGCTATAGATTAGCTTACTTCTAATCTAGTTGCTTACAGGAAACGCTTTTCTTCCCTGAGGCCCCTTCTTAGAAATGTAGCAGAATATGCAGTGCGCATGACTATATATTTTCCTCCCTTTCTCAAGGTGTGGTCTTGCATCCACTGAAGTCCATTGCAATAGAGGAACTAAATGTTTTCCAGGTATGACATTCATTCTCCCATTGTAGTAGCATATGATGGGTGATGAATTTTTCTATTTTTTACCCTAGGGAGATGGATATGAAACTGTTAATCCAGCAATCAGTACTTCTGCTATCAGAATTTGTCTCATTAGGCACAGCTATATTAGGAACTGTCAAAGTAAAACATGTCAGGAGAAGATTTATGTCAAAGAGCAAAAGTGATCAAATGAGAATGTGAAAAGTATTCTGCCACTCTGAGAAAGGCAATTGCAAAAACAGACTTCAAGGTAAGAGAGGGTTTTTGAGTCTCTGAAGCAGTTTGTGTTTTAGTATGCGGAGGACAGGAGTAAATTCTCAGTGTCTGGCAAAGTGATGATGGTGGGCATTTCCTACCACTTCCATTCTTATAAATAAGCTACTTACGCCTGTAGAGATCAATTCCTTTTTCTTCATAACTATCCAGTTTCTAGTGCATGGAGTGTGAGGAGAATGGGGAGATCCACATGCCACTACACAATCTGCAGTTATTAACATAATATGGACAGGGAGAGGAATTATTCTGACGAGAAAAAGGTGGTGGCATTTGCCCTCCTACCCTGAAATCTTACTTGAGAAGAAGGGAATGTCCAGATGAATAGGAGTAACAGTGCTGTGGCATCACCCATGCTCTGAGCTGAGCAAACTCAAGCCAGGGTCAGTATGAAAGCTATAGGGATGTATTAACCTCTTCCTATGCACAAGTACATATGCTCAAGAGATCATGTGGCTCAAATGCTATTCCTGTTCAACATATAAAAGCCACAATTTTTATTTCAGAATTTAGGAAATAAAACCAAGGGATCTGGGGTATGGCTCTGAGCTTGCTGTGAGAGCTTCCTTCTCTAATTTCTCAGCTGAAATTGAATTGACCCTTTACAGTGCATGGAAACACTCAAGCTGCTTTTCAGATTTCTTTGATTTTACAGCCCTGGGAACTGCGGCAGAGAAAGATAAAAAGTGTCATTTTTGCAAAGATATCAGAAAGGCTTGAAGCCAAGGCACAGCTACTACCCGCGCCCTAACCAAAAAAGTACACTAGGCAAAAAACTAGCAACAATTAACTTCTTGCTTACAAAACCAATTGATAAAGATGGAAATGGGTTGACTGAAAGCCTGGCTGTAAGCTCACTGCCAAATTAGTGGCAAGATCTATTGAAAAAGCCACATTATACCTTTGTCTCTGTCCCACATGTTAATTGATCTTCCATTCTCACCTCTCAGTTCCCAGTACAAGCCATGCTAGTCTGTCTGTACACAGAAAAGAGCTTCAAAGCTCGGATTGCTGTTGCAAATATCCAGCGACGCTGTTAAAAGGCAGTCTTTTCTTTTCTTTTTCAGGTCAGAAGCAAATTGATGTTGACTTGCTTTGATTTTCTTAGTCTAGACTGTGCTTGCACCAACATGGAATTAATTGATTTTCCTGTTCCAAAGTTGCTTACGTATCATGAAAAAAACATAACATTGTGCCCAATCCTGACTGTGGCTACTGCTCTACCTGGGCACGTCCATTCCTGTCTGATATGCACAGCTCTTATAGGGGCAGGTGGAGTATGTCCACAGTTGGGAGAAGAGATTTCTCCCTAGCAGTCTCAGAATACTGCCTGGGCACCACTGCAAAGAGCATGGAACCCAGTATATTTTTTCTAAATACTATTTAATCCCCAACCCAGAAAATGTTATGCACTTCCATAAGGTTTGGTCTGGTCACCTAGGACATATGGAAAGCCAGACTGATTCCTGTGAGCACCACGGAGTAGTAAGTAATGGTGAGAGACACAGATCATTGTGAACTGATGGCCACTGCCTGTGGAGATGGAGGTTCTCTCAAAGGCTCTGACCAGAAAGGTCTATAACAGCCTCCTCCAGAAATTACCAGTTATTCCCATGGCTGCGGCTTTTTTTCACTTTTGACAACAAACTCTGCGTCATGATCACATACGTATTAAGTATCCCAATACAATTTTGTTAAGTTCTAGAATGGTCTAAAACAAATTCATAGGAAGAGCACTGATATTGCCTAATGTTTACTTACCTCTAAAATGAGAGATAGATAGTCCTATTTATTGCCCTGCAGGCACTAACGTAGTTTATGGGAGTTAGTGATGGCAAATAAGCACTAGGGTTTTTAATTAAGAGGTTGGATTGTTTTGGTGGGGTTTTTTTTGTTTTTAATACAAGGAGGAAGTCTTTATTTTAAATTGAAAAGGTGGAGTTATAGTCTTAGAACTGAAAAATTAATACATATGCATCCACTGTCTAGATTTAGCAAATCTTCTCTTTTTTTAACCATACAGTCATAAGAAAAGAAAAAGATGCCAGTGACTCAGATCTTGGGATATGCACTCCTATTCTAGGGGTCTGTAAGCTCACCAGACTGCCTCCATACTTTCTGAAGTTTGCTTCTAACATATGGACCATCAGCCAGTATCAATATAATTTCAGATTATGCATATTAAATGACTGCCTGATGTATTTTGTACTGAAGAACCTTATTCCTCATCTTCTGCCTTTAAAAACTTAATCCTTTGTTCCTGGAGTGTCCCAAGGTGCCCATCAATTCTGAACCAGTGGCACAGTGAACACCAAGTAAGGCCTAGTAGCCCCTTAGGTCTCATGGGACACAGTACTGCTGGAGTACACACACTGAATTAAATGCTGCTTGGGTGGTACAGTTCTTGGAGGCAGAAGTTAGATGCGCTTGTACTAACTTTTCCAGGTCATGGAGAAGAGGTGACAAAATCCTTAAATAAGAAGTAAATGCAATGAAAAGGACATTTTCCTAATGACAGTTTTTAGGATTGTGAAACACATAGGCACTTTCCACTCTAGTTCCTTTCTTTGATCTCCTTGGCTTACATTGGAAAGATTGCACTTGAAGAGGTCAAAAGAAGGCTGAATAGAGTCTATTTCCCTGACACTGTTGCAGAAAAAAAGGAGGGATGGGGTGAGGAACAGTCATCTGAGCATCTGCTTCCTTGGCCCCCTTCCTCCCTAGAAGGTGCCAGCCGGAGGAGTGTGGAGTTGAACTGACTGCATGAACTTAAGGACTCCTCAGGCGTTGCTGTCCCCCAAGAATATCCTTCACTGAACGGTGGTAATACTACATCATGGGAACCACTTACCTAGGGATGTGGCACCCAAGGACACAGAATTGCCATTCCAGGTTGGAGCAGGGATCCAGGATCCTGCCAGAGACTCCAGGAGCTCAGCAAGGTCAGGGTCAGGGCCCTGATAGGAGCAGGAACAGGGACAGTAGCAGTGGCAGGGACAGAGGCAGGGGCTGGGGCTGAGGCAGGGGCAAGATTAGGGGCAGGGCCTCTCCCTGCCTTTGTACCAGGCTGAATCCCAGGTTACAAACACTAAAGACTGGGCCTTAGTCTTGAAGTTTAATAGAGCTCCAAAATGTTTCAGTGCTAATTAGAAGTAGTTAGCTTAGTAATCCCTCTGAATAGAATCTCTGTTCTCTTCAAGTTTGCTACCTTTTCAGCGTGAGGACTTACGGCGATGAGTACCATGGCTCCCTTGAGCATTGTGTGAAAATATTTCATCCTTTATTTTAAGATTGTCTCCTACCCTGGTGCTATGAGCTGAGAAGAGCAAAAATTGCTGAATGCTTTTCTCTAGGCCAGTCAGGCTTTTACTGGTATTTACAGCTCTCCCTTAATGCTTTCAGTTCCAAGCAGTTCCACTCACCTGGTTCCTCATATGGCTCCTTCAAACCTTTTGGGCTACTCTGACAACCCCACTTTGAACTCCCTCTCTTCTGAAAACCTTACTATGTGACATGACCGGTACTTTATACAATACCCCCGAGGGAGTATCACCACTGATTTTTAGTAAAGACATTACCATATTTTGTGATCTTATTTATCTCTTTCCTTGTGCAATCTAATACTCTACTTGCCTAGCTGACAGCTGAGACCTCCTTGGAAAGAGTTTAATTTATTTCCTGAATTGATATAGTTAATCTTGTTTCTGTGCAGAGTGTGAATATTTAAATGTTTTCTTTCAAGACCCATGGCTTTGAATGTGTCAAGAGTGGCCAACATTTGCTGTCATACTGCCCATTCTTTTAGCTTATTGTATCTTCATATGCATCTTTAGTCTTAGATGATCATGGGTCACCTAAGGATAAGCTATTCTAACTTTAAATTAGGCCTTCCCCTCCTCACCCTCATAAACAACATAGCACCTTGATTTTGCAGGCATTTAGGTGCCTAATTGCTACTGTTTTCCATGCCTAAATAACTTCAGAAATCTGCTGCTCCCTGCGTGGCCCAGTCCTACTCTCATTGTCCCCATGTGGAGCTTTGCATCTCTTCACCATGCATTGGTCCCTGACATATTTTGTCTCTCCTGTCATGACTGTCTAGTTCTTAGGCACCCTCTTATGAAAAAGCCCTTGGCAAATCTGATCGAAGCATTCTCATTTATCCAGACTGGTGCAATCACATCACTTGAATTCTTTGAGAGAAACCTTTTCTTTCCTTTGAAAGATCTGATTTGCTCAGCAAAAGATCATGCAGAACTATGAGGTGCAGGGAGTAACTGGTCTAGACCTCCAATACTAAGGCTATATCCTAAGCAATGATCTGGCTACTTTATAAAGCCCAGACTGGAGATTTCCTACCTCCTTACATCCAATCTATATTTTGCAGATGTAGAGCAAATGATGTCTTTTCCTGAATGTCTTAGATTATGAGATAGTAGGGGCCAGGCCCACGTTGTCTTCTCTATTCAGAAAGTATCCATTGTAGTGAGTGTCCTGGTTTTAGATGTGCATGAGAAGGGCAGGCAAGAGGATCAAAGTAGCGACTGTTAGGACTATTTGGCCTCTGCCATAGCACTGGGCAGCAAGGCTGCTATTTCTGCCTGTAGGGGAGGAGCTGGGCAGGGGCTAGTAACAACTGCTAGAGGATGGGAAGAGTGTCTGGGGCAAGGAAAAAAGAAAAAGAAAGCTCCCACTGCAGCTTCATTTGTCTCAATTGGCACCTTGGTCCCTTTCCTCCATCTATTCACCCTATTCTAGGACAGGTTATTCTTTGCACAGCCCGCACAGAGCTGCGTCCCTTTGTGGCACAGATGGCTCTTACCTCAGATGTTCCGTTGATAAGGCAATTTTAAAACACCAAATTGCATGTTAATGCCAGTTAATGAATGTTCTCTTTATAAGTAAAGCAAACCGTTTCCTTCTGCACTAAACAGAGAACAGGAGGAGGTAGCCTTTTAGGTATTAAATTGCCTGAGAGCATCAGCACACAGCAGCTTGAGCAACAGCCACAGAATCTTAAATTACTGTTACTGGGCTTTTCCTCACTAAGTAGGAGCTCAGGTTTCATTCCTGACTAACGTTTTTGCTTCCAGGGAAAGCAGGGGCTGCAGAAGTGCAGTGCCTGTCCTTGGAGAGCAGTAATTAGCTTCCTCTGTTTAACAGTGGGCCCTCAACAGAGTGAAGGATGGATGCTCTGGGGCCTCTGCTGAACCTGCCCCATCTGCACGCTGAGCAGACAAAATGGTCTGGACAGACTCCTCCCATCACCAAGTGAGTCCAAAGAAGTAGCAGGCATCCTGCTGGAGCTTCCTGGCTCCCAGTCGCCAGCATGGAGGTGTGGGTTTGGCCCTCTGTCACTGAGGATACAGAGATCTGTTCTCCTGTTCCTATTCAGCCACGTTCAGACTCAGTATCTGCTGCTACTTATGGGAATGTTTCAGGACAAATCACACTTTCTACCTTGCTGTGGAGAAAAAAAAAAAAAGAAAGGAAAACCTGACTACTTTTCTCTCTACTCTTTTAGGACTTTTACTGAAACAGAGCTCTCAACAGCCTTTGTTTTATGAAGGCAGCTAGATAACCACAAATACAGTGAAATCCTTGTACATGTTTCATTCCACATAAGAGGCAATATCTGTCGTGGGTAACCCCAGTGGAGCAGAAATGGAAGGGCTTCCCCCAGGCAGAGAAGATTAATGGGCACTACATTCACTTTGTATTTAAAGTGAATACTTCAGTGAATACACGATTTTCTATACCAAGATGAAAGCTGTAGCTGTTTTGTTTGATGCAGCAACTGGAAGATTCAGGTAGCTGAATATTACAGAAACTGAATATTTAAGGAATAAATCTGTTATTTGCATTTCTAAACAAAAGTGTTCATTAAGAGCCTGATCCCAAACATGCTGAGATCAATAGAACAACTCTTACCCAATCCAGTAAGTTTTAGTTAGAGTCCTAGACCTGCATTAGGGCCTGCTGCTTCATGCAAGCAATGCTAGTTTCCTCCTCTATCACTGAGCATCCAAAGATTTCTAGCAGTATGGAGTTTTGCAAAAAGAGGAGTTTGGGAAGCATTTCCTGGAGGCAGTGATGTCATTCAGGTGTCCTCGGTTAAGACATAAAGCCAGTAGTGTGGATATACAAGATGGAATAACTGCTATTCAGAGGAAATCTTTAAAAGATCAAAAAAAAAAAAAAATCTATCCATCAATGCTGTTCATCACCAAAGATAAAGATGGGAAATCAGTTTGCATTCTGCATATCTAAGAGCAGACATCAACACTTTCTAGCCTCTGAAAACCAATTAAGAGCCACAAAAGACTGAACAGTTTTGCTTTGCTCAACTGGGGATTTGTGCAGACCTAAGCCTGTGATGCAATTAAAAATCTTGGAGCGTGAAAGGCCCTAGAAAGTCTCCTGATTGCCTAGACAAATCCTGAGTAGAAGCAGGCTCCTAATTACTAAATGTGCATCTTGTGGTGGCTGAGAATGGTCAGTTCTCCTACATCACTTGCTGAGGAAACATTAGCTGTGTCAGTGACAGCTTATTAAGGATGATAGCCTCTCACTTGCGATCAAGCTACCCAACTTGTCAGTTGTGGCAAAACATCTTATTAGAGCCTTGTTACAAGTTTTCTGTACTTTTCTGTGGAAGGAAACAAGCACCAGACAGCCTCCCTATGGATCCTGAGAACAGTGCCATTCTGTCATTAGGAGACTCTTGGAAAGAGGACGTTAGGACTTGATCTTCATGCATTCACATTAGTGGAGTTTGAATTTGCGTGATACAGGAGCACGTTTCCTATAGGTATATATACTGAAAATGCCCATATTTATACAGGAAAGCCAGAAGCATTTGTAACACTTCAAAACCATCAAAGAACCACTTAATAGGTGGATCAAGACATTGTTCTTGGATCTTCCTATTTCAGCCTTGTGGCATAAAAAATATGAAGAACATTACAGGGAAAGCTTTGTGCTTCCTGCTGTCAAAGATACCATGCAAGGCCTTTTTCAGGCTTCATCAATGGCACAGAAGAGAAGCCGAAAGCTTTATCAGCCTGAGTGTTCTGGGTTTTGGGTGAACACTTCTCAGGCTTGAGATAGGCATCTAGATTGTATTATGACAACATAGTGCTCTTTGGATGTTTTCTGTGAAAATGCACTGAGGTGGCTTGCTATTATAGGCTATAAATCTAATCTGCTAGTTCCTGCAACAAGAGTAAATGCACGTGCTTGGGGGGAAACCTGGGGCTCAAAAAGAAGTAGAAAGGGAAGGGAGGCCTAATGGAGACTGAAAATAAAAAGGCTTGTAAGAAAAATAGAAGAGAGTAAGTAGTCAGGGTGTTGAGAGACGAGAAGAAATTCCAGCAAGAACTCTAGAGATGATGGAGAGGGAGGAGACTAAAAAATTTGTATTTTGATAGAACAAAGAACTGCATGGAGAAAGCTGCTGTTAAGAGGAGAAAAACAATGGGACACCTACTTTTGCCTTGAAAGGAGTCGCCAGGCATCAAGGATGACTCTCCTCCTGTCGGTACTGGCTTTACATCACTCTGTTCTTGGCAGCTGCAATGAAGCCTTAACTTTTGCCTTGTGCTGGGAAGGGGAGAGCGAGCTATCAGTGCTCTTCTCAGCTGCTGCAAGCGCTGACCTCTTGAGGTGAGTACTTCTGGCCCTCTCTGCTAGTATGTGTGAGCTCCTCAGCTTTCAGGAAGTGCCTGCTTCTTTTCAGCTCTCTCCATCTGGTGCAGTCAGGACAACGTTGCTGGTCCCCTCGTACCTATCCCATAGTCAGGGCCGCGTGTCCTGCTGTCTCCCTCGTGGAGGGCTGCTCAGTCATTACGAGAGCAGCTCCCTGCAGCACAGCTGCTACAGGGTGACAGTGTGATGCAAACGACATTGCCAGAGAATAAAAGCAGTTTTAAAGAGAGAGGCCCAGGCCAGAGGAAAGCTAATACCTACAAAACACTTCAAGTCAAACAGATGTTCCCATGTGTTCTTAAAAGTCCAAACCCAAGGTGAACAGACAGCTGAGAGTCACAGTTCATCTAAAGTGGTATTGCATGAGGAAGACAGATAGCAGATTTCTGTGTGGCTGAGGTTTGCACATGGCAGAGATCAGTCAGTGATCTATAGAGCTGGCAAGTGTATAAAATGGTTCTGGTCAGAAAGACCATTTGCCTTTTCCATGAGACATAGCAGGAGCTCCCAAAGCTTGCAGACCAGTTGCAGGTGCAGCTCGGGGGTGGCCCCTGCTGTTCCCCCTTGCCACCCCAGCAGTCATTTGTTGCTTGCCTGGAATCTAGCACAAAAGATTATGAGTATCAATTGTCAACAAATAAACTTTCTTACTGACAAATACTGACCCACAAAACCTTAGATCAGTTTTCCAAACTGTTACAAAGGTTTCCAGGCTCTGGAGGGAATTGTAGGTCAAAACAAATAAAGGCCATCCATCTGAACTGGTTTCCCAGTTAGGACACTCATCTAGGAGATGACAGACTCAGGCTCAAAACCCTGTTTTCTCAAGTGAGGGCCCTAACTAGCAAGCTACAAAAAATCAGCCTCCTGCCCTGGCCCAAAGAGTACACAAAGTGGTACTCTTGGTTTGTTGCTGTGTTCGCCTGGGAGCTGGAAAGCTCATGCTCTCCTCTGCCTTTCAGCTATGGTCCTTCTGCAATCAGTTTTGTCTTTATGTGGAAAGGGGGAATCTCTCAAAGGTTTTCACGAGAGAGGAAACCTCCTGTCTCCCATTGCATTCTTTGTGTGATAAAATAAACATAAGCTACATTTTAAAACCACTACTGCTTTCTCCAGGTCTTAGAGATATGAAAGCAGGAAGCCCAGGTGAAGGATTCCCAGCCTCAGCGCCTTTATAGGTGTATCAGTATTCACTTCTGCTCTGGTCTATACACAAGTGGCATCTGCTGCAGCTCACACTCTCCTACAAAACCTCCTCGGGAATCTCCTCCTCTTTGACAGGAATCAAAACAAATCAGCACACATACCTGGGAACTTTCCATGATTTTGATCAATTGCTGTTGATCTAAGTGCTGGCCTGCTTCTCTTTCCCCTGTGGTCAGACGTGGGCATGGTGCTCATTGTACAGTTTGGGAGATTCAGCTTAGCAAACTCCTTTGCCACTCTGGCTCCAAAGCTATGAAATATTCAACAGGCAATGCTACAGACTAGTAATGTTATTTTAGAAGTCAGAACATCAGGAACAACAATACAGATCTTGCTCGCTTTGAATTTCTCCCAAAATGTGGAGAAACGGGCACAAGCCTAAAAAGTGTAAAAATGCCCCAAATTACTTGCATAGAAACCCTCTGCAGGATCAGAACCTCAGAGAGCAACTCCGATCTCTCCTTGAGCTGTCAGTTTCAGTCCATTTTACAGAGTTTCAGAACAACACGAAATGTCAATATCCATTTTGACATTTTTATCAAAATAAAATGTTTTTTCTTTCGTCAAAAAGGGTTTTTTTTGTCAAAAGATTTTTTAAACATACGTAAGAACACATAGTTCAAACCCTTTGAACTAAAAGCAACTTCAGGTCACTGAATTCATTTGCAGAAGCACTTTTTCATACTTTGATCATGCTATTTATGACTATGCTAAAAATCATCTTTACTGCCTTGACTGATAAGTTTATAGCCATCTGAATTACAGGCTACTCATGTTTTTTATATGTTTATTGCATCTCTTTTTGTTAACCCTTTAAAACAGCACATACACATGCAACAGCCAAAAAGAGAAATCAGGTGTTCAACCGGGACCTTCCCGCCTCTGTTTACACGCTCCTGCAAGTGGCTATCAGTCACAAGCAGTCCTGTTGTACTGTACTGTATTATGTTGTATTTTATATTTAAATGTTGATTTGACATCTGAGAGCCTCAAATCTTCAAAAGCCCACCACCCAGGGTTTAATCCTTGACTTAGGCCAATAAATGTTTTATTCATATTCTGAGAGATGCTTCATTGATTGAAACAGGTGGGTAAGTAGAAGGGCCCATTGGAAATTCATATTGCAGTATGGGAATCAAAGTACAGAACTTCCTCCTGCCCTACTCAAAAGATAGTTTCACGAAAACCAGCAACCCTGATTGCCCTTGCAATGGGCCTCAAGCAGAGCCTAATTGGAATAGATGCTTGTATTCTGTGGTTAAAGAAAACTGCTAGGGGACAAAGTATTGTTGTTTGACTGGAAGTGTACTCAATTGTCTAATGAAGCTGTTATCCTCTATTTAGTCAGAGATGAGAAAAGGAAATCTTTATGTATCACTGGCATATAACAAAAAAGCTAATTAGAGAAGTCAGACCCCCAAGGGCAAAATAAAAACCACCACAAAACAAGGCAATGGTGACAGTGAATAAAGGCAAGCAGGAGTTTTGGCTCAGATTCACATGCTGCTCAGTTTGCCCCAGGCCTTGGGGTGCGACAACCTCCCTGTGCCTCAGCTCACCCCACTCACCAAGAGGAAGAACTCCCCCGGTTTTGATGGGTATTGACTATTTCACTTTCATATCCCACATTAAAAGTATCCCATTAACATCAGAAATGACCTTGGAATATGTTTACCACTATTGACAGGATCATCAGGTGAGAACTGGAAGCTTGATGTCTCATTTAATTTCATTTTATGTTAAACTAACCCTTACAACCCCCCTGATTTCAATAGAGTTCACAAGAACTTTGGAATGACCCAGAATCAGGCCCTTCTCTCTGGCAGGAGTAACAGAACTTGGTTTCAAGCCTTTAGATAAATATGAGATGCTTTGACAGGAAAAACACAGGGCTTCTCCTTATTGCTGGGATGACCTTGCCCTTTGTTTCTATTCTTATGAGCATCCCAGGATGACACTGCTGTTTTTTCTTGTAAGGATTAGTTTGCAAACTTTTCTTTGAATCATTACAACTGGATGATAATGATTTTTGTACTCATGGGAAAGTTCATTTTGCAGTCACTGAATGCTTGTAGCCTACAGTCTCTGCTATAGTGATAAATGAATTCTTAAAATAAAGAACTTCCCCAGACAGGCATCCACCCAGGAGCAAAGTTTCCATTTTACCAACAGAGACTAAATTTTGTGAAGCATTTTTAAATCCCTCAATATCAATCACATTGCAATTGCCTTTATTTTTATACCACCCGCATACAATAATATTTTATTTCTGTCCATGAAATGAGAGGGTGCAGTGTGCTAGACACAGACATGTTTCTTGAAGTGGGCAGCAGGAAGGACTGACTGGTGCATATCATTGGGGCTTTGGGGTCTCCTGAGGTAACCAGGGAGCATAGTGACCAAGGACCATGCACACACGCAGAGACACAGGGCAGCAACATGCCAACCTCTTTGTATTCCTTTCACTCTAATAACGCTCTTCATCGCTCTCTTCTTTTCCCTTTTCCAAAATATCCCAGCTGACATTTTTGTTTGCATTGTCTCTACTGTCTATCTTTAGAGCTATGTTTACAGCTCTCTCTCTCTCTCTCTCTCTCTAGATCTACCTATCTACTATGCTGTTTAAAGCACAAACTTTTATACTTTAAAAAAACCACTGACCCAATTCTCTAATTTTAATTAATGAGGCTTAACTGTGTATTGCATTTAGCCTGAACGCTATGTGCCCACACCACCCTCACCCACTCCAAACAAGTCTCATCTAGCTTTATGCGCAGCTTCGGGTATTTAGCTTTGCAGACCTGCCCACTGCAGGTATCCTCTCTAAGCTATAGACAGGTAAGTTCACAGACACAGCATGGCTCATCTAAGCCTTCATAGGAGATCTACAGTGACAGAAATAAGGATTTCTGAGCCCCAGATTAATAGCCTCTCCAGTAGGCTGCCCTGGACTCTGCTGCCAGTCTGCCATCTCTCCTGCTGAATACCCACGCTCTTTCCTACTGTGCTTTGGCTAAAAAAGATGACGTTTCAATAGCATCATCAGTATAGCTCTTGATTTTCTGCTTAGTATTTCAGGTTAGTGATGGGAAAGGCCTACTTAACTCATCTCCCCATCTTCAGAAAATTGCCCTCTATTTTCTAGTGAATCACAGAGTTTATTTTTCCCTTCCAGTGGATGCACTGCCTTTTACATTGTTAACCTGACAGCCAACGGTTCTTACAATTACTGCCAGCAATGACACCAGGCAGCAGCGACATCAGGCAGCAAATCCGTAGGGAGCAGTTTGACAACTCAGTGCAGAATTTGGATCAAACAAGCACTAGGAAAGCTGGCAATGAATTCTGATTATAATCAGGGACTTTCTTAAACTGGGGAAACATTTCAGCACGTGGCAAAAACTTGGGGACCTGAATTCTATGTTCAGCTTTGCTCTTTCCTTCCCGCATGATCACTGCAATGCTTTTAGCAGCTCCGTGCCTCAGCTTACTCCTCAAGCAAAATCACAGCAATGGTACATCAGGGTCTTTGGAGAGGGCTCTCTGATCTAGGAATGTAAACTCCAAGAAAGCATTCATTAAAGCGTTGATTAAATTGATGAAAGGGACCTGAATTTATTTTCTATAATCTTCCTATTTTAAATGGATTCCTCATCCTATCTTTTAGTAAGGAGATAAGACAGTTTTAGTGGCAATTTTGGCACGACAAATGAGTCGGAGAGGGGTCACTGCAATCTTGCAGGCTTGGCTCAAGCCAACTCCTTTTGAAATAAGAGGAGCTCTTCTTGCTTGAAATCAGCAGGAGCCAGCTTCAAGAGAGAAGAAGAAAGAGGAACACCTAAACTTTTAACTAACTATACTTTATCTATAGCTGTTTCTTTTTCTGCTTAATTAATCTAACTACAGGGCTCTGCATTCCGTCAAGCGCTCCTCAGCTCTATCGTATTTACACAGGATTCATGAAACAGAAACCCTGCACACCTCTGGGAAAGATCCTCAGCCGCAATGAATAAGCACAGCACCCCTGAGACCAAAGGAGCTTTGCCAGATTGCCACAGCTGGGGATCCATCCCTCTGACTTTTAAGACCTAAGGACAAAGTTGGCTAGGATGGGATCACGGGGCACTTTTGATACATATCATCTTGCCACTGCAGCCAGCCATCTGTTCTGAGTTTATTAAAAGCGATGTATTCTGTTGGGAGGATCGGGAAGCATCTGCTGGTGCATTTACATTCAAATCCTCACAGCAATCCCATCCATCCTCCTTTTTTAATTAATCAAACCCACTTTTTTGTAAAACCACATAGATAAACGCTTCCTCTGTAAATGGGAGCGCATATTATGCTAATGCCATTAAATAGCTAATACACAGAAAAACAATTTAGCACAAGTAGCGTCTAGCTCAGGATTTAAGAAAGCTGTTCTGACAGAGATCATTTCTGTTTAAAGGGATCACCATTTAAAACTGGCTTATGCTGTATCACAGTTCAGCAGATGCAGAACTGCTAATCATCTACTGGAAGGCAAGAGTGAAACCTGAAGGAATTAACATGCACCTTGGGCTCAGCTCTGCCCTGGCTGGATGACGCTGAGGGAGCAGAGCGGTGCCCTGGTGTGTTTAGGGGAGGCAGATGGGACCTGCAGTGCAGCACAGCAAGCGTAAGCTGTGCTTCGCTGGAGGGGGAGCAACGGGCTCTGCTATCTGTGCAGTAGCACTGGTGCACATTAGCACAGCTGCTTTGAAATCATGAAAGGCTGGAGGATGTCTCACAACAAAGCTAGATTTCCTGAAGGGTGGGAAGGAAAAATGTGGGTTCAAGGGCACCAGCTCCTCAACTATTTCTGCTTGGGCTGGGATGCCCGTGACAGAGATGATCATCCCTGTTACCACTTGTGCCCATTACCCTTGCAGCACTGTCCTTCAGGTGCAGGCAGGGCTGCACATAGACAGCTCTCTGGTTTTCCCCAGTAAGTTCAAGCCTTGGCTTCAGAGGTAGATAGGACCTCCTGGGGTGCCATCAGCTCAGGCACAGCACAATCTGCTCAGATTATGGAAAACCGCAAGCCAGATCACACTTAACCCTCACTACAGCAGCCTTTCCTAGCCATCTCCCCAAAGGCCAACAAAAGCTCTGGGTATAGCCCCCTTCTTGGCAAGCCCATCAGGACCAAAACAAGGTCCCTGGCAATAAATCTGCAAGCCACTACCGATTTATACAGCCTGAAGGCCCCTTGGCAGGGGGGTTATCCAAGACCTTTTTCTCTGCAGACCAGGCATGGAGAGACCTACAAGTTCCCAAGACAACTGCCTCATGTCCCTGCCCCAGAAACAGAAGGCTGCACCATTTCAGTCCTAGGTGAGCACTGCGCACGGATACTGGATGGTTGGATCATGTATGGGGAACAGGAGAGCTCAAAGCTTTGCATTCACCACCCCTGAAGGCTGCCACAGCTCTCACCTCTACGAGGTCTGCCCTGGCGAGAGCTTTATCGCAAACCGGTGTGTTTCGGATGTGAACTCCTCTGCCCCTGCTGCCAAAGCCACATAAAGCCAGCTCATAAAGCTACTCGTCACAGCTTCTGCCTCTCCTCAGATGAACAGGTCTGAAAACATTTTCCTAAGAGAAGGGTCTTTCCCAATGAGTTCTCTGCAAATACTCTAGGACGTGGACACCAAGGGGCTTATCTGCATCGCCCAGTGCCCCAGGTCACCAAGGGCAGATAGGGGCTGCCTGCTCCCTTTGAGAGCAGCCCCTTTACTGGCAGCAGCAGGGATCACAGGTCCTGCACCCCATGGTCTGCCCATCCCTGCCATTCCCCCATTGCCACCTCCTAGTGCTGGAGAAGAGCCAGCCAGAGAGCACTGCGGTCTCCAAGCCAGGGCAGGGGAGCTTCAGAGACTGTCAGCATCCCCTTTCACCCTGTCCAGACAACAGGATGGAGGACCTCCCCTGCCCCATTGCAGGCCATGCCAGGGGATCATGTCACTCCTACCTGACAGGGTGTCTCATCTGGGGGTGCAGAAAGGCTCTTCCAAATAAACTCTGAGACACGGGTGTCCAACCTGTCTTTCTTGGGGTACCCCAAATGCTTCTCCCAATGAAGGTCCCACCACCTGGGGGACATGGTCGGTCTCTAGCCGGCAGTGAGAGGGAGCAGGGCCCTCCAAGCTGCTGCTCTGCTTCCCCCATCACTTCTTTTTTCCAGGCTGAGATTCAAGGACACCAAGAATTTGTCTGCAACCAGTCTATGCTACCAAATGGCGATCCTGAACATTCGTTTAAATGAGACTCCTTTTAACCAGGCCCTCCAAGCAAATCAGGGGGTTTTGCTGCACACTGAGAGAGATCAACCTTCCCCACAGACCTAAAAGAGGAATCGATAATGTCACTGACAGACAGTGGAGGCAATGAGAAAGGATGGTGCTCCACAATAAGAAGAGCAGTTCTTGGGTTTAGGAAAGTGAATTAGTGCTCCTGAAGTGGTCAGTTCCAAATACTCAAGCTCCTGATCCAGAGACGTGCAGGACTGGCAGGATCAACACAAACTTCTCCTCAGCGTCCCTGCAAAGTTCCTCTCCTCTCTTATGGAAAGGCAGATCAAGACAAAGGGGTAGGGAAGCCATGAAGGCTCTGTAGTCCTTGAGGTTTCTTGGGACCTTTTGCTCTGCTGCTGGTTGTGATGATGGTGGCACCTATGCATAGGCAGGCACATACAGATAAGCACCTGGCTCTCCATCACTGTGGGGTTGAGCTCTCTAGAACAAAGCAGCAACCTCGGGATGGACGAACTTAGGGGACTCCTGAGCTTGCTAAAGTGAAAGAAACATCTGGAAAAGGTCCTGATCGAGGGTGATGGTGGAGGGGATGGCTTGCGACGGTGACCTACACGCCACAAAAAGCCTGTTCCTCCCCCAGAGGCCTTGCAACAGGCACCAAGAAGGCAGCTGGAGGGAACAGTGAGGAGCCATGGGGTGCAAAAGAGGTCAGAGGCACAATTGTGGTAAGGGTGTGGAGCAGCGTTACAGGGAAGTCCAAAGTTTGACCATGTGGGGCTTTAACTGCTTGTTCTCGTAGGGGCACTCTTCTCACAAAAAGGGGCAGCATGGGAGAAAAAGCAAACAGTACTCAGGGAATTTGACTACTGGCATCTAAAGGTGGAGGCGAGAGGGGGAAGGTGAACATCTCAGGCCCAGATGAGGGAAGACAAATAGTGTGTTTGTTTATAAATGCATTAGTGCGTTTGACGCTGATTCTGCTTAAAAAATAGATGAAGGTTCAGTTCAATAAATTCTAGCTATGGTACAAACAAATCCACTGGTCAGAAGGAAGTATACCAGCAATGATGTGCCATTACTGGGAAAGGAGAGAGGAGGAAGGATTTATTCCAGGAGATTCATTTTCCTATGTGTTTTTTTTTTTTAAGGAGAGGTTGCAGATGGAAAAGCAAGCACAGGAAATGGGACTATAGCTTTCAGTTCCTGTCAGACTAAACTTTCACAGCACTGTTTTGCCATAACCTTGTCTTTCACTTACATGTAGCAAAAAGGGAAGAGGGCGGTTTTGTGTGCTTGGGAATTATGGCCATATCCCTCTGCACAGCTATTGTTAATAGACAGCTGACGAAATGAAACAGAAATTTTTATTCTTGGGCTTGCTGGTTCATTTCTCCTTACTTTGGGTATGTTCTCCAGGCTTTTTAAACACAACCTAGTTATTTTCCAAATCCTCTCTTAGTGTTACATACAATAACATTGGCTGAAGCATCTGGAAAATGTAAAGCGCAGTTGATCCTACTCTTCCCCAAGTGCAAGGCTTCTGACAGGTCTGGCTTTCACTACAAAACACCTGCACCCATCCGGAAGCCGTTTTCCCCATGTCAATGTCTTTCATCAGCAAAGGAGTCACAGCCTCTTAAACAGCGCACATTGCAAACCCTCAGGGAGCCACAACTAGTTTTTTTTTTATTCTATAATTGATGTTAATTATTTTTTCACTTACTTTTTCTAATCGCAAACATTGTGCGTGAAATTACAAAACTGCATTACTGAGACTAGGAAAATGGCATCTGGGAAACTGCTGGCCCGGTATTGACTGTAGAGCAAATAAGGATGTGCACGAAGTTCCAGCAATTATAGGGCTGGAAACAGAATTAGTGACAAACAACATAATTTAATGACCAATGGGTCTTGTCAGGCTCAGACCAGATGATAAGAGATTTGCTGATAAGGACAACTGTCACACAGTTTCCTATGTGTCTCTGTAGAAGGGGCGTGCTTACTGTAGCACATTTTGACTGAATACATTGTTCTGTGAACAGTGGAGTTAGTTAACAAAACTTGGATTTTTATAGTCTCCTCCAACAACCTCACCAAGGGATCTAGATTTCAGAATTTTTGTCACTGAAAATGTAACTGGTCCAAATACTTACACAGCAGCCGCCCCGGCAAACCCGAGCAGTGCCAGCGTGCTATGTGAGCCAGCACTCCTCAGGCACGTGCCTCTGGCTTGATCCCTGGGTTTCTGCAGCTGAAAGAGACTCAGAAACATCGTGGGTGACATCTGGATGCTGGGGATCTTCCAGACTAAGTTGTCTAAAGTTATCTTTTGTGGTAACTGTGTTCTCAATCTTGCTATCTTAGAATTAAAATCTCTGCTAGACTAATACTTGATGTTTTACACTCGAAGCTTGTCCAGCATGTGAAGACAAAAGCTTGTCCACTGCATGAAGATGGGCATGCAGCTTTTCTCAGTAAAATCCCACTGCAAACTGAATTGTAGACAGAAACTAAATTCTTTTTCAACCAGAACTGCCAGAGTAAATCTGGGGACTAGCAGTGTCAAGGCAAGTAGACGGGAGCTCTTATTGGCACGTCTAAACCAATATTTCTTTGGTGAGACAGATCACAGCATCAGGAAACCCACAGTGTCTGTTGTACTCTTGCATTAATTATCAACAGCCCTTGTATCTTTCTTAATTCTTTTCTTTTAGTCAAACTGTTTCTTGCCTTATTATATAAATGTGGGTTTTCTTTAGTCAGCACTATGCATTTGAATTTATCCAGCAAGATGTATTTGAAGTCATTTATTTATCAAAATAAGGAAGAAAGGATGGGTTACTTTTTAACCAAAGGGGTTTGACTTCTGTGTGTCTTTATAAATTCAGTGGAGGAACAAATTAGCCAATAGCTGCATTAAGCAAAAGGACTACAAGGCTAAATCACTTATTTGGAGGATATTTTACTCCCATTATGAAGCTATCTGGATTCTTTTTGTCTCTCTGAAAATCACTCCCTAAGGACTCACTGCTTACTGGTTTCCATCACGATAAGCAAGAGATCTGTGTGTGGTGAACGGGGCAGCTACATAAACCTGCTGTAGCTACTTTGACCAGACTGTCCCAAGGCTGTTCTGTGTGTGGGAACCAAGGATTTAACATTTCCTCAAAAGGAGGTAGCGGTGTCGTAAGAACAGCAGTCCATAAGAAACGCCCCAAAGGTTAGACAAGTGGTCCCTGTGGCCAAGCTGCCTGCCTTCATCCTCCCTGGTAGGGGGTGATTCATGAGGGGGTGAGGGTGTTCCCCTAAGGAAGCCCTGTTGTTTAGGAAAAGCGTGTGAGCTCAGGGGCTCTGTGCAGTCCCTTTGCAGCATCCCCAGCTGACAGATTAGGAACCTTCCTGCCTTCTCTTTTTGGCATTTCGGTATCTGCTGTCCCTGGATATAGCCAGTCCGCTTTTGCCTGTGCTGACACTGTCTGCCTCTGTCGGCTCCCATGGTAGCAAGTTCAGGAGTTCACTACCTGCTGGACAAAGAACTACTTTATCTGCTTTAATGCCATCTCCTAATAGTTACATAGAGTTCCGCCAGCTTCTAACACCACAGGATTTGGGGAATAACAGTTCTGCATTGATCTTATCCAGCACCTTCACGATTCTGTAAACATCGCTCATAGCCTCCTCTAGCCTTCTTTTCTCTAAACTGAGGCCTCCCAATCTTTTAGTCTCTCCTCACTAGGCAGCTGCTCCCATTGATCATTTCAGCCCATTGCTCCAGCCCATTGATCATTTCAGTTTTGCTTGTCACAGTTTAGGTTGTTTTTCCCTAGCTGCATTACCTTTACATTTACTTTATCTACACTGAAGCTCATCTGCCACCTTTTTTTCCACTCACCAGCTTTGTGAGGTTCTGCTGCAGTTCACTGATGTCAGCATGACATCTCACTACCCAAAAGAGCTCGGTTACCACCTGCAACCTGGAGATTTCACTGCTTTCTCCTTTCTCCAGGCCATTGATAAAGACGTTGAATAAAATCAGCCCCAGCAGGGATCCCTGGGGAACCCAGGTGCTGACTCTGCTCCCTCCTGAAAAGTGACCATTAGCCCTTAGCTTCTCCTTTAGCCAGCTTTCAGCCCATAAAAGGACTCTTTTCTCCTGCCCTATGGCAATCTAGATTCTTTAGCAGATCAGAGGAATCTTGTCAAAAGGTTTTTGAAAAATCTAGACCGATTGCATTCACTGGATCCCTTTTATCCGTGTGCCCACTGATACCCTGCAAAAATCCTGCAGCTGGGCAAGTTTTCTGCTTGCAGGGACTGTACTGACTCCCCTCTTAGTCTCTCAGGAAGCTTTACGGGCACAGGCTGCCCTGTTGCTCTCTCAGCATGGAAAGCTGTACTTGGCCAGCTCCTGTAAACCTCTCGGAGCTGAGATGTCCCTGCAGTGGTTTAGAAACATCCCTTATCAAATCCCATCTTGGGGAAATCAGTTGATTCGTCCGCTGCAGGGCTTAGAGCAGTGAGAGCAAACAGAAGCACGGAAACTGCAACAGTTCCTAGGCACAGTCATTTTTTTGCTTCAGGTAGCACAATAAGAGATTGTCTTTCTTTGCCTGAATTTAGCAATAAGACAAGACAGCAGCTGGCTAAAGTGACTCAAAAATAGTACCTCTAATTCTTCCACACAAGGGTACAAAGCCCACACAGCCTCTTACTTAGGCCTTGAATCTCCTCCAGAGCTCAGAGGGATCCAAAATATTTCCAGCCGTTGAGTTAGGAGGGGTGGCTTGGTCAGTGCTGCAGGGAGGGAGCCTTCCCCACCTGCCAGCCTCCCTCACCTCTACCCCTTCCCTCCTGAAATCCCAGAGGATTTCATATCCTTCTTTGAACCTAGATTTAGGTCTGGAAGAAGATCCCACTCAGGCCAGGTGGGCAAATGCCTCCCTGCTTCTGACTCCATCGCTGTTTCACCTTCTGTCATATCTATGTGCGTCTTCTCTAAGGTGTGGTTTCTGCCTTTCCTCATCAATTCTTTATTAACATCTTTACAGCCACCTGTGATTTAGCTCTATGTATCTGGGCAAAGCAATACCAATGAGGGAAGCAGAGTCACTCCAGCAGAGTACTGCGGAGGGTTTGCCCACTTCTCCACAAAACAAGTGGAGCAGCTTGTTCAGAGAAGAGTCCACGTTCCCTATGAATCCACTTCTGCCTCTACAAACCCTTGAGGTTAATTAGGGAAGAAGAAAATCTAAGCTTTTCGGGCAAAAATCTGCCTATATTTGAATGTGCAGTTGCAGTGTCTGCATGCACAAGTAGCTGTGTCGGCCTGCAGATGCCACTGACTGCCCATTTGGGATGGCCTATACAGCTGCTGTGCACTTTTTTTTTTTTTTGGTGTCTTTTCCCTTATGATACAGACTGTGGTGGGAAAAGGCAGAAGAAATGTCTTCAACTTGTTGTGGTATTGAATATACCCTTGATTAAAAGGCGGAAAACTTTCATCTACGCCAAACAAAGCACATCTGCTGGAGCTGTAACCTTCCCTCAAAGCCTGTGAGACAATTAAGAGCTGTGGAAGGACAAATTACATTTTTTTTGTAATATGAACATTCTTGTAGTATCGGGGAGCTCAAAGCAGAGGGTCAGTGCCTGCTTCACCCTCTACTTAATAACCTCTGAATAATTCGCAGAATAATCTTTTTAGAAATGCTCCAGTAGCAATGGCCCTGATTGTCAGGTAAGCAGTGTTCTGGAAGGGGATAAAGCCGGCAGTGATGAACAACTGGTTCAGAGGAGCAGCAAGGTTACATGCAGACATTAAGCCTGAAGAACATTCATCAGCCCATTCAAAGGCTCCAACAAGTCAGTAGTTTCATAGTGCAAGCTAATTTCAGAAAATTATTTATTAGGTCAGTGAAGAGAGATCATTAAACTCTGAAGTCTGGTGTTAGCACCCACTGAAGTTTTAACCTTGCAAAGAGTAGAACTGTTTTTCCATGGCAGTCATTAACCGTTGAATCCCGGGTTCTTCCTCTGTTCCTCAAGCTTTAGCCTCCGTGCAGCAATTTATCTTACCTGGGGTCATGGGGTGGTGGCAGAGCACTCTGACCATGGGCAGACCTGCTGAGTCCTCTTCCTTGCACCCATCACCTCTTTCCCTTTCATTTCAGGGCCAGTTATTTACCTTAAAGAAGACTTGCTTCAGGATCACAAACTAAAAAGACACTATGGGCTACTGGGCAGGACTAAGTGTGATGTGGCTCTGGATATGGTTTCCAAGACAAGATTTCTTCAAGCTCTATTTAAAAGAAAATGATGAAAGAAATTTTATGTTATTGGGGCTGTGGACTGAGATTGCATTGGATTTTTACTGCTTATGCACCTCTGGTACGTGAGCAAAATTCAAGAAAATATCTGATGCAGCTATGGGGATCGGGGAAGTATTCACCTCCTGCTTCACTGAGATGTCTCATATTGGCACCATCGTGGACGTTCAGCTACATATCCGTGTAGCTGTGCTCTTATTTAGCATAGCTGGCTCACAGAAGCAGGAGGCTGGAGGGACCTCTCAAAGACCATTGAAGCTGTCCCCGGTTTCGGAGTGGATTAGGTGCTGCAAATCCAGGCCTCGCTGGACAGAGGTATGGCTAACAACTATGTGAGAGCTTCCACTCAGTGGAATCCTATACTCAAAGGAGTGAGTCTGAATGTTTAGCTATCCTTGTATTTTGAAAGTTTTTCTTCTACAGTTGTCTTCTAATTTCTATCTCTTTTCCTTCAGCTGGGGTTATGGAGAAATGCTGACCACTGCCTACTTTATAGCTATCCTGTGCATTTACAAGATTGCTATCCCATTTCCCCATCCTGCTCCCTAAACTTCTCCATTGTAAATTAATGAAACCTCTCCTCATATTCATGTTTTTCAAAACCTTTTCTCCTTTTTGTTGCTATGTCCTGAATTTCTCTCCATCTCCTATACCTTCCTGAAATAGGGGTTCTCAGGGCTGAACACAGCAGCTCCAGCCAAGGCGTTAACAGCAGGGTAATCATCACTATATCTTACACAGAAGCATGAGAAAGACATTAGCAAGGAAGCTCCTGGGTCCCCCAGTCTGGTCCCTTGCTCTTGCAGTCCCCTCTAATAAATCCCTCCCAGAATTATATCCATTTCCATCCTGAATCCAGTAAGAATTTCCAGACATATCCACTTCTATTTGAGCTCTTAACCAGAATTTCATCCTCTGATACAGATATTCTTCTAATTTCCAGCCCGAGTGATTTCAAAGTCTGTTTTTACCCATTTTTCTTTTTTGCAATAGCTTCACAATGCCACCTCAGATTCAGTTTGTTGCTACTATTTCCCTTGCACCTTCTCTGTGAATCTCCCAGTTATTCTCCCATTTTTAGGTAGTAGTGCATTGATTTCCCTTTTCTGCCTGCAGTACTTTGCTCCTGTCCTTACTGAATTTCATTTTGAGGATTGCAGAGCACTTTTCTTAGTCATCAAGATCACTTTGAATTGTAAGCCTATCTTCCAAAAATCTTGCTAGCCATAATAGCTTGGCTTTATTCAGATGTCTTATAACTGCACTTCCTTTTCCTTCACTCAATCATCTGTTTGATCACCCACTGGTCAAATATGGGCTGAGCACACAGCCATGGGCCCACTATTCCAGTTTATCAGGTAGCTGCACTGTGCTTTCAGAGCAAAACCTAAACCATGTTTCCCTGGTGCATAGCTGAGAATGCTTTGCAGGACAGTGTCCAAAGCTTTCTTAGAATTATGTTTGTTTCCCCCTTAACCACTAGACCAAAGAGGAAAAAGTAAATTGAATTGACATAATTTGCCTTTGACAAATCCCTGAAACGTGTTTCATATCAACTGACTAACCTGTGGTTGATTATAAATTGATGGTTTAACAATTTGTCCCAGTATCTTTCCAAGAATTAGTGTTAGGCAAGTTTGATTTAAATTCCTTGGCTTTCCTTTTTAAGACAGGTACTAAGTGTTTCCCCTTTAGTCATCTCCTGCCCCTCTTCTTCCCCAGCTACTCCAAAGCATTTGCTAATAGCTCAGACATTGCTTTGGAAGGGTCCTTAAACCCTTTCAGGTGAATTTTATCTCTTTCTGCAGGCTGGAACACATCTAGCTTATCTAAATATTCTTTAAGCTCTTCTTTCCTTATTCCGCTCCATGGTTCCAATCCTCCTGCTATTCATTTTAATTGTGTTCAACATCTGGTAATACTTAACCTTTTTGGGAAGTCTGAATCAAAAAAAACCACAGTGAATGTTTTGGCCTCTGCTGGATCATTACCTCTCCAGAGTGCTACCTTCTCCTTTGGTATATTTTCATTAACTTAGTAGTTTGCAGTACCATTAACCCTTTCCCTATGTCATCCTCAAACCTCCTTTCAGGACTTAGGAAAGACAACATGTTAATGCCTTGCAATAGAAATCCAATTATTTTGTTAACATAGCTGATAGAGGAAAAGACAAAACTCTCTGAGGTTCAACCCGTATTAAAGCACCTCATATCCCTGTCTGTAGGCTCAGAGCTAAATGTGACTTAGGCTTCAGTGAGGGAGGTAGTTTGGAGTTTCTTGTTCTACCCTGGTCCCAGAATGAAATCAAAACACAAAGGGAGGCTGCCATGCCTATCTTGCATAAGGCATGGGCGGTTAGGTGCCTAAGAGTGGGAAGTAAAGCATTGTCTAGAGACAGCTCCCCGAGCTAGGGTGCCTGACTCAGGCAGCTCTACCTGCTTGATCCTCAGACCTTGGACCATCTCCTCAAGGAAGGTACCTACTTCTGGAAAGGACTGAAGAAGAATAATGGTCTCCCTTTTAAAATAGGAGCCAGCAAGGTAGTTGTAGCGCAATACTTCTTTCCTACAGGGCTAGTTATTTGGAGCACTTGCCCAGAAAAAAAAAGAAAGCAGTGTTTTTATGCTTCCCTCAGTTTGGTATGGTAAAATAAAGGTGGACAAAAGCAAATGCGTAGAAACATATACATGTGTATATACAGGTGAATTGTGCAAGATAAAAATTGCAAGACAATCGGAGTTCAAATGTGACTTCAGGCACTCTGAGAACTGATGACATACAAGTGTGTGTGTGCACATTGTGGAGGGAAGGAGGCAAGAAGAGGTGGCTTGAGCACTCTAAATGTCAAGTATGTCATGTATATTACTGACTTAAGTATGGACCCTCTGGAGCATCAAGAACAACCTAGAGCCTGGGAGGCTGAGTGAATGTCAATGTAATGAATAAGTTTTAGGACTTAGAAAAAATATTGCCAGTTACAAAAATGCTGAACATGTGAACTTGAAGGAATTTGCTCATGAAGGAATGGGGCAGAGATATAAATTCAGAGAAGCTCCTGCAGAGGGAAAGACGATATATTTGGCATTTGTATCGGGAAGGCAGAATGAGCTGGGTTTAAAAACAGGAAGAGGAAAGAAAGAGGTCTGCTGTTCTTTATCACACTGAAGTAGGTATGACTGTAAGTCCACAGATGGCCAGGGAAAATCACTCAGTGAAAAAGCACTGATTATCTGAGTCGTTCCTCCAGGTCCTACAGCCAAGATGTCTCACGATCCCTGAGTGACAGCCAAAAATGAAACTTGGTGTTATGTCTCATCATATTCACGGGAACCCAAGAGCTGAGCACAATCTGACATAGCAGTCTGTTGTCTCATACCACCCTCTGGTAACCTGGTTTCCAGTTGTAATCAAGGACCTCCCTGGCTTGTAATACTTCTTCATCTTCAAGCTTGCCTACTGTAAAAATAAAGCACATCACTTCGGTGGAGGCAACAAGACTGATTTAAGTGGGTGAATATTAGGAACCTGCTGTCCCCAGAGGTCTACAGCCTGGAAAGTGCCTGGGATACTTGCACACATCCCAGACAAGTCACAAGGGTCCCTGCAGCGGTGGTTTCTGGGGAAGGGCACAGCAGCAGGTCCCATTGGCAAGGAGCAGGCTGCAGAGAGGCAGAACTCAGCTCTGGGCACGCTATCTCCAAGCTTCATGCCAGGATGATGAACCCGTCAGTTAGAGAGCCACAAAATTCAGATGTGATTGATAGGAGTTTCTAAGCCTCCTCAGCATTCATATCTAAAGATCTGAGAAAAATCTGACTCTAAAACACTCTATGTAAAGCTCACAATGTTCCTCATTAGGACACCTGCACAGAATATTTATTACAAGACCATGTTCTTGTGATCACAGAGCAGGATGTATCTCTCTGTAGATAAAAATGGTTATTCCCAGCATGAACACTTCTGTGCATGCACAGGGCCCTGGGTAGGCATGTTATCAACCTTTCTGAAACATACATGTGAAAAATTGTCTCAAAGGGCTTTGCTCATGCAAAAATTATCCAAACAATTTTACAAGTAGCTTTTTAAACTTGCATCCCAATCACTACCTTCACTGCAAACTTTAAACATGAAGAGTTTTGAGAGCCAATGGCTCAGGTGGAGTGTTGCTGTAACCTTACTGAGTTAAATGCAGCTACAACAGTAATGAATGCAGTCCACTAGCTTCATTTTTTGGAGCATGGTCTTCTCAATACACATCTACTTTTTCATTATTTTTTCATTGCATAGAGAGCAAATATCACGACTAGCTAAGAGAACCGTCTAATTAAATTGTGGCTCCCTTTTCTTTTTGAGCATCTGTGAAATTAATTGGAGGAGGGCAAAGATACATAGGAACTTTATTGGCTTTCAAAAGCAAAGTCACTTGAATTCATCCACTTTTTGCACCTTGTACAGACTTCATCAAGGCATGTTTGCCCAAAAAGTTTTTCAAACTCAATAGTTAATGTACACACTTGGTCAAACAAACACACAAAAACGATTCTGAGAAAGTAAGGCAGAAGTAATCTGAATGAATATCTGCACTTTCATACACATAGCTCAACCCACGTCTGATGAAACTTGTCTAACACAACCAGAGCCTACAGTGTTTGTAATATGGCTATTATTGAGCTAATAATAGTCTCCTGTACTGATTTTAATATATTATTGTGAAGTTCCTTCCCAAGTGAAAAGTGAACACAGAGGAAATTTTGCTATCATTTTAAACAAGTCCATCAGCCAGGAACATCTGTGTTTGCTAGCTCACGTGTAGGGGTAGGTGTGGGAATTACCACAGGTGGAGGTGCTCCAGTACTAAAACTATGCTCTAGGAGACAAAGTATGTTTCTCCATGTGCCTTTCACAGGGTACAACTCCAAATATGATCCTACTCCCATTTGGATCAGAAATACAGTTACCGTGGATTAAAGTTGTTTGACCCTTAGAAGTTTGGAGGATCAGAGCTGCCATCATCAGCTCTTGTGATACACTGCAGTGACCTGCACACTCTTATGCAAGAGTCACTGCATGCAAGGAGCCAAAACTATTGCTATTGCATAAAATCTCCTGTCAGCATAGTGCTCTGTGGAGGACACTCACACTTTGTTTTTCAGCAGATGTTCTGTCACTAGATCTGGCTGCAGCCTCCCATGAACTGTGCTGTGTGTTGCAGGTAGTACACCAATAGCAATAAGGAATAATGCATTTTAAAAAGCATATCCTAATTAATTTTTTAATGTTCATTTTTCCTAGCAGCAGCCTGATTAGAGCTGTGTGCATGAAATATTTGTTTAGCCAGGTATTATACTACTACTCATGAAGACTGGCTTGTTGCCTGGATACTTCACCCAAGCCATAATGTCACAACTACAAATGCAGAACTGAAAAATAAGTTACTCCTTAATCTGCAAGATCCCTGATCCCAGCAAGATCTGTGCTGATCCCTGCATTGCAGGGAGCGGTATTTCTCGAGAAATACAGAGTCAGCTCTTAGTATACATGATGTATCTATGAGAGATTCAGGTCATATTTTACATTTATTATTCTGACATCGTCTTTTCTAATTTCTCTGAAGCTGGAAATGCCAATTTGTCTCCCGGGTACTTCCTGAAATAGAACAAGTTCTAGCTTATCAGTACAGTAATACAATAGTTCTTAGGCCTTTAACACAGCTTTGCACTTTCAAACAACTGGGCTGTTTATACTATCTCCTCATAAAATGAAAAGCTTAATCTCAATTCCTGCCTCACAGCTGGGAGGTTTCCATCCAAATTCTGCCTACATTGACCCTAATGCTACACCCAGCCCCAACAGCTTTTAGTCACTCTGTTGACTTACTGTGAGCTACATTAAAAAAAAAAAAAGTGGACTAAACAAGGGAAACATCAGACTATTAGGTGGCAACTATACCATTCTTTATAATTATAGAGATGCCTTTGGAGGCAAAGCCCATATCATCCAGCCTGTGCTGACCCAGGGCAGCCTACTAAAATGTCAAACTCCATGCTGCATTGGCAGATCCTCTATGTGCGCTCCCTTTTGTTACTTGCTTCTGTGTATCTGTTTATACTTTTTTCACTAAGGTGCTTTCCCTCAAAATTTTTGTCTAGCTCTAACAAGCAAAATGCCTGGAACGCTACAAGGGACAAAGAGATGCTGTCAATCTGATATTTAAACAGGTTTTAGGTATATGCAGTATCTGGTCTCTTCAGAGACTGATCCAGGGCCAGTCTAAACTAAGAGACGACTGCTCTGTTTGTCCAGCTAATGCTTTCCTATAAAGTCCATGTTCTCCCTGCCATTCTCCTTCAGAGATGTGTGAAACCTTATTGAAGCCATTAGCCCTCTAAGGGTCTTACAGTTTCTAGCTGTTACAGACAGTCCTCTGTAACTGAATGCCTCGGACAGTGATGACCTCCATCTGCCTTCTGAGTATTTTCCGTACATACATACTTGACTGGCCAGGTGAGGTCAGATCACTACCACTCTTTAAGAAGAGTTAACTAAGGGATAATGTAGCCACTAATGGATAAGGATCTTCAAATCAGACTATGTTGTTCTAAAAAGCAGCCCTTTTAGGATGATGATGAAGGTAAATTTCCTAGTGTAACCTTGGTTGGAAATAGAGATGGAGGAGTCTGTCTGACACAAACAAAAAGTCAGGTTCTGGAAGGGGAATGGCCAAGGCCAGCCTTTGGGATTCGGGAAGTTAAATTGTAAAGATTTGCTGTCTGCCTGATTCCTTGGTGCTTTAGAAGAACAGGCAACAACTTATTCACCCATGCAAACCACGCAGGCTAGCTGTGCACAAAACATATCCAAGGTTTCTCGGGGCAGCACGGGGCACCTGGGCTCTCACAGCGTCTGAATGGCCGAGTGTCCCTGCTAGCGCCTGCCTGCCCATCGGGGTAGACAACCTGGTGCCCTATGTCAGGGAGCTGGCTTGCAGGGCATGGTTTGACCACCCCTTGTGGTAAGAGAAGAGGCCTGCCAAGGGAGCAGTGGGGAGGTTGAGTGGATGGAGGGCTCTGCGCAGGCTTGCTGGCCACCCTGCCAGGATGCCTGGGGAAGCCAGGGCCAGGATGCCCCAGCCCTGCTCTGCACCTCAGCAGAGGCTGGGTGCCTGCTCAAACTGGACCTCACTCAGCTTGGAAAGCTGACAGTGTCAAGGTCTCAGACTGAGAAGGAAAGGACAAACCATTTGATCATAGAAAAGAACCGAGTGGAAGAATAAAAAAGAGGCCACAAATAGCTTTTTCTCAAAGCATTAGAAAAACATACCTCAAGAAAGATGCTTAAAATTTAGAAGCATAAACCTAAACACAGACTAAGGCTCTAAGCTTCTACATGTAAAGCAAAAGAGAACAAAATCTCCTCATCTCTTCGCCTGACTCAGCTACCAGTTTGCTGAACAAGGCCAGGCAAGTAATTTAATTTCTCTTTATTTTACCTATATCTGGCAACCTATATAGCTTACGAATAAATGGATATGTCTATGCAAAGACATATATCCCCTACATTTCCATATAAAACACTTTAATGTTTGTTTTTAATGTAATAGATTCAATTCTTTGTGATGAATAAAACACAGGGTTGTATGAGTGCTTGGTGTCCCCGCAGAACAGAGACATCCTAATGCATAATTCACATTTGCAGAATAAACTGAAGGCACTGGCAGAGAGATGCCAAATGCTGAAAACTTCTGTGGAAGGTTTTGCATGACGGGGTGTGTGGCAGCACCCGAGGGCTCGGCAGGCAGCCCAGCCTGCCAGGGCTGCTGGCACCCCTTGGATGGCTCGCATCTGCCTGGGGGAGTGCAAGGGGCTCTGCTCCCAAGCTTCTGCAGCAACCACGACCCCGGGGCCAGCACCGGTGGGGGCGAGACAGAAGAAGAAGGCAGAGGTGAAAGACCCACCCCACTGCTAGGTGAATAACGTCCACTACCTCCCTACAAAGGGTTTTCTCCATCGCAAGAACAAAATTATGGAGTTAGCCTTCCCGCAGCTGGCTGATTAAAACCCGATTTCAATAACGCAAAAAACCTTTCTCATGAAACTTGCCTGGGCACTGAATTAATAGTGGCCCTAGAGCAACATTTAGAAGGACACAGCGAATGGGAGTGTGCTTAATTAAAGCTGACAGCCATAATGGCATTGCTTGTAATAGTATCAGGAGATTATCTGTTACAGGCCACTGCTACAGGCTCTATCGTGTCCCTGCCAGGGTGTCGCCCTTACGCCGGTTCTTTCAGGCCAAGTCTTAATTTCTGCTTTTTAATGCTGATCATCTTATATATGTATAGCGAAGTGAAAACAGTTTTTTCCTCCTGGTTTCTACCTCCAGCTGCTCTCTGTGCCATGCAAACAGCAGCTATTGAGAACTCCAAGTTAGGGTTTATCTGGTTGAGCTTTAATATAATAATGGGTGGATGAATGAATGTTAGAGGAAAGAGCTTAGGAGGGAGGAAATGGGATGTGCCTTCTCCTCTTCTGCTCACCACCTCTAACTTCAGAGGACTGCTGTAAAACAAACCTCTGAAAAGGCCAGACGCTTTTGTACTCTTGGAGGCGCAAGTCCGTCGATGCACTGAAAACACTCAAGGCAGTTCCATGGTATTTATTAAAGGAAAATCCACTGTCACAGGGCATACTGCTGCATCAAAAGCAGCAAGAAAAAGAGAAAAGGGACCTATGAGCACATGGAGGAGAAAAACGAGGAGCGCACACGTGCTTGAAGGAGCTTTGCGAAGGCCGCTTGTTCCACAAGCTGCCCAGTCTCCCCGAGGAGGCCCCAGGCTCCACTGCGGCGTGGTGCCAGCAAGAGAGAGGCCATCCTCCTCGCTGGTCCCCAGTGGTGGCCCAAGTGCTGCTCCAGTTCCTGCCCTTGCTCCACCAGTTTTCACCCCTCCTCAGACCGAGCATGGGGCACAGCGAGGTGGGGAGACTGGCTGGACTGCGCAAGGCACACAGGTAGCTCCATGCAAGGAAGCAGCAATGAGATGTACCAAGCAGCTAATGCCCTCTTGGCTCCCACGGGCACTGTCCCAGCCGCAGGCACTGCCTGGAAACTCGGATTAAGTGGTTGGGATTTTTTAGTTATTTAAATTATTTAAACTGTATCTGGTGGCAGCTTGTTTCTGCAGGCTCCCTGCTTAGACTGCCAAGCTGTTGGGATATGGTCTGTTTTCTAGGTTGGTCTGCACACATGTGTGCAGGCAGATCTTCCTTCCTGACACACACGGGTGCTCACAACACCAGCTCTGTGAGCAGGCTGGGCACAAGCCAGCCCTGCACCAGAAAGCTGCATTAAAGCAATACCAGACATGAGCCAAGAGACGTGGCTGTTTGCATAAGAGCACTGGGAAACCCGGCTTGGTGCCTTGCAAGCCGTCTACATGCGGCTTCTGGTTCAGAGGTGGTTTGCATCCACTCAGGAGGGGCAAAATGAGGAAACGCAAGCAGGTATGGTCCTTGTGCATGCACACACAATGCCACCTCCATGGGGCCACAGTTCCCTGGGAGGCCCCTCTCCACACCTTATTGTGCAGCTGGAAATAACATGTTGGAGGCAGGCACAAGCTTAGGAAATGAAAGAAAACCCAATGCTTCATTAAAAGTCTCCCTTTGAGATAATGCTTCCAGAGCTCAGCTGCTGTACTCTGTATTTCTCCCATGAAGCCAGCACTTATTCAGTCAGCTACTCTGGGTCTGGGTCTGTAACCTACTTCCAAGCAATCAATGACATGTTGAGAACGCCAGTCTTCTGGCTTGACAGAAAAATCAAATGTAAACTACTGCTTTTTACAGAAGCTAAGAGCCACCTCCACTTCAATGTCTTTATTTTGTTTCTATTCCTTTTTCTCAAAAAGCTCTGAGATCTTAATTATGGCAACATTTCCCGGTGGAATTAGAGCACTCTGACTGAGTAGGGTAACAAAACACACAAATTAACAATGACATCGACCTATGTCTCCAGTCGATATCTTGATGTCTTATCCATGGAAATAAGTACATTTTAACACTGATCTCAGCAGAATAGGATTTAAGAACCTATTTTCCTCAGCAGAATGCAGTATATGTGTGTTGCAGCTACAGAATCCCGCTGGATGAGTTCAAAAGCCTGTGCAGGAACGTGGGGTAAACAAATGAGAAAAAGGGAGATTTAAGGTATTCTCAAAAGAGAGGTTCATTGGGTTCAAGCCAGGCCTAGCAGTTCCTTGGAAGTGCAATGTAGCTTCTGCAAATAAAGGAACACTGTTCCTGTTTGGTGATATTCAGGATTCCCGAAACAGATGACTAACCACATAGTGGGAAAAACCTACAGTGTCATGGTTACAACAGCTAGCAGAAAAGCAGGGGCAGCAAACCGTCTGCTGGAGGCTAGTAACAGATGTTACCCCAAGCAAAAGGGCAGGGCGTTGGCTGTTCAAAGACCTGGACAGGAAAACAAGGCCCTTTCCCCACCTCGGATTCTGACTAACAGCACACGTTCGTGCACACGGACAATACGAGTAAGGTTACAAGAACAAACTCCAGAGGAGTGAAAAGCCTCCCAGAGAAAAGGGCTGAATATCAGAACATGACATCACTGGAAGCAACTGGTAACAGCAAGCATGTTTGACTTTAGACTCAGCCAAGATAACAGAATAAACACCTCCCTGCCGTGGTGGGTAAATGTTGTGTTAGGAGATGAAAGCTTGTATTGAAGAAAGGGGGGGGAAATCGGTCCATAATGGTAGCTATATCCATCAGCTGGCTGTACAAGTATATTAACAAGAATATTCTGAGATTATCCAGAGTGTTTTACCAGGTCTATGAGATTCAAAAGTTCCTTAAAGCTCGCATTGCCTTTTTATCACCACCACCACCACCACCACCACCACTCCCACTCGGATAGGAGCAATCCAGCTGCCTTTGAGTTTGAAAAAAGGGTTCAGAAAGGTGCAACATACTGCATGCTTTCAGAGAGTTTAAATGATATAGCAGCCACTGACAACACCTGAACTGTTGGAACGAATGCTGGGCTCTGGGTAGACACCTTGGTGGGTGTCCACCAGCGTGCAGAGAGGACATCTGGGTGCACGCAGAGAGAAAATCCAAGTGCCTGAGCTGGAAAGGAGCCGTGCTACAGCCTGGGAACTGTATGTGAGAAACCTCTGTCCTGCGGTTTGGATTCCCTGGTGTGCTGGGAAACAGGGTACTGGGTGTATTGGCAAACCAATGGGATACAGCAGAGAAGCACCTGATTCCGGCATCAGTTCCTCCCCTAATAGAAACAACCCAAGATTTAATAATCTATTTTTCCTACCTGTTCAAATGTAATAACAGTAGGAATTCACCACATCATTAGCATGCAGTTATCACTCGTTTTCAACAGATAGGGAACCTGGTGCAAAGAGGTTAATACAGCTTAAAACACTTATTAAAAATCAGCCTTGCTTCTGGATGCCTCCATTTCTGGATCCTGTGTCAGACACTTGCTAGGCCTTAATCAAAGAGGAGCCAGACAGCTACAAGTCGAGAGGAAATGAGCATAAAATTCCCCTGCTTAGCAATTTTAATATTCAAGCCGTGCGTTTCTTTAGTTGGATGCCACAAATTAGCAAGGAACTTTGATTTATGTGTTTTGCCTGACAACAGGAGAAGTTGATGGCAGAGTCAAATGCAAAATTTAGGGCCTCAGGGCCTCTCCACTCTTATCTTGAACATGCTGCTGCTGCAGAAGTGGAATTTCATTAGGGTTTTTTCCTGTGAGAGCTCCAGCAGCTAAGAAGCTAACAGTTATTTAAAACAGTTTAAAATACCCATGAAAGGGTTAAGTCACGGTCACAACTCTTCATGTCTAGATCTCTGACCTTCTGTGAACTGCTGGCCTACTAGCTAAAGTGTGATTTCCAAGGATCGACTGAGCTCTTGTACAATGCAGGAGCATTGTACAAGCTGGAGCCCAAATTTTTCTTCATCTGTGCAACTCTGTTAATTCATTGAGGTGACTTAGCTGAGCAAGCGTGGGACCTGATGTATAGCTGACTTAGAGCGCTGGTTGATGTGGGGAAATGAGGCTCAGTGTTTCAGATGAGCTGAAACTCACTCGGGTCTCTTCAAAGCCATGTTAGGGTCACGGCCCTCTGCCCTGTATGTGGCCAAGCTATTATCAGTAAGCTACTAATGAGCTCATGCTTACAGCAGTGAGTTCGCTGCTTTGCGTTAGCATGCCAGTTCTTACTTCTTAAGGTCAAAAGTGGATCCCCAGCCGTATAAAATAATGCATTAGTTTTATGGTCTCCTGAGAACACTGCCTGATGGCTGTGCCCTTTACCCACACCTTGCTACCTCCTTCATTCTCCCTCTGTGCAGCAGCCCTGTTAAGGTTTGCCAGCAGCAGGTGCTTGCCAGGATATACGCAATGGGAAACAAGAAAGCATGGTAATACCTGACACTAGGGTATGGCAAAGAGGGAAGAGAGCAGATCACTTATCACTTTTGCTAGCAGTGACATCCTTGCACTCTTTCATCCTAGAGAACCCCAAGACAACTAGTTCAACTGGCCATGTCGAAAGTGGGCAGCTTACTGCCACTGAATGATAAATGATACAGCAATGCGGAAGGCTGCCAAGTAGCTTCATGGCTGCATTTGCCTTGTAGGCAGAGTGGTAGGCAGGAGGCTGGCAAGGAACAGCAAATCACACACAGCTTTGGCTCTTAAGTGTTGTGCATCTAAATTCCCTGCTCCACCTGTAGCTGTTCAGACCTTTCCTCTGTTTCTGACTTGTGAGCAGATGATGGTGCAAGCACAGAGATGCACACCAAGGAAACAGACCCCCTGCTCTGTGTTGTGCGATTGTTTCTTTGGTCTTTCTGTCCATTGGCTATAGGGCAGACGAAAGAGCTCTTCCAGCCACGCAGGGAAGGCTGGTCAGAGCTGTTCAATGCCTAAACCCTGAGTCCTAGCCTTTTTCAGAGCTGATTCAGTGATAAAGTTGTTCATAAACTGCTGGTCCCAGGTCACAGCTATTAACTGCCTTACAGACAGGTTACTGTGCCATTTCAGCCACTACAACTGCTGCTCACCATTGCTTCCTCCACCTTTTGTCAAGCCATTAGGTTAGGTGTCATAGAAATGAAGGTAAAAATTGCTCTGAGTTGAGCTTGACCTCAAGGACTTGGACTTTTACATGTTTTATGTAAGACACAAAAGAGAGTGGAATAGTTCACAGTGAGAAGTTGCTCCCACAGTTGGCTCCAAAGTATTCCCAGACCTGCAGACATCCATGTTGTGCAGCCATTCAATCCAGGTGATAGGAGATGTGTGAAAGACAGTGTCCTTTTGCGTTTGCCTGGTTCCCACATTAGACCAGTGGTGCTCCCTCTCACCCCAGCAAAGTCAGAAATTCGCTGAGGGACGTGGGCCTCTTTCACCAAGATTTTGGTGCCAGACCTCCTGCAGCACAGGGCAGTGCTGGTTTCATTCCCTGATCATAGTGGGCTCAGCATGGGCACCAATGAGCACAGCATTCAGGCACAGGGTTCCAAATACAACCTGGCCATATTTTTGGCAGCATGAACAGCATCCACAGCAACTTGCTGCCGTCAGCTTCTTCACCTACCAACTAGTAGAAGCACAATGTGATTTCATTAAGAGAGATATGGAGCAAGTGGAGTCCAGTAAAGGACTACAAAGATGATTAAGGAACTGGAGCATCTCTCCTATGGAAAGGCTGAGAGAGCTGGGCCTGTTCAGCCTGGAGAAGAGAAGACTGAGAGGGGATCTCATCAATGTGTATAAGAATCTAAAGGAGAGGTGTCAGGAGGATGGGGCCAGACTATTTTCAGTGGTGCCCAGAGACAGGACGAGAAGCAACAGGCACAAACTGAAACACAGGAAGTTCCATCTGAACACGAGGAAAAACTTCTTTCCTGTGAGGGTGACTGAGCACTGGATCGAGTTGCCCAGAGAGGTAGTGGAGTCTCCTTCGCTGGAGATATTCAAAACCCATCTGGACACAGTCCTGGACAACATGGTCTAGAGGACCCTGCTTGATCAGGGAGGTTGGGCTAGATGATCTCCAGAGGTCCCTTCCAACCTCAACCATTCTGTGACATGGCCAAGAAAGGCTTGAGTGCCTCTAGGAGCCACAGCTCTCCTCTTGCCTTTGCAGATTTGTAAGATGTAAGATGCTTTCTCCACATATGCAGCTTGAGACATATAACACTCATGTGCAGACTTGTAATTCCTTTTGATCTGCATCCTTTACACACTGCTTCATGATGGTATGTGATTAGAAACTCCGCTTCCTCACACAGTGTTTGCTTTCTCAAGTAGCCCAGGTACTAACTCCCTCTTCCCCGGGTTTTCTCCATGGTAAGGGCATTCTTCTGCTGAGTCCAGACAGCAGTAAATACCCAGCTACAGAAACCAGACCCTTCAGTGAGCTGCTGGTGCTCAGAGCCTCGCAGAAACCAACCTGGAGTCTCAGTCACACCAGGGCACCCTCCTCTGCCACTGAATGATGGTGGGAGTTTGGCTTCCCTGCTTTCCTTGTGTTTGTAGGGCTGCCTGTTAAAACAGGAGGGGGAAGGCCATGAATCATCAAGCCAGTGCGAGTAAGTGGGTGGTATATTTTGCAGCAGATCATGGGTAGCAGACTATAGCAAGTAGCAACATGTATGTGAGCGTGGTTCAGTTAGAGCCACCACTGGAACTTATTATTAAGGGAAAGCCCATTGAACCTCCTCTCAAAAACGTGCCCATCTCTCTACCTCTTACTGCAATCAATTACCCTAAGATCAGTGCTCAAAGAGAGTGAGTAATTGGATAACTGAATAACTCCTTCTCATTTCATTTATTTAGATGAAGGTATGAGTACCTAGCACGAGACTGCTTTTATCGCTACCTATATCTTTGCAGTAGTAGTGGATTTTGTGTTCACAGAGCTGTCCTAGGCACAAGTAGCCTAGGTGACTGTTCAAGACCTCAAAAATCTTCCCAGCACCTCCTCTTCTCTGCCCAGGGACCGTGAGTCTGCCCTCACCAGGAGCTCCCTCTGTGCAGGCTCTTACCTTCTAGCACCTGCAGGGTGGGTTAGCTCTCTTTCTTCCTTAATAGACAACATGTTAAGTTACTTGTTGGGAGTGAATAAAAGCTCACACACAAAACTAACGATGGGGCAGCAGATCTCTGCTAGCTCAGCGCCATATGAGACAGCCGTTCATGGCTCCGCTGCCTGTTCTGCAGGACTCTGTGCAGCGCTGGGATCCTTATTGTGTAAGAGCTGCTTTAGGTCAATGCAAAGGTCCCTCTAGCTCATTATGCTGTCCCCAATACCAGCCAGGCAGGGGAGACACCGTGACCAGGAGGATGTATTTCCCAAAGTGAGGCTCATCCTCTGCCCGTGGTGTGCACTGACCTTGGCAACCTCCCCGGTCCAGAGAACCAGACTGCACAGCTCGCTGCAGCCAAAGCTGCCTTTGTGCCCTCTCTGAGGAGATGAAGACCAGCAGCCCGAACCAGGTGCTCAGGGAAAATGTAAGAATAGGATGATGCTGCCTCCAGGGATTAGCAGCTCAGAGACTTCCTGAATCAGAGGCGGTATTTTTTTGGTTTAATAGCCCTTGATCGATTTTTCTTCCAAGAGCAAGTCTAATCAAATTTTGATCCCATGTAAACTTTCAACATCCCTAACATCCTGTGACCAGGAGTTCCACAATTTACCTCTGCATTGCATAAAGAAGAACATGACTGTTTTTGCGTTGACCTTGCTCACTGCCAGCGTCATTTTGTCTCTGAGTGAGAACAGGAGGAGGAGATGGGGGCTTGGAAGCTCAGGGTGTGGGAATGGGGTGCTCATTTGGAGAGGCAGGTTTCAGGCTAAGTAGTGTGCTGGTTGGAGCTTAAGGATTAAATATTCAGATGGGACTATTAAATGGGTCTTGGGGAAGCAGCTTTTTTAAAAATTACGTAGGTCCCAAAATTGGCTTGGGCAAACCATGCCTATTCAGTACAAATCACCTGCTGACATTAAATGGTGCCCTTTAGAATTAGTTTGAAACCAGAAAAGACAGTAGCAATCAGCAATAACATCTACTTGACAGTCCTTCAGAAGGCTATAAAAACTCACCCTGTCAGGAAAGCAGTGCTCCAGAATACCAGCTGCCATCATCTCACCCTTCAGAAAGAACACAGGAGAAAGTTTGATGTCTGTGTAAGTGCATAATAATCTCATGATTATCAAGTATTCAGGGAAAAATATCTTCTACTAAGAAATTCTACATCAAGGTGCCTATTAAAAGCACAGAAAGTCATGTCCGATCCTCTGCCTCATTTGTACTGTTAAATCTCAGGATCCGCAAGGTAGGAAATAATTCATTTTCCAGGTCAGGAATGATCAAAATTATGAAAGGTAGAAAATGGTTGGTTTCTTGCAGCATCATGAAGTTTCAGTTGAATTAAAGTCTGTTGAACAGATTTAACAGACAGTCCGTGTCCCTAAATGCCTACAACGTTTAGGTAAAGGTGAGAGACGGACCATGCTATTAGCCAGGTACTGAACCCAGACTTCCTAAGTCTTTGGTGGACTTTGGCCTCCAGATCAATCTTCCTCTTCAAAACCTATTGCTCAAGCCTAGTGATTTTCTTAACACTATCTGCTTTCTCTTCAAGAAAAGGTGCACGCCATACTCCTATTTCTACCAGGCATACTACAGTTTAATGTATAGAGTAGATTGGACAGATACCCATAATATCGAACCTTCTAAAATTCCATTTTGACCATTGATCCAAACAGAAAAAATAAGGATCCTAAGGACCTTCAGCTCATACTACCATTCTCTCCTGTGCCATAAGTAATGCCTTCAGTTATTTGATTGTTGTCCTTTTCTCTTTTTTTTTAGAGACAATCACATTTTTCTTCCTGAGTCTGCCTTTCCTGCTTGAGCTTGTGTGCAAAATGACTGTACCCTGGATGAATGGATGACTTAATTAATTTGATGGAGTCAGTCTCACTTTGCCCTGAAAAGAGGTATTTTACTGTACTGGGATTTCCAGCCCTTCAGGGGAGTAGTTATAATGAAAAGGCATTGACATTTCAGAAATAAGTTGTTTCTTTTCATGTGACATTCAGACATAATTTCCTTTTAAGAGGATGTGCAGCCCGAGGCTGGAGTGGAAGAAGAAACAAAGGATAAGTGTTCTCCCTGGTTTCAGTGCCACACTTATTTAAAGGGGCTGAGGAAGACCCAGCTGCCCTCTCACCAAGGAAGGCAGTGGATATGCTAAAATAGCCCCTGGATGGGGTCTTAGCAGCCTGGGAATCCTTCCTTTAAACCCTTGGGTTTATAATCTTGGACATCAAGTGGGGTCGCAGTGCTGTAACAGACCCCAGGGACGTGTCCTGTCACGGTGCCGGGGGTGTCAGGCTGCTGCCGCACTGCGACGGCTGCTCTGCCCTGCCAGGGCCCCTGCCCAGGGCTCGCCTTCCCACCGCCCGTCTACGCCAACGCTGCGAAACGTTCGACCGTCCCCTCATCACACCCACGCCCAGCGATGAGCGCAGCAGGACGCGGCTCGCGGAGACGTTCCCGTCACGAGCTTTGCCACGAGCGCACAGGCATCGCGCCTGAAATCAAAGGTTGGGAGGGGGGCTAAAACCGGGAAAAATGTTGTTGTGTTGGTAAAAGATTAAAAAGAATTGTTTTGGCCAACTCTTCTTTCCAATTAAAACCTGCTAAGATGCATCAGGCGTTCACACAGGAAATTTGTACTACACAGAATGAGAATGAAATCTGAACACCTATGTTGTTCTGACATGTTATAATGCAACACTGCTAAATAAAAGTGTACTGGTTTTATTAGTTATATAAAACTATTGTTGCATAGCACTGTCTTTGTCATAATATAGGGGATCAATGCTGCATCTGTCGTGCTCACTCGTGTTTCACATCATCATATGCCTGCACAACTGAGATGTTCATTTGTGAAAAAGACAGTCTTAAAGAGGCTCTGCAAAGGGGCATAGGGGTTAATTTTTTTCTGTTTTATTTTATTTTGCAAACTGCAGACCCCATGAGAAACAGAGAACGACCATTCAGCATTTTAGCCTATGCTGGGCCAGGTCACATTACTTACCCCGGGCAAGCAGCCAGCTCTATGTAACACCATTATCTTCCTTCTCCTCTTCTGATATTAAAATATAGAATTAATTTACCTCGCTATGAACGTTTAAATAGAAATCGAGCTGGAGGCGTGCCACTCCAAGTGAAAAGCACTTCAGGAACTGGATATAAGCCTACCCCAAAATTTGGGGCCTCAGTCGGAAATTTATGTTCACGCTCAGTATGGCTGACGAGGGGGACTATAAATCAACTTTCTATTCCCCCAAAACTTGTCTTGGCCGATAACCAAAAATAATTGCCAGAAGCTGTGAGCCGTGTAGGCTGCAGCCATCCCAGAGATGCCAGCTGCAGCTCTGGGAAGCTCGTGCTTGCTCCACATCCCGGCAGAGAGCAGACCTGTGCTTCGTGTGCCCCTAGTTAGGGCAAATCATCTACCAGGCTCTGCGCCAGTGGAGGATTTCTTTTTTCTTGGTCAAGGGAATTCTTTGGCTCTCCCTTTAGGGTGTCTTTTTTTACTTACAATAGCTCAAAACATGTGGAGCAAAGGTCGGGAAAACAGAACACATCTTTATGGTTAAGAATATAATAAAATCCCTGGAGTTCGATGTTCCTGCGTAGGTGCTTTGAACAGCCAGAATGGCAATTTCCAGAAGATCTCAGGTCCTGAACTAAATAATAATTTCAGTCATTATTTAAACCTGTAAGGAAAATTTAAAAATGCACTGAGCAAGCCCTAAAAGCTTAGAAACTTGAAACAAAGTATTTTTCACTCTCCTGGCTGTTATGCCACTCTAATGCTTGCCAGTGGTGATATAGCTGTTTCATGACTGCAAGGCATCTGGCTTCCGTGTCGAGGTTTGGGCCCTCATAAAGCAAAGACTGAAAGTCACGAACTTTCAAGGAGAGAACTATTTGAAAAAACAATAAGAGGCTATGGTTTATGCGAGTAGTTAGGGCCCATAATGCTGTGCTTGCACCTGCAGTCAGGTAGTTTCTAGCAGAAAAGGCAGAGCACAGGTTATGTCCGCACAAAGTGCCCACCACTGGCAGCCTGACCCCAGCCTCGTGGCCACGGACAGGATGGTCATCAGTTAGTGTTACACCTTGGCCTCCTCCCGAAGAGAGCCTGGGAGGATTTTGTGGCATGATCACTGTAGAAAGGGGGTGGAGACCCAATGGGCACTTATGGACAGCAATGTCTGAGCTCTTCCAGCCACCTTGGCTAGAGCTGAACCACTGAGCTACAGATAAGACCTTTTCCTTCCTCTTTTCTCTTTGCCTCCAATCATCATTTTCTCCAAAACATCATTTCCTTCACTGATAACTCATCACCCTTCCAAAGAAGCTTTAATGCCAAGGGAAGTCATATTAGTCACTGTATTCAAAGAAACAGCCTGTGCTAAAGCACTAAACTATCAAGATCTAAGAGGAAGAAATTTAACAAACAGTAGCAGTTGGTAATGCAAGCACCTAAATTTCCTGTCTGTGTCTTGACAAAGATGCAGATTGAGTCATGTTTCCTGACACATTAATAAAAAGGTTCAGTGCGTGGGAAAGGGGGAACTGGTGGTGTTTGTTCTTGCACAAAAAAAAACAGAGAAGCACCTTGGAGTCTACAGAATTTTCCAAGCCCTTTCCTCTTTGCTTATTTGAGAGCTTTATTTATTTTTTTTTAATAAAAGACAGTTTGCAGAGATAGAAAGACAATAAAAAGCAGTGCCATATCCTAGTTTGTTAGCTCTGTATAAAGGTGACAGGCTGAACAAAATCATCTGTGTCCTTACAATATTCCTAGCTTGATTGCTTGCAAATAAACCAGTTTAATAAAGGCTTGGATATACAAATGCCACATGGCCATCTTGACAGAAGCAAGGGAAAGAAGAACACGATAATCACATTAGCTCTATCCCTCAGATTAATTAACTAGATAAAATATGCATTTTCCTCAGTCCGGGCAGAAAAATATCATTTATCTACCAGCAATTTAGAAAGTAATTTTTAAAAGCCAGACGGGACCGATGGTAACCAGCCGGGCAGGGTCGCACTGGCAGCCCTTGCCAAGGGAAACCAGGTCAAAGAAACTAATCACTACTGGAAGATATGACTGCTGTGGTCTGGTCTTGACCTTCCCAAAACATGTCTGTCACGACACAGCAGAGTCTATTTCAGCTTCCTAACCACAGATCATTCGAGTACAGGGCTTTTGGTGCAACGTTCATGCTAGAAATATGAAACGTTCGTGAAAGTGTATTGCAATTTCCCACACCAAGCCATTTTGGGATCAGAATGAGTAGGTGTTTGGGCCAATCTCTTCTCCTTCCAAAAACCACAAAGTGTTCCAGGTTTTATTAAAAAAAAAACCCTGAATACAGTGACAGGTACCACTAGATTTGATAAGGTGAGCGCTTCTGAGTGGAGAAACACGAGGAGGTGGAATTAAAGCACTTCCAGGAAAAAAGGGGTAAGTGCAAAATTCAGAGCACTGGGCTTGCGGCGCCCCGATGGCTGCGGTGCTTCTCCACCTGGCCGAGGCCAGTGAAACAGAGGCAGCAAGCTGCTTCCCCAACACCGCGGCAACCGGCTTCTTCGGCGGCTCTGTTTCTAGCCCGATACGGAGGGCAATTACACGTTGCCTAACAAAGCAGCAGCAGCACTGCTTGTCCTGTTTTTATTAAAGTATTTAGTTGCATAATTGATCTCTGTGCTAACCCTTGGGAAACAATAGATGCAGGAAGTTCAAACCAACGCTTTCGATAAACTTGGATTAGTGATAAATAGTTATGTTTAACTGATACATAGTTATGTATGTTAGTTATGTATAACTGATGCGCTGCTCTGCGTTATGCCTATGGAAGTGCCTGTTCCTGCTGCAAAGCCAGGCCTGGGTCTGCAAGTGACCTCCACTTCCCTTCCTGGCCTCTGCTGTCAGAGGCAGGATTTTTGGCGGTTCAAACTGTGTCCAAGCTTTGCTGGGCCCTGGTGAATGCTCTCAGCTACCTGTTGCAGGAGCAGAGCAGAGCAGAGCTGGCGTTGTCCCCTGCTCCTCCACAGAGCTTCGCAGGCACCACCACTGTAGTTTCAAGTTTGAGGTATCAAATCTCAACAATATCCACCAACCTCAGGTCGAAGTGGTGCCAAGGCTGAAGTTCAGACAACTGTGGCTGTCACTATCCTGAAGCAACACGATGTGCAGCTAAGCCCCTCATACCGAGGTAAGACTTCACAACCATACGTGTCACCAATGAACCAAATGCTTTGAGGTCCCTCTCCTCCCAAGGCCGGGTGTGAGGCAGCAGTTCCCACTCTGCGATCTGCCAGCGGCCTGGAGAAACTGGCTAGCACGGAGCCATGGCCGCTTGCCCGCAGGCTGAGGGGCCTTCAGCCATCCGTGCATCTTTTGAAAGAATAGGGCATAGGTGCAGCCCTTCTGCTGCCAGGCTAGCTTCAGACCTCCAGGCAGCATAAGGGGGCTTTGCAGCTATCTCCACCATCTCTAGACCCTGGAGCACCCCAACTGCTGATAGACCTCTGATAAAACAATGGTTCGGTGCTCCCTGCTTTGCTGCAGGGTTAGAAAGACAGCAGCATTAATGTCAGTGGGCTGTCACCCACTATCTTCCTTGCCTCTCTGAAATGAAGGGAGACCAAATGTCAACAGCTTGCTAACGGCCCAGTCAGCGTCCCATAAAGTTCAAGATCATGTCCCACTAAGTTAGCAGGGTCCAGGAGAAGTAACGCTTTGGAAAACAATAATTAGACTCCTTCCTTTAGGTGCATAAATATGGATTTAGGAGATCTCAAGTGTGAAAACCTCAACCTGCATATCTAATTGGTAGAAACAGATGTGCAATTGGAGCTAAGCTGGCTTTACTGTATTAGGAGGCTTTGAACAGCAGAATGAACAACTGGGAAGAAATTACTAATTCCTGCTATTTGTTTCATCCACTGCATCTGTGGGGAGGGGAGGAAGAAAACGTCCTGAGCTCTAGCAGCAGGAGTAAAACAGAGGGTCGCACCCAGGTTGCTGGGGAGGCTGCAGTAGCGATGGCACACTCAGCCTCAGGGCTCTCCTCCAGCACCTACCTGCTGGGTCAGAAAACTGCTCCTCCTCCCACAGAAAATGCTTTCTAATTACAAATTAAACACTAATTGTGAATCATTATGCTTTCTTGCCACCAAAGATATGAACACAAACGCTTTCAATAAGCTTCTTAGCTTTTTAAATAGAGCAATTCAGGACTTGTTATTGCTTGAATTTGCATATAAATAATGATCTGTATTCCAGGTTGCTGTCAGACACTAGCGTTAAGGTGATATTTTCTTTACAAGCTTCTGGCTTTTGAGAAAACGTATCAAGTACTTTAGCACAAAACCAGAGAAAGTGCTACTTTTGATGAAGTTCCTCTCCAGTATGAGTGCCAAAACAGACTCTTTTTCTTAATAACAAAAAATACACTCTATCCCGTTCCTAAAACCCAGATCTCTTCTGTATTGTGCATCAGATATTTTGCTGCAGTTGATTAATTACAGCTTTGTTAGATACAGCAAATGAAAACTTCATTTTATTATCACAGGTCTTTATCAAAAACTCTTTTGCCCAATTCGTGGAATGTCTGGAGCCCACCTACCTGCTGCTAAAGAGTTCGGACTCACTTATTAGCATCCTCCTCCAGTTTGTCTTGAACAAGTATTCATGCAAATCACAATTTGTCTGGCTTGATTTGAATCTGCAAATAGCTAATTACATGAGAAGCTACCTACGCAGCATCAACCTGGAAAGAGTTAAATTCCAGCACAGGTAAGGTGATGGGTCAATTGCAAGACAAAACACCCATGTGTGCTTCTGACTCCTTGACTAGAAAAGCCTAAATCATAGCATGAAAAGGTCATCTTTTCTTTTCCCCCAAGAATTCTCTTACATGAGATTTGACCTGTTAGAATTTTAACCACATCATTAGCTGAGTTTATTAATCATAAATTAGCAGCTTTTTTTTTCCAACTCAGAAAGCGTCTTTGTGTTCCCAGCCCATGGTTTTTCCTCACCTTGACTCACTTATGTCTTGGAACTACTCAGCAATCCATGACTTCCCATGTTCTTCAATCTGCCTGTAGCACTGGCTACTTTCTCCACAGAGCTTGCACTTGTTTCTTGAGACACATAAGCATTTAAAGTCAAGTGATACTGGCAGAAAGCAAGGTTAGGTAGGAAGGACGTGAAGGATTATTCTTACTATTTATGGAATTCAATGGTGGGGTCCAGTATGCTGGGACAGCCAAGAGCCAGGTCTTAGAAATAAAAAATTTGTCAGTAGCCTGAAGTCAGGTACCCTTAGATACAGAAGATTACCTTTATGAGTGCATATTTAAGAGGAAACTATACACATACACCTAAAAGGATTATTGCTTATATGAGTGCATGCACATATATGCTGGTTACCATAATGTAGATAATTTTGTGACATAGGGCAAGATGGTAATGCATAGAGGACAGCAACTAAAATTCTAATGAGTTTTCTGTATTTGCAAACAGCTACTCTTAATAATTGCCTTATAATTTCATGGCTAAAATACCTAGCAACATATTCATGGCAAATTTTGCGACGAGGCTGCAGCTGTTCCATCAGGAAAGAAGGGAAGTGAAGAAATCCACTGTCTGTGGTAAAGCAACATCTGTTTCATCTACTCTGAATAGAAATTAATAGATTATTTACTGTGCAAGTCTGATTTCCCCCCTTGTTAATGTTATCTGAAATCAAGCAATAAAGCCGCTTCCTTTGTACAGGGTCTTGGTACACATATGACTGATCTAACACAGTAAATAAAGCACAGAGATCAAATATCAGCAAACCAAGATTGCAAGGAAGTTTGTTGTCACGCAAGGGTTTGGGACTAAATGGAATCTGAGAATTCACACAAAACCCTCTT